>NC_142642.1:16887500-17512500 GCF_053813885.1 Theobroma cacao | reverse complement strand
AAATCAATAATGAGATTATAAAACCATTTAAAGCGAGTAATAAGGCTTTGAAAGGCATAGGTGACTATAAAAGGACTTTTCTTGTCAATGGATGGGTTTGGCTTTGCGTTTCTCGAGGTAAACATTTATTTATAACCTTTCTAAACCAAAAACATAAAAAAATTCAACTTAAAATCAATAATGAGATTATAAAACCATTTAAAGCGAGTAATAAGGCTTTGAAAGGCATAGGTGACTATAAATGCACTTTTCTTGTCAATGGATGGCTTTGGCTTCGCGTTTCTCGAGGTAAATATTTATTTGACTGAAAACATAAAAAAATTCAACTTAAAATCAATAATGAGATTATAAAACCATTTAAAGCGAGTAATAAGGCATTCAAAGGCATAGGTGACTATAAATGCACTTTTCTTGTCAATGGATGGCTTTGGCTTCACGTTTCTCGAGGTAAACATTTATTTATAACCTTTCTAAACCAAAAACATAAAAAAATTCAACTTAAAATCAAGAATAAGATTATAAAACCATTTAAAGCGAGTAATAAGGCTTTGAAAGGCATAAGTGACTATAAATGGACTTTTCTTGTCAATGGATGGCTTTGGATTTGCGTTTCTCGAGGTAAACATTTATTTATAACCTTTCTAAACAAAAAACATAAAAAAATTCAACTTAAAATCAATAATGAGATTATAAAACCATTTAAAGCGAGTAATAAGGCTTTGAAAGGCATAGGTGACTATAAATGCACTTTTCTTGTCGATGGATGGCTTTGGCTTCGCGTTTCTCGAGGTAAATATTTATTTAACCGAAAACATAAAAAAATTCAACTTAAAATCAATAATGAGATTATAAAACCATTTAAAGCGAGTAATAAGGCTTTCAAAGGCATAGGTGACTATAAATGGACTTTTTTTGTCAATGGATGGCTTTTGCTTCGCGTTTCTCGAGGTAAACATTTATTTATAACCTTTCTTAACTAAAAAAATGAAAAAATTTAACTGAAAATCAATACTAAGATTATAAAACCACTTAAAGCGAGTATTAAGGCATTCAAAGGCATAGGTGACTATAAATGGACTTTACTTGTCAATGCAAGGCTCTCGCTTTGCGTTTCTTCAGGTAAACATTTATTTATAACCCTTCTCAACCGAAAACATAGAACAATTCAACCTAAAATCAATAATGAGATTATAAAACAATTTAAAGCGAGCAAAAAGGCTTTCAAAGGCATAGGTGACTATAAATGCACTTTTCTTGTCAATGGATGGATTTGGCTTCGCGTTTCTCGAGGTAAACATTTATTTATAACCTTTCTAAACCGAAAACATAAAAAAATTCAACTTAAAATCAATAATGAGATTATAAAACCATTTAAAGCGAGTAATAAGGCTTTGAAAGGCATAGGTGACTATAAAAGGACTTTTCTTGTCAATGGATGGCTTTGGCTTTGCGTTTCTCGAGGTAAACATTTATTTATAACCTTTCTAAACCAAAAACATAAAAAAATTAAACTTAAAATCAATAATGAGATTATAAAACCATTTAAAGCGAGTAATAAGGCTTTGAAAGGCATAGGTGACTATAAATGCACTTTTCTTGTCAATGGATGGCTTTGGCTTCGCGTTTCTCGAGGTAAATATTTATTTGACCGAAAACATAAAAAAATTCAACTTAAAATCAATAATGAGATTATAAAACCATTTAAAGCGAGTAATAAGGCTTTGAAAGGCATAGGTGACTATAAATGCACTTTTCTTGTCAATGGATGGCTTTGGCTTCGCGTTTCTCGAGGTAAACATTTATTTATAACCTTTCTAAACCAAAAACATAAAAAAATTCAACTTAAAATCAATAATGAGATTATAAAACCATTTAAAGCGAGTAATAAGGCTTTGAAAGGCATAGGTGACTATAAATGGACTTTTCTTGTCAATGGATGGCTTTGGATTTGCGTTTCTCGAGGTAAACATTTGTTTATAACCTTTTTAAACCAAAAACATAAAAAAATTCAACTTAAAATCAATAATGAGATTAGAAAACCATTTAAAGCGAGTAATAAGGCTTTGAAAGGCATAGGTGACTATAAATGCACTTTTCTTGTCAATGGATGGCTTTGGCTTCGCGTTTCTCGAGGTAAATATTTATTTAATCGAAAACATAAAAAAATTGATCTTAAAATCAATAATGAGATTATAAAACCATTTAAAGCGAGTAATAAGGCTTTCAAAGGCATAGGTGACTATAAATGGACTTTTCTTGTCAATGGATGGCTTTCGCTTCACGTTTCTCAAGGCAAAAATTTGTTTATAACTTTTCTTAACCAAAAACATAAAAAAATTCAACTTAAAATCAATAAGGAGATTATAAAACCATATAAAAAAAGTAATAAGGCTTTGAAAGGCATAGGTGACTATAAATGGACTTTTCTTGTCAATGGATGGCTTTTGCTTTGCGTTTCTCGAGGTAAACATTTATTTATAACCTTTCTTAACCGAAAACATAAAAAAGTTCAACTGAAAATCAATACTAAGATTATAAAATCACTTAAAGCAAGTATTAAGGCATTCAAAGGCATAGGTAACTATAAATGGACTTTACTTGTCAATGGAAGGCTTTCGCTTTGCGTTTCTCAAGGTAAACATTTATTTATAACCTTTCCTAACCGAAAACATAAAAAAATTCAACTTAAAATCAATAATGAGATTATAAAACCATTTAAAGCGAGCAATAAGGCTTTCAAAGGCATAGGTGACTATAAATGGACTTTTCTTGTCAATAGATGGTTTTTGCTTCACATTTCCCGAGGTAAACATTTATTTATTACTTCTCTTAACCAAAAACATAAAAAATTTGAACTTAAAATCAATAATGAGATTATAAAACCATTTAAAGTGAGCAATAAGGCTTTGAAAGGCATAGGTGACTATAAATGGACTTTTCTTGTCAATGGATGGCTTTTGCTTCACGTTTCTCAAGGTAAACATTTATTTATAACTTTTTTTAACCGAAAACATAAAAAAATTCAACTTAAAATCAATAATGAGATTATAAAACCATTTAAAAAGAGTAATAAGGCTTTGAAAGGCATAGGTGACTATAAATGGACTGTTCTTGTCAATGGATGGCTTTTGCTTCACGTTTCTCGAGGTAAGCATTTATTTATAACCTTTCTTAACTAAAAACATAAAAATATTTAACTGAAAATCAATACTAAGATTATAAAACCACTTAAAGCGAGTATTACGGCATTCAAAGGCATAGGTGACTATAAATGGACTTTACTTGTCAATGGAAGGCTCTCGCTTTGCGTTTCTTCAGGTAAACATTTATTTATAACCCTTCTCAACCGAAAACATAGAAAAATTCAACCTAAAATCAATAATGAGATTATAAAACAATTTAAAGCGAGTAAAAAGGCTTTCAAAGGCATAGGTGACTATAAATGCACTTTTCTTGTCAATCGATGGCTTTGGCTTCGCGTTTCTCGAGGTAAACATTTATTTATAACCTTTCTAAACCGAAAACATAAAAAAATTCAACTTAAAATCAATAATGAAATTATAAAACCATTTAAAGCGAGTAATAAGGCTTTGAAAGGCATAGGTGACTATAAATAGACTTTTCTTGTCAATGGATGGTTTTGGTGTTGCGTTTCTCGAGGTAAACATTTATTTATAACCTTTCTAAACCAAAAACATAAAAAAATTAAACTTAAAATCAATAATGAGATTATAAAACCATTTAAAGCGAGTAATAAGGCTTTGAAAGGCATAGGTGACTATAAATGCACTTTTCTTGTCAATGGATGGCTTTGGCTTCGCGTTTCTCGAGGTAAATATTTATTTAATCGAAAACATAAAAAAATTGAACTTAAAATCAATAATGAGATTATAAAACCATTTAAAGCGAGTAATAAGGCTTTCAAAGGCATAGGTGACTATAAATGGACTTTTCTTGTCAATGGATGGCTTTCGCTTCACGTTTCTCAAAGCAAAAATTTGTTTATAACTTTTCTTAACCAAAAACATAAAAAAATTCAACTTAAAATCAATAAGGAGATTATAAAACCATATAAAAAGAGTAATAAGGCTTTGAAAGGCATAGGTGACTATAAATGGACTTTTCTTGTCAATGGATGGCTTTTGCTTTGCGTTTCTCGAGGTAAACATTTATTTATAACCTTTCTTAACCGAAAACATAAAAAAGTTCAACTGAAAATCAATACTAAGATTATAAAATCACTTAAAGCAAGTATTAAGGCATTCAAAGGCATAGGTAACTATAAATGGACTTTACTTGTCAATGGAAGGCTTTCGCTTTGCGTTTCTCAAGGTAAACATTTATTTATAACCTTTCCTAACCGAAAACATAAAAAAATTCAACTTAAAATCAATAATGAGATTATAAAACCATTTAAAGCGAGCAATAAGGCTTTCAAAGGCATAGGTGACTATAAATGGACTTTTCTTGTCAATAGATGGTTTTTGCTTCACATTTCCCGAGGTAAACATTTATTTATTACTTCTCTTAACCAAAAACATAAAACATTTGAACTTAAAATCAATAATGAGATTATAAAACCATTTAAAGTGAGCAATAAGGCTTTGAAAGGCATAGGTGACTATAAATGGACTTTTCTTGTCAATGGATGGCTTTTGCTTCACGTTTCTCAAGGTAAACATTTATTTATAACTTTTTTTAACCGAAAACATAAAAAAATTCAACTTAAAATCAATAATGAGATTATAAAACCATTTAAAAAGAGTAATAAGGCTTTGAAAGGCATAGGTGACTATAAATGGACTGTTCTTGTCAATGGATGGCTTTTGCTTCGCGTTTCTCGAGGTAAACATTTATTTATAATCTTTCTAAACCAAAAACATAAAAAAATTCAACTTAAAATCAATAATGAGATTATAAAACCATTTAAAGCGAGTAATAAGGCTTTCAAAGGCATAGGTGACTATAAATGGACTTTTTTTGTCAATGGATGGCTTTTGCTTCGCCTTTTTCGAGGTAAACATTTATTTATAACCTTTCTTAACTAAAAACATAAAACAATTTAACTGAAAATCAATACTAAGATTATAAAACCACTTAAAGCGAGTATTAAGGCATTCAAAGGCATAGGTGACTATAAATGGACTTTATTTGTCAATGCAAGGCTCTCGCTTTGCGTTTCTTCAGGTAAACATTTATTTATAACCCTTCTCAACCGAAAACATAGAAAAATTCAACCTAAAATCAATAATGAGATTATAAAACAATTTAAAGCGAGCAAAAAGGCTTTCAAAGGCATAGGTGACTATAAATGCACTTTTCTTGTCAATGGATGGCTTTGGCTTCGCGTTTCTCGAGGTAAACATTTATTTATAACCTTTCTAAACCGAAAACATAAAAAAATTCAACTTAAAATCAATAATGAGATTATAAAACCATTTAAAGCGAGTAATAAGGCTTTGAAAGGCATAGGTGACTATAAATGGACTTTTCTTGTCAATGGATGGCTTTGGATTTGCGTTTCTCGAGGTAAACATTTGTTTATAACCTTTCTAAACCAAAAACATAAAAAAATTCAACTTAAAATCAATAATGAGATTAGAAAACCATTTAAAGCGAGTAATAAGGCTTCGAAAGGCATAGGTGACTATAAATGCACTTTTCTTGTCAATGGATGGCTTTGGCTTCGCGTTTCTCGAGGTAAATATTTATTTAATCGAAAACATAAAAAAATTGAACTTAAAATCAATAATGAGATTATAAAACCATTTAAAGCGAGTAATAAGGCTTTCAAAGGCATAGGTGACTATAAATGGACTTTTCTTGTCAATGGATGGCTTTCGCTTCACGTTTCTCAAAGAAAAAATTTGTTTATAACTTTTCTTAACCAAAAACATAAAAAAATTCAACTTAAAATCAATAAGGAGATTATAAAACCATATAAAAAGAGTAATAAGGCTTTGAAAGGCATAGGTGACTATAAATGGACTTTTCTTGTCAATGGATGGCTTTTGCTTTGCGTTTCTCGAGGTAAACATTTATTTATAACCTTTCTTAACCGAAAACATAAAAAAGTTCAACTGAAAATCAATACTAAGATTATAAAATCACTTAAAGCAAGTATTAAGGCATTCAAAGGCATAGGTAACTATAAATGGACTTTACTTGTCAATGGAAGGCTTTCGCTTTGCGTTTCTCAAGGTAAACATTTATTTATAACCTTTCCTAACCGAAAACATAAAAAAATTCAACTTAAAATCAATAATGAGATTATAAAACCATTTAAAGCGAGCAATAAGGCTTTCAAAGGCATAGGTGACTATAAATGGACTTTTCTTGTCAATAGATGGTTTTTGCTTCACATTTCCCGAGGTAAACATTTATTTATTACTTCTCTTAACCAAAAACATAAAAAATTTGAACTTAAAATCAATAATGAGATTATAAAACCATTTAAAGTGAGCAATAAGGCTTTGAAAGGCATAGGTGACTATAAATGGACTTTTCTTGTCAATGGATGGCTTTTGCTTCACGTTTCTCAAGGTAAACATTTATTTATAACTTTTTTTAACCGAAAACATAAAAAAATTCAACTTAAAATCAATAATGAGATTATAAAACCATTTAAAAAGAGTAATAAGGCTTTGAAAGGCATAGGTGACTATAAATGGACTGTTCTTGTCAACGGATGGCTTTTGCTTCACGTTTCTCGAGGTAAGCATTTATTTATAACCTTTCTTAACTAAAAACATAAAAATATTTAACTGAAAATCAATACTAAGATTATAAAACCACTTAAAGCGAGTATTACGGCATTCAAAGGCATAGGTGACTATAAATGGACTTTACTTGTCAATGGAAGGCTCTCGCTTTGCGTTTCTTCAGGTAAACATTTATTTATAACCCTTCTCAACCGAAAACATAGAAAAATTCAACCTAAAATCAATAATGAGATTATAAAACAATTTAAAGCGAGTAAAAAGGCTTTCAAAGGCATAGGTGACTATAAATGCACTTTTCTTGTCAATCGATGGCTTTGGCTTCGCGTTTCTTGAGGTAAACATTTATTTATAACCTTTCTAAACCGAAAACATAAAAAAATTCAACTTAAAATCAATAATGAAATTATAAAACCATTTAAAGCGAGTAATAAGGCTTTGAAAGGCATAGGTGACTATAAATAGACTTTTCTTGTCAATGGATGGTTTTGGTGTTGCGTTTCTCGAGGTAAACATTTATTTATAACCTTTCTAAACCAAAAACATAAAAAAATTAAACTTAAAATCAATAATGAGATTATAAAACCATTTAAAGCGAGTAATAAGGCTTTGAAAGGCATAGGTGACTATAAATGCACTTTTCTTGTCAATGGATGGCTTTGGCTTCGCGTTTCTCGAGGTAAATATTTATTTAACCGAAAACATAAAAAAATTCAACTTAAAATCAATAATGAGATTATAAAACCATTTAAAGCGAGTAATAAGGCTTTCAAAGGCATAGGTGACTATAAATAGACTTTTCTTGTCAATGGATGGCTTTTGCTTCACGTTTCTCAAGGTAAAAATTTATTTATAACTTTTCTTAACCAAAAACATAAAAAAATTCAACTTAAAATCAATAATGAGATTATAAAACTATTTAAAAAGAGTAATAAGGCTTTGAAAGGCATAGGTGACTATAAATAGACTTTTCTTGTCAATGGATGGCTTTTGCTTCGCGTTTCTCGAGGTAAACATTTATTTATAATCTTTCTAAACCAAAAACATAAAAAAATTCAACTTAAAATCAATAATGAGATTATAAAACCATTTAAAGCGAGTAATAAGGCTTTCAAAGGCATAGGTGACTATAAATGGACTTTTTTTGTCAATGGATGGCTTTTGCTTCGCCTTTTTCGAGGTAAACATTTATTTATAACCTTTCTTAACTAAAAACATAAAACAATTTAACTGAAAATCAATACTAAGATTATAAAACCACTTAAAGCGAGTATTAAGGCATTCAAAGGCATAGGTGACTATAAATGGACTTTACTTGTCAATGCAAGGCTCTCGCTTTGCGTTTCTTCAGGTAAACATTTATTTATAACCCTTCTCAACCGAAAACATAGAAAAATTCAACCTAAAATCAATAATGAGATTATAAAACAATTTAAAGTGAGCAAAAAGGCTTTCAAAGGCATAGGTGTCTATAAATGCACTTTTCTTGTCAATGGATGGCTTTGGCTTCGCGTTTCTCGAGGTAAACATTTATTTATAACCTTTCTAAACCGAAAACATAAAAAAATTCAACTTAAAATCAATAATGAGATTATAAAACCATTTAAAGCGAGTAATAAGGCTTTGAAAGGCATAGGTGACTATAAAAGGACTTTTCTTGTCAATGGATGGCTTTGGCTTTGCGTTTCTCGAGGTAAACATTTATTTATAACCTTTCTAAACCAAAAACATAAAAAAAATTCAACTTAAAATCAATAATGAGATTATAAAACCATTTAAAGCGAGTAATAAGGCTTTGAAAGGCATAGATGACTATAAATGCACTTTTCTTGTCAATGGATGGCTTTGGCTTCGCGTTTCTCGAGGTAAATATTTATTTGACCGAAAACATAAAAAAATTCAACTTCAAATCAATAATGAGATTATAAAACCATTTAAAGCGAGTAATAAGGCTTTCAAAGGCATAGGTGACTATAAATGCACTTTTCTTGTCAATGGATGGCTTTGGCTTCGCGTTTCTCGAGGTAAACATTTATTTATAACCTTTCTAAACCAAAAACATAAAAACATTCAACTTAAAATCAATAATAAGATTATAAAACCATTTAAAGCGAGTAATAAGGCTTTGAAAGGCATAAGTGACTATAAATGGACTTTTCTTGTCAATGGATGGCTTTGGATTTGCGTTTCTCGAGGTAAACATTTATTTATAACCTTTCTAAACAAAAAACATAAAAAAATTCAACTTAAAATCAATAATGAGATTATAAAACCATTTAAAGCGAGTAATAAGGCTTTGAAAGGCATAGGTGACTATAAATGCACTTTTCTTGTCAATGGATGGCTTTGGCTTCGCGTTTCTCGAGGTAAATATTTATTTAACCGAAAACATAAAAAAATTCAACTTAAAATCAATAATGAGATTATAAAACCATTTAAAGCGAGTAATAAGGCTTTCAAAGGCATAGGTGACTATAAATGGACTTTTTTTGTCAATGGATGGCTTTTGCTTCGCGTTTCTCGAGGTAAACATTTATTTATAACCTTTCTTAACTAAAAACATAAAAAAATTTAACTGAAAATCAATACTAAGATTATAAAACCACTTAAAGCGAGTATTAAGGCATTCAAAGGCATAGGTGACTATAAATGGACTTTACTTGTCAATGCAAGGCTCTCGCTTTGCGTTTCTTCAGGTAAACATTTATTTATAACCCTTCTCAACCGAAAAGATAGAAAAATTCAACCTAAAATCAATAATGAGATTATAAAACAATTTAAAGCGAGCAAAAAGGCTTTCAAAGGCATAGGTGACTATAAATGCACTTTTCTTGTCAATGGATGGATTTGGCTTCGCGTTTCTCGAGGTAAACATTTATTTATAACCTTTCTAAACCGAAAACATAAAAAAAGTCAACTTAAAATCAATAATGAGATTATAAAACCATTTAAAGCGAGTAATAAGGCTTTGAAAGGCATAGGTGACTATAAAAGGACTTTTCTTGTCAATGGATGGCTTTGGCTTTGCGTTTCTCGAGGTAAACATTTATTTATAACCTTTCTAAACCAAAAACATAAAAAAATTAAACTTAAAATCAATAATGAGATTATAAAACCATTTAAAGCGAGTAATAAGGCTTTGAAAGGCATAGGTGACTATAAATGCACTTTTCTTGTCAATGGATGGCTTTGGCTTCGCGTTTCTCGAGGTAAATATTTATTTGACCGAAAACATAAAAAAATTCAACTTAAAATCAATAATGAGATTATAAAACCATTTAAAGCGAGTAATAAGGCTTTGAAAGGCATAGGTGACTATAAATGCACTTTTCTTGTCAATGGATGGCTTTGGCTTCGCGTTTCTCGAGGAAAATATTTATTTAACCGAAAACATAAAAAAATTCAACTTAAAATCAATAGTGAGATTATAAAACCATTTAAAGCGAGTAATAAGGCTTTCAAAGGCATAGGTGACTATATATGGACTTTTCTTGTCAATGGATGGCTTTTGCTTCACGTTTCTCAAGGTAAAAATTTATTTATAACTTTTCTTAACCAAAAACATAAAAAAATTCAACTTAAAATCAATAATGAGATTATAAAACCATTTAAAAAGAGTAATAAGGCTTTGAAAGGCATAGGTGACTATAAATGGACTTTTCTTGTCAATGGATGGCTTTTGCTTCGCGTTTCTCGAGGTAAAGATTTATTTATAATCTTTCTAAACCAAAAACATAAAAAAATTCAACTTAAAATCAATAATGAGATTATAAAACCATTTAAAGCGAGTAATAAGGCTTTCAAAATCATAGGTGACTATAAATGCACTTTTCTAGTCAATGGATGGCTTTGGCTTCGCGTTTCTCGAGGTAAATATTTATTTAACCGAAAACATAAAAAAATTCAACTTAAAATCAATAATGAGATTATAAAACCATTTAAAGCGAGTAATAAGGCTTTCAAAGGCATAGGTGACTATAAATGGACTTTTCTTGTCAATGGATGGCTTTTGCTTCACGTTTCTCAAGGTAAAAATTTATTTATAACTTTTCTTAACCAAAAACATAAAAAAATTCAACTTAAAATCAATAATGAGATTATAAAACCATTTAAAAAGAGTAATAAGGCTTTGAAAGGCATAGGTGACTATAAATGGACTTTTCTTCTCAATGGATGGCTTTTGCTTCGCGTTTCTCGAGGTAAAGATTTATTTATAACCTTTCTAAACCAAAAACTTAAAAAAATTCAACTTAAAAACAATGATGAGATTATAAAACCATTTAAAGCGTGTAATAAGGCTTTCAAAATCATAGGTGACTATAAATGCACTTTTCTTGTCAATGGATGGCTTTGGCTTCGCGTTTCTCGAGGTAAATATTTATTTAACCGAAAACATAAAAAAATTCAACTTAAAATCAATAATGAGATTATAAAACCATTTAAAGTGAGTAATAAGGCTTTGAAAGGCATAGGTGACTATAAATGGACTTTTCTTGTCAATGAATGGCTTTTGCTTCACGTTTCTCAAGGTAAACATTTATTTATAACTTTTCTTAACCGAAAACATAAAAAAATTCAACTTAAAATCAATAATGAGATTATAAAACCATTTAAAAAGAGTAATAAGGCTTTGAAAGGCATAGGTGACTATAAATGGACTTTTCTTGTCAATGGATGGCTTTTGCTTCACGTTTCTCGAGGTAAGAATTTATTTATAACCTTTCTAAACTAAAAACATAAAAAAATTTAACTGAAAATCAATACTAAGATTATAAAACCACTTAAAGCGAGTATTAAGGCATTCAAAGGTATAGGTGACTATAAATGGACTTTACTTGTCAATGGAAGGCTTTCGCTTTGCGTTTCTTCAGGTAAACATTTATTTATAACCCTTCTCAACCGAAAACATAGAAAAATTCAACCTAAAATCAATAATGAGATTATAAAACAATTTAAAGCGAGTAAAATGGCTTTCAAAGGCATTGGTGACTATAAATGCACTTTTCTTTTCAATGGATGGCTTTGGCTTCGCGTTTCTCGAGGTAAACATTTATTTATAACCCTTCTAAACTGAAAACATAAAAAAATTCAACTTAAAACAAATAATGAGATTATAAAACCATTTAAAGCGAGTAATAAGGCTTTGAAAGGCATAGCTGACTATAAATGGACTTTTCTTGTCAATGGATGGTTTTGGCTTTGCGTTTCTTGAGGTAAACATTTATTTATAACCTTTCTCAACGAAAAACATAAAAAAATTCAACTTAAAATCAATAATGAGATTATAAAACCATTTAAAGCGAGTAATAAGGCTTTCAAAGGCATAGGTGACTATAAATGCACTTTTCTTGTCAATGGATGGCTTTGGCTTCACGTTTCTCGAGGTAAACATTTATTTATAACCTTTCTAAACCAAAAACATAAAAAAATTCAACTTAAAATCAATAATGAGATTATAAAACCATTTAAAGCGAGTAATAAGGCTTTGAAAGGCATAGGTGATTATAAATGGACTTTTCTTGTCAATGGATGGCTTTGGATTTCGTTTCTCGAGGTAAACATTTATTTATAATCCTTCTAAACCGAAAACATAAAAAAATTCAACTTAAAATCAATAATGAGATTATAAAACCATTTAAAGTGAGTAATAAGGCTTTGAAAGGCATAGGTGACTATAAATGGATATTTTTTGTTAATGGATGGCTTTGGCTTTGCGTTTCTCGAGGTAAACATTTATTTATAACCTTTCTAAACCAAAAACATAAAAAAATTCAACTTAAAATCAATAATGAGATTATAAAACCATTTAAAGCGAGTAATAAAGCTTTGAAAGGCATAGGTGACTATAAATGGACTTTTCTTGTCAATGGATGGCTTTGGATTTGCGTTTCTCGAGGTAAACATTTATTTATAACCTTTCTAAACCGAAAACATAAAAAAATTTAATTTAAAATCCATAATGAGATTATAAAACCATTTAAAGCGAGTAATAAGGCTTTGAAAGGCATAGGTGACTATAAATGGACTTTTCTTGTCAATGGATGGCTTTGGCTTCGCGTTTCTCGAAGTAAACATTTATTTATAACCTTTCTAAACCAAAAACATAAAAAAATTCAACTTAAAATCAATAATGAGATTATAAAACCATTTAAAGCGAGTAATAAGGCATTGAAAGACATAGGTGACTATAAATGGACTTTTCTTGTCAATGGATGGCTTTGGATTTACGTTTCTCAAGGTAAACATTTATTTATAACCTTTCTAAACCGAAAACATAAAAAAATTCAACTTAAAATCAATAATGAGATTATAAAACCATTTAAAGCGAGTAATAAGGCTTTCAAAGGCATAGCTGACTATAAATGGACTTTTCTTGTCAATGGATGGCTTTCGCTTTGCGTTTCTTAAGGTAAACATTTATTTATAACCCTTCTAAACCAAAAACATAAAAAAATTCAACTTAAAATCAATAATAAGATTATAAAACCATTTAAAGCGAGTAATAAGGCTTTGAAAGGCATAAGTGACTATAAATGGACTTTTCTTGTCAATGGATGGCTTTGGCTTTACGTTTCTCGAGGTAAACATTTATTTATAACCTTTCTAAACCAAAAACATAAAAAAATTCAACTTAAAATCAATAATGAGATTATAAAACCATTTAAAGCGAGTAATAAGGCTTTCAAAGGCATAGGTGACTATAAATGCACTTTTCTTGTCAATGGATGGCTTTGGCTTCACGTTTCTCGAGGTAAACATTTATTTATAACCTTTCTAAACCAACAACATAAAAAAATTCAACTTAAAATCAATAATGAGATTATAAAACCATTTAAAGCGAGTAATAAGGCTTTCAAAGGCATAAGTGACTATAAATGGACTTTTCTTGTCAATGGATGGCTTTTGCTTCGCGTTTCTCGAGGTAAACATTTATTGATAACCTTTCTTAACTAAAAACATAAAAAAATTTAACTTAAAATCAATACTAAGACTATAAAACGACTTAAAGCGAGTATTAAGGCATTCAAAGGCATAGGTGACTATAAATGGACTTTACTTGTCAATGGAAGGCTTTCCCTTTGCGTTTCTCAAGGTAAACATTTATTTATAACCTTTCTTAACCCAAAACATAAAAAAATTCAACTTAAAATCAATAATGAGATTATAAAACCATTTGAAGCGAGTACTAAGGCTTTCAAAGGTATAGGTGACTATAAATGCACTTTTCTTGTCAATGGATGGCTTCGGCTTTGCGTTTCTCAAGGTCAACATTTATTTATAACCTTTCTTAACCGAAAACATAAAAAAATTGAACTGAAAATCAATACTAAGATTATAAAACCACTTAAAGCGAGTATTAAGGCATTCAAAGGTATAGGTGACTATAAATGGACTTTACTTGACAATGGAAGGCTTTCGCTTTGCGTTTCTTAAGGTAAACATTTATTTATAACCTTTCTCAACTGAAAACATTGAAAAATTCAACCAAAAAACAATAATGAGATTATAAAACCATTTAAAGCAAGTAATAAGGCTTTCAAATGCATAGGTGACTATAAAAGGACTTTTCTTGTCAATGGGTGGCTTTTGCTTCACGTTTCTTAAGGTAAACATTTATTTATAACTTTTCTTAACCGAAAACATAAAAACATTCAACTTAAAATCAATAATGAGATTATAAAACCATTTAAAAAGAGTAATAAGGCTTTGAAAGGCATAGGTGACTATAAATGGACTTTTTTTGTCAATGGATGGCTTTTGCCTTGCGTTTCTCGAGGTAAACATTTATTTATAACCTTTCTTAACCGAAAACATAAAAAAGTTCAACTTAAAATCAATACTAAGATTTTAAAACCACTTAAAGCTAGTATTAAGGCATTCAAAGGCATAGGTGACTATAAATGGACTTTACTTGTCAATGGAAGGCTTTCGCTTTGCGTTTCTCAAGGTAAACTTTTATTTATAACCTTTCTTAACCGAAAACATAAAAAAATTCAACTTAAAATCAATAATGAGATTATAAAATCATTTAAAGCGAGCAATAAGGCTTTCAAAGGTATAGGTGACTATAAATGGACTTTTCTTGTCAATGGATGGCTTTGGCTTCGCGTTTCTCGAGGTAAACATTTATTTATAACCTTTCAAAACCAAAAACATAAAAAAGTTCAACCTTAAATCAATAATGAGATTATAAAATCATTTAAAGCGAGTAATAACGCTTTGAAAGGCATAGGTGACTATAAATGGACTTTTCTTGTCAATGGATGGCTTTGGCTTCGCGTTTCTCGAGGTAAACATTTATTTATAACCTTTCTTAACCGAAAACATAAAAAAATTCAACTTAAAATCAATAATGAGATTATAAAACCATTTAAAGCAAGTAATAAGGCTTTCAAAGGCATAGGTGACTATAAAAGGACTTTTCTTGTCAATGGATGGCTTTTGCTTCACGTTTCTTAAGGTAAACATTTATTTATAACTTTTCTTAACCGAAAACATAAAAAAATTCAACTTAAAATCTATAAGAAGATTATAAAACCATTTAAAGCGAGTAATAAGGCTTTCAATGGCATAGGTGACTATAAATGGACTTTTCTTGTCAATGGATGGCTTTTGCTTTGCGTTTCTCAAGGTAAACATTTATTTATAACCTTTCTTAACCCAAAACATAAAAAAATTCAACTTAAAATCAATAATGAGATTATAAAACCATTTAAAGCGACTACTAAGGCTTTCAAAGGTATAGGTGACTATAAATGCACTTTTCTTGCCAATGGATGGCTTTGGCTTTGCGTTTCTCAAGGTAAACATTTATTTATAACCTTTCTTAACCCAAAACATAAAAAAGTTCAACTTAAAATCAATACTAAGATTTTAAAACCACTTAAAGCGAGTATTAAGGCATTCAAAGGCATAGGTGACTATAAATGGACTTTACTTGTCAATGGAAGGCTTTCGCTTTGCGTTTCTCAAGGTAAACATTTATTTATAACCTTTCTTAACCGAAAACATAAAAAAATTCAACTTAAAATCAATAATGAGATTATAAAACCATTTAAAGCGAGCAATAAGGCTTTCAAAGGCATAGGTGACTATAAATGGACTTTTCTTGTCAATGGATGGCTTCGGCTTCGCATTTCTCGAGGTAAACATTTATTTATAACCTTTCTTAACCGAAAACATAAAAAAATTCAACTTAAAATCTATAAGAAGATTATAA
The DNA here is from genome assembly GCF_053813885.1 of Theobroma cacao. NCBI lineage: Eukaryota > Viridiplantae > Streptophyta > Magnoliopsida > Malvales > Malvaceae > Theobroma > Theobroma cacao. The sequence goes on along the minus strand of NC_142642.1, from coordinate 17,496,561 downwards.
AACCATTTAAAGCGAGTAATAAGGCTTTCAATGGCATAGGTGACTATAAATGGACTTTTCTTGTCAATGGATGGCTTTTGCTTTGCGTTTCTCAAGGTAAACATTTATTTATAACCTTTCTTAACCCAAAACATAAAAAAATTCAACTTAAAATCAATAATGAGATTATAAAACCATTTAAAGCGACTACTAAGGCTTTCAAAGGTATAGGTGACTATAAATGCACTTTTCTTGCCAATGGATGGCTTTGGCTTTGCGTTTCTCAAGGTAAACATTTATTTATAACCTTTCTTAATCGAAAACATAAAATAATTCAACTGAAAATCAACACTAAGATTATAAAACCACTTAAAGCGAGTATTAAGGCATTCAAAGGTATAAGTGACTATAAAGGGACTTCACTTGTCATTGGAAGGCTTTCGCTTTGCGTTTCTTAAGGTAAACATTTATTTATAACCTTTCTCAGCTGAAAACATTGAAAAATTCAACCTAAAATCAATAATGAGATTATAAAACCATTTAAAACGAGTAATAAGGCTTTCAAAGGCATACGTGGCGATAAATAAACTTTTCTTGTCAATGGATGGCTTTTGATTTGCGTTTCTCGAGGTAAACATTTATTTATAACCTTTCTAAACCAAAAACATAAAAAAATTCAACGTAAAATCAATAATGAGATTATAAAACCATTTAAAGCGAGTAATAAGGCTTTCAAAGGCATAGGTGACTATAAATGGACTTTTCTTGTCAATGGATGGCTTTGGCTTCACGTTTCTCGAGGTAATCATTTATTTATAACCTTTCTTAATCGAAAACATAAAAAAATTCAACTTAAAATCAATAATGAGATTATAAAACCATTTAAAGCGAGTAATAAGGCTTTCAAAGGCATAGGTGACTATAAATAGACTTTTCTTGTCAACGGATGGCTTTTGCTTCACGTTTCTCAAGGTAAACATTTATTTATAACTTTTCTTAACCGAAAACATAAAAAAATTCAACTTAAAATCAATAATGAGATTATAAAACCATTTAAAAAGAGTAATAAGGCTTTGGAAGGCATAGGTGACTATAAATGGACTTTTCTTGTCAATGGATGGCTTTGGCTTCGCGTTTCTCGAGGTAAACACTTATTTATAACCTTTCTTAACCGAAAACATAAAAAAGTTCAACTTAAAATCAATACTAAGATTATAAAACCACTTAAAGCGAGTATTAAGGCATTCAAAGGTATAGGTGACTATAAATGAACTTTACTTGTCAATGGAAAGCTTTCGCTTTGCGTTTCTCAAGGTAAACATTTATTTATAACCTTTCTTAACCGAAAACATAAAAAAATTCAACCTAAAATCAATAATGAGATTATAAAACCATTTAAAGCGAGCAATAAGGCTTTCAAAGGCATAGGTGACTATAAATGGACTTTTCTTGTCAATGGATGGCTTTTGCTTTACATTTCCCGAGGTAAACATTTATTTATTACCTTTCTTAACCGAAAACATAAAAACATTCAACTTAAAATCAGTAATGAGATTATAAAACCATTTAAAGCGAGTAATAAGGCTTTCAAAGGTATAGGTGACTCTAAATGGACTTTACTTGTCAATGGATGGCTTTTGCTTTGCGTTTCTCGAGGTAAACATTTATTTATAACCTTTCTTAACCGAAAGCATAAAAAAATTCAACTTAAAATATATAATAGGATTATAAAACCATTTAAAGCGAGTAATAAGGCTTTCAATGGCATAGGTGACTATAAATGGACTTTTCTTGTCAATGGCATAGGTGACTATAAATGGACTTTTCTTGTCAATGGATGGCTTTTGCTTTCCGTTTCTCAAGGTAAACATTTATTTATAACCTTTCTTAATCGAAAACATAAAAAAATTCAACTTAAAATCAATAATGAGATTATAAAACCATTTAAAGCGAGTAATAAGGCTTTGAAAGGCATAAGTGACTATAAATGCACTTTTCTTGTCAATGGATGGCTTTTGCTTTGCCTTTCTCGAGGTAAACATTTATTTATAACCTTTCTTAACTGAAAACATAAAAAAATTCAACTTAAAATATATAATAAGATTATAAAACCATTTAAAGCGAGTAATAAGGCTTTCAATGGCATAGGTGACTATAAATGGACTTTTCTTGTCAATGGATGGCTTTTGCTTTGCGTTTCTCAAGGTAAACATTTATTTATAACCTTTCTTAATCGAAAACATAAAAAAATTCAACTTAAAATCAATAATGAGATTATAAAACTATTTAAAGCGAGTACTAAGGCTTTCAAATGTATAGGTGACTATAAACTCACTTTTCTTATCAATGGAAGGCTTCGGCTTTGCGTTTCTCAAGGTAAACATTTATTTATAACCTTTCTTAACCGAAAACATAAAAAAATTCAACTGAAAATCAATACTAAGATTATAAAACCACTTAAAGCGAGTATTAAGGCATTCAAAGGCATAGGTGACTGTAAATGGACTTTACTTGTCAATGGAAGGCTTTAAATTTGCGTTTCTTTAGGTAAATATTTATTTATAACCTTTCTCAACCGAAAACATATAAAAATTCAACCTAAAATCAATAATGAGATTATAAAACAATTTAAAGCGAGTAATAAGGCTTTCAAAGGCATAGGTGACTATAAATGCACTTTTCTTGTCAATGGATGGCTTTGGCTTCGCGTTTCTCGAGGTAAACATTTATTTATAACCTTTCTAAACCAAAAACATAAAAAAATTCAACTTAAAATCAATAATGAGATTTTAAAACCATTTAAAGCGAGTAATAAGGCTTTGAAAGGCATAGGTGACTATAAATGGACTTTTCTTCTCAATGGATGGCTTTGGACTTGCGTTTCTCGAGGTAAACATTTGTTTATAACCTTTCTAAACCAAAAACATAAAAAAATTCAACTTAAAATCAATAATGAGATTAGAAAACCATTTAAAGCGAGTAATAAGGCTTTGAAAGGTATAGGTGACTATAAATGCACTTTTCTTGTCAATTAGATGGCTTTGGCTTCGCGTTTCTCGAGGTAAATATTTATTTAATCGAAAACATAAAAAAATTGAACTTAAAATCAATAATGAGATTATAAAACCATTTAAAGCGAGTAATAAGGCTTTCAAAGGCATAGGTGACTATAAATGGACTTTTCTTGTCAATGGATGGCTTTTGCTTCACGTTTCTCAAGGCAAAAATTTATTTATAACTTTTCTTAACCAAAAACATAAAAAAATTCAACTTAAAATCAATAAGGAGATTATAAAACCATTTAAAAAGAGTAATAAGGCTTTGAAAGTCATAGGTGACTATAAATGGACTTTTCTTGTCAATGGATGGCTTTTGCTTTGCGTTTCTCGAGGTAAACATTTATTTATAACCTTTCTTAACCGAAAACATAAAAAAGTTCAACTGAAAATCAATACTAAGATTATAAAACCACTTAAAGCGAGTATTAAGGCATTCAAAGGCATAGGTGACTATAAATGGACTTTACTTGTCAATGGAAGGCTTTCGCTTTGCGTTTCTCAAGGTAAACATTTATTTATAACCTTTCCTAACCGAAAACATAAAAAAATTCAACTTAAAATCAATAATGAGATTATAAAACCATTTAAAGCGAGCAATAAGGCTTTCAAAGGCATAGGTGACTATAAATGGACTTTTCTTGTCAATGGATGGCTTTTACTTCACGTTTCTCAAGGTAAACATTTATTTATAACTTTCTTTAACCGAAAACATAAAAAAATTCAACTTAAAATCAATAATCAGATTATAAAACCATTTAAAAAGAGTAATAAGGCTTTGAAAGGCATATGTGACTATAAATGGACTGTTCTTGTTAATGGATGGCTTTTGCTTCACGTTTCTCGAGGTAAGCATTTATTTATAACCTTTCTTAATTAAAAACATAAAAATATTTAACTGAAAAACAATACTAAGATTATAAAACCACTTAAAGCGAGTATTACGGCATTCAAAGGCATAGGTGACTATAAATGGACTTTACTTGTCAATGGAAGGCTCTCGCTTTGCGTTTCTTCAGGTAAACATTTATTTATAACCCTTCTCAACCGAAAACATAGAAAAATTCAACCTAAAATCAATAATGAGATTATAAAACAATTTAAAGCGACTAAAAAGGCTTTCAAAGGCATAGGTGACTATAAATGCACTTTTCTTGTCAATGGATGGCTTTGGCTTCGCGTTTCTCGAGGTCAACATTTATTTATAACCTTTCTAAACCGAAAACATAAAAAAATTCAACTTAAAATCAATAATGAAATTATAAAACCATTTAAAGCGAGTAATAAGGCTTTGAAAGGCATAGGTGACTATAAATGGACTTTTCTTGTCAATGGATGGTTTTGGCGTTGCGTTTCTCAAGGTAAACATTTATTTATAACCTTTCTAAACCAAAAACATAAAAAAATTAAACTTAAAATCAATAATGAGATTATAAAACCATTTAAAGCGAGTAATAAGGCTTTGAAAGGCATAGGTGACTATAAATGCACTTTTCTTGGCAATGGATGGCTTTGGCTTCGCGTTTCTCGAGGTAAATATTTATTTAACCGAAAACATAAAAAAATTCAACTTAAAATCAATAATGAGATTATAAAACCATTTAAAGCGAGTAATAAGGCTTTCAAAGGCATAGGTGACTATAAATAGACTTTTCTTGTCAATGGATGGCTTTTGCTTCACGTTTCTCAAGGTAAAAATTTATTTATAACTTTTCTTAACCAAAAACATAAAAAAATTCAACTTAAAATCAATAATGAGATTATAAAACTATTTAAAAAGAGTAATAAGGCTTTGAAAGGCATAGGTGACTATAAATGGACTTTTCTTGTCAATGGATGGCTTTTGCTTCGCGTTTCTCAAGGTAAACATTTATTTATAACCTTTTTAAACGAAAAACATAAAAAAATTAAACTTAAAATCAATAATGAGATTATAAAACCATTTAAAGCGAGTTATAAGGCTTTCAAAGGCATAGGTGACTATAAATACACTTTTCTTGTCAATGGATGGCTTTGGCTTCGCGTTTCTCGAGGTAAACATTTATTTATAACCTTTCTAAACCAAAAACGTAAAAAAATTCAACTTAAAATCAATAATGAGATTATAAAACCATTTAAAGCGAGTAATAAGGCTTTCAAAGGCATAGGTGACTATAAATGCACTTTTCTTGTCAATGGAGGGCTTTGGCTTCGCGTTTCTCGAGGTAAACATTTATTTATAACCTTTCTAAACCAAAAACATAAAAAAATTCAACTTAAAATCAATAATGAGATTAGAAAACCATTTAAAGCGAGTAATAAGGCTTTGAAAGGCATAGGTGACTATAAATGCACTTTTCTTGTCAATGGATGGCTTTGGCTTCGCGTTTCTCGAGGTAAATATTTATTTAACCGAATACATAAAAAAGTTCAACTTAAATTCAATAATGAGATTATAAAACCATTTAAAGCGAGTAATAAGGCTTTCAAAGGCATACGTGACTATAAATGGACTTTTCTTGTCAATGGATGGCTTTTGCTTCACGTTTCTCAAGGTAAAAATTTATTTATAACTTTTCTTAACCAAAAACATAAAACAATTCAACTTAAAATCAATAATGAGATTATAAAACCATTTAAAAAGAGTAATAAGGCTTTGAAAGGCATATGTGACTATAAATGGACTTTTGTTGTCAATTGATGGCTTTTGCTTCGTGTTTCTCGAGGTAAACATTTATTTATAACCTTTCTTAACTAAAAACATAAAAAAATTTAACTGAAAATCAATACTAAGATTATAAAACCACTTAAAGCGAGTATTAAGGCATTCAAAGGCATAGGTGACTATAAATGGACTTTACTTGTCAATGGAAGGCTTTCGCTTTGCGTTTCTTAAGGTAAACATTTATTTATAACCCTTCTCAACCGAAAACATAGAAAAATTGAACCTAAATTTAATAATGAGATTATAAAACCATTTAAAGCGAGTAATAAGGCTTTCAAAGGCATAGGTGACTATATATGGACTTTACTTGTCAATAGAAGGCTTTCGCTTTGCGTTTCTTAAGGTAAACATTTCTTTATAACCCTTCTCAACCGAAAACATAGAAAAATTCAACCTAAAATTAATAATGAGATTATGAAACCATTTAAAGCGAGTAATAAGGCTTTCAAAGGCATAGGTGACTATAAATGCACTTTTCTTGTCAATGGATGGCTTTGGCTTCGCGTTTCTCAAGGTAAACATTTATTTATAACCTTTCAAAACCAAAAACATAAACAAATTCAACTTAAAATCAATAATAAGATTATAAAACCATTTAAAGCGAGTAATAAGGCTTTGAAAGGCATAAGTGACTATAAATGGACTTTTCTTGTCAATGGATGGCTTTGGATTTGCGTTTCTCGAGGTAAACATTTATTTATAACCTTTCTAAACCAAAAACATAAAAAAATTCAACATAAAATCAATAATGAGATTATAAAACCATTTAAAGCGAGTAATAAGGCTTTGAAAGGCATAGGTGACTATAAATGCACTTTTCTTTTCAATGGATGGCATTGGCTTCGCGTTTCTCGAGGTAAATATTTATTTAACCGAAAACATAAAAAAATTCAACTTAAAATCAATAATGAGATTATAAAACCATTTAAAGCGAGTAATAAGGCTTTCAAAGGCATAGGTGACTATAAATGGACCTTTTTTGTCAATGGATGGCTTTTGCTTCGCGTTTCTCGAGGTAAACATTTATTTATAACCTTTCTTAACTAAAAGCATAAAAAAATTTAACTGAAAATCAATACTAAGATTATAAAACCACTTAAAGCGAGTATTAAGGCATTCAAAGGCATAGGTGATTATAAATGGACTTTACTTGTCAATGCAAGGCTCTCGCTTTGCGTTTCTTCAGGTAAACATTTATTTATAACCCTTCTCAACCGAAAACATAGAAAAATTCAACCTAAAATCAATAATGAGATTATAAAACAATTTAAAGCGAGGAAAAAGGCTTTCAAAGGCATAGGTGACTATAAATGCACTTTTCTTGTCAATGGATGGCTTTGGCTTCGCGTTTCTCGAGGTAAACATTTATTTATAACCTTTCTAAACCGAAAACATAAAAAAATTCAACTTAAAATCAATAATGAGATTATAAAACCATTTAAAGCGAGTAATAAGGCTTTGAAAGGCATAGGTGACTATGAAAGGACTTTTCTTCTCAATGGATGGCTTTGGCTTTGCGTTTCTCGAGGTAAACATTTATTTATAACCTTTCTAAACCAAAAACATAAAAAAATTCAACTTAAAATCAATAATGAGATTATAAAACCATTAAAGCGAGTAATAAGGCTTTGAAAGGCATAGGTGACTATAAATGCACTTTTCTTGTCAATGGATGGCTTTGGCTTCGCGTTTCTCGAGGTAAATATTTATTTAACCGAAAACATAAAAAAATTCAACTTAAAATCAATAATGAGATTATAAAACCATTTAAAGCGAGTAATAAGGCTTTGAAAGGCATAGGTGACTATAAATGCACTTTTCTTGTCAATGGATGGCTTTGGCTTCGCGTTTCTCGAGGTAAATATTTATTTAACCGAAAACATAAAAAAATTCAACTTAAAATCAATAGTGAGATTATAAAACAATTGAAAGCGAGTAATAAGGCTTTCAAAGGCATAGGTGACTATAAATGGACTTTTCTTGTCAATGGATGGCTTTTGCTTCGCGTTTCTCGAGGTAAACATTTATTTATAACCTTTCTAAACCGAAAACATAAAAAAATTCAACTTAAAATCAATAATGAGATTATAAAACCATTTAAAGCGAGTAATAAGGCTTTCAAAATCATAGGTGACTATAAATGCACTTTTCTTGTCAATGGATGGCTTTGGCTTCGCGTTTCTCGAGGTAAATATTTATTTAACCGAAAACATAAAAAAATTCAACTTAAAATCAATAATGAGATTATAAAACCATTTCAAGCGAGTAATAAGGCTTTCAAAGGCATAGGTGACTATAAATGGACTTTTCTTGTCAATGGATGGCTTTTGCTTCACGTTTCTCGAGGTAAACATTTATTTATAACTTTTCTTAACCGAAAACATAAAAAAATTCAACTTAAAATCAATAATGAGATTAGAAAACCATTTAAAAAGAGTAATAAGGCTTTCAAAGGCATAGGTGACTATGAAAGGACTTTTCTTGTCAATGGATGGCTTTGGCTTTGCGTTTCTCGAGGTAAACATTTATTTATAACCTTTCTAAACCAAAAACATAAAAAAATTCAACTTAAAATCAATAATAAGATTATAAAACCATTAAAGCAAGTAATAAGGCTTTGAAAGGCATAGGTGACTATAAATGCACTTTTCTTGTCAATGGATGGCTTTGGCTTCGCGTTTCTCGAGGTAAATATTTATTTAACCTAAAACATAAAAAAATTCAACTTAAAATCAATAATGAGATTATAAAACCATTTAAAGCGTGTAATAAGGCTTTGAAAGGCATAGGTGACTATAAATGCACTTTTCTTGTGAATGGATGGCTTTGGCTTCGCGTTTCTCGAGGTAAATATTTATTTAACCGAAAACATAAAAAAATTCAACCTAAAATCAATAATGAGATTATAAAACCATTTCAAGCGAGTAATAAGGCTTTCAAAGGCATAGGTGACTATAAATAGACTTTTCTTGTCAATGGATGGCTTTTGCTTCACGTTTCTCAAGGTAAAAATTTATTTATAACTTTTCTTAACCAAAAACATAAAAAAGTTCAACTTAAAATCAATAATGAGATTATAAAACCATTTAAAAAGAGTAATAAGGCTTTGAAAGGCGTAGGTGACTATAAATGGACTTTTCTTGTCAATGGATGGCTTTTGCTTCGCGTTTCTCGAGGTAAACATTTATTTATAACCTTTCTAAACCAAAAACATAAAAAAATTCAACTTAAAAACAATGATGAGATTATAAAACCATTTAAAGCGAGTAATAAGGCTTTCAAAATCATAGGTGACTATAAATGCACTTTTCTTGTCAATGGATGGCTTTGGCTTCGCGTTTCTCGAGGTAAATATTTATTTAACCGAAAACATAAAAAAATTCAACTTAAAATCAATAATTAGATTATAAAACCATTTAAAGTGAGTAATAAGGCTTTGAAAGGCATAGGTGACTATAAATGGACTTTTCTTGTCAATGGATGGCTTTTGCTTCACGTTTCTCAAGGTAAACATTTATTTATAACTTTTCTTAACCGAAAACATAAAAAAATTCAACTTAAAATCAATAATGAGATTATAAAACCATTTAAAAAGAGTAATAAGGCTTTGAAAGGCATAGGTGACTATAAATGGACTTTTCTTGTCAATCGATGGCTTTTGCTTCACGTTTCTCGAGGTAAGAATTTATTTATAACCTTTCTAAACTAAAAACATAAAAAAATTTAACTGAAAATCAATACTAAGATTATAAAACCACTTAAAGCGAGTATTAAGGCATTCAAAGGTATAGGTGACTATAAATGGAATTTACTTGTCAATGGAAGGCTTTCGCTTTGCGTTTCTTCAGGTAAACATTTATTTATAACCCTTCTCAACCGAAAACATAGAAAAATTCAACCTAAAATCAATAATGAGATTATAAAACAATTTAAAGCGAGTAAAATGGCTTTCAAAGGCATTGGTGACTATAAATGCACTTTTCTTGTCAATGGATGGCTTTGGCTTCGCGTTTCTCGAGGTAAACATTTATTTATAACCCTTCTAAACCGAAAATATAAAAAAATTCAACTTAAAACAAATAATGAGATTATGAAACCATTTAAAGCGAGTAATAAGGCTTTGAAAGGCATAGGTGACTATAAATGGACTTTTCTTGTCAATGGATGGCTTTGGCTTTGCGTTTCTTGAGGTAAACATTTATTTATAACCTTTCTCAACGAAAAACATAAAAAAATTCAACTTAAAATCAATAATGAGATTATAAAACCATTTAAAGCGAGTAATAAGGCTTTCAAAGGCATAGGTGACTATAAATGCACCTTTCTTGTCAATGGATGGCTTTGGCTTCACGTTTCTCGAGGTAAACATTTATTTATAACCTTTCTAAACCAAAAACATAAAAAAATTCAACTTAAAATCAATAATGAGATTATAAACCCATTTAAAGCGAGTAATAAGGCTTTGAAAGGCATAGGTGATTATAAATGGACTTTTCTTGTCAATGGATGGCTTTGGATTTGCGTTTCTCGAGGTAAACATTTATTTATAATCTTTCTAAACCGAAAACATAAAAAAATTCAACTTCAAATCAATAATGAGTTTATAAAACCATTTAAACCGAGTAATAAGGCTTTGAAAGACATAGGTGACTATAAATGGACATTTCTTGTTAATGGATGGCTTTGGCTTTGAGTTTCTCGAGGTAAACATTTATTTATAACCTTTCTAAACCAAAAACATAAAAAAATTCAACTTAAAATCAATAATGAGATTATAAAACCATTTAAAGCGAGTAATAAAGCTTTGAAAGGCATAGGTGACTATAAATGGACTTTTCTTGTCAATGGATGGCTTTGGATTTGCGTTTCTCGAGGTAAACATTTATTTATAACCTTTCTAAACCGAATACATAAAAAAATTTAACTTAAAATCAATAATGAGATTATAAAACCATTTAAAGCGAGTAATAAGGCTTTGAAAGACATAGGTGACTATAAATGGACTTTTCTTGTCAATGGATGGCTTTGGCTTCGCGTTTCTCGAGGTAAACATTTATTTATAACCTTTCTAAACCAAAAACATAAAAAAATTGAACTTAAAATCAATAATGAGATTATAAAACCATTAAAGCGAGTAATAAGGCTTTCAAAGGCATAGGTGACTGTAAATGCACTTTTCTTGTCAATGGATGGCTTCGGCTTCACGTTTCTCGAGGTAAACATTTATTTATAACCTTTCTAAACCAAAAACATAAAAAAATTCAACTTAAAATCAATAATGAGATTATAAAACCATTTAAAGCGAGTAATAAGGCTTTCAAAATCATAGGTGACTATAAATGCACTTTTCTTGTCAATGGATGGCTTTGGCTTCGCGTTTCACGAGGTAAATATTTATTTAACCGAAAACATAAAAAAATTCAACTTAAAATCAATAATGAGATTATAAAACCATTTAAAGCGAGTAATAAGGCTTTGAAAGGCATAGGAGACTATAAATGCACTTTTCTTGTCAATGGATGGCTTTGGCTTCGCGTTTCTCGAGGTAAATATTTATTTAACCGAAAACATAAAAAAATTCAACTTAAAATCAATAGTGAGATTATAAAACCATTTAAAGCGAGTAATAAGGCTTTCCAAGGCATAGGTGACTATAAATGGACTTTTCTTGTCAATGGATGGCTTTTGCTTCGCGTTTCTCGAGGTAAACATTTATTTATAACCTTTCTAAACCAAAAACATAAAAAAATTCAACTTAAAATCAATAATGAGATTATAAAACCATTTAAAGCGAGTAATAAGGCTTTCAAAATCATAGGTGACTATAAATGCACTTTTCTTGTCAATGGATGGCTTTGGCTTCGCGTTTCTCGAGGTAAACATTTATTTATAACCCTTCTAAACCGAAAACATAAAAAAATTCAACTTAAAACAAATAATGAGATTATAAAACCATTTAAAGCGAGTAATAAGGCTTTGAAAGGCATAGGTGACTATAAATGGACTTTTCTTGTCAATGGATGGCTTTTGCTTCATGTTTCTCAAGGTAAACATTTATTTATAACTTTTCTTAACCGAAAACATAAAAAAATTCAACTTAAAATCAATAATGAGATTATAAAACCATTTAAAAAGAGTAATAAGGCTTTGAAAGGCATAGGTGACTATAAATGGACTTTTCTTGTCAATCGATGGCTTTTGCTTCACGTTTCTCGAGGTAAGAATTTATTTATAACATTTCTAAACTAAAAACATAAAAAAATTTAACTGAAAATCAATACTAAGATTATAAAACCACTTAAAGCGAGTATTAAGGCATTCAAAGGTATAGGTGACTATAAATGGACTTTACTTGTCAATGGAAGGCTTTCTCTTTGCGTTTCTTCAGGTAAACATTTATTTATAACCCTTCTCAACCGAAAACATAGAAAAATTCAACCTAAAATCAATAATGAGATTATAAAACAATTTAAAGCGAGTAAAATGGCTTTCAAAGGCATTGGTGACTATAAATGCACTTTTCTTGTCAATGGATGGCTTTGGCTTCGCGTTTCTCGAGGTAAACATTTATTTATAACCCTTCTAAACCGAAAACATAAAAAAATTCAACTTAAAACAAATAATGAGATTATAAAACCATTTAAAGCGAGTAATAAGGCTTTGAAAGGCATAGGTGACTATAAATGGACTTTTCTTGTCAATGGATGGCTTTGGCTTTGCGTTTCTTGAGGTAAACATTTATTTATAACCTTTCTCAACGAAAAACATAAAAAAATTCAACTTAAAATCAATAATGAGATTATAAAACCATTTAAAGCGAGTAATAAGGCTTTCAAAGGCATAGGTGACTATAAATGCACTTTTCTTGTCAATGGATGGCTTTGGCTTCACGTTTCTCGAGGTAAACATTTATTTATAACCTTTCTAAACCAAAAACATAAAAAAATTCAACTTAAAATCAATAATGAGATTATAAACCCATTTAAAGCGAGTAATAAGGCTTTGAAAGGCATAGGTGATTATAAATGGACTTTTCTTGTCAATGGATGGCTTTGGATTTGCGTTTCTCGAGGTAAACATTTATTTATAGTCTTTCTAAACCGAAAACATAAAAAAATTCAACTTAAAATCAATAATGAGTTTATAAAACCATTTAAAGCGAGTAGTAAGGCTTTGAAAGGCATAGGTGACTATAAATGGACATTTCTTGTTAATGGATGGCTTTGGCTTTGAGTTTCTCGAGGTAAACATTTATTTATAACCTTTCTAAACCAAAAACATAAAAAAATTCAACTTAAAATCAATAATGAGATTATAAAACCATTTAAAGCGAGTAATAAAGCTTTGAAAGGCATAGGTGACTATAAATGGACTTTTCTTGTCAATGGATGGCTTTGGATTTGCGTTTCTCGAGGTAAACATTTATTTATAACCTTTCTAAACCGAATACATAAAAAAATTTAACTTAAAATCAATAATGAGATTATAAAACCATTTAAAGCGAGTAATAAGGCTTTGAAAGGCATAGGTGACTATAAATGGACTTTTCTTGTCAATGGATGGCTTTGGCTTCGCGTTTCTCGAGGTAAACATTTATTTATAACCTTTCTAAACCAAAAACATAAAAAAATTCAACTTAAAATCAATAATGAGATTATAAAACCATTAAAGCGAGTAATAAGGCTTTGAAAGGCATAGGTGACTATAAATGCACTTTTCTTGTCAATGGATGGCTTTGACTTCGCGTTTCTCGAGGTAAATATTTATTTAACCGAAAACATAAAAAAATTCAACTTAAAACAAATAATGAGATTATAAAACCATTTAAAGCGAGTAATAAGGCTTTGAAAGGCATAGGTGACTATAAATGGACTTTTCTTGTCAATGGATGGCTTTGGCTTTGCGTTTTTTCAGGTAAACATTTATTTATAACCTTTCTCAACGAAAAACATAAAAAAATTCAACTTAAAATCAATAATGAGATTATAAAACCATTTAAAGCGAGTAATAAGGCTTTCAAAGGCATAGGTGACTATAAATGCACTTTTCTTGTCAATGGATGGCTTTGGCTTCACGTTTCTCGAGGTAAACATTTATTTATAACCTTTCAAAACCAAAAACATAAAAAAATTCAACTTAAAATCAATAATGAGATTATAAAACCATTTAAAGCGAGTAATAAGGCTTTCAAAATCATAGGTGACTATAAATGCACTTTTCTTGTCAATGGATGGCTTTGGCTTCGCGTTACACGAGGTAAATATTTATTTAACCGAAAACATAAAAAAATTCAACTTAAAATCAATAATGAGATTATAAAACCATTTAAAGCGAGTAATAAGGCTTTGAAAGGCATAGGAGACTATAAATGCACTTTTCTTGTCAATGGATGGCTTTGGCTTCGCGTTTCTCGAGGTAAATATTTATTTAACCGAAAACATAAAAAATTCAACTTAAAATCAATAGTGAGATTATAAAACCATTTAAAGCGAGTAATAAGGCTTTCCAAGGCATAGGTGACTATAAATGGACTTTTCTTGTCAATGGATGGCTTTTGCTTCGCGTTTCTCGAGGTAAACATTTATTTATAACCTTTCTAAACCAAAAACATAAAAAAATTCAACTTAAAATCAATAATGAGATTATAAAACCATTTAAAGCGAGTAATAAGGCTTTCAAAATCATAGGTGACTATAAATGCACTTTTATTGTCAATGGATGGCTTTGGCTTCGCGTTTCTCGAGGTAAATATTAATTTAACCGAAAACATAAAAAAATTCAACTTAAAATCAATAATGAGATTATAAAACCATTTCAAGCGAGTAATAAGGCTTTCAAAGGCATAGGTGACTATAAATGGACTTTTCTTGTCAATGGATGGCTTTTGCTTCACGTTTCTCAAGGTAAAAATTTATTTATAACTTTTCTTAACCAAAAACATAAAAAAGTTCAACTTAAAATCAATAATGAGATTATAAAACCATTTAAAAAGAGTAATAAGGCTTTGAAAGGCATAGGTGACTATAAATGGACTTTTCTTGTCAATGGATGGCTTTTGCTTCGCGTTTCTCGAGGTAAACATTTATTTATAACCTTTCTAAACCAAAAACATAAAAAAATTCAACTTAAAAACAATGATGAGATTATAAAACCATTTAAAGCGAGTAATAAGGCTTTTAAAATCATTGGTGACTATAAATGCACTTTTCTTGTCAATGGATGGCTTTGGCTTCGCGTTTCTCGAGGTAAATATTTATTTAACCGAAAACATAAAAAAATTCAACTTAAAATCAATAATGAGATTATAAAACCATTTAAAGTGAGTAATAAGGCTTTGAAAGGCATAGGTGACTATAAATGGACTTTTCTTGTCAATGGATGGCTTTTGCTTCACGTTTCTCGAGGTAAACATTTATTTATAACTTTTCTTAACCGAAAACATAAAAAAATTCAACTTAAAATCAATAATGAGATTATAAAACCATTTAAAAAGAGTAATAAGGCTTTGAAAGGCATAGCTGACTATAAATGGACTTTTCTTGTCAATGGATGGCTTTTGCTTCATGTTTCTCCAGGTAAGAATTTATTTATAACATTTCTAAACTAAAAACATAAAAAAATTTAACTGAAAATCAATACTAAGATTATAAAACCACTTAAAGCGAGTATTAAGGCATTCAAAGGTATAGGTGACTATAAATAGACTTTACTTGTCAATGGAAGGCTTTCGCTTTGCGTTTCTTCAGGTAAACATTTATTTATAACCCTTCTCAACCGAAAACATAGAAAAATTCAACCTAAAATCAATAATGAGATTATAAAACAATTTAAAGCGAGTAAAATGGCTTTCAAAGGCATTGGTGACTATAAATGCACTTTTCTTGTCAATGGATGGCTTTGGCTTCGCGTTTCTCGAGGTAAACATTTATTTATAACCCTTTTAAACCGAAAACATAAAAAAATTCAACTTAAAACAAATAATGAGATTATAAAACCATTTAAAGCGAGTAATAAGGCTTTGAAAGGCATAGGTGACTATAAATGGACGTTTCTTGTCAATGGATGGCTTTGGCTTTGCGTTTCTTGAGGTAAACATTTATTTATAACCTTTCTCAACGAAAAACATAAAAAAATTCAACTTAAAATCAATAATGAGATTATAAAACCATTTAAAGCGAGTAATAAGGCTTTCAAAGGCATAGGTGACTATAAATGCACTTTTCTTGTCAATGGATGGCTTTGGCTTCACGTTTCTCGAGGTAAACATTTATTTATAACCTTTCTAAACCAAAAACATAAAAAAATTCAACTTAAAATCAATAATGAGATTATAAAACCATTTAAAGCGAGTAATAAAGCTTTGAAAGGCATAGGTGATTATAAATGGACTTTTCTTGTCAATGGATGGCTTTGGATTTGCGTTTCTCGAGGTAAACATTTATTTATAACCTTTCTAAACCGAAAACATAAAAAAATTTAACTCAAAATCAATAATGAGATTATAAAACCATTTAAAGCGAGTAATAAGGCTTTGAAAGGAATAGGTGACTATAAATGGACTTTTCTTGTCAATGGATGGCTTTGGCTTCGCGTTTCTCGAGGTAAACATTTATTTATAATCTTTCTAAACCGAAAACATAAAAAAATTCAACTTAAAATCAATAATGAGATTATAAAACCATTTAAAGCGAGTAATAAGGCTTTGAAAGGCATAGGTGACTATAAATGGACTTTTCTTGTCAATGGATGGCTTTGGATTTGCGTTTCTCGAGGTAAACATTTATTTATAACCTTTCTAAACCGAATACATAAAAAAATTCAACTTAAAATCAATAATGAGATTATAAAACCATTTAAAGCGAGTAATAAGGCTTTGAAAGGCATAGGTGACTATAAATGGACTTTTCTTGTCAATGGATGGCTTTGGCTTTGCGTTTCTTGAGGTAAACATTTATTTATAACCTTTCTCAACGAAAAACATAAAAAAATTCAACTTAAAATCAATAATGAGATTATAAAACCATTTAAAGCGAGTAATAAGGCTTTCAAAGGCATAGGTGACTATAAATGCACTTTTCTTGTCAATGGATGGCTTTGGCTTCACGTTTCTCGAGGTAAACATTTATTTATAACCCTTTTAAACCGAAAACATAAAAAAATTCAACTTAAAACAAATAATGAGATTATAAAACCATTTAAAGCGAGTAATAAGGCTTTGAAAGGCATAGGTGACTATAAATGGACGTTTCTTGTCAATGGATGGCTTTGGCTTTTCGTTTCTTGAGGTAAACATTTATTTATAACCTTTCTCAACGAAAAACATAAAAAAATTCAACTTAAAATCAATAATGAGATTATAAAACCATTTAAAGCGAGTAATAAGGCTTTCAAAGGCATAGGTGACTATAAATGGACTTTTCTTGTCAATGGATGGCTTTGGCTTTGCGTTTCTTGAGGTAAACATTTATTTATAACCTTTCTCAACGAAAAACATAAAAAAATTCAACTTAAAATCAATAATGTGATTATAAAACCATTTAAAGCGAGTAATAAGGCTTTCAAAGGCATAGGTGACTATAAATGCACTTTTCTTGTCAATGGATGGCTTTGGCTTCACGTTTCTCGAGGTAAACATTTATTTATAACCTTTCTAAACCAAAAACATAAAAAAATTCAACTTAAAATCAATAATGAGATTATAAACCCATTTAAAGCGAGTAATAAGGCTTTGAAAGGCATAGGTGATTATAAATGGACTTTTCTTGTCAATGGATGGCTTTGGATTTGCGTTTCTCGAGGTAAACATTTATTTATAATCTTTCTAAACCGAAAACATAAAAAAATTCAACTGAAAATCAATAATGAGTTTATAAAACCATTTAAAGCGAGTAGTAAGGCTTTGAAAGGCATAGGTGACTATAAATGGACATTTCTTGTTAATGGATGGCTTTGGCTTTGAGTTTCTCGAGGTAAACATTTATTTATAACCTTTCTAAACCAAAAACATAAAAAAATTCAACTTAAAATCAATAATGAGATTATAAAACCATTTAAAGCGAGTAATAAAGCTTTGAAAGGCATAGGTGACTATAAATGGACTTTTCTTGTCAATGGATGGCTTTGGATTTGCGTTTCTCGAGGTAAACATTTATTTATAACCTTTCTAAACTGAATACATAAAAAAATTTAACTTAAAATCAAAAATGAGATTATAAAACCATTTAAAGCGAGTAATAAGGCTTTGTAAGGCATAGGTGACTATAAATGGACTTTTCTTGTCAATGGATGGCTTTGGCTTCGCGTTTCTCGAGGTAAACATTTATTTATAACCTTTCTAAACCAAAAACATAAAAAAATTCAACTTAAAATCAATAATGAGATTATAAAACCATTAAAGCGAGTAATAAGGCTTTGAAAGGCATAGGTGACTATAAATGCACTTTTCTTGTCAATGGATGGTTTTGACTTCGCGTTTCTCGAGGTAAATATTTATTTAACCGAAAACATAAAAAAATTCAACTTAAAACAAATAATGAGATTATAAAACCATTTAAAGCGAGTAATAAGGCTTTGAAAGGCATAGGTGACTATAAATGGACTTTTCTTGTCAATGGATGGCTTTGGCTTTGCGTTTTTTGAGGTAAACATTTATTTATAACCTTTCTCAACGAAAAACATAAAAAAATTCAACTTAAAATCAATAATGAGATTATAAAACCATTTAAAGCGAGTAATAAGGCTTTCAAAGGCATAGGTGACTATAAATGCACTTTTCTTGTCAATGGATGGCTTTGGCTTCACGTTTCTCGAGGTAAACATTTATTTATAACCTTTCAAAACCAAAAACATAAAAAAATTCAACTTAAAATCAAAAATGAGATTATAAAACCATTTAAAGCGAGTAATAAGGCTTTCAAAATCATAGGTGACTATAAATGCACTTTTCTTGTCAATGGATGGCTTTGGCTTCGCGTTTCACGAGGTAAATATTTATTTAACCGAAAACATAAAAAAATTCAACTTAAAATCAATAATGAGATTATAAAACCATTTAAAGCGAGTAATAAGGCTTTGAAAGGCATAGGAGACTATAAATGCACTTTTCTTGTCAATGGATGGCTTTGGCTTCGCGTTTCTCGAGGTAAATATTTATTTAACCGAAAACATAAAAAAATTCAACTTAAAATCAATAGTGAGATTATAAAACCATTTAAAGCGAGTAATAAGGCTTTCCAAGGCATAGGTGACTATAAATGGACTTTTCTTGTCAATGGATGGCTTTTGCTTCGCGTTTCTCGAGGTAAACATTTATTTATAACCTTTCTAAACCAAAAACATAAAAAAATTCAACTTAAAATCAATAATGAGATTATAAAATCATTTAAAGCGAGTAATAAGGCTTTCAAAATCATAGGTGACTATAAATGCACTTTTCTTGTCAATGGATGGCTTTGGCTTCGCGTTTCTCGAGGTAAATATTAATTTAACCGAAAACATAAAAAAATTCAACTTAAAATCAATAATGAGATTATAAAACCATTTCAAGCGAGTAATAAGGCTTTCAAAGGCATAGGTGACTATAAATGGACTTTTCTTGTCAATGGATGGCTTTTGCTTCACGTTTCTCAAGGTAAAAATTTATTTATAACTTTTCTTAACCAAAAACATAAAAAAGTTCAACTTAAAATCAATAATGAGATTATAAAACCATTTAAAAAGAGTAATAAGGCTTTGAAAGGCATAGGTGACTATAAATGGACTTTTCTTGTCAATGGATGGCTTTTGCTTCGCGTTTCTCGAGGTAAACATTTATTTATAACCTTTCTAAACCAAAAACATAAAAAAATTCAACTTAAAAACAATGATGAGATTATAAAACCATTTAAAGCGAGTAATAAGGCTTTTAAAATCATTGGTGACTATAAATGCACTTTTCTTGTCAATGGATGGCTTTGGCTTCGCGTTTCTCGAGGTAAATATTTATTTAACCGAAAACATAAAAAAATTCAACTTAAAATCAATAATGAGATTATAAAACCATTTAAAGTGAGTAATAAGGCTTTGAAAGGCATAGGTGACTATAAATGGACTTTTCTTGTCAATGGATGGCTTTTGCTTCACGTTTCTCGAGGTAAACATTTATTTATAACTTTTCTTAACCGAAAACATAAAAAAATTCAACTTAAAATCAATAATGAGATTATAAAACCATTTAAAAAGAGTAATAAGGCTTTGAAAGGCATAGGTGACTATAAATTGACTTTTCTTGTCAATGGATGGCTTTTGCTTCATGTTTCTCGAGGTAAGAATTTATTTATAACATTTCTAAACTAAAAACATAAAAAAATTTAACTGAAAATCAATACTAAGATTATAAAACCATTTAAAGCGAGTATTAAGGCATTCAAAGGTATAGGTGACTATAAATAGACTTTACTTGTCAATGGAAGGCTTTCGCTTTGCGTTTCTTCAGGTAAACATTTATTTATAACCCTTCTCAACCGAAAACATAGAAAAATTCAACCTAAAATCAATAATGAGATTATAAAACAATTTAAAGCGAGTAAAATGGCTTTCAAAGGCATTGGTGACTATAAATGCACTTTTCTTGTCAATGGATGGCTTTGGCTTCGCGTTTCTCGAGGTAAACATTTATTTATAACCCTTTTAAACCGAAAACATAAAAAAATTCAACTTAAAACAAATAATGAGATTATAAAACCATTTAAAGCGAGTAATAAGGCTTTGAAAGGCATAGGTGACTATAAATGGACGTTTCTTGTCAATGGATGGCTTTGGCTTTGCGTTTCTTGAGGTAAACATTTATTTATAACCTTTCTCAACGAAAAACATAAAAAAATTCAACTTAAAATCAATAATGAGATTATAAAACCATTTAAAGCGAGTAATAAGGCTTTCAAAGGCATAGGTGACTATAAATGCACTTTTCTTGTCAATGGATGGCTTTGGCTTCACGTTTCTCGAGGTAAACATTTATTTATAACCTTTCTAAACCAAAAACATAAAAATATTCAACTTAAAATCAATAATGAGATTATAAAACCATTTAAAGCGAGTAATAAAGCTTTGAAAGGCATAGGTGATTATAAATGGACTTTTCTTGTCAATGGATGGCTTTGGATTTGCGTTTCTCGAGGTAAACATTTATTTATAACCTTTCTAAACCGAAAACATAAAAAAATTTAACTCAAAATCAATAATGAGATTATAAAACCATTTAAAGCGAGTAATAAGGCTTTGAAAGGAATAGGTGACTATAAATGGACTTTTCTTGTCAATGGATGGCTTTGGCTTCGCGTTTCTCGAGGTAAACATTTATTTATAATCTTTCTAAACCGAAAACATAAAAAAATTCAACTTAAAATCAATAATGAGATTATAAAACCATTTAAAGCGAGTAATAAGGCTTTGAAAGGCATAGGTGACTATAAATGGACTTTTCTTGTCAATGGATGGCTTTGGATTTGCGTTTCTCGAGGTAAACATTTATTTATAACCTTTCTAAATCGAAAACATAAAAAAATTCAACTTAAAATCAATAATGAGATTATAAAACCATTTAAAGCGAGTAATAAGGCTTTCAAAGCCATAGGTGACTATAAATGGACTTTTCTTGTAAATGGATGGCTTTTGCTTCGCGTTTCTCGAGGTAAACATTTATTTATAACCTTTCTTAACTAAAAACATAAAAACATTTAACTGAAAATCAATACTAAGATGATAAAACCACTTAAAGCGAGTATTAAGGCATTCAAAGGAATAGGTGACTATAAATGGACTTTACTTGTCAATGGAAGGCTTTCGCTTTGCTATTCTTAAGGTAAACATTTATTTATAACCCTTCTCAACCGAAAACATAGAAAAATTCAACCTAAATTTAATAATCAGATTATAAAACCATTTAAAGCGAGTAATAAGGCTTTCAAAGGCATAGGTCACTATAAATGGACTTTACTTGTCAATAGAAGGCTTTCGCTTTGCGTTTCTTAAGGTAAACATTTATTTATAACCCTTATCAACCGAAAACATAGAAAAATTCAACCTAAAATTAATAACGAGATTATAAAACCATTTAAAGCGAGTAATAAGGCTTTCAAAGGCATAGGTGACTATAAATGCACTTTTCTTGTCAATGGATGGCTTTGGCTTCGTGTTTCTCGAGGTAAACATTTATTTATAACCTTTCTTAATCGAAAACATAAAAAAGTTCAACTTAAAATCAATACTAAGATTATAAAACCACTTAAAGCGAGTATTAAGGCATTCAAAGGCATAGGTGACTATAAATGAACTTTTCTTGTCAATGGATGGCTTTTGCTTCACGTTTCTCAAGGTAAACATTTATTTATAACTTTTCTTAACCGAAAACATAAAAAAATTCAACTTAAAATCAATAATGAGATTATAAAACCATTTAAAAAGAGTAATAAGGCTTTGAAAGGCATAGGTGACTATAAATGGACTTTTCTTGTCAATTGATGGCTTTTGCTTTGCGTTTCTCGAGGTAAACATTTCTTTATAACCTTTCTTAACTAAAAACATAAAACAATTTAACTGAAAATCAATACTAAGATTATAAAACCACCTAAAGCGAGTATTAAGGCATTCAAAGGCATAGGTGACTATAAATGGACTTTACTTGTCAATGGAAGGCTTTTGCTTTGCGTTTCTTAAGGTAAACATTTATTTTTAACCCTTCTTAACCGAAAACATAGAAAAATTCAACCTAAAATTAATAATGAGATTATAAAACCATTTAAAGCGAGTAATAAGGCTTTCAAAGGCATAGGTGACTATAAATGGACTTTTCTTGTCAATGGATGGCTTTGGCTTCACGTTTCTCGAGGTAAACATTTATTTATAATCTTTCTAAACCGAAAACATAAAAAAATTCAACTTAAAATCAATAATGAGATTATAAAACCATTTAAAGCGAGTAATAAGGCTTTGAAAGGCATAGGTGACTATAAATGCACTTTTCTTGTCAATGGATGGCTTTGGATTTGCGTTTCTCAAGGTAAACATTTATTTATAACCTTTCTAAACCAAAAACATAACAAAATTCAACTTAAAATCAATAATGAGATTGTAAAACCATGTAAAGCGAGTAATAAGGCTTTAATAGGCATAAGTGGCTATAAATGCACTTTTCTTGTCAATGGATGGCTTTGGCTTCGCGTTTCTCGAGGTAAATATTTATTTAACCGAAAACATAAAAAAATTCAACTTAAAATCAATAATGAGATTGTAAAACCATTTAAAGCGAGTAATAAGGCTTTCAAAGGCATAGGTGACTATAAATGGACTTTTGTCAATGGATGGCTTTTGCTTTGCGTTTCTCGAGGTAAACATTTATTTATAACCTTTCTTAACTAAAAACATAAAAAAAGTTAACTGAAAATCAATACTAAGATTATAAAACCACTTAAAGCGAGTATTAAGGCATTCAAAGGCATAGGTGACTATAAATGGACTTTACTTGTCAATGGAAGGCTTTCGCTTTGCGTTTCTTAAGGTAAACATTTATTTATAACCCTTCTCAGCCGAAAACATAAAAAAATTCAACCTAAAATTAATAATGAGATTATAAAACCATTTAAAGCGAGTAATAAGGCTTTCAAAGGCATAGGTGACCATAAATGGACTTTTCTTGTCAATGGATGGCTTTGGCTTCGCGTTTCTCGAGGTAAACATTTATTTATAACCTTTCTAAACCAAAAACATATAAAAATTCAACTTAAAATCAATAATAAGATTATAAAACCATTTGAAGCGAGTAATAAGGCTTTCAAAAGCATAGGTGACTATAAATGCACTTTTCTTGTCAATGGATGGCTTTGGCTTCGCGTTTCTCGAGGTAAATATTTATTTAATCGAAAACATAAAAAAATTCAATTTAAAATCAATAATGAGATTATAAAACCATTTAAAGCGAGTAATAAGGCATTCAAAGGCATAGGTGACTAGAAATGGACTTTTCTTGTCAATGGATGGCTTTGGCTTCGCGTTTCTCGAGGTAAACATTTATTTATAACCTTTCTAAACCAAAAACATATAAAATTCAACTTAAAATCAATAATAAGATTATAAAACCATTTGAAGCGAGTAATAAGGCTTTCAAAGGCATAGGTGACTATAAATGCACTTTTCTTGTCAATGGATGGCTTTGGCTTCGCGTTTCTCAAGGTAAACATTTATTTATAACCTTTCTAAACCGAAAACATAAAAAAATTCAACTTAAAATCAATAATGAGATTATAAAACCATTTAAAGCGAGTAATAAGGCTTTCAAAGGCATAGGTGACTATAAATGGACTTTTCTTGTCAATGGATGGCTTTTGCTTCGCGTTTCTTGAGGTAAACATTTATTGATAACCTTTCTTAACTAAAAACATAAAAAAATTTAACTTAAAATCAATACTAAGACTATAAAACCACTTAAAGCGAGTATTAAGGCATTCAAAGGCATAGGTGACTATAAATGGACTTTACTTGTCAATGGAAGGCTCTCGCTTTGCGTTTCTTCAGGTAAACATTTATTTATAACCCTTCTCAACCGAAAACATAGAAAAATTCAACCTAAAATCAATAATGAGATCATAAAACAATTTAAAGCGAGTAAAATGGCTTTCAAAGGCATTGGTCACTATAAATGCACTTTTCTTGTCAATGGATGGCTTTGGCTTCGCGTTTCTCGAGGTAAACATTTATTTATAACCCTTCTAAACCGAAAACATAAAAAAATTCAACTTAAAACAAATAATGAGATTATAAAACCATTTAAAGCGAGTAATAAGGCTTTGAAAGGCATAGGTGACTATAAATGGACTTTTCTTGTCAATGGATGGCTTTGGCTTTGCGTTTCTTGAGGTAAACATTTATTTATAACCTTTCTCAACGAAAAACATAAAAAAATTCAACTTAAAATCAATAATGAGATTATAAAACCATTTAAAGCGAGTAATAAGGCTTTCAAAGGCATAGGTGACTATAAATGCACTTTTCTTGTCAATGATGGCTTTGGCTTCACGTTTCTCGAGGTAAACATTTATTTATAACCTTTTTAAACCAAAAACATAAAAAAATTCAACTTAAAATCAATAATGAGATTATAAACCCATTTAAAGCGAGTAATAAGGCTTTGAAAGGCATAAGTGATTATAAATGGACTTTTCTTGTCAATGGATGGCTTTGGATTTGCGTTTCTCGAGGTAAAAATTTATTTATAATCTTTCAAAACAGAAAACATAAAAAAATTCAACTTAAAATCAATAATGAGATTATAAAACCATTTAAAGCGAGTAATAAGGCATTGAAAGACATAGGTGACTATAAATGGACTTTTCTTGTCAATGGATGGCTTTGGATTTGCGTTTCTCGAGGTAAACATTTATTTATAACCTTTCTAAACCGAAAACATAAAAAAATTCAACTTAAAATCAATAATGAGATTATAAAACCATTTAAAGCGAGTAATAAGGCTTTCAAAGCCATAGGTGACTATAAATGGACTTTTCTTGTCAATGGATGGCTTTTGCTTCGCGTTTCTCGAGGTAAACATTTATTTATAACCTTTCTTAACTAAAAACATAAAAACATTTAACTGAAAATCAATACTAAGATTATAAAACCACTTAAAGCGAGTATTAAGGCATTCAAAGGAATAGGTGACTATAAATGGACTTTACTTGTCAATGGAAGGCTTTCGCTTTGCGTTTCTTAAGGTAAACATTTATTTATAACCCTTCTCAACCGAAAACATAGAAAAATTCAACCTAAATTTAATAATGAGATTATAAAACCATTTAAAGCGAGTAATAAGGCTTTCAAAGGCATAGGTGACTATAAATGGACTTTACTTGTCAATAGAAGGCTTTCGCTTTGCGTTTCTTAAGGTAAACATTTATTTATAACCCTTCTCAACCGAAAACATAGAAAAATTAAACCTAAAATTAATAACGAGATTATAAAACCATTTAAAGCGAGTAATAAGGCTTTCAAAGGCATAGGTGACTATAAATGCACTTTTCTTGTCAATGGATGGCTTTGGCTTTGCGTTTCTCGAGGTAAACATTTATTTATAACCTTTCTTAATCGAAAACATAAAAAAGTTCAACTTAACATCAATACTAAGATTATAAAACCACTTAAAGCGAGTATTAAGGCATTCAAAGGCATAGGTGACTATAAATGGACTTTTCTTGTCAATGGATGGCTTTTGCTTCACGTTTCTCAAGTTAAATATCTATTTATAACTTTTCTTAACCGAAAACATAAAAAAATTCAACTTAAAATCAATAATGAGATTATAAAACCATTTAAAAAGTATAATAAGGCTTTGAAAGGCATAGGTGACTATAAATGGACTTTTCTTGTCAATTGATGGCTTTTGCTTTGCGTTTCTCGAGGTAAACATTTCTTTATAACCTTTCTTAACTAAAAACATAAAACAATTTAACTGAAAATCAATACTAAGATTATAAAACCACTTAAAGCGAGTATTAAGGCATTCAAAGGCATAGGTGACTATAAATGGACTTTACTTGTCAATGGAAGGCTTTCGCTTTGCGTTTCTTAAGGTAAACATTTATTTTTAACCCTTCTTAACCGAAAACATAGAAAAATTCAACCTAAAATTAATAATGAGATTATAAAACCATTTAAAGCGAGTAATAAGGCTTTCAAAGGCATAGGTGACTATAAATGGACTTTTCTTGTCAATGGATGGCTTTGGCTTCGCGTTTCTCGAGGTAAAAATTTATTTATAACCTTTCTAAACCAAAAACATAAAAAAATTCAACTTAAAATCAATAATGAGATTATAAAACCATTTAAAGCGAGTAATAAGGCTTTCAAAGGCATAGGTGACTATAAATGCACTTTTCTGGTCAGTGGATGGCTTTGGCTTCGCGTTTCTCGAGGTAAACATTTATTTATAACCTTTCTAAACCAAAAACATATAAAAATTCAACTTGAAATCAATAATAAGATTATAAAACCGTTTGAAGCGAGTAATAAGGCTTTCAAAGGCATAGGTGACTATAAATGCACTTTTCTTGTCAATGGATGGCTTTGGCTTCGCGTTTCTCGAGGTAAACATCTATTTATAACCTTTCTAAACCAAAAACATAAAAAAATTCAACTTAAAATCAATAATAAGATTATAAAACCATTTAAAGCGAGTAATAAGGCTTTGAAAGGCATAAGTGACTATAAATGGACTTTTCTTGTCAATGGATGGCTTTGGATTTGCGTTTCTCAAGGTAAACATTTATTTTTAACCTTTCTAAACCAAAAACATAACAAAATTCAACTTAAAATCAATAATGAGATTATAAAACCATTTAAAGCGAGTAATAAGGCTTTCAAAGGCATAGGTGACTATAAATGGACTTTTCTTGTCAATGGATGGCTTTGGCTTCGCGTTTCTCGAGGTAAACATTTATTTATAACCTTTCTAAACCAAAAACATATAAAAATTCAACTTAAAATCAATAATAAGATTATAAAACCATTTGAAGCGAGTAATAAGGCTTTCAAAGGCATAGGTGACTATAAATGCACTTTTCTTGTCAATGGATGGCTTTGGCTTCGCGTTTCTCAAGGTAAACATTTATTTATAACCTTTCTAAACCGAAAACATAAAAAAATTCAACTTAAAATCAATAATGAGATTATAAAACCATTTAAAGCGAGTAATAAGGCTTTCAAAGGCATAGGTGACTATAAATGGACTTTTCTTGTCAATGGATGGCTTTTGCTTCGCGTTTCTCGAGGTAAACATTTATTTATAACCTTTCTAAACCAAAAACATATAAAAATTCAACTTAAAATCAATAATAAGATTATAAAACCATTTGAAGTGAGTAATAAGGCTTTCAAAGGCATAGGTGACTATAAATGCACTTTTCTTGTCAATGGATGGCTTTGGCTTCGCGTTTCTCAAGGTAAACATTTATTTATAACCTTTCTAAACCGAAAACATAAAAAAATTCAACTTAAAATCAATAATGAGATTATAAAACCATTTAAAGCGAGTAATAAGGCTTTCAAAGGCATAGGTGACTATAAATGGACTTTTCTTGTCAATGGATGGCTTTTGCTTCGCGTTTCTCGAGGTAAACATTTATTGATAACCTTTCTTAACTAAAAACATAAAAAAATTTAACTTAAAATCAATACTAAGACTATAAAACCACTTATAGCGAGTATTAAGGCATTCAAAGGCATAGGTGACTATAAATGGACTTTACTTGTCAATGGAAGGCTCTCGCTTTGCGTTTCTTCAGGTAAACATTTATTTATAACCCTTCTCAACCGAAAACATAGAAAAATTCAACCTAAAATCAATAATGAGATTATAAAACAATTTAAAGCGAGTAAAATGGCTTTCAAAGGCATTGGTGACTATAAATGCACTTTTCTTGTCAATGGATGGCTTTGGCTTCGCGTTTCTCGAGGTAAACATTTATTTATAACCCTTCTAAACCGAAAACATAAAAAAATTCAACTTAAAACAAATAATGAGATTATAAAACCATTTAAAGCGAGTAATAAGGCTTTGAAAGGCATAGGTGACTATAAATGGACTTTTCTTGTCAATGGATGGCTTTGGCTTTGCGTTTCTTGAGGTAAACATTTATTTATAACCTTTCTCAACGAAAAACATAAAAAAATTCAACTTAAAATCAATAATGAGATTATAAAACCATTTAAAGCGAGTAATAAGGCTTTCAAAGGCATAGGTGACTATAAATGCACTTTTCTTGTCAATGGATGGCTTTTGCTTCGCGTTTCTCGAGGTAAACATTTATTGATAACCTTTCTTAACTAAAAATATAAAAAAAATTAACTCAAAATCAATACGAAGACTATAAAACCACTTAAAGCGAGTATTAAGGCATTCAAAGGCATAGGTGACTATAAATGGACTTTTCTTGTCAATGGATGGCTTTGGCTTCGCGTTTCTCGAGGTAAACATTTATTTATAACCTTTCTAAACCAAAAACATATAAAATTCAACTTAAAATCAATAATAAGATTATAAAACCATTTGAAGCGAGTAATAAGGCTTTCAAAGGCATAGGTGACTATAAATGCACTTTTCTTGTCAATGGATGGCTTTGGCTTCGCGTTTCTCAAGGTAAACATTTATTTATAACCTTTCTAAACCGAAAACATAAAAAAATTCAACTTAAAATCAATAATGAGATTATAAAACCATTTAAAGCGAGTAATAAGGCTTTCAAAGGCATAGGTGACTATAAATGGACTTTTCTTGTCAATGGATGGCTTTTGCTTCGCGTTTCTTGAGGTAAACATTTATTGATAACCTTTCTTAACTAAAAACATAAAAAAATTTAACTTAAAATCAATACTAAGACTATAAAACCACTTAAAGCGAGTATTAAGGCATTCAAAGGCATAGGTGACTATAAATGGACTTTACTTGTCAATGGAACGCTCTCGCTTTGCGTTTCTTCAGGTAAACATTTATTTATAACCCTTCTCAACCGAAAACATAGAAAAATTCAACCTAAAATCAATAATGAGATCATAAAACAATTTAAAGCGAGTAAAATGGCTTTCAAAGGCATTGGTGACTATAAATGCACTTTTCTTGTCAATGGATGGCTTTGGCTTCGCGTTTCTCGAGGTAAACATTTATTTATAACCCTTCTAAACCGAAAACATAAAAAAATTCAACTTAAAACAAATAATGAGATTATAAAACCATTTAAAGCGAGTAATAAGGCTTTGAAAGGCATAGGTGACTATAAATGGACTTTTCTTGTCAATGGATGGCTTTGGCTTTGCGTTTCTTGAGGTAAACATTTATTTATAACCTTTCTCAACGAAAAACATAAAAAAATTCAACTTAAAATCAATAATGAGATTATAAAACCATTTAAAGCGAGTAATAAGGCTTTCAAAGGCATAGGTGACTATAAATGCACTTTTCTTGTCAATGATGGCTTTGGCTTCACGTTTCTCGAGGTAAACATTTATTTATAACCTTTTTAAACCAAAAACATAAAAAAATTCAACTTAAAATCAATAATGAGATTATAAACCCATTTAAAGCGAGTAATAAGGCTTTGAAAGGCATAAGTGATTATAAATGGACTTTTCTTGTCAATGGATGGCTTTGGATTTGCGTTTCTCGAGGTAAAAATTTATTTATAATCTTTCAAAACAGAAAACATAAAAAAATTCAACTTAAAATCAATAATGAGATTATAAAACCATTTAAAGCGAGTAATAAGGCATTGAAAGACATAGGTGACTATAAATGGACTTTTCTTGTCAATGGATGGCTTTGGATTTGCGTTTCTCGAGGTAAACATTTATTTATAACCTTTCTAAACCGAAAACATAAAAAAATTCAACTTAAAATCAATAATGAGATTATAAAACCATTTAAAGCGAGTAATAAGGCTTTCAAAGCCATAGGTGACTATAAATGGACTTTTCTTGTCAATGGATGGCTTTTGCTTCGCGTTTCTCGAGGTAAACATTTATTTATAACCTTTCTTAACTAAAAACATAAAAACATTTAACTGAAAATCAATACTAAGATTATAAAACCACTTAAAGCGAGTATTAAGGCATTCAAAGGAATAGGTGACTATAAATGGACTTTACTTGTCAATGGAAGGCTTTCGCTTTGCGTTTCTTAAGGTAAACATTTATTTATAACCCTTCTCAACCGAAAACATAGAAAAATTCAACCTAAATTTAATAATGAGATTATAAAACCATTTAAAGCGAGTAATAAGGCTTTCAAAGGCATAGGTGACTATAAATGGACTTTACTTGTCAATAGAAGGCTTTCGCTTTGCGTTTCTTAAGGTAAACATTTATTTATAACCCTTCTCAACCGAAAACATAGAAAAATTAAACCTAAAATTAATAACGAGATTATAAAACCATTTAAAGCGAGTAATAAGGCTTTCAAAGGCATAGGTGACTATAAATGCACTTTTCTTGTCAATGGATGGCTTTGGCTTTGCGTTTCTCGAGGTAAACATTTATTTATAACCTTTCTTAATCGAAAACATAAAAAAGTTCAACTTAACATCAATACTAAGATTATAAAACCACTTAAAGCGAGTATTAAGGCATTCAAAGGCATAGGTGACTATAAATGGACTTTTCTTGTCAATGGATGGCTTTTGCTTCACGTTTCTCAAGTTAAATATCTATTTATAACTTTTCTTAACCGAAAACATAAAAAAATTCAACTTAAAATCAATAATGAGATTATAAAACCATTTAAAAAGTATAATAAGGCTTTGAAAGGCATAGGTGACTATAAATGGACTTTTCTTGTCAATTGATGGCTTTTGCTTTGCGTTTCTCGAGGTAAACATTTCTTTATAACCTTTCTTAACTAAAAACATAAAACAATTTAACTGAAAATCAATACTAAGATTATAAAACCACTTAAAGCGAGTATTAAGGCATTCAAAGGCATAGGTGACTATAAATGGACTTTACTTGTCAATGGAAGGCTTTCGCTTTGCGTTTCTTAAGGTAAACATTTATTTTTAACCCTTCTTAACCGAAAACATAGAAAAATTCAACCTAAAATTAATAATGAGATTATAAAACCATTTAAAGCGAGTAATAAGGCTTTCAAAGGCATAGGTGACTATAAATGGACTTTTCTTGTCAATGGATGGCTTTGGCTTCGCGTTTCTCGAGGTAAAAATTTATTTATAACCTTTCTAAACCAAAAACATAAAAAAATTCAACTTAAAATCAATAATGAGATTATAAAACCATTTAAAGCGAGTAATAAGGCTTTCAAAGGCATAGGTGACTATAAATGCACTTTTCTGGTCAGTGGATGGCTTTGGCTTCGCGTTTCTCGAGGTAAACATTTATTTATAACCTTTCTAAACCAAAAACATATAAAAATTCAACTTGAAATCAATAATAAGATTATAAAACCGTTTGAAGCGAGTAATAAGGCTTTCAAAGGCATAGGTGACTATAAATGCACTTTTCTTGTCAATGGATGGCTTTGGCTTCGCGTTTCTCGAGGTAAACATCTATTTATAACCTTTCTAAACCAAAAACATAAAAAAATTCAACTTAAAATCAATAATAAGATTATAAAACCATTTAAAGCGAGTAATAAGGCTTTGAAAGGCATAAGTGACTATAAATGGACTTTTCTTGTCAATGGATGGCTTTGGATTTGCGTTTCTCAAGGTAAACATTTATTTTTAACCTTTCTAAACCAAAAACATAACAAAATTCAACTTAAAATCAATAATGAGATTATAAAACCATTTAAAGCGAGTAATAAGGCTTTCAAAGGCATAGGTGACTATAAATGGACTTTTCTTGTCAATGGATGGCTTTGGCTTCGCGTTTCTCGAGGTAAACATTTATTTATAACCTTTCTAAACCAAAAACATATAAAAATTCAACTTAAAATCAATAATAAGATTATAAAACCATTTGAAGCGAGTAATAAGGCTTTCAAAGGCATAGGTGACTATAAATGCACTTTTCTTGTCAATGGATGGCTTTGGCTTCGCGTTTCTCAAGGTAAACATTTATTTATAACCTTTCTAAACCGAAAACATAAAAAAATTCAACTTAAAATCAATAATGAGATTATAAAACCATTTAAAGCGAGTAATAAGGCTTTCAAAGGCATAGGTGACTATAAATGGACTTTTCTTGTCAATGGATGGCTTTTGCTTCGCGTTTCTCGAGGTAAACATTTATTTATAACCTTTCTAAACCAAAAACATATAAAAATTCAACTTAAAATCAATAATAAGATTATAAAACCATTTGAAGTGAGTAATAAGGCTTTCAAAGGCATAGGTGACTATAAATGCACTTTTCTTGTCAATGGATGGCTTTGGCTTCGCGTTTCTCAAGGTAAACATTTATTTATAACCTTTCTAAACCGAAAACATAAAAAAATTCAACTTAAAATCAATAATGAGATTATAAAACCATTTAAAGCGAGTAATAAGGCTTTCAAAGGCATAGGTGACTATAAATGGACTTTTCTTGTCAATGGATGGCTTTTGCTTCGCGTTTCTCGAGGTAAACATTTATTGATAACCTTTCTTAACTAAAAACATAAAAAAATTTAACTTAAAATCAATACTAAGACTATAAAACCACTTATAGCGAGTATTAAGGCATTCAAAGGCATAGGTGACTATAAATGGACTTTACTTGTCAATGGAAGGCTCTCGCTTTGCGTTTCTTCAGGTAAACATTTATTTATAACCCTTCTCAACCGAAAACATAGAAAAATTCAACCTAAAATCAATAATGAGATTATAAAACAATTTAAAGCGAGTAAAATGGCTTTCAAAGGCATTGGTGACTATAAATGCACTTTTCTTGTCAATGGATGGCTTTGGCTTCGCGTTTCTCGAGGTAAACATTTATTTATAACCCTTCTAAACCGAAAACATAAAAAAATTCAACTTAAAACAAATAATGAGATTATAAAACCATTTAAAGCGAGTAATAAGGCTTTGAAAGGCATAGGTGACTATAAATGGACTTTTCTTGTCAATGGATGGCTTTGGCTTTGCGTTTCTTGAGGTAAACATTTATTTATAACCTTTCTCAACGAAAAACATAAAAAAATTCAACTTAAAATCAATAATGAGATTATAAAACCATTTAAAGCGAGTAATAAGGCTTTCAAAGGCATAGGTGACTATAAATGCACTTTTCTTGTCAATGGATGGCTTTTGCTTCGCGTTTCTCGAGGTAAACATTTATTGATAACCTTTCTTAACTAAAAATATAAAAAAAATTAACTCAAAATCAATACGAAGACTATAAAACCACTTAAAGCGAGTATTAAGGCATTCAAAGGCATAGGTGACTATAAATGGACTTTTCTTGTCAATGGATGGCTTTGGCTTCGCGTTTCTCGAGGTAAACATTTATTTATAACCTTTCTAAACCAAAAACATATAAAAATTCAACTTAAAATCAATAATAAGATTATAAAACCATTTGAAGCGAGTAATAAGGCTTTCAAAGGCATAGGTGACTATAAATGCACTTTTCTTGTCAATGGATGGCTTTGGATTCGCGTTTCTCAAGGTAAACATTTATTTATAACCTTTCTAAACCGAAAACATAAAAAAATTCAACTTAAAATCAATAATGAGATTATAAAACCATTTAAAGCGAGTAATAAGGCTTTCAAAGGCATAGGTGACTATAAATGGACTTTTCTTGTCAATGGATGGCTTTTGCTTCGCGTTTCTCGAGGTAAACATTTATTGATAACCTTTCTTAACTAAAAACATAAAAAAATTTAACTTAAAATCAATACTAAGACTATAAAACCACTTATAGCGAGTATTAAGGCATTCAAAGGCATAGGTGACTATAAATGGACTTTACTTGTCAATGGAAGGCTCTCGCTTTGCGTTTCTTCAGGTAAACATTTATTTATAACCCTTCTCAACCGAAAACATATAAAAATTCAACCTAAAATCAATAATGAGATTATAAAACAATTTAAAGGAGTAAAATGGCTTTCAAAGGCATTGGTGACTATAAATGCACTTTTCTTGTCAATGGATGGCTTTGGCTTCGCGTTTCTCGAGGTAAACATTCATTTATAACCCTTCTAAACCGAAAACATAAAAAAATTCAACTTAAAACAAATAATGAGATTATAAAACCATTTAAAGCGAGTAATAAGGCTTTGAAAGGCATAGGTGACTATAAATGGACTTTTCTTGTCAATGGATGGCTTTGGCTTTGCGTTTCTTGAGGTAAACATTTATTTATAACCTTTCTCAACGAAAAACATAAAAAAATTCAACTTAAAATCAATAATGAGATTATAAAACCATTTAAAGCGAGTAATAAGGCTTTCAAAGGCATAGGTGACTATAAATGCACTTTTCTTGTCAATGGATGGCTTTGGCTTCACGTTTCTCGAGGTAAACATTTATTTATAACCTTTCTAAACCAAAAACATAAAAAAATTCAACTTAAAATCAATAATGAGATTATAAACCCATTTAAAGCGAGTAATAAGGCTTTGAAAGGCATAAGTGATTATAAATGGACTTTTCTTGTCAATGGATGGCTTTGGATTTGCGTTTCTCGAGGTAAACATTTATTTATAATCTTTCAAAACAGAAAACATAAAAAAATTCAACTTAAAATCAATAATGAGATTATAAAACCATTTAAAGCGAGTAATAAGGCTTTGAAAGGCATAGGTGACTATAAATGGACATTTCTTGTTAATGGATGGCTTTGGCTTTGCGTTTCTCGAGGTAAACATTTATTTATAACCTTTCTAAACCAAAAACATAAAAAAATTCAACTTAAAATCAATAATTAGATTATAAAAGCATTTAAAGCGAGTAATAAGGCTTTGAAAGGCATAGGTGACTATAAATGGACTTTTCTTGTCAATGGATGGCTTTGGATTTGCGTTTCTCAAGGTAAACATTTATTATAACCTTTCTAAACTGAAAACATAAAAAAATTCCACTTAAAATCAATAATGAGATTATAAAAGCATTTAAAGCGAGTAATAAGGCTTTGAAAGGCATAGGTGACTATAAATGGACTTTTCTTGTCAATGGATGACTTTGGATTTGCGTTTCTCGAGGTAAACATTTATTTATAACCTTTCTAAACCAAAAACATAAAAAAATTCAACTTAAAATCAATAATGAGATTATAAAACCATTTAAAGCGAGTAATAAGGCTTTCAAAGGCATAGGTGACTATAAATGGACTTTTGTTGTCAATGGATGGCTTTTGCTTCGCGTTTCTCGAGGTAAACATTTATTGATAACCTTTCTTAACTAAAAACATAAAAAAATTTAACTTAAAATCAATACTAAGACTATAAAACCACTTAAAGCGAGTATTAAGGCATTCAAAGGCATAGGTGACTATAAATGGACTTTACTTGTCAATGGAAGGCTCTCGCTTTGCGTTTCTCCAGGTAAACATTTATTTATAACCCTTCTCAACCGAAAACATAGAAAAATTCAACCTAAAATCAATAATGAGATTATAAAACAATTTAAAGCGAGTAAAATGGCTTTCAAAGGCATTGGTGACTATAAATGCACTTTTCTTGTCAATGGATGGCTTTGGCTTCGCGTTTCTCGAGGTAAACATTCATTTATAACCCTTCTAAACCGAAAACATAAAAAAATTCAACTTAAAACAAATAATGAGATTATAAAACCATTTAAAGCGAGTAATAAGGCTTTGAAAGGCATAGGTGACTATAAATGGACTTTTCTTGTCAATGGATGGCTTTGGCTTTGCGTTTCTTGAGGTAAACATTTATTTATAACCTTTCTCAACGAAAAACATAAAAAAATTCAACTTAAAATCAATAATGAGATTATAAAACCATTTAAAGCGAGTAATAAG
This sequence comes from Theobroma cacao, assembly GCF_053813885.1. Taxonomy (NCBI): domain Eukaryota; kingdom Viridiplantae; phylum Streptophyta; class Magnoliopsida; order Malvales; family Malvaceae; genus Theobroma; species Theobroma cacao. The sequence goes on along the minus strand of NC_142642.1, from coordinate 17,460,381 downwards.
GCTTTCAAAGGCATAGGTGACTATAAATGCACTTTTCTTGTCAATGGATGGCTTTGGCTTCACGTTTCTCGAGGTAAACATTTATTTATAACCTTTCTAAACCAAAAACATAAAAAAATTCAACTTAAAATCAATAATGAGATTATAAACCCATTTAAAGCGAGTAATAAGGCTTTGAAAGGCATAAGTGATTATAAATGGACTTTTCTTGTCAATGGATGGCTTTGGATTTGCGTTTCTCGAGGTAAACATTTATTTATAATCTTTCAAAACAGAAAACATAAAAAAATTCAACTTAAAATCAATAATGAGATTATAAAACCATTTAAAGCGAGTAATAAGGCTTTGAAAGGCATAGGTGACTATAAATGGACATTTCTTGTTAATGGATGGCTTTGGCTTTGCGTTTCTCGAGGTAAACATTTATTTATAACCTTTCTAAACCAAAAACATAAAAAAATTCAACTTAAAATCAATAATTAGATTATAAAAGCATTTAAAGCGAGTAATAAGGCTTTGAAAGGCATAGGTGACTATAAATGGACTTTTCTTGTCAATGGATGGCTTTGGATTTGCGTTTCTCAAGGTAAACATTTATTATAACCTTTCTAAACTGAAAACATAAAAAAATTCCACTTAAAATCAATAATGAGATTATAAAAGCATTTAAAGCGAGTAATAAGGCTTTGAAAGGCATAGGTGACTATAAATGGACTTTTCTTGTCAATGGATGACTTTGGATTTGCGTTTCTCGAGGTAAACATTTATTTATAACCTTTCTAAACCAAAAACATAAAAAAATTCAACTTAAAATCAATAATGAGATTATAAAACCATTTAAAGCGAGTAATAAGGCTTTCAAAGGCATAGGTGACTATAAATGGACTTTTGTTGTCAATGGATGGCTTTTGCTTCGCGTTTCTCGAGGTAAACATTTATTGATAACCTTTCTTAACTAAAAACATAAAAAAATTTAACTTAAAATCAATACTAAGACTATAAAACCACTTAAAGCGAGTATTAAGGCATTCAAAGGCATAGGTGACTATAAATGGACTTTACTTGTCAATGGAAGGCTCTCGCTTTGCGTTTCTCCAGGTAAACATTTATTTATAACCCTTCTCAACCGAAAACATAGAAAAATTCAACCTAAAATCAATAATGAGATTATAAAACAATTTAAAGCGAGTAAAATGGCTTTCAAAGGCATTGGTGACTATAAATGCACTTTTCTTGTCAATGGATGGCTTTGGCTTCGCGTTTCTCGAGGTAAACATTCATTTATAACCCTTCTAAACCGAAAACATAAAAAAATTCAACTTAAAACAAATAATGAGATTATAAAACCATTTAAAGCGAGTAATAAGGCTTTGAAAGGCATAGGTGACTATAAATGGACTTTTCTTGTCAATGGATGGCTTTGGCTTTGCGTTTCTTGAGGTAAACATTTATTTATAACCTTTCTCAACGAAAAACATAAAAAAATTCAACTTAAAATCAATAATGAGATTATAAAACCATTTAAAGCGAGTAATAAGGCTTTCAAAGGCATAGGTGACTATAAATGCACTTTTCTTGTCAATGGATGGCTTTGGCTTCACGTTTCTCGAGGTAAACATTTATTTATAACCTTTCTAAACCAAAAACATAAAAAAATTCAACTTAAAATCAATAATGAGATTATAAACCCATTTAAAGCGAGTAATAAGGCTTTGAAAGGCATAAGTGATTATAAATGGACTTTTCTTGTCAATGGATGGCTTTGGATTTGCGTTTCTCGAGGTAAACATTTATTTATAATCTTTCAAAACAGAAAACATAAAAAAATTCAACTTAAAATCAATAATGAGATTATAAAACCATTTAAAGCGAGTAATAAGGCTTTGAAAGGCATAGGTGACTATAAATGGACATTTCTTGTTAATGGATGGCTTTGGCTTTGCGTTTCTCGAGGTAAACATTTATTTATAACCTTTCTAAACCAAAAACATAAAAAAATTCAACTTAAAATCAATAATTAGATTATAAAAGCATTTAAAGCGAGTAATAAGGCTTTGAAAGGCATAGGTGACTATAAATGGACTTTTCTTGTCAATGGATGGCTTTGGATTTGCGTTTCTCAAGGTAAACATTTATTATAACCTTTCTAAACTGAAAACATAAAAAAATTCCACTTAAAATCAATAATGAGATTATAAAAGCATTTAAAGCGAGTAATAAGGCTTTGAAAGGCATAGGTGACTATAAATGGACTTTTCTTGTCAATGGATGACTTTGGATTTGCGTTTCTCGAGGTAAACATTTATTTATAACCTTTCTAAACCAAAAACATAAAAAAATTCAACTTAAAATCAATAATGAGATTATAAAACCATTTAAAGCGAGTAATAAGGCTTTCAAAGGCATAGGTGACTATAAATGGACTTTTGTTGTCAATGGATGGCTTTTGCTTCGCGTTTCTCGAGGTAAACATTTATTGATAACCTTTCTTAACTAAAAACATAAAAAAATTTAACTTAAAATCAATACTAAGACTATAAAACCACTTAAAGCGAGTATTAAGGCATTCAAAGGCATAGGTGACTATAAATGGACTTTACTTGTCAATGGAAGGCTCTCGCTTTGCGTTTCTCCAGGTAAACATTTATTTATAACCCTTCTCAACCGAAAACATAGAAAAATTCAACCTAAAATCAATAATGAGATTATAAAACAATTTAAAGCGAGTAAAATGGCTTTCAAAGGCATTGGTGACTATAAATGCACTTTTCTTGTCAATGGATGGCTTTGGCTTCGCGTTTCTCGAGGTAAACATTTATTTATAACCCTTCTAAACCGAAAACATAAAAAAATTCAACTTAAAACAAATAATGAGATTATAAAACCATTTAAAGCGAGTAATAAGGCTTTAAAAGGCATAGGTGACTATAAATGGACTTTTCTTGTCAATGGATGGCTTTGGCTTTGCGTTTCTTGAGGTAAACATTTATTTATAACCTTTCTAAACCGAAAACATAAAAAAATTCAACTTAAAATCAATAATGAGATTATAAAACCATTTAAAGCGAGTAATAAGGCTTTCAAAGCCATAGGTGACTATAAATGGACTTTTCTTGTCAATGGATGGCTTTTGCTTCGCGTTTCTCGAGGTAAACATTTATTTATAACCTTTCTTAACTAAAAACATAAAAACATTTAACTGAAAATCAATACTAAGATGATAAAACCACTTAAAGCGAGTATTAAGGCATTCAAAGGAATAGGTGACTATAAATGGACTTTACTTGTCAATGGAAGGCTTTCGCTTTGCTATTCTTAAGGTAAACATTTATTTATAACCCTTCTCAACCGAAAACATAGAAAAATTCAACCTAAATTTAATAATGAGATTATAAAACCATTTAAAGCGAGTAATAAGGCTTTCAAAGGCATAGGTGACTATAAATGGACTTTACTTGTCAATAGAAGGCTTTCGCTTTGCGTTTCTTAAGGTAAACATTTATTTATAACCCTTCTCAACCGAAAACATAGAAAAATTCAACCTAAAATTAATAACGAGATTATAAAACCATTTAAAGCGAGTAATAAGGCTTTCAAAGGCATAGGTGACTATAAATGCACTTTTCTTGTCAATGGATGGCTTTGGCTTCGCGTTTCTCGAGGTAAACATTTATTTATAACCTTTCTTAATCGAAAACATAAAAAAGTTCAACTTAAAATCAATACTAAGATTATAAAACCACTTAAAGCGAGTATTAAGGCATTCAAAGGCATAGGTGACTATAAATGAACTTTTCTTGTCAATGGATGGCTTTTGCTTCACGTTTCTCAAGGTAAACATTTATTTATAACTTTTCTTAACCGAAAACATAAAATAATTCAACTTAAAATCAATAATGAGATTATAAAACCATTTAAAAAGAGTAATAAGGCTTTGAAAGGCATAGGTGACTATAAATGGACTTTTCTTGTCAATTGATGGCTTTTGCTTTGCGTTTCTCGAGGTAAACATTTCTTTATAACCTTTCTTAACTAAAAACATAAAACAATTTAACTGAAAATCAATACTAAGATTATAAAACCACCTAAAGCGAGTATTAAGGCATTCAAAGGCATAGGTGACTATAAATGGACTTTACTTGTCAATGGAAGGCTTTTGCTTTGCGTTTCTTAAGGTAAACATTTATTTTTAACCCTTCTTAACCGAAAACATAGAAAAATTCAACCTAAAATTAATAATGAGATTATAAAACCATTTAAAGCGAGTAATAAGGCTTTGAAAAGAATAGGTGACTATAAATGGACTTTTCTTGTCAATGGATGGCTTTGGCTTCGCGTTTCTCGAGGTAAACATTTATTTATAACCTTTCTAAACCAAAAACATAAAAAAATTCAACTTAAAATCAATAATGAGATTATAAAACCATTTAAAGCGAGTAATAAGGCATTGAAAGACATAGGTGACTATAAATGGACTTTTCTTGTCAATGGATGGCTTTGGATTTGCGTTTCTCGAGGTAAACATTTATTTATAACCTTTCTAAACCGAAAACATAAAAAAATTCAACTTAAAATCAATAATGAGATTATAAAACCATTTAAAGCGAGTAATAAGGCTTTGAAAGGAATAGGTGACTATAAATGGACTTTTCTTGTCAATGGATGGCTTTGGCTTCGCGTTTCTCGAGGTAAACATTTATTTATAACCTTTCTAAACCAAAAACATAAAAAAATTCAACTTAAAATCAATAATGAGATTATAAAACCATTTAAAGCGAGTAATAAGGCATTGAAAGACATAGGTGACTATAAATGGACTTTTCTTGTCAATGGATGGCTTTGGATTTACGTTTCTCGAGGTAAACATTTATTTATAACCTTTCTAAACCGAAAACATAAAAAAATTCAACTTAAAATCAATAATGAGATTATAAAACCATTTAAAGCGAGTAATAAAGCTTTCAAAGCCATAGGTGACTATAAATGGACTTTTCTTGTCAATGGATGGCTTTTGCTTCGCGTTTCTCGAGGTAAACATTTATTTATAACCTTTCTTAACTAAAAACATAAAAACATTTAACTGAAAATCAATACTAAGATTATAAAACCACTTAAAGCGAGTATTAAGGCATTCAAAGGAATAGGTGACTATAAATGGACTTTACTTGTCAATGGAAGGCTTTCGCTTTGCGTTTCTTAAGGTAAACATTTATTTATAACCCTTCTCAACCGAAAACATAGAAAAATTCAACCTAAATTTAATAATGAGATTATAAAACCATTTAAAGCGAGTAATAAGGCTTTCAAAGGCATAGGTGACTATAAATGGACTTTACTTGTCAATAGAAGGCTTTCGCTTTGCGTTTCTTAAGGTAAACATTTATTTATAACCCTTCTCAACCGAAAACATAGAAAAATTCAACCTAAAATTAATAACGAGATTATAAAACCATTTAAAGCGAGTAATAAGGCTTTCAAAGGCATAGGTGACTATAAATGCACTTTTCTTGTCAATGGATGGCTTTGGCTTCGCGTTTCTCGAGGTAAACATTTATTTATAACCTTTCTTAATCGAAAACATAAAAAAGTTCAACTTAAAATCAATACTAAGATTATAAAACCACTTAAAGCGAGTATTAAGGCATTCAAAGGCATAGGTGACTATAAATGAACTTTTCTTGTCAATGGATGGCTTTTGCTTCATGTTTCTCAAGGTAAACATTTATTTATAACTTTTCTTAACCGAAAACATAAAAAAATTCAACTTAAAATCAATAATGAGATTATAAAACCATTTAAAAAGTATAATAAGGCTTTGAAAGGCATAGGTGACTATAAATGGACTTTTCTTGTCAATTGATGGCTTTTGCTTTGCGTTTCTCGAGGTAAACATTTCTTTATAACCTTTCTTAACTAAAAACATAAAACAATTTAACTGAAAATCAATACTAAGATTATAAAACCACCTAAAGCGAGTACTAAGGCATTCAAAGGCATAGGTGACTATAAATGGACTTTACTTGTCAATGGAACGCTTTTGCTTTGCGTTTCTTAAGGTAAACATTTATTTTTAACCCTTCTTAACCGAAAACATAGAAAAATTCAACCTAAAATTAATAATGAGATTATAAAACCATTTAAAGTGAGTAATAAGGCTTTCAAAGGCATAGGTGACTATAAATGGACTTTTCTTGTCAATGGATGGCTTTGGCTTCACGTTTCTCGAGGTAAACATTTATTTATAATCTTTCTAAACCGAAAACATAAAAAAATTCAACTTAAAATCAATAATGAGATTATAAAACCATTTAAAGCGAGTAATAAGGCTTTGAAAGGCATAGGTGACTATAAATGGACTTTTCTTGTCAATTGATGGCTTTTGCTTTGCGTTTCTCGAGGTAAACATTTCTTTATAACCTTTCTTAACTAAAAACATAAAACAATTTAACTGAAAATCAATACTAAGATTATAAAACCACCTAAAGCGAGTACTAAGGCATTCAAAGGCATAGGTGACTATAAATGGACTTTACTTGTCAATGGAACGCTTTTGCTTTGCGTTTCTTAAGGTAAACATTTATTTTTAACCCTTCTTAACCGAAAACATAGAAAAATTCAACCTAAAATTAATAATGAGATTATAAAACCATTTAAAGTGAGTAATAAGGCTTTCAAAGGCATAGGTGACTATAAATGGACTTTTCTTGTCAATGGATGGCTTTGGCTTCACGTTTCTCGAGGTAAACATTTATTTATAATCTTTCTAAACCGAAAACATAAAAAAATTCAACTTAAAATCAATAATGAGATTATAAAACCATTTAAAGCGAGTAATAAGGCTTTGAAAGGCATAGGTGACTATAAATGCACTTTTCTTGTCAATGGATGGCTTTGGATTTGCGTTTCTCAAGGTAAACATTTATTTATAACCTTTCTAAACCAAAAACATAACAAAATTCAACTTAAAATCAATAATGAGATTGTAAAACCATTTAAAGCGAGTAATAAGGCTTCAATAGGCATAAGTGGCTATAAATGCACTTTTCTTGTCAATGGATGGCTTTGGCTTCGCGTTTCTCGAGGTAAATATTTATTTAACCGAAAACATAAAAAAATTCAACTTAAAATCAATAATGAGATTGTAAAACCATTTAAAGCGAGTAATAAGGCTTTCAAAGGCATAGGTGACTATAAATGGACTTTTGTCAATGGATGGCTTTTGCTTTGCGTTTCTCGAGGTAAACATTTATTTATAACCTTTCTTAACTAAAAACATAAAAAAAGTTAACTGAAAATCAATACTAAGATTATAAAACCACTTAAAGCGAGTATTAAGGCATTCAAAGGCATAGGTGACTATAAATGGACTTTACTTGTCAATGGAAGGCTTTCGCTTTGCGTTTCTTAAGGTAAACATTTATTTATAACCCTTCTCAGCCGAAAACATAAAAAAATTCAATCTAAAATTAATAATGAGATTATAAAACCATTTAAAGCGAGTAATAAGGCTTTCAAAGGCATAGGTGACTATAAATGGACTTTTCTTGTCAATGGATGGCTTTGGCTTCGCGTTTCTCGAGGTAAATATTTATTTAATCGAAAACATAAAAAAATTCAATTTAAAATCAATAATGAGATTATAAAACCATTTAAAGCGAGTAATAAGGCTTTCAAAGGCATAGGTGAATATAAATGGACTTTTCTTGTCAATGGATGGCTTTTGCTTCGCGTTTCTCGAGGTAAACATTTATTGATAACCTTTCTTAACTAAAAACATAAAAAAATTTAACTCAAAATCAATACGAAGACTATAAAACCACTTAAAGCGAGTATTAAGGCATTCAAAGGCATAGGTGACTATAAATGGACTTTTCTTGTCAATGGATGGCTTTGGCTTCGCGTTTCTCGAGGTAAACATTTATTTATAACCTTTCTAAACCAAAAACATATAAAAATTCAACTTAAAATCAATAATAAGATTATAAAACCATTTGAAGCGAGTAATAAGGCTTTCAAAGGCATAGGTGACTATAAATGCACTTTTCTTGTCAATGGATGGCTTTGGCTTCGCGTTTCTCAAGGTAAACATTTATTTATAACCTTTCTAAACCGAAAACATAAAAAAATTCAACTTAAAATCAATAATGAGATTATAAAACCATTTAAAGCGAGTAATAAGGCTTTCAAAGGCATAGGTGACTATAAATGGACTTTTCTTGTCAATGGATGGCTTTTGCTTCGCGTTTCTTGAGGTAAACATTTATTGATAACCTTTCTTAACTAAAAACATAAAAAAATTTAACTTAAAATCAATACTAAGACTATAAAACCACTTAAAGCGAGTATTAAGGCATTCAAAGGCATAGGTGACTATAAATGGACTTTACTTGTCAATGGAAGGCTCTCGCTTTGCGTTTCTTCAGGTAAACATTTATTTATAACCCTTCTCAACCGAAAACATAGAAAAATTCAACCTAAAATCAATAATGAGATTATAAAACAATTTAAAGCGAGTAAAATGGCTTTCAAAGGCATTGGTGACTATAAATGCACTTTTCTTGTCAATGGATGGCTTTGGCTTCGCGTTTCTCGAGGTAAACATTTATTTATAACCCTTCTAAACCGAAAACATAAAAAAATTCAACTTAAAACAAATAATGAGATTATAAAACCATTTAAAGCGAGTAATAAGGCTTTGAAAGGCATAGGTGACTATAAATGGACTTTTCTTGTCAATGGATGGCTTTGGCTTTGCGTTTCTTGAGGTAAACATTTATTTATAACCTTTCTCAACGAAAAACATAAAAAAATTCAACTTAAAATCAATAATGAGATTATAAAACCATTTAAAGCGAGTAATAAGGCTTTCAAAGGCATAGGTGACTATAAATGCACTTTTCTTGTCAATGATGGCTTTGGCTTCACGTTTCTCGAGGTAAACATTTATTTATAACCTTTTTAAACCAAAAACATAAAAAAATTCAACTTAAAATCAATAATGAGATTATAAACCCATTTAAAGCGAGTAATAAGGCTTTGAAAGGCATAAGTGATTATAAATGGACTTTTCTTGTCAATGGATGGCTTTGGATTTGCGTTTCTCGAGGTAAACATTTATTTATAATCTTTCAAAACAGAAAACATAAAAAAATTCAACTTAAAATCAATAATGAGATTATAAAACCATTTAAAGCGAGTAATAAAGCATTGAAAGGCATAGGTGACTATAAATGGACTTTTCTTGTCAATGTATGGCTTTGGATTTGCGTTTCTCGAGGTAAACATTTATTTATAACCTTTCTAAACCGAAAACATAAAAAAATTCAACTTAAAATCAATAATGAGATTATAAAACCATTTAAAGCGAGTAATAAGGCTTTCAAAGCCATAGGTGACTATAAATGGACTTTTCTTGTCAATGGATGGCTTTTGCTTCGCGTTTCTCGAGGTAAACATTTATTTATAACCTTTCTTAACTAAAAACATAAAAACATTTAACTGAAAATCATTACTAAGATTATAAAACCACTTAAAGCGAGTATTAAGGCATTCAAAGGAATAGGTGACTATAAATGGACTTTACTTGTCAATGGAAGGCTTTCGCTTTGCGTTTCTTAAGGTAAACATTTATTTATAACCCTTCTCAACCGAAAACATAGAAAAATTCAACCTAAATTTAATAATGAGATTATAAAACCATTTAAAGCGAGTAATAAGGCTTTCAAAGGCATAGGTGACTATAAATGGACTTTACTTGTCAATAGAAGGCTTTCGCTTTGCGTTTCTTAAGGTAAACATTTATTTATAACCCTTCTCAATCGAAAACATAGAAAAATTCAACCTAAAATTAATAACGAGATTATAAAACCATTTAAAGCGAGTAATAAGGCTTTCAAAGGCATAGGTGACAATAAATGCACTTTTCTTGTCAACGGATGGCTTTGGCTTTGCGTTTCTCGAGGTAAACATTTATTTATAACCTTTCTTAATCGAAAACATAAAAAAGTTCAACTTAACATCAATACTAAGATTATAAAACCACTTAAAGCGAGTATTAAGGCATTCAAAGGCATAGGTGACTATAAATGGACTTTTCTTGTCAATGGATGGCTTTTGCTTCACGTTTCTCAAGTTAAACATCTATTTATAACTTTTCTTAACCGAAAACATAAAAAAATTCAACTTAAAATCAATAATGAGATTATAAAACCATTTAAAAAGTATAATAAGGCTTTGAAAGGCATAGGTGACTATAAATGGACTTTTCTTGTCAATTGATGGCTTTTGCTTTGCGTTTCTCGAGGTAAACATTTCTTTATAACCTTTCTTAACTAAAAACATAAAACAATTTAACTGAAAATCAATACTAAGATTATAAAACCACTTAAAGCGAGTATTAAGGCATTCAAAGGCATAGGTGACTATAAATGGACTTTACTTGTCAATGGAAGGCTTTCGCTTTGCGTTTCTTAAGGTAAACATTTATTTTTAACCCTTCTTAACCGAAAACATAGAAAAATTCAACCTAAAATTAATAATGAGATTATAAAACCATTTAAAGCGAGTAATAAGGCTTTCAAAGGCATAGGTGACTATAAATGGACTTTTCTTGTCAATGGATGGCTTTGGCTTCGCGTTTCTCGAGGTAAAAATTTATTTATAACCTTTCTAAACCAAAAACATAAAAAAATTCAACTTAAAATCAATAATGAGATTATAAAACCATTTAAAGCGAGTAATAAGGCTTTCAAAGGCATAGGTGACTATAAATGCACTTTTCTGGTCAGTGGATGGCTTTGGCTTCGCGTTTCTCGAGGTAAACATTTATTTATAACCTTTCTAAACCAAAAACATATAAAAATTCAACTTGAAATCAATAATAAGATTATAAAACCGTTTGAAGCGAGTAATAAGGCTTTCAAAGGCATAGGTGACTATAAATGCACTTTTCTTGTCAATGGATGGCTTTGGCTTCGCGTTTCTCGAGGTAAACATTTATTTATAACCTTTCTAAACCAAAAACATAAAAAAATTCAACTTAAAATCAATAATAAGATTATAAAACCATTTAAAGCGAGTAATAAGGCTTTGAAAGGCATAAGTGACTATAAATGGACTTTTCTTGTCAATGGATGGCTTTGGATTTGCGTTTCTCAAGGTAAACATTTATTTATAACCTTTCTAAACCAAAAACATAACAAAATTCAACTTAAAATCAATAATGAGATTGTAAAACCATTTAAAGCGAGTAATAAGGCTTTAATAGGCATAAGTGACTATAAATGCACTTTTCTTGTCAATGGATGGCTTTGGCTTCGCGTTTCTCGAGGTAAATATTTATTTAGCCGAAAACATAAAAAAATTCAACTTAAAATCAATAATGAGATTGTAAAACCATTTAAAGCGAGTAATAAGGCTTTCAAAGGCATAGGTGACTATAAATGGACTTTTGTCAATGGATGGCTTTTGCTTTGCGTTTCTCGAGGTAAACATTTATTTATAACCTTTCTTAACTAAAAACATAAAAAAAGTTAACTGAAAATCAATACTAAGATTATAAAACCACTTAAAGCGAGTATTAAGGCATTTAAAGGCATAGGTGACTATAAATGGACTTTACTTGTCAATGGAAGGCTTTCGCTTTGCGTTTCTTAAGGTAAACATTTATTTATAACCCTTCGCAGCCGAAAACATAGAAAAATTCAACCTAAAATTAATAATGAGATTTTAAAACCATTTAAAGCGAGTAATAAGGCTTTCAAAGGCATAGGTGACTATAAATGGACTTTTCTTGTCAATGGATGGCTTTGGCTTCGCGTTTCTCGAGGTAAACATTTATTTATAACCTTTCTAAACCAAAAACATATAAAAATTCAACTTAAAATCAATAATAAGATTATAAAACCATTTGAAGCGAGTAATAAGGCTTTCCAAAGCATAGGTGACTATAAATGCACTTTTCTTGTCAATGGATGGCTTTGGCTTCGCGTTTCTCGAGGTAAATATTTATTTAATCGAAAACATAAAAAAATTCAATTTAAAATCAATAATGAGATTATAAAACCATTTAAAGCGAGTAATAAGGCTTTCAAAGGCATAGGAGAATATAAATGGACTTTTCTTGTCAATGGATGGCTTTTGCTTCGCGTTTCTCGAGGTAAACATTTATTGATAACCTTTCTTAACTAAAAATATAAAAAAATTTAACTCAAAATCAATACGAAGACTATAAAACCACTTAAAGCGAGTATTAAGGCATTCAAAGGCATAGGTGACTATAAATGGACTTTTCTTGTCAATGGATGGCTTTGGCTTCACATTTCTCGAGGTAAACATTTATTTATAACCTTTCTAAACCAAAAACATATAAAAATTCAACTTAAAATCAATAATAAGATTATAAAACCATTTGAAGCGAGTAATAAGGCTTTCAAAGGCATAGGTGACTATAAATGCACTTTTCTTGTCAATGGATGGCTTTGGCTTCGCGTTTCTCAAGGTAAACATTTTTTTGTAACCTTTCTAAACCGAAAACATAAAAAAATTCAACTTAAAATCAATAATGAGATTATAAAACCATTTAAAGCGAGTAATAAGGCTTTCAAAGGCATAGGTGACTATAAATGGACTTTTCTTGTCAATGGATGGCTTTTGCTTCGCGTTTCTCGAGGTAAACATTTATTGATAACCTTTCTTAACTAAAAACATAAAAAAATTTAACTCAAAATCAATACTAAGACTATAAAACCACTTATAGCGAGTATTAAGGCATTCAAAGGCATAGGTGACTATAAATGGACTTTACTTGTCAATGGAAGGCTCTCGCTTTGCGTTTCTTCAGGTAAACATTTATTTATAACCCTTCTCAACCGAAAACATAGAAAAATTCAACCTAAAATCAATAATGAGATTATAAAACAATTTAAAGCGAGTAAAATGGCTTTCAAAGGCATTGGTGACTATAAATGCACTTTTCTTGTCAATGGATGGCTTTGGCTTCGCGTTTCTCGAGGTAAACATTTATTTATAACCCTTCTAAACCGAAAACATAAAAAAATTCAACTTAAAACAAATAATGAGATTATAAAACCATTTAAAGCGAGTAATAAGGCTTTGAAAGGCATAGGTGACTATAAATGGACTTTTCTTGTCAATGGATGGCTTTGGCTTCGCGTTTCTCGAGGTAAACATTTATTTATAGCCTTTCTAAACCAAAAACATAAAAAAATTCAACTTAAAATCAATAATGAGATTATAAAACCATTTAAAGCGAGTAATAAGGCATTGAAAGACATAGGTGACTATAAATGGACTTTTCTTGTCAATGGATGGCTTTGGATTTGCGTTTCTCGAGGTAAACATTTATTTATAACCTTTCTAAACTGAAAACATAAAAAAATTCAACTTAAAATCAATAATGAGATTATAAAACCATTTAAAGCGAGTAATAAGGCTTTCAAAGCCATAGGTGACTATAAATGGACTTTTCTTGTCAATGGATGGTTTTTGCTTCGCGTTTCTCGAGGTAAACATTTATTTATAACCTTTCTTAACTAAAAACATAAAAACATTTAACTGAAAATCAATACTAAGATTATAAAACCACTTAAAGCGAGTATTAAGGCATTCAAAGGAATAGGTGACTATAAATGGACTTTACTTGTCAATGGAAGGCTTTCGCTTTGCGTTTCTTAAGGTAAACATTTATTTATAACCCTTCTCAACCGAAAACATAGAAAAATTCAACCTAAATTTAATAATGAGATTATAAAACCATTTAAAGCGAGTAATAAGGCTTTCAAAGGCATAGGTGACTATAAATGGACTTTACTTGTCAATAGAAGGCTTTCGCTTTGCGTTTTTTAAGGTAAACATTTATTTATAACCCTTCTCAACCGAAAACATAGAAAAATTCAACCTAAAATTAATAACGAGATTATAAAACCATTTAAAGCGAGTAATAAGGCTTTCAAAGGCATAGGTGACTATAAATGCACTTTTCTTGTCAATGGATGGCTTTGGCTTCGCGTTTCTCGAGGTAAACATTTATTTATAACCTTTCTTAATCGAAAACATAAAAAAGTTCAACTTAAAATCAATACTAAGATTATAAAACCACTTAAAGCGAGTATTAAGGCATTCAAAGGCATAGGTGACTATAAATGGACTTTTCTTGTCAATGGATGGCTTTTGCTTCACGTTTCTCAAGGTAAACATTTATTTATAACTTTTCTTAACCGAAAACATAAAAAAATTCAACTTAAAATCAATAATGAGATTATAAAATCATTTAGAAAGTGTAATAAGGCTTTGAAAGGCATAGGTGACTATAAATGGACTTTTCTTGTCAATTGATGGCTTTTGCTTTGCGTTTCTCGAGGTAAAAATTTCTTTATAACCTTTCTTAACTAAAAACATAAAACAATTTAACTGAAAATCAATACTAAGATTATAAAACCACTTAAAGCGAGTATTAAGGCATTCAAAGGCATAGGTGACTATAAATGGACTTTACTTGTCAATGGAAGGCTTTCGCTTTGCGTTTCTTAAGGTAAACATTTATTTTTAACCCTTCTTAACCGAAAACATAGAAAAATTCAACCTAAAATTAATAATGAGATTATAAAACCATTTAAAGCGAGTAATAAGGCTTTCAAAGGCATAGGTGACTATAAATGGACTTTTCTTGTCAATGGATGGCTTTGGCTTCGCGTTTCTCGAGGTAAAAATTTATTTATAACCTTTCTAAACCAAAAACATAAAAAAATTCAACTTAAAATCAATAATGAGATTATAAAACCATTTAAAGCGAGTAATAAGGCTTTCAAAGGCATAGGTGACTATAAATGCACTTTTCTTGTCAGTGGATGGCTTTGGCTTCGCGTTTCTCGAGGTAAACATTTATTTATAACCTTTCTAAACCAAAAACATATAAAAATTCAACTTGAAATCAATAATAAGATTATAAAACCGTTTGAAGCGAGTAATAAGGCTTTCAAAGGCATAGGTGACTATAAATGCACTTTTCTTGTCAATGGATGGCTTTGGCTTCGCGTTTCTCGAGGTAAACATTTATTTATAACCTTTCTAAACCAAAAACATAAAAAAATTCAACTTAAAATCAATAATATAAGGCTTTGAAAGGCATAAGTGACTATAAATGGACTTTTCTTGTCAATGGATGGCTTTGGATTTGCGTTTCTCAAGGTAAACATTTATTTATAACCTTTCTAAACCAAAAACATAACAAAATTCAACTTAAAATCAATAATGAGATTGTAAAACGATTTAAAGCGAGTAATAAGGCTTTAATAGGCATAAGTGACTATAAATGCACTTTTCTTGTCAATGGATGGCTTTGGCTTCGCGTTTCTCGAGGTAAATATTTATTTAACCGAAAACATAAAAAAATTCAACTTAAAATCAATAATGAGATTGTAAAACCATTTAAAGCGAGTAATAAGGCTTTCAAAGGCATAGGTGACTATAAATGGACTTTTATCAATGGATGGCTTTTGCTTTGCGTTTCTCGAGGTAAACATTTATTTATAACCTTTCTTAACTAAAAACATAAAAAAAGTTAACTGAAAATCAATACTAAGATTATAAAACCACTTAAAGCGAGTATTAAGGCATTCAAAGGCATAGGTGACTATAAATGGACTTTACTTGTCAATGGAAGGCTTTCGCTTTGCGTTTCTTAAGGTAAACATTTATTTATAACCCTTCTCAGCCGAAAACATAGAAAAATTCAACCTAAAATTAATAATGAGATTATAAAACCATTTAAAGCGAGTAATCAGGCTTTCAAAGGCATAGGTGACTATAAATGGACTTTTCTTGTCAATGGATGGCTTTGACTTCGCGTTTCTCGAGGTAAATATTTATTTATAACCTTTCTAAACCAAAAACATATAAAAATTCAACTTAAAATCAATAATAAGATTATAAAACCATTTGAAGCGAGTAATAAGGCTTTCAAAAGCATAGGTGACTATAAATGCACTTTTCTTGTCAATGGATGGCTTTGGCTTCGCGTTTCTCGAGGTAAATATTTATTTAATCGAAAACATAAAAAAATTCAATTTAAAATCAATAATGAGATTATAAAACCATTTAAAGCGAGTAATAAGGCTTTCAAAGGCATAGGTGACTATAAATGGACTTTTCTTGTCAATGGATGGCTTTTGCTTCGCGTTTCTCGAGGTAAACATTTATTGATAACCTTTCTTAACTAAAAACATAAAAAAATTTAACTCAAAATCAATACGAAGACTATAAAACCACTTAAAGCGAGTATTAAGGCATTCAAAGGCATAGGTGACTATAAATGGACTTTTCTTGTCAATGGATGGCTTTGGCTTCGCGTTTCTCGAGGTAAACATTTATTTATAACCTTTCTAAACCAAAAACATATAAAAATTCAACTTAAAATCAATAATAAGATTATAAAACCATTTGAAGCGAGTAATAAGGCTTCCAAAGGCATAGGTGACTATAAATGCACTTTTCTTGTCAATGGATGGCTTTGGCTTCGCGTTTCTCAAGGTAAACATTTATTTATAACCTTTCTAAACCGAAAACATAAAAAAATTCAACTTAAAATCAATAATGAGATTATAAAACCATTTAAAGCGAGTAATAAGGCTTTCAAAGGCATAGGTGACTATAAATGGACTTTTCTTGTCAATGGATGGTTTTTGCTTCACGTTTCTCGAGGTAAACATTTATTGATAACCTTTCTTAACTAAAAACATAAAAAATTTAACTTAAAATCAATACTAAGACTATAAAACCACTTAAAGCGAGTATTAAGGCATTCAAAGGCATAGGTGACTATAAATGGACTTTACTTGTCAATGGAAGGCTCTCGCTTTGCGTTTCTTCAGGTAAACATTTATTTATAACCCTTCTCAACCGAAAACATAGAAAAATTCAACCTAAAATCAATAATGAGATTATAAAACAATTTAAAGCGAGTAAAAAAGCTTTCAAAGGCATAGGTGACTATAAATGCACTTATCTTGTCAATGGATGGCTTTGGCTTCGCGTTTCTCGAGGTAAACATTTATTTATAACCTTTCTAAACCGAAAACATAAAAAAATTCAACTTAAAATCAATAATGAGATTATAAAACCATTTAAAGCAAGTAATAAGGCTTTGAAAGGCATAGGTGACTATAAATGAACTTTTTTTGTCAATGGATGGCTTTGGCTTCGCGTTTCTCGAGGTAAATATTTATTTAACCGAAAACATAAAAAAATTCAACTTAAAATCAATAATGAGATTATAAAACCATTTAAAGCGAGTAATAAGGCTTTCAAAGGCATAGGTGACTATAAATGGACTTTTCTTGTCAATGGATGGCTTTTGCTTCGCGTTTCTCGAGGTAAACATTTATTTATAACCTTTCTTAACTAAAAACATAAAAAAATTTAACTGAAAATCAATACTAAGATTATAAAACCACTTAAAGCGAGTATTAAGGCATTCAAAGGCATAGGTGACTATAAATGGACTTTACTTGTCAATGGAAGGCTTTCGCTTTGCGTTTCTTAAGGTAAACATTTATTTATAGCCCTTCTCAGCCGAAAACATAGAAAAATTCAACCTAAAATTAATAATGAGATTATAAAACCATTTAAAGCGAGTAATAAGGCTTTCAAAGGCATAGGTGACTATAAATGGACTTTTCTTGTCAATGGATGGCTTTGGCTTCGCGTTTCTCGAGGTAAACATTTATTTATAACCTTTCTAAACCAAAAACATAAAAAAATTCAACTTAAAATCAATAATGAGATTATAAAACCATTTAAAGCGAGTAATAAGGCTTTGAAAGGCATAGGTGACTATAAATGCACTTTTTTTGTCAATGGATGGCTTTGGCTTCGCGTTTCTCAAGCTAAATATTTATTTAACCAAAAACATAAAAAAATTCAACTTAAAATCAATAATGAGATTATAAAACCATTTAAAACGAGTAATAAGGCTTTCAAAGGCATAGGTGACTATAAATGGACTTTTCTTGTCAATGGATGGCTTTTGGTTCGCGTTTCTCGAGGTAAACATTTATTGATAACCTTTCTTAACTAAAAACATAAAAAAAGTTAACTGAAAATCAATACTAAGACTATAAAACCACTTAAAGCGAGTATTAAGGCCTTCAAAGGCATAGGTGACTATAAATGGACTTTACTTGTCAATGGAAGGCTCTCGCTTTCCGTTTCTTCAGGTAAACATTTATTTATAACCCTTCTCAACCGAAAACATAGAAAAATTCAACCTAAAATCAATAATGAGATTATAAAACCATTTAAAGCGAGTAATAAGGCTTTCAAAGGCATAGGTGACTATAAATGGACTTTTCTTGTCAATGGATGGCTTTTGCTTCGCGTTTCTCGAGGTAAACATTTATTGATAACCTTTCTTAACTAAAAACATAAAAAAATTTAACTTAAAATCAATACTAAGACTATAAAACCACTTATAGCGAGTATTAAGGCATTCAAAGGCATAGGTGACTATAAATGGACTTTACTTGTCAATGGAAGGCTCTCGCTTTGCGTTTCTTCAGGTAAACATTTATTTATAACCCTTCTCAACCGAAAACATACAAAAATTCAACCTAAAATCAATAATGAGATTATAAAACAATTTAAAGCGAGTAAAATGGCTTTCAAAGGCATTGGTGACTATAAATGCACTTTTCTTGTCAATGGATGGATTTGGCTTCGCGTTTCTCGAGGTAAACATTTATTTATAACCCTTCTAAACCGAAAACATAAAAAAATTCAACTTAAAACAAATAATGAGATTATAAAACCATTTAAAGCGAGTAATAAGGCTTTGAAAGGCATAGGTGATTATAAATGGACTTTTCTTGTCAATGGATGGCTTTGGCTTTGCGTTTCTTGAGGTAAACATTTATTTATAACCTTTCTCAACGAAAAACATAAAAAAATTCAACTTAAAATCAATAATGAGATTATAAAACCATTTAAAGCGAGTAATAAGGCTTTCAAAGGCATAGGTGACTATAAATGCACTTTTCTTGTCAATGGATGGCTTTGGCTTCACGTTTCTCGAAGTAAACCTTTATTTATAACCTTTCTAAACCAAAAACATAAAAAAATTCAACTTAAAATCAATAATGAGATTATAAACCCATTTAAAGCGAGTAATAAGGCTTTGAAAGGCATAAGTGATTATAAATGGACTTTACTTGTCAATGGATGGCTTTGGATTTGCGTTTCTCGAGGTAAACATTTATTTATAATCTTTCTAAACCGAAAACATAAAAAAATTCAACTTAAAATCAATAATGAGATTATAAAACCATTTAAAGCGAGTAATAAGGCTTTCAAAGGCATAGGTGACTATAAATGGACATTTCTTGTTAATGGATGGCTTTGGCTTTGCGTTTCTCGAGGTAAACATTTATTTATAACCTTTCTAAACCAAAAACATAAAAAAATTCAACTTAAAATCAATAATGAGATTATAAAACCATTTAAAGCGAGTAATAAGGCTTTGAAAGGCATAGGTGACTATAAATGGACTTTTCTTGTCAATGGATGGCTTTGGCTTCGCGTTTCTCGAGGTAAACATTTATTTATAACCTTTCTAAACCAAAAACATAAAAAAATTCAACTTAAAATCAATAATGAGATTATAAAACCATTTAAAGCGAGTAATAAGGCATTGAAAGACATAGGTGACTATAAATGGACTTTTCTTGTCAATGGATGGCTTTGGATTTGCGTTTCTCGAGGTAAACATTTATTTATAACCTTTCTAAACCGAAAACATAAAAAAATTCAACTTAAAATCAATAATGAGATTATAAAACCATTTAAAGCGAGTAATAAGGCTTTCAAAGCCATAGGTGACTATAAATGGACTTTTCTTGTCAATGGATGGCTTTTCCTTCTCGTTTCTCGAGGTAAAAATTTATTTATAACCTTTCTTAACTAAAAAACTAAAAACATTTAACTGAAAATCAATACTAAGATTATAAAACCGCTTAAAGCGAGTATTAAGGCATTCAAAGGAATAGGTGACTATAAATGGACTTTACTTGTCAATGGAAGGCTTTCGCTTTGCGTTTCTTAAGGTAAACATTTATTTATAACCCTTCTCAACCGAAAACATAGAAAAATTCAACCTAAATTTAATAATGAGATTATAAAACCATTTAAAGCGAGTAATAAGGCTTTCAAAGGCATAGGTGACTATAAATGGACTTTACTTGTCAATAGAAGGCTTTCGCTTTGCGTTTCTTAAGGTAAACATTTATTTATAACCCTTCTCAACCGAAAACATAGAAAAATTCAACCTAAAATTAATAACGAGATTATAAAACCATTTAAAGCGAGTAATAAGGCTTTCAAAGGCATAGGTGACTATAAATGCACTTTTCTTGTCAATGGATGGCTTTGGCTTCGCGTTTCTCGAGGTAAACATTTATTTATAACCTTTCTTAATCGAAAACATAAAAAAGTTCAACTTAAAATCAATACTAAGATTATAAAACCACTTAAAGCGAGTATTAAGGCATTCAAAGGCATAGGTGACTATAAATGGACTTTTCTTGTCAATGGATGGCTTTTGCTTCACGTTTCTCAAGGTAAACATTTATTTATAACTTTTCTTAACCGAAAACATAAAAAAATTCAACTTAAAATCAATAATGAGATTACAAAACCATTTAAAAAGTGTAATAAGGCTTTGAAAGGCATAGGTGACTATAAATGGACTTTTCTTGTCAATTGATGGCTTTTGCTTTGCGTTTCTCGAGGTAAAAATTTCTTTATAACCTTTCTTAACTAAAAACATAAAACAATTTAACTGAAAATCAATACTAAGATTATAAAACCACTTAAAGCGAGTATTAAGGCATTCAAAGGCATAGGTGACTATAAATGGACTTTACTTGTCAATGGAAGGCTTTCGCTTTGCGTTTCTTAAGGTAAACATTTATTTTTAACCCTTATTAACCGAAAACACAGAAAAATTCAACCTAAAATTAATAATGAGATTATAAAACCATTTAAAGCGAGTAATAAGGCTTTCAAAGGCATAGGTGACTATAAATGCACTTTTCTTGTCAATGGATGGCTTTGGCTTCGCGTTTCTCGAGGTAAAAATTTATTTATAACCTTTCTAAACCAAAAACATAAAAAAATTCAACTTAAAATCAATACTGAGATTATAAAACCATTTAAAGCGAGTAATAAGGCTTTCAAAGGCATAGGTGACTATAAATGCACTTTTCTTGTCAGTGGATGGCTTTGGCTTCGCGTTTCTCGAGGTAAACATTTATTTATAAACTTTCTAAACCAAAAACATATAAAAATTCAACTTGAAATCAATAATAAGATTATAAAACCGTTTGAAGCGAGTAATAAGGCTTTCAAAGGCATAGGTGACTATAAATGCACTTTTCTTGTCAATGGATGGCTTTGGCTTCACGTTTCTCGAGGTAAACATTTATTTATAACCTTTCTAAACCAAAAACATAAAAAAATTCAACTTAAAATCAATAATAAGATTATAAAACCATTTAAAGCGAGTAATAAGGCTTTGAAAGGCATAAGTGACTATAAATGGACTTTTCTTGTCAATGGATGGCTTTGGATTTGCGTTTCTCAAGGTAAACATTTATTTATAACCTTTCTAAACCAAAAACATAACAAAATTCAACTTAAAATCAATAATGAGATTGTAAAACCATTTAAAGCGAGTAATAAGGCTTTAATAGGCATAAGTGACTATAAATGCACTTTTCTTGTCAATGGATGGCTTTGGCTTCGCGTTTCTCGAGGTAAATATTTATTTAACCGAAAACATAAAAAAATTCAACTTAAAATCAATAATGAGATTGTAAAACCATTTAAAGCGAGTAATAAGGCTTTCAAAGGCATAGGTGACTATAAATGGACTTTTATCAATGGATGGCTTTTGCTTTGCGTTTCTCGAGGTAAACATTTATTTATAACCTTTCTTAACTAAAAACATAAAAAAAGTTAACTGAAAATCAATACTAAGATTATAAAACCACTTAAAGCGAGTATTAAGGCATTCAAAGGCATAGGTGACTATAAATGGACTTTACTTGTCAATGGAAGGCTTTCGCTTTGCGTTTCTTAAGGTAAACATTTATTTATAACCCTTCTCAGCCGAAAACATAGAAAAATTCAACCTAAAATTAATAATGAGATTATAAAACCATTTAAAGCGAGTAATAAGGCTTTCAAAGGCATAGGTGACTATAAATGGACTTTTCTTGTCAATGTATGGCTTTGACTTCGCGTTTCTCGAGGTAAACATTTATTTATAACCTTTCTAAACCAAAAACATATAAAAATTCAACTTAAAATCAATAATAAGATTATAAAACCATTTGAAGCGAGTAATAAGGCTTTCAAAGGCATAGGTGACTATAAATGCACTTTTCTTGTCAATGGATGGCTTTGGCTTCGCGTTTCTCGAGGTCACTATTTATTTAATCGAAAACATAAAAAAATTCAATTTAAAATCAATAATGAGATTATAAAACCATTTAAAGCGAGTAATAAGGCTTTCAAAGGCATAGGTGACTATAAATGGACTTTTCTTGTCAATGAATGGCTTTTGCTTCGCATTTCTCGAGGTAAACATTTATTGATAACCTTTCTTAACTAAAAACATAAAAAAATTTAACTCAAAATCAATACGAAGACTATAAAACCACTTAAAGCGAGTATTAAGGCATTCAAAGGCATATGTGACTATAAATGGACTTTTCTTGTCAATGGATGGCTTTGGCTTCGCGTTTCTCGAGGTAAACATTTATTTATAACCTTTCTAAACCAAAAACATATAAAAATTCAACTTAAAATCAATAATAAGATTATAAAACCATTTGAAGCGAGTAATAAGGCTTTCAAAGGCATAGGTGACTATAAATGCACTTTTCTTGTCAATGGATGGCTTTGGCTTCGCGTTTCTCAAAGTAAACATTTATTTATAACCTTTCTAAATCGAAAACATAAAAAAATTCAACTTAAAATCAATAATGAGATTATAAAACCATTTAAAGCGAGTAATAAGGCTTTCAAAGGCATAGGTGACTATAAATGGACTTTTCTTGTCAATGGATGGCTTTTGCTTCGCGTTTCTCGAGGTAAACATTTATTGATAACCTTTCTTAACTAAAAACATAAAAAAATTTAACTTAAAATCAATACTAAGACTATAAAACCACTTAAAGCGAGTATTAAGGCATTCAAAGGCATAGGTGACTATAAATGGACTTTACTTGTCAATGGAAGGCTCTCGCTTTGCGTTTCTTCAGGTAAACATTTATTTATAACCCTTCTCAACCGAAAACATAGAAAAATTCAACCTAAAATCAATAATGAGATTATAAAACAATTTAAAGCGAGTAAAAAAGCTTTCAAAGGCATAGGTGACTATAAATGCACTTTTCTTGTCAATGGATGGCTTTGGCTTCGCGTTTCTCGAGGTAAACATTTATTTATAACCTTTCTAAGCCGAAAACATAAAAAAATTCAACTTAAAATCAATAATGAGATTATAAAACCATTTAAAGCAAGTAATAAGGCTTTGAAAGGCATAGGTGACTATAAATGCACTTTTTTTGTCAATGGATGGCTTTGGCTTCGCGTTTCTCGAGGTAAATATTTATTTAACCGAAAACATAAAAAAATTCAACTTAAAATCAATAATGAGATTATAAAACCATTTAAAGCGAGTGATAAGGCTTTCAAAGGCATAGGTGACTATAAATGGACTTTTCTTGTCAATGGATGGCTTTTGCTTCGCGTTTCTCGAGGTAAACATTTATTTATAACCTTTCTTAACTAAAAACATAAAAAAATTTAACTGAAAATCAATACTAAGATTATAAAACCACTTAAAGCGAGTATTAAGGCATTCAAAGGCATAGGTGACTATAAATGGACTTTACTTGTCAATGGAAGGCTTTCGCTTTGCGTTTCTTAAGGTAAACATTTATTTATAACCCTTTTCACCCGAAAACATAGAAAAATTCAACCTAAAATTAATAATGAGATTATAAAACCATTTAAAGCGAGTAATAAGGCTTTCAAAGGCATAGGTGACTATAAATGGACTTTTCTTGTCAATGGATGGCTTTGGCTTCGCGTTTCTCGAGGTAAACATTTATTTATAACCTTTCTAAACCAAAAACATAAAAAAATTCAACTTAAAATCAATAATGAGATTATAAAACCATTTAAAGCGAGTAATAAGGCTTTGAAAGGCATAGGTGACTATAAATGCACTTTTTTTGTCAATGGATGGCTTTGGCTTCGCGTTTCTCAAGCTAAATATTTATTTAACCGAAAACATAAAAAAATTCAACTTAAAATCAATAATGAGATTATAAAACCATTTAAAGCGAGTAATAAGGCTTTGAAAGGCATAGGTGACTATAAATGCACTTTTTTTGTCAATGGATGGCTTTGGCTTCGCGTTTCTCAAGCTAAATATTTATTTAACCGAAAACATAAAAAAATTCAACTTAAAATCAATAATGAGATTATAAAACCATTTAAAGCGAGTAATAAGGCTTTCAAAGGCATAGGTGACTATAAATGGACTTTTCTTGTCAATGGATGGCTTTTGCTTCGCGTTTCTCGAGGTAAACATTTATTGATAACCTTTCTTAACTAAAAACATAAAAAAATTTAACTTAAAATCAATACTAAGACTATAAAACCACTTAAAGCGAGTATTAAGGCATTCAAAGGCATAGGTGACTATAAATGGACTTTACTTGTCAATGGAAGGCTCTCGCTTTGCGTTTCTTCAGGTAAACATTTATTTATAACCCTTCTCAACCGAAAACATAGAAAAATTCAACCTAAAATCAATAATGAGATTATAAAACAATTTAAAGCGAGTAAAAAAGCTTTCAAAGGCATAGGTGACTATAAATGCACTTTTCTTGTCAATGGATGGCTTTGGCTTCGCGTTTCTCGAGGTAAACATTTATTTATAACCTTTCTAAACCGAAAACATAAAAAAATTCAACTTCAAATCAATAATGAGATTATAAAACCATTTAAAGCAAATAATAAGGCTTTGAAAGGCATAGGTGACTATAAATGCACTTTTTTTGTCAATGGATGGCTTTGGCTTCGCGTTTCTCGAGGTAAATATTTATTTAACCGAAAACATAAAAAAATTCAACTTAAAATCAATAATGAGATTATAAAACCATTTAAAGCGAGTGATAAGGCTTTCAAAGGCATAGGTGACTATAAATGGACTTTTCTTGTCAATGGATGGCTTTTGCTTCGCGTTTCTCGAGGTAAACATTTATTTATAACCTTTCTTAACTAAAAACATAAAAAAATTTAACTGAAAATCAATACTAAGATTATAAAACCACTTAAAGCGAGTATTAAGGCATTCAAAGGCATAGGTGACTATAAATGGACTTTACTTGTCAATGGAAGGCTTTCGCTTTGCGTTTCTTAAGGTAAACATTTATTTATAACCCTTCTCACCCGAAAACATAGAAAAATTCAACCTAAAATTAATAATGAGATTATAAAACCATTTAAAGCGAGTAATAAGGCTTTCAAAGGCATAGGTGACTATAAATGGACTTTTCTTGTCAATGGATGGCTTTGGCTTCGCGTTTCTCGAGGTAAACATTTATTTATAACCTTTCTAAACCAAAAACATAAAAAAATTCAACTTAAAATCAATAATGAGATTATAAAACCATTTAAAGCGAGTAATAAGGCTTTCAATGGCATAGGTGACTATAAATGGACTTTTCTTGTCAATGGATGGCTTTTGGTTCACGTTTCTCGAGGTAAACATTTATTGATAACCTTTCTTAACTAAAAATATAAAAAAATTTAACTTAAAATCAATACTAAGACTATAAAACCACTTAAAGCGAGTATTAAGGCATTCAAAGGCATAGGTGACTATAAATGGACTTTACTTGTCAATGGAAGGCTCTCGCTTTCCGTTTCTTCAGGTAAACATTTATTTATAACCCTTCTCAACCGAAAACATAGAAAAATTCAACCTAAAATCAATAATGAGATTATAAAACCAATTAAAGCGAGTAATAAGGCTTTCAAAGGCATAGGTGACTATAAATGGACTTTTCTTGTCAATGGATGGCTTTTGCTTCGCGTTTCTCGAGGTAAACATTTATTGATAACCTTTCTTAACTAAAAACATAAAAAAATTTAACTTAAAATCAATACTAAGACTATAAAACCACTTAAAGCGAGTATTAAGGCATTCAAAGGTATAGGTCACTATAAATGGACTTTACTTGTCAATGGAAGGCTCTCGCTTTGCGTTTCTTCAGGTAAACATTTATTTATAACCCTTCTCAACCGAAAACATAGAAAAATTCAACCTAAAATCAATAATGAGATTATAAAACAATTTAAAGCGAGTAAAATGGCTTTCAAAGGCATTGGTGACTATAAATGCACTTTTCTTGTCAATGGATGGCTTTGGCTTCGCGTTTCTTGAGGTAAACATTTATTTATAACCCTTCTAAACCGAAAACATAAAAAAATTCAACTTAAAACAAATAATGAGATTATAAAACCATTTAAAGCGAGTAATAAGGCTTTGAAAGGCATAGGTGACTATAAATGGACTTTTCTTGTCAATGGATGGCTTTGGCTTTGCGTTTCTTGAGGTAAACATTTATTTATAACCTTTCTCAACGAAAAACATAAAAAAATTCAACTTAAAATCAATAATGAGATTATAAAACCATTTAAAGCGAGTAATAAGGCTTTCAAAGGCATAGGTGACTATAAATGCACTTTTCTTGTCAATGGATGGCTTTGGCTTCACGTTTCTCGAGGTAAACATTTATTTATAACCTTTCTAAACCAAAAACATAAAAAAATTCAACTTAAAATCAATAATGAGATTATAAACCCATTTAAAGCGAGTAATAAGGCTTTGAAAGGCATAAGTGATTATAAATGGACTTTTCTTGTCAATGGATGGCTTTGGATTTGCGTTTCTCGAGGTAAACATTTATTTATAATCTTTCTAAACCGAAAACATAAAAAAATTCAACTTAAAATCAATAATGAGATTATAAAACCATTTAAAGCGAGTAATAAGGCTTTGAAAGGCATAGGTGACTATAAATGGACATTTCTTGTTAATGGATGGCTTTGGCTTTGCGTTTCTCGAGGTAAACATTTATTTATAACCTTTCTAAACCAAAAACATAAAAAAATTCAACTTAAAATCAATAATGAGATTATAAAACCATTTAAAGCGAGTAATAAGGCTTTGAAAGGCATAGGTGACTATAAATGCACTTTTTTTGTCAATGGATGGCTTTGGCTTCGCGTTTCTCAAGCTAAATATTTATTTAACCGAAAACATAAAAAAATTCAACTTAAAATCAATAATGAGATTATAAAACCATTTAAAGCGAGTAATAAGGCTTTCAAAGGCATAGGTGACTATAAATGGACTTTTCTTGTCAATGGATGGCTTTTGGTTCGCGTTTCTCGAGGTAAACATTTATTTATAACCTTTCTAAACCGAAAACATAAAAAAATTCCACTTAAAATCAATAATGAGATTATAAAAGCATTTAAAGCGAGTAATAAGGCTTTGAAAGGCATAGGTGACTATAAATGAACTTTTCTTGTCAATGGATGGCTTTGGCTTCGCGTTTCTCGAGGTAAATATTTATTTAACCGAAAACATAAAAAAATTCAACTTAAAATCAATAATGAGATTATAAAACCATTTAAAGCGAGTAATAAGGCTTTGAAAGGCATAGGTGACTATAAATGGACTTTTCTTGTCAATGGATGGCTTTGGATTTTCGTTTCTCGAGGTAAACATTTATTTATAACCTTTCTAAACCGAAAACATAAAAAAATTCCACTTAAAATCAATAATGAGATTATAACAGCATTTAAAGCGAGTAATAAGGCTTTGAAAGGCATAGGTGACTATAAATGGACTTTTCTTGTCAATGGATGGCTTTGGCTTCGCGTTTCTCGAGGTAAACATTTATTTATAACCTTTCTAAACCAAAAACATAAAAAAATTCAACTTAAAATCAGTAATGAGATTATAAAACCATTTAAAGCGAGTAATAAGGCTTTGAAAGGCATAGGTGACTATAAATGCACTTTTTTTGTCAATGGATGGCTTTGGCTTCGCGTTTCTCAAGCTAAATATTTATTTAACCGAAAACATAAAAAAATTCAACTTAAAATCAATAATGAGATTATAAAACCATTTAAAGCGAGTAATAAGGCTTTCAAAGGCATAGGTGACTATAAATGCACTTTTCTTGTCAATGGATGGCTTTGGCTTCGCGTTTCTCGAGGTAACTATTTATTTAATCGAAAACATAAAAAAATTCAATTTAAAATCAAAAATGAGATTATAAAACCATTTAAAGCGAGTAATAAGGCTTTCAAAGGCATAGGTGACTATAAATGGACTTTTCTTGTCAATGGATGGCTTTTGCTTCGCGTTTCTCGAGGTAAACATTTATTGATAACCTTTCTTAACTAAAAACATAAAAAAATTTAACTCAAAATCAATACGAAGACTATAAAACCACTTAAAGCGAGTATTAAGGCATTCAAAGGCATAGGTGACTATAAATGGACTTTTCTTGTCAATGGATGGCTTTGGCTTCGCGTTTCTCGAGGTAAACATTTATTTATAACCTTTCTAAACCAAAAACATATAAAAATTCAACTTAAAATCAATAATAAGATTATAAAACCATTTGAAGCGAGTAATAAGGCTTTCAAAGGCATAGGTGACTATAAATGCACTTTTCTTGTCAATGGATGGCTTTGGCTTCGCGTTTCTCGAGGTAACTATTTATTTAATCGAAAACATAAAAAAATTCAATTTAAAATCAATAATGAGATTATAAAACCATTTAAAGCGAGTAATAAGGCTTTCAAAGGCATAGGTGACTATAAGTGGACTTTTCTTGTCAATGGATGGCTTTTGCTTCGCGTTTCTCGAGGTAAACATTTATTGATAACCTTTCTTAACTAAAAACATAAAAAAATTTAACTCAAAATCAATACGAAGACTATAAAACCACTTAAAGCGAGCATTAAGGCATTCAAAGGCATAGGTGACTATAAATGGACTTTTCTTGTCAATGGATGGCTTTGGCTTCGCGTTTCTCGAGGTAAACATTTATTTATAACCTTTCTAAACCAAAAACATATAAAAATTCAACTTAAAATCAATAATAAGATTATAAAACCATTTGAAGCGAGTAATAAGGCTTTCAAAGCCATAGGTGACTATAAATGCACTTTTCTTGTCAATGGATGGCTTTGGCTTCGCGTTTCTCAAGGTAAACATTTATTTATAACCTTTCTAAACCGAAAACATGAAAAAATTCAACTTAAAATCAATAATGAGATTATAAAACCATTTAAAGCGAGTAATAAGGCTTTCAAAGGCATAGGTGACTATAAATGGACTTTTCTTGTCAATGGATGGCTTTTGCTTCGCGTTTCTCGAGGTAAACATTTATTGATAACCTTTCTTAACTAAAAACATAAAAAAATTTAACTTAAAATCAATACTAAGACTATAAAACCACTTAAAGCGAGTATTAAGGCATTCAAAGGCATAGGTGACTATAAATGGACTTTACTTGTCAATGGAAGGCTCTCGCTTTGCGTTTCTTCAGGTAAACATTTATTTATAACCCTTCTCAACCGAAAACATAGAAAAATTCAACCTAAAATCAATAATGAGATTATAAAACAATTTAAAGCGAGTAAAAAAGCTTTCAAAGGCATAGGTGACTATAAATGCACTTTTCTTGTCAATGGATGGCTTTGGCTTCGCGTTTCTCGAGGTAAACATTTATTTATAACCTTTCTAAACCGAAAACATAAAAAAATTCAACTTCAAATCAATAATGAGATTATAAAACCATTTAAAGCAAATAATAAGGCTTTGAAAGGCATAGGTGACTATAAATGCACTTTTTTTGTCAATGGATGGCTTTGGCTTCGCGTTTCTCGAGGTAAATATTTATTTAACCGAAAACATAAAAAAATTCAACTTAAAATCAATAATGAGATTATAAAACCATTTAAAGCGAGTGATAAGGCTTTCAAAGGCATAGGTGACTATAAATGGACTTTTCTTGTCAATGGATGGCTTTTGCTTCGCGTTTCTCGAGGTAAACATTTATTTATAACCTTTCTTAACTAAAAACATAAAAAAATTTAACTGAAAATCAATACTAAGATTATAAAACCACTTAAAGCGAGTATTAAGGCATTCAAAGGCATAGGTGACTATAAATGGACTTTACTTGTCAATGAAAGGCTTTCGCTTTGCGTTTCTTAAGGTAAACATTTATTTATAACCCTTCTCAGCCGAAAACATAGAAAAATTCAACCTAAAATTAATAATGAGATTATAAAACCATTTAAAGCGAGTAATAAGGCTTTCAAAGGCATAGGTGACTATAAATGGACTTTTCTTGTCAATGGATGGCTTTGGCTTCGCGTTTCTCGAGGTAAACATTTATTTATAACCTTTCTAAACCAAAAACATAAAAAAATTCAACTTAAAATCAATAATGAGATTATAAAACCATTTAAAGCGAGTAATAAGGCTTTGAAAGGCATAGGTGACTATAAATGCACTTTTTTTGTCAATGGATGGCTTTGGCTTCGCGTTTCTCAAGCTAAATATTTATTTAACCGAAAACATAAAAAAATTCAACTTAAAATCAATAATGAGATTATAAAACCATTTAAAGCGAGTGATAAGGCTTTCAAAGGCATAGGTGACTATAAATGGACTTTTCTTGTCAATGGATGGCTTTTGCTTCGCGTTTCTCAAGGTAAACATTTATTTATAACCTTTCTTAACTAAAAACATAAAAAACTTTAACTGAAAATCAATACTAAGATTATAAAACCACTTAAAGCGAGTATTAAGGCATTCAAAGGCATAGGTGACTATAAATGGACTTTACTTGTCAATGAAAGGCTTTCGCTTTGCGTTTCTTAAGGTAAACATTTATTTATAACCCTTCTCAGCCGAAAACATAGAAAAATTCAACCTAAAATTAATAATGAGATTATAAAACCATTTAAAGCGAGTAATAAGGCTTTCAAAGGCATAGGTGACTATAAATGGACTTTTCTTGTCAATGGATGGCTTTGGCTTCGCGTTTCTCGAGGTAAACATTTATTTATAACCTTTCTAAACCAAAAACATATAAAAATTCAACTTAAAATCAATAATAAGATTATAAAACCATTTGAAGCGAGTAATAAGGCTTTCAAAGCCATAGGTGACTATAAATGCACTTTTCTTGTCAATGGATGGCTTTGGCTTCGCGTTTCTCGAGGTAAACATTTATTTATAACCTTTCTTAACTAAAAACATAAAAAAATTTAACTGAAAATCAATACTAAGATTATAAAACCACTTAAAGCGAGTATTAAGGCATTCAAAGGCATAGGTGACTATAAATGGACTTTACTTGTCAATGAAAGGCTTTCGCTTTGCGTTTCTTAAGGTAAACATTTATTTATAACCCTTCTCAGCCGAAAACATAGAAAAATTCAACCTAAAATTAATAATGAGATTATAAAACCATTTAAAGCGAGTAATAAGGCTTTCAAAGGCATAGGTGACTATAAATGGACTTTTCTTGTCAATGGATGGCTTTGGCTTCGCGTTTCTCGAGGTAACTATTTATTTAATCGAAAACATAAAAAAATTCAATTTAAAATCAATAATGAGATTATAAAACCATTTAAAGCGAGTAATAAGGCTTTCAAAGGCATAGGTGACTATAAATGGACTTTTCTTGTCAATGGAAGGCTTTTGCTTCGCGTTTCTCGAGGTAAACATTTATTGATAACCTTTCTTAACTAAAAACATAAAAAAATTTAACTCAAAATCAATACGAAGACTATAAAACCACTTAAAGCGAGCATTAAGGCATTCAAAGGCATAGGTGACTATAAATGGACTTTTTTTGTCAATGGATGGCTTTGGCTTCGCGTTTCTCGAGGTAAACATTTATTTATAACCTTTCTAAACCAAAAACATATAAAAATTCAACTTAAAATCAATAATAAGATTATAAAACCATTTGAAGCGAGTAATAAGGCTTTCAAAGCCATAGGTGACTATAAATGCACTTTTCTTGTCAATGGATGGCTTTGGCTTCGCGTTTCTCAAGGTAAACATTTATTTATAACCTTTCTAAACCGAAAACATGAAAAAATTCAACTTAAAATCAATAATGAGATTATAAAACCATTTAAAGCGAGTAATAAGGCTTTCAAAGGCATAGGTGACTATAAATGGACTTTTCTTGTCAATGGATGGCTTTTGCTTCGCGTTTCTCGAGGTAAACATTTATTGATAACCTTTCTTAACTAAAAACATAAAAAAATTTAACTTAAAATCAATACTAAGACTATAAAACCACTTAAAGCGAGTATTAAGGCATTCAAAGGCATAGGTGACTATAAATGGACTTTACTTGTCAATGGAAGGCTCTCGCTTTGCGTTTCTTCAGGTAAACATTTATTTATAACCCTTCTCAACCGAAAACATAGAAAAATTCAACCTAAAATCAATAATGAGATTATAAAACAATTTAAAGCGAGTAAAAAAGCTTTCAAAGGCATAGGTGACTATAAATGCACTTTTCTTGTCAATGGATGGCTTTGGCTTCGCGTTTCTCGAGGTAAACATTTATTTATAACCTTTCTAAACCGAAAACATAAAAAAATTCAACTTCAAATCAATAATGAGATTATAAAACCATTTAAAGCAAATAATAAGGCTTTGAAAGGCATAGGTGACTATAAATGCACTTTTTTTGTCAATGGATGGCTTTGGCTTCGCGTTTCTCGAGGTAAATATTTATTTAACCGAAAACATAAAAAAATTCAACTTAAAATCAATAATGAGATTATAAAACCATTTAAAGCGAGTGATAAGGCTTTCAAAGGCATAGGTGACTATAAATGGACTTTTCTTGTCAATGGATGGCTTTTGCTTCGCGTTTCTCGAGGTAAACATTTATTTATAACCTTTCTTAACTAAAAACATAAAAAAATTTAACTGAAAATCAATACTAAGATTATAAAACCACTTAAAGCGAGTATTAAGGCATTCAAAGGCATAGGTGACTATAAATGGACTTTACTTGTCAATGAAAGGCTTTCGCTTTGCGTTTCTTAAGGTAAACATTTATTTATAACCCTTCTCAGCCGAAAACATAGAAAAATTCAACCTAAAATTAATAATGAGATTATAAAACCATTTAAAGCGAGTAATAAGGCTTTCAAAGGCATAGGTGACTATAAATGGACTTTTCTTGTCAATGGATGGCTTTGGCTTCGCGTTTCTCGAGGTAAACATTTATTTATAACCTTTCTAAACCAAAAACATAAAAAAATTCAACTTAAAATCAATAATGAGATTATAAAACCATTTAAAGCGAGTAATAAGGCTTTGAAAGGCATAGGTGACTATAAATGCACTTTTTTTGTCAATGGATGGCTTTGGCTTCGCGTTTCTCAAGCTAAATATTTATTTAACCGAAAACATAAAAAAATTCAACTTAAAATCAATAATGAGATTATAAAACCATTTAAAGCGAGTAATAAGGCTTTCAAAGGCATAGGTGACTATAAATGGACTTTTCTTGTCAATGGATGGCTTTTGGTTCACGTTTCTCGAGGTAAACATTTATTGATAACCTTTCTTAACTAAAAACATAAAAAAATTTAACTGAAAATCAATACTAAGACTATAAAACCACTTAAAGCGAGTATTAAGGCATTCAAAGGCATAGGTGACTATAAATGGACTTTACTTGTCAATGGAAGGCTCTCGCTTTCCGTTTCTTCAGGTAAACATTTATTTATAACCCTTCTCAACCGAAAACATAGAAAAATTCAACCTAAAATCAATAATGAGATTATAAAACCATTTAAAGCGAGTAATAAGGCTTTCGAAGGAATAGGTGACTATAAATGCACTTTTCTTGTCAATGGATGGCTTTGGCTTTGCGTTTCTCGAGGTAAACATTTATTTATAACCTTTGTAAACCAAAAACATATAAAAATTCAACTTAAAATCAATAATGAGATTATAAAACCATTTAAAGCGAGTAATAAGGCTTTGAAAGGCATAGGTGACTATAAATGGACTTTTCTTCTCAATGGATGGCTTTGGATTTACGTTTCTCGAGGTAAACATTTATTTATAACCTTTCTAAACCGAAAACATAAAAAAATTTCACTTAAAATTAATAATGAGATTATAAAACCATTTAAAGCGAGTAATAAGGCTTTGAAAGGCATAGGTGACTATAAATGGACTTTTCTTCTCAATGGATGGCTTTGGATTTCCGTTTCTCGAGGAAAACATTTATTTATAACCTTTCTAAACCAAAAACATAAAAAAATTCAACTTAAAATCAATAATCAGATTATAAAACCATTTAAAGCGAGTAATAAGGCTTTGAAAGGCATAGGTGACTATAAATGGACTTTTCTTCTCAACGGATAGCTTTGGATTTGCGTTTCTCGAGGTAAACATTTATTTATAACCTTTCTAAACCGAAAACATAAAAAAAATCCACTTAAAATCAATAATGAGATTATAAAAGCATTTAAAGCGAGTAATAAGGATTTGAAAGGCATAGGTGACTATAAATGGACTTTTCTTGTCAATGGATGGCTTTGGCTTCGCGTTTCTCGAGGTAAATATTTATTTAACCGAAAACATAAAAAAATTCAACTTAAAATCAATAATGAGATTATAAAACCATTTAAAGCGAGTAATAAGGCTTTGAAAGGCATAGGTGACTATAAATGGACTTTTCTTGTCAATGGATGGCTTTGGATTTGCGTTTCTCGAGGTAAACATTTATTTATAACCTTTCTAAACCGAAAACATAAAAAAATTCCACTTAAAATAAATAATGAGATTATAAAAGCATTTAAAGCGAGTAATAAGGCTTTGAAAGGCATAGGTGACTATAAATGGACTTTTCTTGTCAATGGATGGCTTTGGATTTGCGTTTCTCGAGGTAAACATTTATTTATAACCTTTCTAAACCAAAAACATAAAAAAATTCAACTTAAAATCAATAATAAGATTATAAAACCATTTGAAGCGAGTAATAAGGCTTTCAAAGGCATAGGTGACTATAAATGCACTTTTCTTGTCAATGGATGGCTTTGGCTTCGCGTTTCTCGAGGTAAATATTTATTTAACCGAAAACATAAAAAAATTCAACTTAAAATCAATAATGAGATAATAAAACCATTTAAAGCGAGTAATAAGGCTTTCAAAGGAATAGGTGACTATAAATTCACTTTTCTTGTCAATGGATGGCTTTGGCTTCACGTTTCTCAATATAAACATTTATTTATAACCTTTCTAAACCGAAAACATAAAAACATTCAACTTAAAATCAATAATGAGATTATAAAACCATTTAAAGCGAGTAATAAGGCTTTCAAAGGAATAGGTGACTATAGATGCACTTTTCTTGTCAATGGATGACTTTGGCTTTGCGTTTCTCGAGGTAAACATTTATTTATAACCTTTCTAAACCAAAAACATATAAAAATTCAACTTAAAATGATAATGAGATTATAAAACCATTTAAAGCGAGTAATAAGGCTTTGAAAGGCATAGGTGACTATAAATGGACTTTTCTTGTCAATGGATGGCTTTGGATTTGCGTTTCTCGAGGTAAACATGTATTTATAACCTTTCTAAACCAAAAACATAAAAAAATTTCACTTAAAATCAATAATGAGATTATAAAACCATTTAAAGCGAGTAATAAGGCTTTGAAAGGCATAGGTGACTATAAATGGACTTTTCTTGTCAATGGATGGCTTTGGATTTGCGTTTCTCGAGGTAAACATTTATTTATAGCCTTTCTAAACCAAAAACATAAAAAAATTCAACTTAAAATCAATAATCAGATTATAAAACCATTTAAAGCGAGTAATAAGGCTTTGAAAGGCATAGGTGACTATAAATGGACTTTTCTTGTCAATGGATGACTTTTGCTTTGCGTTTCTCGAGGTAAACATTTATTTATAACCTTTCTAAACCGAAAGCATAAAAACATTCAACTTAAAATCAATAATGAGATTATAAAACCATTTAAAGCGAGTAATAAGGCTTTCAAAGGAATAGGTGACTATAAATGCACTTTTCTTGTCAATGGATGGCTTTCGCTTTGCGTTTCTTAAGGTAAACATTTATTTATAGCCCTTCTCAGCCGAAAACATAGAAAAATTCAACCTAAAATTAATAATGAGATTATAAAACCATTTAAAGCGAGTAATAAGGCTTTCAAAGGCATAGGTGACTATAAATGGACTTTTCTTGTCAATGGATGGCTTTGGCTTCGCGTTTCTCGAGGTAAACATTTATTTATAACCTTTCTAAACCAAAAACATAAAAAAATTCAACTTAAAATCAATAATGAGATTATAAAACCATTTAAAGCGAGTAATAAGGCTTTGAAAGGCATAGGTGACTATAAATGCACTTTTTTTGTCAATGGATGGCTTTGGCTTCGCGTTTCTCAAGCTAAATATTTATTTAACCGAAAACATAAAAAAATTCAACTTAAAATCAATAATGAGATTATAAAACCATTTAAAGCGAGTAATAAGGCTTTCAAAGGCATAGGTGACTATAAATGGACTTTTCTTGTCAATGGATAGCTTTTGGTTCACGTTTCTCGAGGTAAACATTTATTGATAACCTTTCTTAACTAAAAACATAAAAAAATTTAACTGAAAATCAATACTAAGACTATAAAACCACTTAAAGCGAGTATTAAGGCATTCAAAGGCATAGGTGACTATAAATGGACTTTACTTGTCAATGGAAGGCTCTCGCTTTCCGTTTCTTCAGGTAAACATTTATTTATAACCCTTCTAAACCGAAAACATAAAAAAATTCAACTTAAAACAAATAATGAGATTATAAAACCATTTAAAGCGAGTAATAAGGCTTTGAAAGGCATAGGTGACTATAAATGGACTTTTCTTGTCAATGGATGGCTTTGGCTTTGCGTTTCTTGAGGTAAACATTTATTTATAACCTTTCTCAACGAAAAACATAAAAAAATTCAACTTAAAATCAATAATGAGATTATAAAACCATTTAAAGCGAGTAATAAGGCTTTCAAAGGCATAGGTGACTATAAATGCACTTTTCTTGTCAATGGATGGCTTTGGCTTCACGTTTCTCGAGGTAAACATTTATTTATAACCTTTCTAAACCAAAAACATAAAAAAATTCAACTTAAAATCAATAATGAGATTATAAACCCATTTAAAGCGAGTAATAAGGCTTTGAAAGGCATAAGTGATTATAAATGGACTTTTCTTGTCAATGGATGGCTTTGGATTTGCGTTTCTCGAGGTAAACATTTATTTATAATCTTTCTAAACCGAAAACATAAAAAAATTCAACTTAAAATCAATAATGAGATTATAAAACCATTTAAAGCGAGTAATAAGGCTTTGAAAGGCATAGGTGACTATAAAT
Source organism: Theobroma cacao (assembly GCF_053813885.1). NCBI lineage: Eukaryota > Viridiplantae > Streptophyta > Magnoliopsida > Malvales > Malvaceae > Theobroma > Theobroma cacao. Next base: position 17,422,760 of record NC_142642.1, on the reverse strand, counting down.
GGACATTTCTTGTTAATGGATGGCTTTGGCTTTGCGTTTCTCGAGGTAAACATTTATTTATAACCTTTCTAAACCAAAAACATAAAAAAATTCAACTTAAAATCAATAATGAGATTATAAAACCATTTAAAGCGAGTAATAAAGCTTTGAAAGGCATAGGTGACTATAAATGGACTTTTCTTTTCAGTGGATGGCTTTGGATTTGCGTTTCTCGAGGTAAACATTTATTTATAACCTTTCTAAACCGAAAACATAAAAAAATTTAACTTAAAATCAATAATGAGATTATAAAACCATTTAAAGCGAGTAATAAGGCTTTGAAAGGCATAGGTAACTATAAATGGACTTTTCTTGTCAATGGATGGCTTTGGCTTCGCGTTTCTCGAGGTAAACATTTATTTATAACCTTTCTAAACCAAAAACATAAAAAAATTCAACTTAAAATCAATAATGAGATTATAAAACCATTTAAAGCGAGTAATAAGGCTTTGAAAGGCATAGGTGACTATAAATGCACTTTTTTTGTCAATGGATGGCTTTGGATTCGCGTTTCTCAAGCTAAATATTTATTTAACCGAAAACATAAAAAAATTCAACTTAAAATCAATAATGAGATTATAAAACCATTTAAAGCGAGTAATAAGGCTTTCAAAGGCATAAGTGACTATAAATGGACTTTTCTTGTCAATGGATGGCTTTTGGTTCGCGTTTCTCGAGGTAAACATTTATTTATAACCTTTCTAAACCGAAAACATAAAAAAATTCCACTTCAAATCAATAATGAGATTATAAAAGCATTTAAAGCGAGTAATAAGGCTTTGAAAGGCATAGGTGACTATAAATGGACTTTTCTTGTCAATGGATGGCTTTGGCTTCGCGTTTCTCGAGGTAAATATTTATTTAACCGAAAACATAAAAAAATTCAACTTAAAATCAATAATGAGATTATAAAACCATTTAAAGCGAGTAATAAGGCTTTGAAAGGCATAGGTGACTATAAATGGACTTTTCTTGTCAATGGATGGCTTTGGATTTGTGTTTCTCGAGGTAAACATTTATTTATAACCTTTCTAAACCGAAAACATAAAAAAATTCCACTTAAAATCAATAATGAGATTATAAAAGCATTTAAAGCGAGTAATAAGGCTTTGAAAGGCATAGGTGACTATAAATGGACTTTTCTTGTCAATGGATGGCTTTGGCTTCGCGTTTCTCGAGGTAAACATTTATTTATAACCTTTCTAAACCAAAAACATAAAAAAATTCAACTTAAAATCAGTAATGAGATTATAAAACCATTTAAAGCGAGTAATAAGGCTTTGAAAGGCATAGGTGACTATAAATGCACTTTTTTTGTCAATGGATGGCTTTGGCTTCGCGTTTCTCAAGCTAAATATTTATTTAACCGAAAACATAAAAAAATTCAACTTAAAATCAATAATGAGATTATAAAACCATTTAAAGCGAGTAATAAGGCTTTCAAAGGCATAGGTGACTATAAATGGACTTTTCTTGTCAATGGATGGCTTTTGGTTCGCGTTACTCGAGGTAAACATTTATTTATAACCTTTCTAAACCGAAAACATAAAAAAATTCCACTTAAAATCAATAATGAGATTATAAAAGCATTTAAAGCGAGTAATAAGGCTTTGAAAGGCATAGGTGACTATAAATGGACTTTTCTTGTCAATGGATGGCTTTGGCTTCGCGTTTCTCGAGGTAAATATTTATTTAACCGAAAACATAAAAAAATTCAACTTAAAATCAATAATGAGATTATAAAACCATTTAAAGCGAGTGATAAGGCTTTCAAAGGCATAGGTGACTATAAATGGACTTTTCTTGTCAATGGATGGCTTTTGCTTCGCGTTTCTCGAGGTAAACATTTATTTATAACCTTTCTTAACTAAAAACATAAAAAAATTTAACTGAAAATCAATACTAAGACTATAAAACCACTTAAAGCGAGTATTAAGGCATTCAAAGGCATAGGTGACTATAAATGGACTTTACTTGTCAATGGAAGGCTCTCGCTTTGCGTTTCTTCAGGTAAACATTTATTTATAACCCTTCTCAACCGAAAACATAGAAAAATTCAACCTAAAATCAATAATGAGATTATAAAACAATTTAAAGCGAGTAAAAAAGCTTTCAAAGGCATAGGTGACTATAAATGCACTTTTCTTGTCAATGGATGGCTTTGGCTTCGCGTTTCTCGAGGTAAACATTTATTTATAACCTTTCTAAACCGAAAACATAAAAAAATTCAACTTAAAATCAATAATGAGATTATAAAACCATTTAAAGCAAGTAATAAGGCTTTGAAAGGCATAGGTGACTATAAATGCACTTTTTTTGTCAATGGATGGCTTTGGTTTCGCGTTTCTCGAGGTAAATATTTATTTAACCGAAAACATAAAAAAATTCAACTTAAAATCAATAATGAGATTATAAAACCATTTAAAGCGAGTGATAAGGCTTTCAAAGGCATAGCTGACTATAAATGGACTTTTCTTGTCAATGGATGGCTTTTGCTTCGCGTTTCTCGAGGTAAACATTTATTTATAACCTTTCTTAACTAAAAACATAAAAAAATTTAACTGAAAATCAATACTAAGATTTTAAAACCACTTAAAGCGAGTATTAAGGCATTCAAAGGCATAGGTGACTATAAATGGACTTTACTTGTCAATGGAAGGCTTTCGCTTTGCGTTTCTTAAGGTAAACATTTATTTATAACCCTTCTCAGCCGAAAACATAGAAAAATTCAACCTAAAATTAATAATGAGATTATAAAACCATTTAAAGCGAGTAATAAGGCTTTCAAAGGCATAGGTGACTATAAATGGACTTTTCTTGTCAATGGATGGCTTTGGCTTCGTGTTTCTCGAGGTAAACATTTATTTATAACCGTTCTAAACCAAAAACATAAAAAAATTCAACTTAAAATCAATAATGAGATTATAAAACCATTTAAAGCGAGTAATAAGGCTTTGAAAGGCATAGGTGACTATAAATGCACTTTTTTTGTCAATGGATGGCTTTGGCTTCGCGTTTCTCAAGCTAAATATTTATTTAACCGAAAACATAAAAAAATTCAACTTAAAATCAATAATGAGATTATAAAACCATTTAAAGCGAGTAATAAGGCTTTCAAAGGCATAGGTGACTATAAATGGACTTTTCTTGTCAATGGATGGCTTTTGGTTCACGTTTCTCGAGGTAAACATTTATTGATAACCTTTCTTAACTAAAAACATAAAAAAATTTAACTGAAAATCAATACTAAGACTATAAAACCACTTAAAGCGAGTATTAAGGCATTCAAAGACATAGGTGACTATAAATGGACTTTACTTGTCAATGGAAGGCTCTCGCTTTCCGTTTCTTCAGGTAAACATTTATTTATAACCCTTCTCAACCGAAAACATAGAAAAATTCAACCTAAAATCAATAATGAGATTATAAAACCATTTAAAGCGAGTAATAAGGCTTTCGAAGGAATAGGTGACTATAAATGCACTTTTCTTGTCAATGGATGGCTTTGGCTTTGCATTTCTCGAGGTAAACATTTATTTATAACCTTTCTAAACCAAAAACATATAAAAATTCAACTTAAAATCAATAATGAGATTATAAAACCATTTAAAGTGAGTAATAAGGCTTTCAAAGGCATAGGTGACTATAAAATGGACTTTTCTTGTCAATGGATGGCTTTGGCTTTGCATTTCTCGAGGTAAACATTTATTTATAACCTTTCTAAACCGAAAACATAAAAAAATTTCACTTAAAATTAATAATGAGATTATAAAACCATTTAAAGCGAGTAATAAGGCTTTGAAAGGCATAGGTTACTATAAATGGACTTTTCTTCTCAATGGATGGCTTTGGATTTCCGTTTCTCGAGGTAAACATTTATTTATAACCTTTCTAAACCAAAAATATAAAAAAATTCAACTTAAAATCAATAATCAGATTATAAAACCATTTAAAGCGAGTAATAAGGCTTTGAAAGGCATAGGTGACTATAAATGGACTTTTCTTCTCAACGGATAGCTTTGGATTTGCGTTTCTCGAGGTAAACATTTATTTATAACCTTTCTAAACCGAAAACATAAAAAAAATCCACTTAAAATCAATAATGAGATTATAAAAGCATTTAAAGCGAGTAATAAGGCTTTGAAAGGCATAGGTGACTATAAATGGACTTTTCTTGTCAATGGATGGCTTTGGCTTCGCGTTTCTCGAGGTAAATATTTATTTAACCGAAAACATAAAAAAATTCAACTTAAAATCAATAATGAGATTATAAAACCATTTAAAGCGAGTAATAAGGCTTTGAAAGGCATAGGTGACTATAAATGGACTTTTCTTGTCAATGGATGGCTTTGGATTTGCGTTTCTCGAGGTAAACATTTATTTATAACCTTTCTAAACCGAAAACATAAAAAAATTCCACTTAAAATCAATAATGAGATTATAAAAGTATTTAAAGCGAGTAATAAGGCTTTGAAAGGCATAGGTGACTATAAATGGACTTTTCTTGTCAATGGATGGCTTTGGATTTGCGTTTCTCGAGGTAAACATTTATTTATAACCTTTCTAAACCAAAAACATAAAAAAATTCAACTTAAAATCAATAATAAGATTATAAAACCATTTGAAGCGAGTAATAAGGCTTTTAAAGGCATAGGTGACTATAAATGCACTTTTCTTGTCAATGGATGGCTTTGGCTTCGCGTTTCTCGAGGTAAATATTTATTTAACCGAAAACATAAAAAAATTCAACTTAAAATCAATAATGAGATAATAAAACCATTTAAAGCGAGTAATAAGGCTTTCAAAGGAATAGGTGACTATAAATGCACTTTTCTTGTCAATGGATGGCTTTGGCTTCACGTTTCTCAAGGTAAACATTTATTTATAACCTTTCTAAACCGAAAACATAAAAACATTCAACTTAAAATCAATAATGAGATTATAAAACCATTTAAAGCGAGTAATAAGGCTTTCAAAGGAATAGGTGACTATAAATGCACTTTTCTTGTCAATGGATGGCTTTGGCTTTGCGTTTCTCGAGGTAAACATTTATTTATAACCTTTCTAAACCAAAAACATATAAAAATTTAACTTAAAATGATAATGAGATTATAAAACCATTTAAAGCGAGTAATAAGGCTTTGAAAGGCATAGGTGACTATAAATGGACTTTTCTTGTCAATGGATGGCTTTGGATTTGCGTTTCTCGAGGTAAACATGTATTTATAACCTTTCTAAACCAAAAACATAAAAAAATTTCACTTAAAATCAATAATGAGATTATAAAAGCATTTAAAGCGAGTAATAAGGCTTTGAAAGGCATAGGTGACTATAAATGGACTTTTCTTGTCAATGGATGGCTTTGGATTTGCGTTTCTCGAGGTAAACATTTATTTATAGCCTTTCTAAACCAAAAACATAAAAAAATTCAACTTAAAATCAATAATCAGATTATAAAACCATTTAAAGCGAGTAATAAGGCTTTGAAAGGCATAGGTGACTATAAATGGACTTTTCTTGTCAATGGATGACTTTTGCTTTGCGTTTCTCGAGGTAAACATTTATTTATAACCTTTCTAAACCGAAAACATAAAAACATTCAACTTAAAATCAATAATGAGATTATAAAACCATTTAAAGCGAGTAATAAGGCTTTCAAAGGAATAGGTGACTATAAATGCACTTTTCTTGTCAATGGATGGCTTTCGCTTTGCGTTTCTTAAGGTAAACATTTATTTATAACCCTTCTCAGCCGAAAACATAGAAAAATTCAACCTAAAATTAATAATGAGATTATAAAACCATTTAAAGCGAGTAATAAGGCTTTCTAAGGCATAGGTGACTATAAATGGACTTTTCTTGTCAATGGATGGCTTTGGCTTCGCGTTTCTCGAGGTAAACATTTATTTATAATCTTTCTAAACCAAAAACATAAAAAAATTCAACTTAAAATCAATAATGAGATTATAAAACCATTTAAAGCGAGTAATAAGGCTTTGAAAGGCATAGGTGACTATAAATGCACTTTTTTTGTCAATGGATGGCTTTGGCTTCGCGTTTCTCAAGCTAAATATTTATTTAACCGAAAACATAAAAAAATTCAACTTAAAATCAATAATGAGATTATAAAACCATTTAAAGCGAGTAATAAGGCTTTCAAAGGCATAGGTGACTATAAATGGACTTTTCTTGTCAATGGATAGCTTTTGGTTCACGTTTCTCGAGGTAAACATTTATTGATAACCTTTCTTAAATAAAAACATAAAAAAATTTAACTGAAAATCAATACTAAGACTATAAAACCACTTAAAGCGAGTATTAAGGCATTCAAAGGCATAGGTGACTATAAATGGACTTTACTTGTCAATGGAAGGCTCTCGCTTTCCGTTTCTTCAGGTAAACATTTATTTATAACCCTTCTCAACCGAAAACATAGAAAAATTCAACCTAAAATCAATAATGAGATTATAAAACCATTTAAAGCGAGTAATAAGGCTTTCAAAGGCATAGGTGACTATAAATGGACTTTTGTTGTCAACGGATGGCTTTTGCTTCGCGTTTCTCGAGGTAAACATTTATTGATAACCTTTCTTAACTAAAAACATAAAAAAATTTAACTTAAAATCAATACTAAGACTATAAAACCACTTAAAGCGAGTATTAAGGCATTCAAAGGTATAGGTGACTATAAATGGACTTTACTTGTCAATGGAAGGCTCTCGCTTTGCGTTTCTTCAGGTAAACATTTATTTATAATCCTTCTCAACCGAAAACATAGAAAAATTCAACCTAAAATCAATAATGAGATTATAAAACAATTTAAAGCGAGTAAAATGGCTTTCAAAGGCATTGATGACTATAAATGCACTTTTCTTGTCAATGGATGGCTTTGGCTTCGCGTTTCTCGAGGTAAACATTTATTTATAACCCTTCTAAACCGAAAACATAAAAAAATTCAACTTAAAACAAATAATGAGATTATAAAACCATTTAGAGCGAGTAATAAAGCTTTGAAAGGCATAGGTGACTATAAATGGACTTTTCTTGTCAATGGATGGCTTTGGCTTTGCGTTTCTTGAGGTAAACATTTATTTATAACCTTTCTCAACGAAAAACATAAAAAAATTCAACTTAAAATCAATAATGAGATTATAAAACCATTTAAAGCGAGTAATAAGGCTTTCAAAGGCATAGGTGACTATAAATGCACTTTTCTTGTCAATGGATGGCTTTGGCTTCACGTTTCTCGAGGTAAACATTTATTTATAACCTTTCTAAACCAAAAACATAAAAAAATTCAACTTAAAATCAATAATGAGATTATAAACCCATTTAAAGCGAGTAATAAGGCTTTGAAAGGCATAAGTGATTATAAATGGACTTTTCTTGTCAATGGATGGCTTTGGATTTGCGTTTCTCGAGGTAAACATTTATTTATAATCTTTCTAAACCGAAAACATAAAAAAATTCAACTTAAAATCAATAATGAGATTATAAAACCATTTAAAGCGAGTAATAAGGCTTTGAAAGGCATAGGTGACTATAAATGGACATTTCTTGTTAATGGATGGCTTTGGCTTTGCGTTTCTCGAGGTAAACATTTATTTATAACCTTTCTAAACCAAAAACATAAAAAAATTCAACTTAAAATCAATAATGAGATTATAAAACCATTTAAAGCGAGTAATAAAGCTTTGAAAGGCATAGGTGACTATAAATGGACTTTTCTTGTCAATGGATGGCTTTGGATTTGCGTTTCTCGAGGTAAACATTTATTTATAACCTTTCTAAACCGAAAACATAAAAAAATTTAACTTAAAATCAATAATGAGATTATAAAACCATTTAAAGCGAGTAATAAGGCTTTGAAAGGCATAGGTGACTATAAATGGACTTTTCTTGTCAATGGATGGCTTTGGCTTCACGTTTCTCGAGGTAAACATTTATTTATAACCTTTCTAAACCAAAAACATAAAAAAATTCAACTTAAAATCAATAATGAGATTATAAAACCATTTAAAGCGAGTAATAAGGCTTTGAAAGGCATAGGTGACTATAAATGCACTTTTTTTGTCAATGGATGGCTTTGGATTCGCGTTTCTCAAGCTAAATATTTATTTAACCGAAAACATAAAAAAATTCATCTTAAAATCAATAATGAGATTATAAAACCATTTAAAGCGAGTAATAAGGCTTTCAAAAGCATAGGTGACTATAAATGGACTTTTCTTGTCAATGGATGGCTTTTGGTTTGCGTTTCTCGAGGTAAACATTTATTTATAACCTTTCTAAACCGAAAACATAAAAAAATTCCACTTAAAATCAATAATGAGATTATAAAAGCATTTAAAGCGAGTAATAAGGCTTTGAAAGGCATAGGTGACTATAAATGGACTTTTCTTGTCAATGGATGGCTTTGGCTTCGCGTTTCTCGAGGTAAATATTTATTTAACCGAAAACATAAAAAAATTCAACTTAAAATCAATAATGAGATTATAAAACCATTTAAAGCGAGTAATAAGGCTTTGAAAGGCATAGGTGACTATAAATAGACTTTTCTTGTCAATGGATGGCTTTGGATTTGCGTTTCTCGAGGTAAACATTTATTTATAACCTTTCTAAACCGAAAACATAAAAAAATTCCACTTAAAATCAATAATGAGATTATAAAAGCATTTAAAACGAGTAATAAGGCTTTGAAAGGCATAGGTGACTATAAATGGACTTTTCTTGTCAATGGATGGATTTGGCTTCGCGTTTCTCGAGGTAAACATTTATTTATAACCCTTCTAAACCGAAAACATAAAAAAATTCAACTTAAAACAAATAATGAGATTATAAAACCATTTAGAGCGAGTAATAAAGCTTTGAAAGGCATAGGTGACTATAAATGGACTTTTCTTGTCAATGGATGGCTTTGGCTTTGCGTTTCTTGAGGTAAACATTTATTTATAACCTTTCTCAACGAAAAACATAAAAAAATTCAACTTAAAATCAATAATGAGATTATAAAACCATTTAAAGCGAGTAATAAGGCTTTCAAAGGCATAGGTGACTATAAATGCACTTTTCTTGTCAATGGATGGCTTTGGCTTCACGTTTCTCGAGGTAAACATTTATTTATAACCTTTCTAAACCAAAAACATAAAAAAATTCAACTTAAAATCAATAATGAGATTATAAACCCATTTAAAGCGAGTAATAAGGCTTTGAAAGGCATAAGTGATTATAAATGGACTTTTCTTGTCAATGGATGGCTTTGGATTTGCGTTTCTCGAGGTAAACATTTATTTATAATCTTTCTAAACCGAAAACATAAAAAAATTCAACTTAAAATCAATAATGAGATTATAAAACCATTTAAAGCGAGTAATAAGGCTTTGAAAGGCATAGGTGACTATAAATGGACATTTCTTGTTAATGGATGGCTTTGGCTTTGCGTTTCTCGAGGTAAACATTTATTTATAACCTTTCTAAACCAAAAACATAAAAAAATTCAACTTAAAATCAATAATGAGATTATAAAACCATTTAAAGCGAGTAATAAAGCTTTGAAAGGCATAGGTGACTATAAATGGACTTTTCTTGTCAATGGATGGCTTTGGATTTGCGTTTCTCGAGGTAAACATTTATTTATAACCTTTCTAAACCGAAAACATAAAAAAATTTAACTTAAAATCAATAATGAGATTATAAAACCATTTAAAGCGAGTAATAAGGCTTTGAAAGGCATAGGTGACTATAAATGGACTTTTCTTGTCAATGGATGGCTTTGGCTTCGCGTTTCTCGAGGTAAACATTTATTTATAACCTTTCTAAACCAAAAACATAAAAAAATTCAACTTAAAATCAATAATGAGATTATAAAACCATTTAAAGCGAGTAATAAGGCTTTGAAAGGCATAGGTGACTATAAATGCACTTTTTTTGTCAATGGATGGCTTTGGATTCGCGTTTCTCAAGCTAAATATTTATTTAACCGAAAACATAAAAAAATTCATCTTAAAATCAATAATGAGATTATAAAACCATTTAAAGCGAGTAATAAGGATTTCAAAAGCATAGGTGACTATAAATGGACTTTTCTTGTCAATGGATGGCTTTTGGTTTGCGTTTCTCGAGGTAAACATTTATTTATAACCTTTCTAAACCGAAAACATAAAAAAATTCCACTTAAAATCAATAATGAGATTATAAAAGCATTTAAAGCGAGTAATAAGGCTTTGAAAGGCATAGGTGACTATAAATGGACTTTTCTTGTCAATGGATGGCTTTGGCTTCGCGTTTCTCGAGGTAAATATTTATTTAACCGAAAACATAAAAAAATTCAACTTAAAATCAATAATGAGATTATAAAACCATTTAAAGCGAGTAATAAGGCTTTGAAAGGCATAGGTGACTATAAATAGACTTTTCTTGTCAATGGATGGCTTTGGATTTGCGTTTCTCGAGGTAAACATTTATTTATAACCTTTCTAAACCGAAAACATAAAAAAATTCCACTTAAAATCAATAATGAGATTATAAAAGCATTTAAAGCGAGTAATAAGGCTTTGAAAGGCATAGGTGACTATAAATGGACTTTTCTTGTCAATGGATGGCTTTGGCTTCGCGTTTCTCGAGGTAAACATTTATTTATAACCTTTCTAAACCAAAAACATAAAAAAATTCAACTTAAAATCAATAATGAGATTATAAAACCATTTAAAGCGAGTAATAAGGCTTTGAAAGGCATAGGTGACTATAAATGCACTTTTTTTGTCAATGGATGGCTTTGGCTTCGCGTTTCTCAAGCTAAATATTTATTTAACCGAAAACATAAAAAAATTGAACTTAAAATCAATAATGAGATTATAAAACCATTTAAAGCGAGTAATAAGGCTTTCAAAGGCATAGGTGACTATAAATGGACTTTTCTTGTCAATGGATGGCTTTTGGTTCGCGTTTCTAGAGGTAAACATTTATTTATAACCTTTCTAAACCGAAAACATAAAAAAATTCCACTTAAAATCAATAATGAGATTATAAAAGCATTTAAAGCGAGTAATAAGGCTTTGAAAGGCATAGGTGACTATAAATGGACTTTTCTTGTCAATGGATGGCTTTGGCTTCGCGTTTCTCGAGGTAAATATTTATTTAACCGAAAATATAAAAAAATTCAACTTAAAATCAATAATGAGATTATAAAACCATTTAAAGCGAGTAATAAGGCTTTGAAAGGCATAGGTGACTATAAATGGACTTTTCTTGTCAATGGATGGCTTTGGATTTGCGTTTCTCGAGGTAAACATTTATTTATAACCTTTCTAAACCGAAAACATAAAAAAATTCCACTTAAAATCAATAATGAGATTATAAAAGCATTTAAAGCGAGTAATAAGGCTTTGAAAGGCATAGGTGACTATAAATGGACTTTTCTTGTCAATGGATGGCTTTGGATTTGCATTTCTCGAGGTAAACATTTATTTATAACCTTTCTAAACCAAAAACATAAAAAAATTCAACTTAAAATCAATAATAAGATTATAAAACCATTTGAAGCGAGTAATAAGGCTTTCAAAGGCATAGGTGACTATAAATGCACTTTTCTTGTCAATGGATGGCTTTGGCTTCGCGTTTCTCGAGGTAAATATTTATTTATAACCTTTCTTAACTAAAAACATAAAAACATTTAACTCAAAATCAATACTAAGACTATAAAACCACTTAAAGCGAGTATTAAGGCATTTAAAGGCATAGGTGACTATAAATGGACTTTACTTGTCAATGGAAGGCTCTCGCTTTGCGTTTCTTCAGGTAAACATTTATTTATAACCCTTCTCAACCGAAAACATAGGAAAATTCCACTTAAAATCAATAATGAGATTATAAAACCATTTAAAGCGAGTAATAAGGTTTTGAAAGGCATAGGTGACTATAAATGGACTTTTCTTGTCAATGGATGGCTTTGGATTTGCGTTTCTCGAGGTAAACATTTATTTATAACCTTTCTAAACCGAAATCATAAAAAATTTCCACTTAAAATCAATAATGAGATTATAAAAGCATTTAAAGCGAGTAATAAGGCTTTGAAAGGCATAGGTGACTATAAATGAACTTTTCTTATCAATGGATGGCTTTGGATTTACGTTTCTCGAGGTAAACATTTATTTATAACCTTTCTAAACCAAAAACATAAAAAAATTCAACTTAAAATCAATAATCAGATTATAAAACCATTTAAAGCGAGTAATAAGGCTTTGAAAGGCATAGGTGACTATAAATGGACTTTTCTTCTCAATGGATGGCTTTGGCTTCGCGTTTCTCGAGGTAAACATTTATTTACAACCTCCTAAACCAAAAACATAAAAAAATTCAACTTAAAATCAATAATGAGATTATAAAACCATTTAAAGCGAGTAATAAGGCTTTCAAAGGCATAGGTGACTATAAATGGACTTTTCTTGTCAATGGATGGCTTTTGCTTCGCGTTTCTCGAGGTAAACATTTATTGATAACCTTTCTTAACTAAAAACATAAAAACATTTAACTCAAAATCAATACTAAGACTATAAAACCACTTAAAGCGAGTATTAAGGCATTCAAAGGCATAGGTGACTATAAATGGACTTTACTTGTCAATGGAAGGCTCTCGCTTTGCGTTTCTTCAGGTAAACATTTATTTATAACCCTTCTCAATTGAAAACATAGGAAAATTCCACTTAAAATCAATAATGAGATTATAAAAGCATTTAAAGCGAGTAATAAGGTTTTGAAAGGCATAGGTGACTATAAATGGACTTTTCTTGTCAATGGATGGCTTTGGATTTGCGTTTCTCGAGGTAAACATTTATTTATAACCTTTCTAAACCGAAACCATAAAAAAATTCCACTTAAAATCAATAATGAGATTATAAAAGCATTTAAAGCGAGTAATAAGGCTTTGAAAGGCATAGGTGACTATAAATGGACTTTTCTTCTCAATGGATGGCTTTGGATTTGCGTTTCTCGAGGTAAACATTTATTTATAACCTTTCTAAACCAAAAACATAAAAAAATTCAACTTAAAATCAATAATGAGATTATAAAACCATTTAAAGCGAGTAATAAGGCTTTCAAAGGCATAGGTGACTATAAATGGACTTTTCTTGTCAATGGATGGCTTTTGCTTCGCGTTTCTCGAGATAAACATTTATTGATAACCTTTCTTAACTAAAAACATAAAAAAATTTAACTCAAAATCAATACTAAGACTATAAAACCACTTAAACCGAGTATTAAGGCATTCAAAGGCATAAGTGACTATAAATAGACTTTACTTGTCAATGGAAGGCTTTCGCTTTGCGTTTCTTCAGGTAAACATTTATTTATAACCCTTCTCAACCGAAAATATAGAAAAATTCAACCTAAAATCAATAATGAGATTATAAAACAATTTAAAGCGAGTAAAAAAGCTTTCAAAGGCATAGGTGACTATAAATGGACTTTTCTTGTCAATAGATGGCTTTGGCCTCGCGTGTCTCGAGGTAAACATTTATTTATAACCTTTCTAAACCGAAAACATAAAAACGTTCAACTTAAAATCAATAATGAGATTATAAAACCATTTAAAGCGAGTAATAAGGCTTTCAAAGGAATAGGTGACTATAAATGCACTTTTCTTGTCAATGGATGGCTTTGGCTTTGCGTTTCTCGAGGTAAACATTTATTTATAACCTTTCTAAACTAAAAACATATAAAAATTCAACTTAAAATCAATAATGAGATTATAAAACCATTTAAAGCGAGTAATAAGGCTTTGAAAGGCATAGGTGACTATAAATGGACTTTTCTTGTCAATGGATGGCTTTGGATTTGCGTTTCTCGAGGTAAACATTTATTTATAACCTTTCTAAACCGAAAACATAAAAAAATTTCACTTAAAATTAATAATGAGATTATAAAAGCATTTAAAGCGAGTAATAAGGCTTTGAAAGGCATAGGTGACTATAAATGGACTTTTCTTCTCAATGGATGGCTTTGGATTTCCGTTTCTCGAGGTAAACATTTATTTATAACCTTTCTAAACCAAAAACATAAAAAAATTCAACTTAAAATCAATAATCAGATTATAAAACCATTTAAAGCGAGTAATAAGGCTTTGAAAGGCATAGGTGACTATAAATGGACTTTTCTTCTCAACGGATAGCTTTGGATTTGCGTTTCTCGAGGTAAACATTTATTTATAACCTTTCTAAACCGAAAACATAAAAAAAATCCACTTAAAATCAATAATGAGATTATAAAAGCATTTAAAGCGAGTAATAAGGCTTTGAAAGGCATAGGTGACTATAAATGGACTTTTCTTGTCAATGGATGACTTTTGCTTTGCGTTTCTCGAGGTAAACATTTATTTATAACCTTTCTTAACTAAAAACATAAAAAAATTTAACTGAAAATCAATACTAAGATTATAAAACAACTTAAAGCGAGTATTAAGGCATTCAAAGGCATAGGTGACTATAAATGGACTTTACTTGTCAATGGAAGGCTCTCGCTTTGCGTTTCTTCAGGTAAACATTTATTTATAACCCTTCTCAACCGAAAACATAGAAAAATTCAACCTAAAATCAATAATGAGATTATAAAACAATTTAAAGCGAGTAAAAAGGCTTTCAAAGGCATAGGTGACTATAAATACACTTTTCTTGTCAATGGATGGCTTTGGCTTCGCGTTTCTCGAGGTAAACATTTATTTATAACCTTTCTAAACCGAAAACATAAAAAAATTTGACTTAAAATCAATAATGAGATTATAAAACCATTTAAACGAGTAATAAGGCTTTGAAAGGCATAGGTGACTATAAATGCACTTTTCTTGTCAATGGATGGCTTTGGCTTCGCGTTTCTCGAGGTAATTATTTATTTAACCGAAAACATAAAAAAATTCAACTTAAAATCAATAATGAGATTATAAAACCATTTAAAGCGAGTAATAAGGCTTTGAAAGGCATAGGTGACTATAAATGGACTTTTCTTGCCAATGGATGGCTTTGGCTTCGCGTTTCTCGAGGTAAACATTTATTTAAAACCTTTCTAAACCGAAAACATAAAAACATTCAACCTAAAATCAATAATGAGATTATAAAACCATTTAAAGCGAGTAATAAGGCTTTCAAAGGAATAGGTGACTATAAATGCACTTTTCTTGTCAATGGATGGCTTTGGCTTTGCGTTTCTCGAGGTAAACATTTATTTATAACCTTTCTAAACCAAAAACATATAAAAATTCAACTTAAAATGATAATGAGATTATAAAACCATTTAAAGCAAGTAATAAGGCTTTGAAAGGCATAGGTGACTATAAAAGGACTTTTCTTGTCAATGGATGGCTTTGGATTTGCGTTTCTCGAGGTAAACATTTATTTAAAACCTTTCTAAACCGAAAACATAAAAAAATTTCACTTAAAATTAATAATGAGATTATAAAACCATTTAAAGCAAGTAATAAGGCATAGAAAGGCATAGGTGACTATAAATGGACTTTTCTTCTCAATGGATGGCTTTGGATTTGCGTTTCTCGAGGTAAACATTTATTTATAACCTTTCTAAACCAAAAACATAAAAAAATTCAACTTAAAATCAATAATCAGATTATAAAACCATTTAAAGCGAGTAATAAGGCTTTGAAAGGCATAGGTGACTATAAATGGACTTTTCTTGTCAATGGATGACTTTTGCTTTGCGTTTCTCGAGGTAAACATTTATTTATAACCTTTCTTAACTAAAAACATAAAAAAATTTAACTGAAAATCAATACTAAGATTATAAAACCACTTAAAGCGAGTATTAAGGCATTCAAAGGCATAGGTGACTATAAATGGACTTTACTTGTCAATGGAAGGCTCTCGCTTTGCGTTTCTTCAGGTAAACATTTATTTATAACCCTTCTCAACAAAAAACATAGAAAAATTCAACCTAAAATCAATAATGAGATTATAAAACAATTTAAAGCGAGTAAAAAGGCTTTCAAAGGCATAGGTGACTATAAATACACTTTTCTTGTCAATGGATGGCTTTGGCTTCGCGTTTCTCGAGGTAAATATTTATTTAACCGAAAACATAAAAAAATTCAACTTAAAATCAATAATGAGATTATAAAACCATTTAAAGCGAGTAATAAGGCTTTGAAAGGCATAGGTGACTATAAATGGACTTTTCTTGTCAATGGATGGCTTTGGATTTGCATTTCTCGAGGTAAACATTTATTTATAACCTTTCTAAACCAAAATCATAAACAATTTCCACTTAAAATCAATAATGAGATTATAAAAGCATTTAAAGCGAGTAATAAGGCTTTGAAAGGCATAGGTGACTATAAATGGACTTTTCTTGTCAATGGATGGCTTTGGATTTACGTTTCTCGAGGTAAACATTTCTTTATAACCTTTCTAAACCAAAAACATAAAAAAATTCAGCTTAAAATCAATAATCAGATTATACAACCATTTAAAACGAGTAATAAGGCTTTGAAAGGCATAGGTGACTATAAATGGACTTTTCTTCTCAATGGATGGCTTTGGCTTCGCGTTTCTCGAGGTAAACATTTATTTACAACATTTCTAAACCAAAAACATAAAAAAATTCAACTTAAAATCAATAATGAGATTTTAAAACCATTTAAAGCGAGTAATAAGGCTTTCAAAGGCATAGGTGACTATAAATGGACTTTTCTTGTCAATGGATGGCTTTTGCTTCGCGTTTCTCGAGGTAAACATTTATTAATAACCTTTCTTAACTAAAAACATAAAAAAATTTAACTGAAAATCAATACTAAGACTATAAAACCACTTAAAGCGAGTATTAAGGCATTCAAAGGCATAGGTGACTATAAATGGACTTTACTTGTCAATGGAAGGCTCTCGCTTTGCGTTTCTTCAGGTAAACATTTATTTATAACCCTTCTCAACCGAAAACATAGAAAAATTCAACCTAAAATCAATAATGAGATTATAAAACAATTTAAAGCGAGTAAAAAAGCTTTCAAAGGCATAGGTGACTATAAATGGACTTTTCTTGTCAATAGATGGCTTTGGCTTCGCGTTTCTCGAGGTAAACATTTATTTATAACCTTTCTAAACCGAAAACATAAAAACATTCAACTTAAAATCAATAATGAGATTATAAAACCATTTAAAGCGAGTAATAAGGCCTTCAAAGGAATAGGTGACTATAAATGCACTTTTCTTGTCAATGGATGGCTTTGGCTTCGCGTTTCTCAAGGTAAACATTTATTTATAACCTTTCTAAACCAAAAACATAAAAACATTCAACTTAAAATCAATAATGAGATTATAAAACCATTTAAAGCGAGTAATAAGGCTTTCAAAGGAATTGGTGACTATAAATGCACTTTTCTTGTCAATGGATGGCTTTGGCTTTGCGTTTCTCGAGGTAAACATTTATTTATAACCTTGCTAAACCAAAAACATATAAAAATTCAACTTAAAATGATAATGAGATTATAAAACCATTTAAAGCGAGTAATAAGGCTTTGATAGACATAGGTGACTATAAATGGACTTTTCTTGTCAATGGATGGCTTTGGATTTGCGTTTCTCGACGTAAACATTTATTTATAACCTTTCTAAACCAAAAACATAAAAAAATTTCACTTAAAATCAATAATGAGATTATAAAACCATTTAAAGCGAGTAATAAGGCTTTGAAAGGCATAGGTGACTATAAATGGACTTTTCTTGTCAATGGATGGCTTTGGATTTACGTTTCTCGAGGTAAACATTTCTTTATAACCTTTCTAAACCAAAAACATAAAAAAATTCAACTTAAAATCAATAATCAGATTATAAAACCATTTAAAGCGAGTAATAAGGCTTTGAAAGGCATAGGTGACTATAAATGGACTTTTCTTCTCAATGGATGGCTTTGGCTTCGCGTTTCTCGAGGTAAACATTTATTTACAACCTTTCTAAACCAAAAACATAAAAAAATTCAACTTAAAATCAATAATGAGATTTTAAAACCATTTAAAGCGAGTAATAAGGCTTTCAAAGGCATAGGTGACTATAAATGGACTTTTCTTGTCAATGGATGGCTTTTGCTTCGCGTTTCTCGAGGTAAACATTTATTAATAACCTTTCTTAACTAAAAACATAAAAAAATTTAACTGAAAATCAATACTAAGACTATAAAACCACTTAAAGCGAGTATTAAGGCATTCAAAGGCATAGGTGACTATAAATGGACTTTACTTGTCAATGGAAGGCTCTCGCTTTGCGTTTCTTCAGGTAAACATTTATTTATAACCCTTCTCAACCGAAAACATAGAAAAATTCCACTTAAAATCAATAATGAGATTATAAAAGCATTTAAAGCGAGTAATAAGGCTTTGAAAGGCATAGGTGACTGTAAATGGACTTTTCTTGTCAATGGATGGCTTTGGATTTGCATTTCTCGAGGTAAACATTTATTTATAACCTTTCTAAATCGAAAACATAAAAAAATTCCACTTAAAATCAATAATGAGATTATAAAAGCATTTAAAGCGAGTAATAAGGCTTTGAAAGGCATAGGTGACTATAAATGGACTTTTCTTGTCAATGGATGGCTTTGGATTTGCTTTTCTCGAGCTAAACATTTATTTATAACCTTTCTAAACCAAAAACATAAAAAAATTCAACTTAAAATCAATAATCAGATTATAAAACCATTTAAAGCGAGTAATAAGGCTTTGAAAGGCATAGGTGACTATAAATGGACTTTTCTTCTCAATGGATGGCTTTGGATTTGCGTTTCTCGAGGTAAACATTTATTTATAACCTTTCTAAACAAAAAACATAAAACAATTCAACTTAAAATCAATAATGAGATTATAAAACCATTTAAAGCGAGTAATAAGGCTTTCAAAGGCATAGGTGACTATAAATGGACTTTTCTTGTCAATGGATGGCTTTTGCTTCGCGTTTCTCGAGGTAAACATTTATTGATAACCTTTCTTAACTAAAAACATAAAAAAATTTAACTCAAAATCAATACTAAGACTATAAAACAACTTAAAGCGAGTATTAAGGCATTCAAAGGCATAGGTGACTATAAATGGACTTTACTTGTCAATGGAAGGCTCTCGCTTTGCGTTTCTTCAGGTAAACATTTATTTATAACCCTTCTCAACCGAAAACATAGAAAAATTCAACCTAAAATCAATAATGAGATTATAAAACAATTTAAAGCGAGTAAAAAAGCTTTCAAAGGCATAGGTGACTATAAATGGACTTTTCTTGTCAATGGATTGCTTTAGCTTCGCGTTTCTCGAGGTAAACATTTATTTATAACCTTTCTAAACCGAAAACATAAAAACATTCAACTTAAAATCAATAATGAGATTATAAAACCATTTAAAGCGAGTAATAAGGCTTTCAAAGGAATAGGTGACTATAAATGCACTTTTCTTGTCAATGGATGGCTTTGGATTTGCGTTTCTTGAGGTAAACATTTATTTATAACCTTTCTAAATCAAAAACATAAAAAAATTCAACTTAAAATCAATAATAAGATTATAAAACCATTTGAAGCGAGTAATAATGCTTTCAAAGGCATAGGTGACTATAAATGCACTTTTCTTGTCAATGGATGGCTTTGGCTTCGCGTTTCTCGAGGCAAATATTTATTTAACCGAAAACATAAAAAAATTCAACTTAAAATCAATAATGAGATTATAAAACCATTTAAAGCGAGTAATAAGGCTTTGAAAGGCATAGGTGACTATAAATGGACTTTTCTTGTCAATGGATGGCTTTGGATTTGCGTTTCTCGAGGTAAACATTTATTTATAACCTTTCTAAACCGAAATCATAAAAAATTTCCACTTAAAATCAATAATGAGATTATAAAAGCGTTTAAAGCGAGTAATAAGGCTTTGAAAGGCATAGGTGACTATAAATGGACTTTTGTTGTCAATGGATGGCTTCGGATTTGCATTTCTCGAGGTAAACATTTATTTATAACCTTTCTAAATCGAAAACATAAAAAAATTCCACTTAAAATCAATAATGAGATTATAAAAGCATTTAAAGCGAGTAATAAGGCTTTGAAAGGCATAGGTGACTATAAATGGACTTTTCTTGTCAATGGATGGCTTTGGATTTGCTTTTCTCGAGCTAAACATTTATTTATAACCTTTCTAAACCAAAAACATAAAAAAATTCAACTTAAAATCAATAATCAGATTATAAAACCATTTAAAGCGAGTAATACGGCTTTGAAAGGCATAGGTGACTATAAATGGACTTTTCTTGTCAATGGATGGCTTTGGATTTGCGTTTCTCGAGGTAAACATTTATTTATAACCTTTCTAAACCAAAAACATAAAAAAATTCAACTTAAAATCAATAATGAGATTATAAAACCATTTAAAGCGAGTAATAAGTCTTTCAAAGGCATAGGTGACTATAAATGGACTTTTCTTGTCAATGGATGGCTTTTGCTTCGCGTTTCTCGAGGTAAACATTTATTGATAACCTTTCTTAACTAAAAACATAAAAAAATTTAACTCAAAATCAATACTAAGACTATAAAACCACTTAAACCGAGTATTAAGGCATTCAAAGGCATAGGTGACTATAAATGGACTTTACTTGTCAATGGAAGGCTCTCGCTTTGCGTTTCTTCAGGTAAAGATTTATTTATAACCCTTCTCAACCGAAAACATAGAAAAATTCAACCTAAAATCAATAATGAGATTATAAAACAATTTAAAGCGAGTAAAAAAGCTTTCAAAGGCATAGGTGACTATAAATGGACTTTTCTTGTCAATAGATGGCTTTGGCTTCGCGTTTCTCGAGGTAAACATTTATTTATAACCTTTCTAAACCGAAAACATAAAAACATTCAACTTAAAATCAGTAATGAGATTATAAAACCATTTAAAGCGAGTAATAAGGCTTTCAAAGGAATAGGTGACTATAAATGCACTTTTCTTGTCAATGGATGGCTTTGGCTTTGCGTTTCTCGAGGTAAACATTTATTTATAACCTTTCTAAACCAAAAACATATAAAAATTCAACTTAAAATCAATAATGAGATTATAAAACCATTTAAAGCGAGTAATAAGGCTTTGAAAGGCATAGGTGACTATAAATGGACTTTTCTTGTCAATGGATGGCTTTGGATTTGCGTTTCTCGAGGTAAACATTTATTTATAACCTTTCTAAACCGAAAACATAAAAAAATTTCACTTAAAATTAATAATGAGATTATAAAACCATTTAAAGCGAGTAATAAGGCTTTGAAAGGCATAGGTGACTATAAATGGACTTTTCTTCTCAATGGATGGCTTTGGATTTGCGTTTCTCGAGGTAAACATTTATTTATAACCTTTCTAAACCAAAAACATAAAAAAATTCAACTTAAAATCAATAATCAGATTATAAAACCATTTAAAGCGAGTAATAAGGCTTTGAAAGGCATAGGTGACTATAAATGGACTTTTCTTCTCAACGGATAGCTTTGGATTTGCGTTTCTCGAGGTAAACATTTATTTATAACCTTTCTAAATCGAAAACATAAAAAAAATCAACTTAAAATCAATAATGAGATTATAAAAGCATTTAAAGCGAGTAATAAGGCTTTGAAAGGCATAGGTGACTATAAATGGACTTTTCTTGTCAATGGATGGCTTTGGCTTCGCGTTTCTCGAGGTAAATATTTATTTAACCGAAAACATAAAAAAATTCAACTTAAAATCAATAATGAGATTATAAAACCATTTAAAGCGAGTAATAAGGTTTTGAAAGGCATAGGTGACTATAAATGGACTTTTCTTATCAATGGATGGCTTTGGATTTGCGTTTCTCGAGGTAAACATTTATTTATAACCTTTCTAAACCAAAAACATAAAAAAATTTCACTAAAAATCAATAATGAGATTATAAAACCATTTAAAGCGAGTAATAAGGCATTCAAAGGCATAGGTGACTATAAATGGACTTTACTTGTCAATGGAAGGCTCTCGCTTTGCGTTTCTTCAGGTAAACTTTTATTTATAACCCTTCTCAACCGAAAACATAGAAAAATTCAACCTAAAATCAATAATGAGATTATAAAACAATTTAAAGCGAGTAAAAAAGCTTTCAAAGGCATAGGTGACTATAAATGGACTTTTCTTGTCAATAGATGGCTTTGGCTTCGCGTTTCTCGAGGTAAACATTTATTTATAACCTTTCTAAACCGAAAACATAAAAACATTCAACTTAAAATCAATAATGAGATTATAAAACCATTTAAAGCGAGTAATAAGGCTTTCAAAGGAATAGGTGACTATAAATGCACTTTTCTTGCCAATGGATGGCTTTGGCTTTGCGTTTCTCAAGGTAAACATTTATTTATAACCTTTCGAAACCAAAAACATATAAAAATTCAACTTAAAATCAATAATGAGATTATAAAACCATTTAAAGCGAGTAATAAGGCTTTCAAAGGCATAGGTGACTATAAATGGGCTTTTCTTGTCAATGGATGGCTTTTGCTTCGCGTTTCTCGAGGTAAACATTTATTGATAACCTTTCTTAACTAAAAACATAAAAAAATTTAACTCAAAATCAATACTAAGACTATAAAACCACTTAAAGCGAGTATTAAGGCATTCAAAGGCATAGGTGACTATAAATGGACTTTACTTGTCAATGGAAGGCTCTCGCTTTGCGTTTCTTCAGGTAAACATTTATTTATAACCCTTCTCAACCGAAAACATAGAAAAATTCAACCTAAAATCAATAATGAGATTATAAAACAATTTAAAGCGAGTAAAAAAGCTTTCAAAGGCATAGGTGACTATAAATGGACTTTTCTTGTCAATGGATTGCTTTGGCTTCGCGTTTCTCGAGGTAAACATTTATTTATAACCTTTCTAAACCGAAAACATAAAAACATTCAACTTAAAATCAGTAATGAGATTATAAAACCATTTAAAGCGAGTAATAAGGCTTTCAAAGGAATAGGTGACTATAAATGCACTTTTCTTGTCAATGGATGGCTTTGGCTTTGCGTTTCTCGAGGTAAACATTTATTTATAACCTTTCTAAACCAAAAACATATAAAAATTCAACTTAAAATCAATAATGAGATTATAAAACCATTTAAAGCGAGTAATAAGGCTTTGAAAGGCATAGGTGACTATAAATGGACTTTTCTTGTCAATGGATGGCTTTGGATTTGCGTTTCTCGAGGTAAACATTTATTTATAACCTTTCTAAACCGAAAACATAAAAAAATTTCACTTAAAATTAATAATGAGATTATAAAACCATTTAAAGCGAGTAATAAGGCTTTGAAAGGCATAGGTGACTATAAATGGACTTTTCTTCTCAATGGATGGCTTTGGATTTGCGTTTCTCGAGGTAAACATTTATTTATAACCTTTCTAAACCAAAAACATAAAAAAATTCAACTTAAAATCAATAATCAGATTATAAAACCATTTAAAGCGAGTAATAAGGCTTTGAAAGGCATAGGTGACTATAAATGGACTTTTCTTCTCAACGGATAGCTTTGGATTTGCGTTTCTCGAGGTAAACATTTATTTATAACCTTTCTAAATCGAAAACATAAAAAAAATCAACTTAAAATCAATAATGAGATTATAAAAGCATTTAAAGCGAGTAATAAGGCTTTGAAAGGCATAGGTGACTATAAATGGACTTTTCTTGTCAATGGATGGCTTTGGCTTCGCGTTTCTCGAGGTAAATATTTATTTAACCGAAAACATAAAAAAATTCAACTTAAAATCAATAATGAGATTATAAAACCATTTAAAGCGAGTAATAAGGCTTTGAAAGGCATAGGTGACTATAAATGGACTTTTCTTATCAATGGATGGCTTTGGATTTGCGTTTCTCGAGGTAAACATTTATTTATAACCTTTCTAAACCAAAAACATAAAAAAATTTCACTAAAAATCAATAATGAGATTATAAAACCATTTAAAGCGAGTAATAAGGCATTCAAAGGCATAGGTGACTATAAATGGACTTTACTTGTCAATGGAAGGCTCTCGCTTTGCGTTTCTTCAGGTAAACTTTTATTTATAACCCTTCTCAACCGAAAACATAGAAAAATTCAACCTAAAATCAATAATGAGATTATAAAACAATTTAAAGCGAGTAAAAAAGCTTTCAAAGGCATAGGTGACTATAAATGGACTTTTCTTGTCAATAGATGGCTTTGGCTTCGCGTTTCTCGAGGTAAACATTTATTTATAACCTTTCTAAACCGAAAACATAAAAACATTCAACTTAAAATCAATAATGAGATTAGAAAACCATTTAAAGCGAGTAATAAGGCTTTCAAAGGAATAGGTGACTATAAATGCACTTTTCTTGCCAATGGATGGCTTTGGCTTTGCGTTTCTCAAGGTAAACATTTATTTATAACCTTTCGAAACCAAAAACATATAAAAATTCAACTTAAAATCAATAATGAGATTATAAAACCATTTAAAGCGAGTAATAAGGCTTTCAAAGGCATAGGTGACTATAAATGGGCTTTTCTTGTCAATGGATGGCTTTTGCTTCGCGTTTCTCGAGGTAAACATTTATTGATAACCTTTCTTAACTAAAAACATAAAAAAATTTAACTCAAAATCAATACTAAGACTATAAAACCACTTAAAGCGAGTATTAAGGCATTCAAAGGCATAGGTGACTATAAATGGACTTTACTTGTCAATGGAAGGCTCTCGCTTTGCGTTTCTTCAGGTAAACATTTATTTATAACCCTTCTCAACCGAAAACATAGAAAAATTCAACCTAAAATCAATAATGAGATTATAAAACAATTTAAAGCGAGTAAAAAAGCTTTCAAAGGCATAGGTGACTATAAATGGACTTTTCTTGTCAATGGATTGCTTTGGCTTCGCGTTTCTCGAGGTAAACATTTATTTATAACCTTTCTAAACCGAAAACATAAAAACATTCAACTTAAAATCAATAATAAGATTATAAAACCATTTAAAGCGAGTAATAAGGCTTTCAAAGGAATAGGTGACTATAAATGCACTTTTCTTGTCAATGGATGGCTTTGGATTTGCGTTTCTCGAGGTAAACATTTATTTATAACCTTTCTAAATCAAAAACATAAAAAAATTCAACTTAAAATCAATAATAAGATTATAAAACCATTTGAAGCGAGTAATAAGGCTTTCAAAGGCATAGGTGACTATAAATGCACTTTTCTTGTCAATGGATGGCTTTGGCTTCGCGTTTCTCGAGGTAAATATTTATTTAACCGAAAACATAAAAAAATTCAACTTAAAATCAATAATGAGATTATAAAACCATTTAAAGCGAGTAATAAGGCTTTGAAAGGCATAGGTGACTATAAATGGACTTTTCTTGTCAATGGATGGCTTTGGATTTGCGTTTCTCGAGGTAAACATTTATTTATAACCTTTCTAAACCGAAATCATAAAAAATTTCCACTTAAAATCAATAATGAGATTATAAAAGCATTTAAAGCGAGTAATAAGGCTTTGAAAGGCATAGGTGACTATAAATGGACTTTTCTTGTCAATGGATGGCTTTGGATTTACGTTTCTCGAGGTAAACATTTATTTATAACCTTTCTAAACCGAAAACATAAAAAAATTTCACTTAAAATTAATAATGAGATTATAAAACCATTTAAAGCGAGTAATAAGGCTTTGAAAGGCATAGGTGACTATAAATGGACTTTTCTTCTCAATGGATGGCTTTGGATTTGCGTTTCTCGAGGTAAACATTTATTTATAACCTTTCTAAACCAAAAACATAAAAAAATTCAACTTAAAATCAATAATCAGATTATAAAACCATTTAAAGCGAGTAATAAGGCTTTGAAAGGCATAGGTGACTATAAATGGACTTTTCTTGTCAATGGATGGCTTTGGATTTGCGTTTCTCGAGGTAAACATTTATTTATAACCTTTCTAAACCGAAATCATAAAAAATTTCCACTTAAAATCAATAATGAGATTATAAAAGCGTTTAAAGCGAGTAATAAGGCTTTGAAAGGCATAGGTGACTATAAATGGACTTTTGTTGTCAATGGATGGCTTCGGATTTGCATTTCTCGAGGTAAACATTTATTTATAACCTTTCTAAATCGAAAACATAAAAAAATTCCACTTAAAATCAATAATGAGATTATAAAAGCATTTAAAGCGAGTAATAAGGCTTTGAAAGGCATAGGTGACTATAAATGGACTTTTCTTGTCAATGGATGGCTTTGGATTTGCTTTTCTCGAGCTAAACATTTATTTATAACCTTTCTAAACCAAAAACATAAAAAAATTCAACTTAAAATCAATAATCAGATTATAAAACCATTTAAAGCGAGTAATACGGCTTTGAAAGGCATAGGTGACTATAAATGCACTTTTCTTGTCAATGGATGGCTTTGGCTTTGCGTTTCTCGAGGTAAACATTTATTTATAACCTTTCTAAACCAAAAACATATAAAAATTCAACTTAAAATGATAATGAGATTATAAAACCATTTAAAGCAAGTAATAAGGCTTTGAAAGGCATAGGTGACTATAAAAGGACTTTTCTTGTCAATGGATGGCTTTGGATTTGCGTTTCTCGAGGTAAACATTTATTTAAAACCTTTCTAAACCGAAAACATAAAAAAATTTCACTTAAAATTAATAATGAGATTATAAAACCATTTAAAGCAAGTAATAAGGCATAGAAAGGCATAGGTGACTATAAATGGACTTTTCTTGTCAATGGATGGCTTTGGATTTGCGTTTCTCGAGGTAAACATTTATTTATAACCTTTCTAAACCAAAAACATAAAAAAATTCAACTTAAAATCAATAATCAGATTATAAAACCATTTAAAGCGAGTAATAAGGCTTTGAAAGGCATAGGTGACTATAAATGGACTTTTCTTGTCAATGGATGACTTTTGCTTTGCGTTTCTCGAGGTAAACATTTATTTATAACCTTTCTTAACTAAAAACATAAAAAAATTTAACTGAAAATCAATACTAAGATTATAAAACCACTTAAAGCGAGTATTAAGGCATTCAAAGGCATAGGTGACTATAAATGGACTTTACTTGTCAATGGAAGGCTCTCGCTTTGCGTTTCTTCAGGTAAACATTTATTTATAACCCTTCTCAACAAAAAACATAGAAAAATTCAACCTAAAATCAATAATGAGATTATAAAACAATTTAAAGCGAGTAAAAAGGCTTTCAAAGGCATAGGTGACTATAAATACACTTTTCTTGTCAATGGATGGCTTTGGCTTCGCGTTTCTCGAGGTAAATATTTATTTAACCGAAAACATAAAAAAATTCAACTTAAAATCAATAATGAGATTATAAAACCATTTAAAGCGAGTAATAAGGCTTTGAAAGGCATAGGTGACTATAAATGCACTTTTCTTGTCAATGGATGGCTTTGGATTTGCATTTCTCGAGGTAAACATTTATTTATAACCTTTCTAAACCAAAATCATAAACAATTTCCACTTAAAATCAATAATGAGATTATAAAAGCATTTAAAGCGAGTAATAAGGCTTTGAAAGGCATAGGTGACTATAAATGGACTTTTCTTGTCAATGGATGGCTTTGGATTTACGTTTCTCGAGGTAAACATTTCTTTATAACCTTTCTAAACCAAAAACATAAAAAAATTCAGCTTAAAATCAATAATCAGATTATACAACCATTTAAAACGAGTAATAAGGCTTTGAAAGGCATAGGTGACTATAAATGGACTTTTCTTCTCAATGGATGGCTTTGGCTTCGCGTTTCTCGAGGTAAACATTTATTTACAACATTTCTAAACCAAAAACATAAAAAAATTCAACTTAAAATCAATAATGAGATTTTAAAACCATTTAAAGCGAGTAATAAGGCTTTCAAAGGCATAGGTGACTATAAATGGACTTTTCTTGTCAATGGATGGCTTTTGCTTCGCGTTTCTCGAGGTAAACATTTATTAATAACCTTTCTTAACTAAAAACATAAAAAAATTTAACTGAAAATCAATACTAAGACTATAAAACCACTTAAAGCGAGTATTAAGGCATTCAAAGGCATAGGTGACTATAAATGGACTTTACTTGTCAATGGAAGGCTCTCGCTTTGCGTTTCTTCAGGTAAACATTTATTTATAACCCTTCTCAACCGAAAACATAGAAAAATTCAACCTAAAATCAATAATGAGATTATAAAACAATTTAAAGCGAGTAAAAAAGCTTTCAAAGGCATAGGTGACTATAAATGGACTTTTCTTGTCAATAGATGGCTTTGGCTTCGCGTTTCTCGAGGTAAACATTTATTTATAACCTTTCTAAACCGAAAACATAAAAACATTCAACTTAAAATCAATAATGAGATTATAAAACCATTTAAAGCGAGTAATAAGGCCTTCAAAGGAATAGGTGACTATAAATGCACTTTTCTTGTCAATGGATGGCTTTGGCTTCGCGTTTCTCAAGGTAAACATTTATTTATAACCTTTCTAAACCAAAAACATAAAAACATTCAACTTAAAATCAATAATGAGATTATAAAACCATTTAAAGCGAGTAATAAGGCTTTCAAAGGAATTGGTGACTATAAATGCACTTTTCTTGTCAATGGATGGCTTTGGCTTTGCGTTTCTCGAGGTAAACATTTATTTATAACCTTGCTAAACCAAAAACATATAAAAATTCAACTTAAAATGATAATGAGATTATAAAACCATTTAAAGCGAGTAATAAGGCTTTGATAGACATAGGTGACTATAAATGGACTTTTCTTGTCAATGGATGGCTTTGGATTTGCGTTTCTCGACGTAAACATTTATTTATAACCTTTCTAAACCAAAAACATAAAAAAATTTCACTTAAAATCAATAATGAGATTATAAAACCATTTAAAGCGAGTAATAAGGCTTTGAAAGGCATAGGTGACTATAAATGGACTTTTCTTGTCAATGGATGGCTTTGGATTTACGTTTCTCGAGGTAAACATTTCTTTATAACCTTTCTAAACCAAAAACATAAAAAAATTCAACTTAAAATCAATAATCAGATTATAAAACCATTTAAAGCGAGTAATAAGGCTTTGAAAGGCATAGGTGACTATAAATGGACTTTTCTTCTCAATGGATGGCTTTGGCTTCGCGTTTCTCGAGGTAAACATTTATTTACAACCTTTCTAAACCAAAAACATAAAAAAATTCAACTTAAAATCAATAATGAGATTTTAAAACCATTTAAAGCGAGTAATAAGGCTTTCAAAGGCATAGGTGACTATAAATGGACTTTTCTTGTCAATGGATGGCTTTTGCTTCGCGTTTCTCGAGGTAAACATTTATTAATAACCTTTCTTAACTAAAAACATAAAAAAATTTAACTGAAAATCAATACTAAGACTATAAAACCACTTAAAGCGAGTATTAAGGCATTCAAAGGCATAGGTGACTATAAATGGACTTTACTTGTCAATGGAAGGCTCTCGCTTTGCGTTTCTTCAGGTAAACATTTATTTATAACCCTTCTCAACCGAAAACATAGAAAAATTCCACTTAAAATCAATAATGAGATTATAAAAGCATTTAAAGCGAGTAATAAGGCTTTGAAAGGCATAGGTGACTGTAAATGGACTTTTCTTGTCAATGGATGGCTTTGGATTTGCATTTCTCGAGGTAAACATTTATTTATAACCTTTCTAAATCGAAAACATAAAAAAATTCCACTTAAAATCAATAATGAGATTATAAAAGCATTTAAAGCGAGTAATAAGGCTTTGAAAGGCATAGGTGACTATAAATGGACTTTTCTTGTCAATGGATGGCTTTGGATTTGCTTTTCTCGAGCTAAACATTTATTTATAACCTTTCTAAACCAAAAACATAAAAAAATTCAACTTAAAATCAATAATCAGATTATAAAACCATTTAAAGCGAGTAATAAGGCTTTGAAAGGCATAGGTGACTATAAATGGACTTTTCTTCTCAATGGATGGCTTTGGATTTGCGTTTCTCGAGGTAAACATTTATTTATAACCTTTCTAAACAAAAAACATAAAACAATTCAACTTAAAATCAATAATGAGATTATAAAACCATTTAAAGCGAGTAATAAGGCTTTCAAAGGCATAGGTGACTATAAATGGACTTTTCTTGTCAATGGATGGCTTTTGCTTCGCGTTTCTCGAGGTAAACATTTATTGATAACCTTTCTTAACTAAAAACATAAAAAAATTTAACTCAAAATCAATACTAAGACTATAAAACCACTTAAACCGAGTATTAAGGCATTCAAAGGCATAGGTGACTATAAATGGACTTCACTTGTCAATGGAAGGCTCTCGCTTTGCGTTTCTTCAGGTAAACATTTATTTATAACCCTTCTCAACCGAAAACATAGAAAAATTCAACCTAAAATCAATAATGAGATTATAAAACAATTTAAAGCGAGTAAAAAAGCTTTCAAAGGCATAGGTGACTATAAATGGACTTTTCTTGTCAATAGATGGCTTTGGCTTCGCGTTTCTCGAGGTAAACATTTATTTATAACCTTTCTAAACCGAAAACATAAAAACATTCAACTTAAAATCAGTAATGAGATTATAAAACCATTTAAAGCGAGTAATAAGGCTTTCAAAGGAATAGGTGACTATAAATGCACTTTTCTTGTCAATGGATGGCTTTGGCTTTGCGTTTCTCGAGGTAAACATTTATTTATAACCTTTCTAAATCAAAAACATATAAAAATTCAACTTAAAATCAATAATGAGATTATAAAACCATTTAAAGCGAGTAATAAGGCTTTGAAAGGCATAGGTGACTATAAATGGACTTTTCTTGTCAATGGATGGCTTTGGATTTGCGTTTCTCGAGGTAAACATTTATTTATAACCTTTCTAAACCGAAAACATAAAAAAATTTCACTTAAAATTAATAATGAGATTATAAAACCATTTAAAGCGAGTAATAAGGCTTTGAAAGGCATAGGTGACTATAAATGGACTTTTCTTCTCAATGGATGGCTTTGGATTTGCGTTTCTCGAGGTAAACATTTATTTATAACCTTTCTAAACCAAAAACATAAAAAAATTCAACTTAAAATCAATAATCAGATTATAAAACCATTTAAAGCGAGTAATAAGGCTTTGAAAGGCATAGGTTACTATAAATGGACTTTTCTTCTCAACGGATAGCTTTGGATTTGCGTTTCTCGAGGTAAACATTTATTTATAACCTTTCTAAATCGAAAACATAAAAAAAATCCACTTAAAATCAATAATGAGATTATAAAAGCATTTAAAGCGAGTAATAAGGCTTTGAAAGGCATAGGTGACTATAAATGGACTTTTCTTGTCAATGGATGGCTTTGGCTTCGCGTTTCTCGAGGTAAATATTTATTTAACCGAAAACATAAAAAAATTCAACTTAAAATCAATAATGAGATTACAAAACCATTTAAAGCGAGTAATAAGGCTTTGAAAGGCATAGGTGACTATAAATGGACTTTTCTTGTCAATGGATGGCTTTGGTTTTGCGTTTCTCGGGGTAAACATTTATTTATAACCTTTCTAAACCGAAAACATAAAAAGATTCCACTTAAAATCAATAATGAGATTATAAAAGCATTTAAAGCGAGTAATAAGGCTTTGAAAGGCATAGGTGACTATAAATGGACTTTTCTTGTCAATGGATGGCTTTGGATTTGCGTTTCTCGAGGTAAACATTTATTTATAACCTTTCTAAACCAAAAACATAAAAAAATTCAACTTAAAATCAATAATAAGATTATAAAACCATTTGAAGCGAGTAATAAGGCTTTCAAAGGCATAGGTGACTATAAATGCACTTTTCTTGTCAATGGATGGCTTTGGCTTCGCGTTTCTCAAGGTAAACATTTATTTATAACCTTTCTAAACCGAAAACATAAAAACATTCAACTTAAAATCAATAATGAGATTATAAAACCATTTAAAGCGAGTAATAAGGCTTTCAAAGGAATAGGTGACTATAAATGCACTTTTCTTGTCAATGGATGGCTTTGGCTTTGCGTTTCTCGAGGTAAACATTTATTTATAACCTTTCTAAACCAAAAACATATAAAAATTCAACTTAAAATGATAATGAGATTATAAAACCATTTAAAGCGAGTAATAAGGCTTTGAAAGGCATAGGTGACTATAAATGGACTTTTCTTGTCAATGGATGGCTTTGGATTTGCGTTTCTCGAGGTAAACATTTATTTATAACCTTTCTAAACCAAAAACATAAAAAAATTTCACTTAAAATCAATAATGAGATTATAAAACCATTTAAAGCGAGTAATAAGGCTTTGAAAGGCATAGGTGACTATAAATGGACTTTTCTTGTCAATGGATGGCTTTGGATTTGCGTTTCTCGAGGTAAACATTTATTTATAACCTTTCTTAACTAAAAACATAAAAAAATTTAACTGAAAATCAATACTAAGATTATAAAACAACTTAAAGCGAGTATTAAGGCATTCAAAGGCATAGGTGACTATAAATGGACTTTACTTGTCAATGGAAGGCTCTCGCTTTGCGTTTCTTCAGGTAAACATTTATTTATAACCCTTCTCAACCGAAAACATAGAAAAATTCAACCTAAAATCAATAATGAGATTATAAAACAATTTAAAGCGAGTAAAAAGGCTTTCAAAGGCATAGGTGACTATAAATACACTTTTCTTGTCAATGGATGGCTTTGGCTTCGCGTTTCTCGAGGTAAACATTTATTTATAACCTTTCTAAACCGAAAACATAAAAAAATTCAACTTAAAATCAATAATGAGATTATAAAACCATTTAAACGAGTAATAAGGCTTTGAAAGGCATAGGTGACTATAAATGCACTTTTCTTGTCAATGGATGGCTTTGGCTTCGCGTTTCTCGAGGTAATTATTTATTTAACCGAAAACATAAAAAAATTCAACTTAAATTCAATAATGAGATTATAAAACCATTTAAAGCGAGTAATAAGGCTTTGAAAGGCATAGGTGACTATAAATGGACTTTTCTTGCCAATGGATGGCTTTGGCTTCGCGTTTCTCGAGGTAAACATTTATTTAGAACCTTTCTAAACCGAAAACATAAAAACATTCAACTTAAAATCAATAATGAGATTATAAAACCATTTAAAGCGAGTAATAAGGCTTTCAAAGGAATAGGTGACTATAAATGTACTTTTCTTGTCAATGGATGGCTTTGGCTTTGCGTTTCTCGAGGTAAACATTTATTTATAACCTTTCTAAACCAAAAACATATAAAAATTCAACTTAAAATGATAATGAGATTATAAAACCATTTAAAGCGAGTAATAAGGCTTTGAAAGGCATAGGTGACTATAAAAGGACTTTTCTTGTCAATGGATGGCTTTGGATTTGCGTTTCTCGAGGTAAACATTTATTTAAAACCTTTCTAAACCGAAAACATAAAAAAATTTCACTTAAAATTAGTAATGAGATTATAAAACCATTTAAAGCAAGTAATAAGGCATTGAAAGGCATAGGTGACTATAAATGGACTTTTCTTGTCAATGGATGGCTTTGGATTTGCGTTTCTCGAGGTAAACATTTATTTATAACCTTTCTAAACCAAAAACATAAAAAAATTCAACTTAAAATCAATAATCAGATTATAAAACCATTTAAAGCGAGTAATAAGGCTTTCAAAGGAATAGGTGACTATAAATGCACTTTTCTTGTCAATGGATGGCTTTGGCTTCGCGTTTCTCAAGGTAAACATTTATTTATAACCTTTCTAAACCGAAAACATAAAAACATTCAACTTAAAATCAATAATGAGATTATAAAACCATTTAAAGCGAGTAATAAGGCTTTCAAAGGAATAGGTGACTATAAATGCACTTTTCTTGTCAATGGATGGCTTTGGCTTTGCGTTTCTCGAGGTAAACATTTATTTATAACCTTTCTAAACCGAAAACATAAAAAAATTCCACTTAAAATCAATAATGAGATTATAAAAGCATTTAAAGCGAGTAATAAGGCTTTGAGGGGCATAGGTGACTATAAATGGACTTTTCTTGCCAATGGATGGCTTTGGCTTTGCGTTTCTCGAGGTAAACATTTATTTATAACCTTTCTAAACCGAAAACATAAAAAAATTTCACTTAAAATTAGTAATGAGATTATAAAACCATTTAAAGCAAGTAATAAGGCATTGAAAGGCATAGGTGACTATAAATGGACTTTTCTTGTCAATGGATGGCTTTGGATTTGCGTTTCTCGAGGTAAACATTTATTTATAACCTTTCTAAACCAAAAACATAAAAAAATTCAACTTAAAATCAATAATCAGATTATAAAACCATTTAAAGCGAGTAATAAGGCTTTCAAAGGAATAGGTGACTATAAATGCACTTTTCTTGTCAATGGATGGCTTTGGCTTTGCGTTTCTCGAGGTAAACATTTATTTATAACCTTTCTAAACCAAAAACATATAAAAATTCAACTTAAAATGATAATGAGATTATAAAACCATTTAAAGCGAGTAATAAGGCTTTGAAAGGCATAGGTGACTATAAATGGACTTTTCTTGTCAATGGATGGCTTTGGATTTGCGTTTCTCGAGGTAAACATTTATTTATAACCTTTCTAAACCAAAAACATAAAAAAATTTCACTTAAAATCAATAATGAGATTATAAAACCATTTAAAGCGAGTAATAAGGCTTTGAAAGTCATAGGTGACTATAAATGGACTTTTCTTGTCAATGGATGGCTTTGGATTTGCGTTTCTCGAGGTAAACATTTATTTATAACCTTTCTAAACCAAAAACATAAAAAAATTCAACTTAAAATCAATAATCAGATTATAAAACCATTTAAAGCGAGTAATAAGGCTTTGAAAGGCATAGGTGACTATAAATTGACTTTTCTTGTCAATGGATGACTTTTGCTTTGCGTTTCTCGAGGTAAACATTTATTTATAACCTTTCTTAACTAAAAACATAAAAAAATTTAACTGAAAATCAATACTAAGATTATAAAACAACTTAAAGCGAGTATTAAGGCATTCAAAGGCATAGGTGACTATAAATGGACTTTACTTGTCAATGGAAGGCTCTCGCTTTGCGTTTCTTCAGGTAAACATTTATTTATAACCCTTCTCAACCGAAAACATAGAAAAATTCAACCTAAAATCAATAATGAGATTATAAAACAATTTAAAGCGAGTAAAAAGGCTTTCAAAGGCATAGGTGACTATAAATACACTTTTCTTGTCAATGGATGGCTTTGGCTTCGCGTTTCTCGAGGTAAACATTTATTTATAACCTTTCTAAACCGAAAACATAAAAAAATTCAACTTAAAATCAATAATGAGATTATAAAACCATTTAAACGAGTAATAAGGCTTTGAAAGGCATAGGTGACTATAAATGCACTTTTCTTGTCAATGGATGGCTTTGGCTTCGCGTTTCTCGAGGTAATTATTTATTTAACCGAAAACATAAAAAATTTCAACTTAAAATCAATAATGAGATTATAAAACCATTTAAAGCG
Organism: Theobroma cacao; assembly: GCF_053813885.1. Lineage (NCBI taxonomy): Eukaryota > Viridiplantae > Streptophyta > Magnoliopsida > Malvales > Malvaceae > Theobroma > Theobroma cacao. The sequence goes on along the minus strand of NC_142642.1, from coordinate 17,387,198 downwards.
AGTAATAAGGCTTTGAAAGGCATAGGTGACTATAAATGGACTTTTCTTGCCAATGGATGGCTTTGGCTTCGCGTTTCTCGAGGTAAACATTTATTTATAACCTTTCTAAACCGAAAACATAAAAACATTCAACTTAAAATCAATAATGAGATTATAAAACCATTTAAAGCGAGTAATAAGGCTTTCAAAGGAATAGGTGACTATAAATGCACTTTTCTTGTCAATGGATGGCTTTGGCTTTGCGTTTCTCGAGGTAAACATTTATTTATAACCTTTCTAAACCAAAAACATATAAAAATTCAACTTAAAATGATAATGAGATTATAAAACCATTTAAAGCGAGTAATAAGGCTTTGAAAGGCATAGGTGACTATAAAAGGACTTTTCTTGTCAATGGATGGCTTTTGATTTGCGTTTCTCGAGGTAAACATTTATTTAAAACCTTTCTAAATCGAAAACATAAAAATATTTCACTTAAAATTAATAATGAGATTATAAAACCATTTAAAGCAAGTAATAAGGCATTGAAAGGCATAGGTGACTATAAATGGACTTTTCTTGTCAATGGATGGCTTTGGATTTGCGTTTCTCGAGGTAAACATTTATTTATAACCTTTCTAAACCAAAAACATAAAAAAATTCAACTTAAAATCAATAATCAGATTATAAAACCATTTCAAGCGAGTAATAAGGCTTTGAAAGGCATAAGTGACTATAAATGGAGTTTTCTTGTCAATGGATGACTTTTGCTTTGCGTTTCTCGAGGTAAATATTTATTTATAACCTTTCTTAACTGAAAACATAAAAAAATTTAACTGAAAATCAATACTAAGATTATAAAACAACTTAAAGCGAGTATTAAGGCATTCAAAGGCATAGGTGACTATAAATGGACTTTACTTGTCAATGGAAGGCTCTCGCTTTGCGTTTCTTCAGGTAAACATTTATTTATAACCCTTCTCAACCGAAAACATAGAAAAATTCAACCTAAAATCAATAATGAGATTATAAAACAATTTAAAGCGAGTAAAAAGGCTTTCAAAGGCATAGGTGACTATAAATACACTTTTCTTGTCAATGGATGGCTTTGGCTTCGCGTTTCTCGAGGTAAACATTTATTTATAACCTTTCTAAACCGAAAACATAAAAAAATTCAACTTAAAATCAATAATGAGATTATAAAACCATTTAAACGAGTAATAAGGCTTTGAAAGGCATAGGTGACTATAAATGCACTTTTCTTGTCAATGGATGGCTTTGGCTTCGCGTTTCTCGAGGTAATTATTTATTTAACCGAAAACATAAAAAAATTCAACTTAAAATCAATAATGACATTATAAAACCATTTAAAGCGAGTAATAAGGCTTTGAAAGGCATAGGTGACTATAAATGGACTTTTCTTGCCAATGGATGGCTTTGGCTTCGCGTTTCTCGAGGTAAACATTTATTTATAACCTTTCTAAACCGAAAACATAAAAAAATTCAACTTAAAATCAATAATGAGATTATAAAACCATTTAAAGCGAGTAATAAGGCTTTGAAAGGCATAGGTGACTATAAATGCACTTTTCTTGTCAATGGATGGTTTTGGCTTCGCGTTTCTCGAGGTAAATATTTATTTAACCGAAAACATAAAAAAATTCAACTTAAAATCAATAATGAGATTATAAAACCATTTAAAGCGAGTAATAAGGCTTTGAAAGGCATAGGTGACTATAAATGCACTTTTCTTATCAATGGATGGCTTTGGCTTCGCGTTTCTCGAGGTAAACATTTATTTATAACCTTTCTAAACCGAAAACATAAAAAAATTCAACTTAAAATCAATAATGAGATTATAAAACCATTTAAAGCGAGTAATAAGGCTTTGAAAGGCATAGGTGACTATAAATGGACTTTTCTTGTCAATGGATGGCTTTGGCTTTGCGTTTCTCGAGGTAAACTTTTATTTATAACCTTTCTAAACCAAAAACATAAAAAAATTCAACTTCAAATCAATAATGAGATTATAAAACCATTTAAAGCGAGTAATAAGGCTTTGAAAGGCATAGGTGACTATAAATGCACTTTTCTTGTCAATGGATGGCTTTGGCTTCGCGTTTCTCGAGGTAAATATTTATTTAACCGAAAACATAAAAAAATTCAACTTAAAATCAATAATGAGATTATAAAACCATTTAAAGTGAGTAATAAGGCTTTGAAAGGCATATGTGACTATAAATGCACTTTTCTTGTCAATGGATGGCTTTGGCTTCGCGTTTCTCGAGGTAAATATTTATTTAACCGAAAACATAAAAAAATTCAACTTAAAATCAATAATGAGATTATAAAACCATTTAAAGGGAGTAATAAGGCTTTGAAAGGCATAGGTGACTATAAATGGACTTTTCTTGTCAATGGATGGCTTTGGCTTCGCGTTTCTCGAGGTAAATATTTATTTAACCGAGAACATAAAAAAATTCAACTTAAAATCAATAATGAGATTATAAAACCATTTAAAGCGAGTAATAAGGCTTTGAAAGGCATAGGTGACTATAAATGGACTTTTCTTGTCAATGGATGGCTTTGGATTTGCGTTTCTCGAGGTAAACATTTATTTATAACCTTTCTAAACCGAAAACATAAAAAAATTCCACTTAAAATCAATAATGAGATTATAAAAGCATTTAAAGCGAGTAATAAGGCTTTGAAAGGCATAGGTGACTATAAATGGACTTTTCTTGTCAATGGATGGCTTTGGATTTGCGTTTCTCGAGGTAAACATTTATTTATAACCTTTCTAAACCAAAAACATAAAAAAATTCAACTTAAAATCAATAATCAGATTATAAAACCATTTAAAGCGAGTAATAAGGCTTTGAAAGGCATAGGTGACTATAAATGGACTTTTCTTCTCAATGGATGGCTTTGGCTTCGCGTTTCTCGAGGTAAACATTTATTTACAACCTGTCTAAACCAAAAACATAAAAAAATTCAACTTAAAATCTATAATGAGATTATAAAACCATTTAAAGCGAGTAATAAGGCTTTCAAAGGCATAGGTGACTATAAATGGACTTTTCTTGTCAATGGATGGCTTTTGCTTCGCGTTTCTCGAGGTAAACATTTATTGATAACCTTTCTTAACTAAAAACATAAAAAAATTTAACTCAAAATCAATACTAAGACTATAAAACCACTTAAACCGAGTATTAAGGCATTCAAAGGCATAGGTGACTATAAATGGAATTTACTTGTCAATGGAAGGCTCTCGCTTTGCGTTTCTTCAGGTAAACATTTATTTATAACCCTTCTCAACCGAAAACATAGAAAAATTCAACCTAAACTCAATAATGAGATTATAAAACAATTTAAAGCGAGTAAAAAAGCTTTCAAAGGCATAGGTGACTATAAATGGACTTTTCTTGTCAATGGATGGCTTTGGCTTCGCGTTTCTAGAGGTAAACATTTATTTATAACCTTTCTAAACCGAAAACATAAAAACATTTAACTTAAAATCAATAATGAGATTATAAAACCATTTAAAGCGAGTAATAAGGCTTTCAAAGGAATAGGTGACTATAAATGCACTTTTCTTGTCAATGGATGGCTTTGGCTTTGCGTTTCTCGAGGTAAACATTTATTTATAACCTTTCTAAACCAAAAACATATAAAAATTCAACTTAAAATCAATAATGAGATTATAAAACCATTTAAAGCGAGTAATAAGGCTTTGAAAGGCATAGGTGACTATAAATGGACTTTTCTTGTCAATGGATGGCTTTGGATTTGCGTTTCTCGGGGTAAACATTTATTTATAACCTTTCTAAATCGAAAACATAAAAAAATTTCACTTAAAATCAATAATAAGATTATAAAACCATTTAAAGCGAGTAATAAGGCTTTGAAAGGCATAGGTGACTATAAATGGACTTTTCTTCTCAATGGAGGGCTTTGGATTTGCGTTTCTCGAGGTAAACATTTATTTATAACCTTTCTAAACCAAAAACATAAAAAAATTCAACTTAAAATCAATAATCAGATTATAAAACCATTTAAAGCGAGTAATAAGTCTTTGAAAGGCATAGGTGACTATAAATGGACTTTTCTTCTCAATGGATGGCTTTGGATTTGCGTTTCTCGAGGTAAACATTTATTTATAACCTTTCTAAACCGAAAACATAAAAAAATTCCACTTAAAATCAATAATGAGATTATAAAAGCATTTAAAGCGAGTAATAAGGCTTTGAAAGGCATAGATGACTATAAATGGACTTTTCTTGTCAATGGATGGCTTTGGCTTCGCGTTTCTCGAGGTAAATATTTATTTAACCGAAAACATAAAAAAATTCAACTTAAAATCAATAATGAGATTATAAAACCATTTAAAGCGAGTAATAAGGCTTTGAAAGGCATAGGTGACTATAAATGGACTTTTCTTGTCAATGGATGGCTTTGGATTTGCGTTTCTCGAGGTAAACATTTATTTATAACCTTTCTAAACCAAAAACATAAAAAAATTCCAGTTAAAATCAATAATGAGATTATAAAAGCATTTAAAGCGAGTAATAAGGCTTTGAAAGGCATAGGTGACTATAAATGGACTTTTCTTAACAATGGATGGCTTTGGATTTGCGTTTCTCGAGGTAAACATTTATTTATAACCTTTCTAAACCAAAAACATAAAAAAATTCAACTTAAAATCAATAATAAGATTATAAAACCATTTGAAGCGAGTAATAAGGCTTTCAAAGGCATAGGTGACTATAAATGCACTTTTCTTGTCAATGGATGGCTTTGGCTTCGCGTTTCTCGAGGTAAATATTTATTTATTGCTTTTCTTAACCGAAAACATAAAAAAATTCAACTTAAAATCAATAATGAGATTATAAAACCATTTAAAGCGAGTAATAAGGCTTTGAAAGGCATAGGTGACTATAAATGGACTTTTCTTGTCAATGGATGGCTTTGGCTTTGCGTTTCTCAAGGTAAACATTTATTTATAACCTTTCTAAACCAAAAACATATAAAAATTCAACTTAAAATGATAATGAGATTATAAAACCATTTAAAGCGTGTAATAAGGCTTTGAAAGGCATCGGTGACAATAAATGGACTTTTCTTGTCAATGGATGGCTTTTGATGTGCGTTTCTCGAGGTAAACATTTATTTATAACCTTTCTAAACTGAAAACATAAAAAAATTTCACTTAAAATCAATAATGAGATTATAAAACCATTTAAAGCAAGTAATAAGGCTTTGAAAGGCATAGGTGACTATAAATGGACTTTTCTTGTCAATGGATGGCTTTGGATTTGCGTTTCTGGAGGTAAACATTTATTTATAACCTTTCTAAACCAAAAAGATAAAAAAATTCAACTTAAAATCAATAATGAGATTATAAAACCATTTAAAGCGAGTAATAAGGCTTTGAAAGGCATAGGTGACTATAAATTGACTTTTCTTGTCAATGGATAACTTTTGCTTTGCGTTTCTCGAGGTAAACATTTATTTATAACCTTTCTTAACTAAAAACATAAAAAAATTTAACTGAAAATCAATACTAAGATTATAAAACAACTTAAAGCGAGTATTAAGCCATTCAAAGGCATAGGTGACTATAAATGGACTTTACTTGTCAATGGAAGGCTCTCGCTTTGCGTTTCTTCAGGTAAACATTTATTTATAACCCTTCTCAACCGAAAACATAGAAAAATTCAACCTAAAATCAATAATGAGATTATAAAACAATTTAAAGCGAGTAAAAAGGCTTTCAAAGGCATAGGTGACTATAAATACACTTTTCTTGTCAATGGATGGCTTTGGCTTCACGTTTCTCGAGGTAAACATTTATTTATAACCTTTCTAAACCGAAAACATAAAAAAATTCAACTTAAAATCAATAATGAGATTATAAAACCATTTAAAGCGAGTAATAAGGCTTTGAAAGGCATAGGTGACTATAAATGCACTTTTGTTGTCAATGGATGGCTTTGGCTTCGCGTTTCTCGAGGTAAATATTTATTTAACCGAAAACATAAAAAAATTCAACTTAAAATCAATAATGAGATTATAAGACCATTTAAAGCGAGTAATAAGGCTTTGAAAGGCATAAGTGACTATAAATGGACTTTTCTTGTCAATGGATGGCTTTGGCTTCGAGTTTCTCGAGGTAAACATTTATTTATAACCTTTCTAAACCGAAAACATAAAAACATTCAACTTAAAATCAATAATGAGATTATAAAACCATTTAAAGCGAGTAATAAGGCTTTCAAAGGAATAGGTGACTATAAATGCACTTTTCTTGTCAATGGATGGCTTTGGCTTTGCGTTTCTCGAGGTAAACATTTATTTATAATTTTTCTAAACCAAAAACATATAAAAATTCAACTTAAAATGATAATGAGATTATAAAACCATTTAAAGCGAGTAATAAGGCTTTGAAAGGCATAGGTGACTATAAATGGACTTTTCTTGTCAATGGATAGCTTTGGATTTGCGTTTCTCGAGGTAACCATTTATTTATAACCTTTCTAAACCGAAAACATAAAAAAATTTCACTTAAAATCAATAATGAGATTATAAAACCATTTAAAGCAAGTAATAAGGCTTTGAAAGGCATATGTGACTATAAATGGACTTTTTTGTCAATGGATGGCTTTGGATTTGCGTTTCTCGAGGTAAACATTTATTTATAACCTTTCTAAACCAAAAACATAAAAAAATTCAGCTTAAAATCAATAATCAGATTATAAAACCATTTAAAGCGAGTAATAAGGCTTTGAAAGGCATAGGTGACTATAAATGGACTTTTCTTGTCAATTGATGACTTTTGCTTTGCGTTTCTCGAGGTAAACATTTATTTATAACCTCTCTTAACTAAAAACATAAAAAAATTTAACTGAAAATCAATACTAAGATTATAAAACCACTTAAAGCGAGTATTAAGGCATTCAAAGGCATAGGTGACTATAAATGGACTTTACTTGTCAATGGAAGGCTCTCGCTTTGCGTTTCTTCAGGTAAACATTTATTTATAACCCTTCTCAACCGAAAACATAGAAAAATTCAACCTAAAATCAATAATGAGATTATAAAACAATTTAAAGCGAGTAAAAAGGCTTTCAAAGGCATAGGTGACTACAAATACACTTTTCTTGTCAATGGATGGCTTTGGCTTCACGTTTCTCGAGGTAAACATTTATTTATAACCTTTCTAAATCGAAAACATAAAAAAATTCAACTTAAAATCAATAATGAGATTATAAAACCATTTAAAGCGAGTAATAAGGCTTTGAAAGGCATAGGTGACTATAAATGCACTTTTCTTGTCAATGGATGGCTTTGGCTTCGCGTTTCTCGAGGTAAATATTTATTTAACCGAAAACATAAAAAAATTCAACTTAAAATCAATAATGAGATTATAAAACCATTTAAAGCGAGTAATAAGGCTTTGAAAGGCATAGGTGACTATAAATGCACTTTTCTTGTCGATGGATGGCTTTGGCTTCGCGTTTCTCGGGGTAAACATTTATTTATAACCTTTCTAAACCGAAAACATAAAAAAATTCAACTTAAAATCAATAATGAGATTATAAAACCATTTAAAGCAAATAATAAGGCTTTGAAAGGCATAGGTGACAATAAATGGACTTTTCTTGTCAATGGATGGCTTTGGCTTTGCGTTTCTCGAGGTAAACATTTATTTATAACCTTTCTAAACCAAAAACATAAAAAAATTCAACTTCAAATCAATAATGAGATTATAAAACCATTTAAAGCGAGTAATAAGGCTTTGAAAGGCATAGGTGACTATAAATGCACTTTTCTTGTCAATGGATGGCTTTGGCTTCGCGTTTCTCGAGGTAAATATTTATTTAACCGAAAACATAAAAAAATTCAACTTAAAATCAATAATGAGATTATAAAACCATTTAAAGCGAGTAATAAGGCTTTGAAAGGCATAGGTGACTATAAATGCACTTTTCTTGTCAATGGATGGCTTTGGCTTCGCGATTCTCGAGGTAAATATTTATTTAACCGAAAACATAAAAAAATTCAACTTCAAATCAATAATGAGATTATAAAACCATTTAAAGCGAGTAATAAGGCTTTCAAAGGCATAGGTGACTATAAATGGACTTTTCTTGTCAATGGATGGCTTTTGCTTCACGTTTCTAAAGGTAAAAATTTATTTATAACTTTTCTTAACCAAAAACATAAAAAAATTCAACTTAAAATCAATAATGAGATTATAAAACCTTTTAAAGCGAGTAATAAGGCTTTCAAAATCATAGGTGACTATAAATGCACTTTTCTTGTCAATGGATGGCTTTGGCTTTGCGTTTCACGAGGTAAAAATTTATTTATAACCTTTCTAAACCAAAAACATAAAAAAATTCAACTTAAAATCAATAATGAGATTATAAAACCTTTTAAAGCGAGTAATAAGGCTTTCAAAATCATAGGTGACTATAAATGCACTTTTCTTGTCAATGGATGGCTTTGGCTTCGCGTTTCTCGAGGTAAATATTTATTTAATCGAAAACATAAAAAAATACAACTTAAAATCAATAATGAGATTATAAAACCATTTAAAGCGAGTAATAAGGCTTTCAAAGGCATAGGTGACTATAAATGGACTTTTCTTGTCAATGGATGGCTTTTGCTTCACGTTTCTAAAGGTAAAAATTTATTTATAACTTTTCTTAACCAAAAACATAAAAAAATTCAACTTAAAATCAATAATGAGATTATAAAAGCATTTAAAAAGAGTAATAAGGCTTTGAAAGGCATAGGTGACTATAAATGGACTTTTCTTGTCAATTGATGGCTTTTGCTTCACGTTTCTCGAGGTAAACATTTATTTATAACCTTTCTTAACTAAAAACATAAAACAATTTAACTGAAAATCAATACTAAGATTATAAAACCACTTAAAGCGAGTGTTAAGGCATTCAAAGGCATAGGTGACTATAAATGGACTTTACTTGTCAATGGAAGGCTTTCGCTTTGCGTTTCTTAAGGTAAACATTTATTTATAACCCTTCTCAACCGAAAACATAGAAAAATTCAACCTAAAATTAATAATGAGATTATAAAACCATTTAAAGCGAGTAATAAGGCTTTCAAAGGCATAGGTGACTATAAATGGACTTTTCTTGTCAATTGATGGCTTTGGCTTCGCGTTTCTCGAGGTAAACATTTATTTATAACCTTTCTAAACCAAAAACATAAAAAAATTCAACTTAAAATCAATAATGAGATTATAAAACCATTTAAAGCGAGTAATAAGGCTTTCAAAGGTATAGGTGACTATAAATGCACTTTTCTTGTCAATGGATGGCTTTGGCTTCGCGTTTCTCGAGGTAAACATTTATTTATAACCTTTCTAAACCAAAAACATATAAAAATTCAACTTAAAATCAATAATGAGATTATAAAACCATTTAAAGCGAGTAATAAGGCTTTGAAAGGCATAGGTGACTATAAATGGACTTCTCTTGTCAATGGATGGCTTTGGATTTGCATTTCTCGAGGTAAACATTTATTTATAACCTTTCTAAACCGAAAACATAAAAAAATTTCACTTAAAATCAATAATGAGATTATAAAACCATTTAAAGCGAGTAATAAGGCTTTGAAAGGCATAGGTGACTATAAATGGACTTCTCTTGTCAATGGATGGCTTTGGATTTGCGTTTCTCAAGGTAAACATTTATTTATAACCTTTCTAAACCGAAAACATAAAAAAATTTCACTTAAAATCAATAATGAGATTATAAAACCATTTAAAGCGAGTAATAAGGCTTTGAAAGGCATAGGTGACTATAAATGGACTTTTCTTGTTAATGGATGGCTTTGGATTTGCGTTTCTCGAGGTAAACATTTATTTATAACCTTTCTAAACCAAAAACATAAAAAAATTCAACTTAAAATCAATAATCAGATTATAAAACCATTTAAAGCGAGTAATAAGGCTTTGAAAGGCATAGGTGACTATAAATGGACTTTTCTTGTCAATGGATGACTTTTGCTTTGCGTTTCTCGAGGTAAACATTTATTTATAACATTACTTAACTACAAACATAAAAAAATTTAACTGACAATCAATACTAAGATTATAAAACCACTTAAAGCGAGTATTAAGGCATTCAAAGGCATAGGTGACTATAAATGGACTTTACTTGTCAATGGAAGGCTCTCGCTTTGCGTTTCTTCAGGTAAACATTTATTTATAACCCTTCTCAACCGAAAACATAGAAAAATTCAACCTAAAATCAATAATGAGATTATAAAACAATTTAAAGCGAGTAAAAAGGCTTTCAAAGGCATAGGTGACTATAAATGCACTTTTCTTGTAAAAGGATGGCTTTGGCTTCGCGTTTCTCGAGGTAAACATTTATTTATAACCTTTCTAAACCGAAAACATAAAAAAATTCAACTTAAAATCAATAATGAGATTATAAAACCATTTAAAGCGAGTAATAAGGCTTTGAAAGGCATAGGTGACTATAAATGCACTTTTCTTGTCAATGGATGGCTTTGGCTTCGCGTTTCTCGAGGTAAATATTTATTTAACCGAAAACATAAAAAAATTCAACTTAAAATCAATAATGAGATTATAAAACCATTTAAAGCGAGTAATAAGGCTTTGAAAGGCATAGGTGACTATAAATGCACTTTTCTTGTCAATGGATGGCTTTGGCTTCGCGTTTCTCGAGGTAAACATTTATTTATAACCTTTCTAAACCGAAAACATAAAAAAATTCAACTTAAAATCAATAATGAGATTATAAAACCATTTAAAGCGAGTAATAAGGCTTTGAACGGCATAGGTGACTATAAATGGACTTTTCTTGACAATGGATGGCTTTGGCTTTGCGTTTCTCGAGGTAAACATTTATTTATAACCTTTCTAAACCGAAAACATAAAAAAATTCAACTTAAAATCAATAATGAGATTATAAAACCATTTAAAGCGAGTAATAAGGCTTTGAAAGGCATAGGTGACTATAAATGCACTTTTCTTGTCAATGGATGGCTTTGGCTTCGCGTTTCTCGAGGTAAATATTTATTTAACCGAAAACATAAAAAAATTCAACTTAAAATCAATAATGAGATTATAAAACCATTTAAAGCGAGTAATAAGGCTTTGAAAGGCATAGGTGACTATAAATGCACTTTTCTTGTCAATGGATGGCTTTGGCTTCGCGTTTCTCGAGGTAAACATTTATTTATAACCTTTCTAAACCGAAAACATAAAAAAATTCAACTTAAAATCAATAATGAGATTATAAAACCATTTAAAGCGAGTAATAAGGCTTTGAAAGGCATAGGTGACTATAAATGGACTTTTCTTGTCAATGGATGGCTTTGGCTTTGCGTTTCTCGAGGTAAACATTTATTTATAACCTTTCTAAACCGAAAACATAAAAAAATTCCACTTAAAATCAATAATGAGATTATAAAAGCATTTAAAGCGAGTAATAAGGCTTTGAAAGGCATAGGTGACTATATATGGACTTTTCTTGTCAATGGATGGCTTTGGATTTGCGTTTCTCGAGGTAAACATTTATTTATAACCTTTCTAAACCAAAAACATAAAAAAATTCAACTTAAAATCAATAATCAGATTATAAAACCATTTAAAGCGAGTAATAAGGCTTTGAAAGGCATAGGTGACTTTAAATGGACTTTTCTTCTCAATGGATGGCTTTGGCTTCGCGTTTCTCGAGGTAAACAATTATTTACAACCTTTCTAAACCAAAAACATAAAAAAATTCAACTTAAAATCAATAATGAGATTATAAAACCATTTAAAGCGAGTAATAAGGCTTTGAAAGGCATAGGTGACTATAAATGGACTTTTCTTATCAATGGATGACTTTTGCTTCGCGTTTCTCGAGGTAAACATTTATTGATAACCTTTCTTAACTAAAAACATAAAAAAATTTAACTCAAAATCAATACTAAGACTATAAAACTACTTAAAGCGAGTACTAAGGCATTCAAAGGCATAGGTGACTATAAATGGACTTTACTTGTCAATGGAAGGCTCTCGCTTTGCGTTTCTTCAGGTAAACATTTATTTATAACCCTTCTCAACCGAAAACATAGAAAAATTCCACTTAAAATCAATAATGAGATTATAAAAGCATTTAAAGCGAGTAATAAGGCTTTGAAAGGCATAGGTGACTATAAATGGACTTTTCTTGTCAATGGATGGCTTTGGATTTGTATTTCTCGAGGTAAACATTTATTTATAACCTTTCTAAACCGAAAACATAAAAAAATTCCACTTAAAATCAATAATGAGATTATAAAAGCATTTAAAGCGAGTAATAAGGCTTTGAAAGGCATAGGTGACTATAAATGGACTTTTCTTGTCAATGGATGGCTTTGGATTTGCTTTTCTCGAGGTAAACATTTATTTATAACCTTTCTAAACCAAAAACATAAAAAAATTCAACTTAAAATCAATAATCAGATTATAAAACCATTTAAAGCGAGTAATAAGGCTTTGAAAGGCATAGGTGACTATAAATGGACTTTTCTTCTCAATGGATGGCTTTGGATTTGCGTTTCTCGAGGTAAACATTTATTTATAACCTGTCTAAACCAAAAACATAAAAAAATTCAACTTAAAATCAATAATGAGATTATAAAACCAGTTAAAGCGAGTAATAAGGCTTTCAAAGGCATAGGTGACTATAAATGGACTTTTCTTGTCAATGGATGGCTTTTGCTTCGCGTTTCTCGAGGTAAACATTTATTGATAACCTTTCTTAACTAAAAACATAAAAAAATTTAACTCAAAATCAATACTAAGACTATAAAACCACTTAAACCGAGTATTAAGGCATTCAAAGGCATAGGTGACTATAAATGGAATTTACTTGTCAATGGAAGGCTCTCGCTTTGCGTTTCTTCAGGTAAACATTTATTTATAACCCTTCTCAACCGAAAACATAGAAAAATTCAACCTAAAATCAATAATGAGATTATAAAACAATTTAAAGCGAGTAAAAAAGCTTTCAAAGGCATAGGTGACTATAAATGGACTTTTCTTGTCAATGGATGGCTTTGGATTTGCGTTTCTCGGGGTAAACATTTATTTATAACCTTTCTAAACCGAAAACATAAAAAAATTTCACTTAAAATCAATAATGAGATTATAAAACCATTTAAAGCGAGTAATAAGGCTTTGAAAGGCATAGGTGACTATAAATGGACTTTTCTTCTCAATGGATGGCTTTGGATTTGCGTTTCTCGAGGTAAACATTTATTTATAACCTTTCTAAACCAAAAACATAAAAAAATTCAACTTAAAATCAATAATCAGATTATAAAACCATTTAAAGCGAGTAATAAGGCTTTGAAAGGCATAGGTGACTATAAATGGACTTTTCTTCTCAATGGATGGCTTTGGATTTGCGTTTCTCGAGGTAAACATTTATTTATAACCTTTCTAAACCGAAAACATAAAAAAATTCCACTTAAAATCAATAATGAGATTATAAAAGCATTTAAAGCGAGTAATAAGGCTTTGAAAGGCATAGGTGACTATAAATGGACTTTTCTTGTCAATGGATGGCTTTGGCTTCGCGTTTCTCGAGGTAAATATTTATTTAACCGAAAACATAAAAAAATTCAACTTAAAATCAATAATGAGATTATAAAACCATTTAAAGCGAGTAATAAGGCTTTGAAAGGCATAGGTGACTATAAATGGACTTTTCTTGTCAATGGATGGCTTTGGATTTGCGTTTCTCGAGGTAAACATTTATTTATAACCTTTCTAAACCGAAAACATAAAAAAATTCCACTTAAAATCAATAATGAGATTATAAAAGCATTTAAAGCGAGTAATAAGGCTTTGAAAGGCATAGGTGACTATAAATGCACTTTTCTTGTCAATGGATGGCTTTGGATTTGCGTTTCTCGAGGTAAACATTTATTTATAACCTTTCTAAACCAAAAACATAAACAAATTCAACTTAAAATCAATAATAAGATTATAAAACCATTTGAAGCGAGTAATAAGGCTTTCAAAGGCATAGGTGACTATAAATGCACTTTTCTTGTTAATGGATGGCTTTGGCTTCGCGTTTCTCGAGGTAAATATTTATTTAACCGAAAACATAAAAAAATTCAACTTAAAATCAATAATGAGATTATAAAACCATTTAAAGCGAGTAATAAGGCTTTGAAAGGCATAGGTGACTATAAATGGACTTTTCTTGTCAATGGATGGCTTTGGATTTGCGTTTCTCGAGGTAAACATTTATTTATAACCTTTCTAAACCAAAAACATAAAAAAATTCAACTTAAAATCAATAATAAGATTATAAAACCATTTAAAGCGAGTAATAAGGCTTTCAAAGGCATAGGTGACTATAAATGCACTTTTCTTGTCAATGGATGGCTTTGGCTTCGCGTTTCTCGAGGTAAATATTTATTTAACCGAAAACATAAAAAAATTCAACTTAAAATCAATAATGAGATTATAAAACCATTTAAAGCGAGTAATAAGGCTTTGAAAGGCATAGGTGACTATAAATGGACTTTTCTTGTCAATGGATGGCTTTGGCTTCGCGTTTCTCGAGGTAAACATTTATTTATAACCTTTCTAAACCGAAAACATAAAAACATTCAACTTAAAATCAATAATGAGATTATAAAACCATTTAAAGCGAGTAATAAGGCTTTCAAAGGAATAGGTGACTATAAATGCACTTTTCTTGTCAATGGATGGCTTTGGCTTTGCGTTTCTCGAGGTAAACATTTATTTATAACCTTTCTAAACAAAAAACATATAAAAATTCAACTTAAAATGATAATGAGATTATAAAACCATTTAAAGCGAGTAATAAGGCTTTGAAAGGCATAGGTGACAATAAATGGACTTTTCTTGTCAATGGATGGCTTTGGATTTGCGTTTCTCGAGGTAAACATTTATTTGTAACCTTTCTAAACCGAAAACATAAAAAAAATTCACTTAAAATCAATAATGAGATTATAAAACCATTTAAAGCAAGTAATAAGGTTTTGAAAGGCATAGGTGACTATAAATGGACTTTTCTTGTCAATGGATGGCTTTGGATTTGCGTTTCTGGAGGTAAACATTTATTTATAACCTTTCTAAACCAAAAACATAAAACAATTCAACTTAAAATCAATAATCAGATTATAAAACCATTTAAAGCGAGTAATAAGGTTTTGAAAGGCATAGGTGACTATAAATGGACTTTTCTTGTCAATTGATGACTTTTGCTTTGCGTTTCTCGAGGTAAACATTTATTTATAACCTTTCTTAACTAAAAACATAAAAAAATTTAACTGAAAATCAATACTAAGATTATAAAACCACTTAAAGCGAGTATTAAGGCATTCAAAGGCATAGGTGACTATAAATGGACTTTACTTGTCAATGGAAGGCTCTCGCTTTGCGTTTCTTCAGGTAAACATTTATTTATAACCCTTCTCAACCGAAAACATAGAAAAATTCAACCTAAAATCAATAATGAGATTATAAAACAATTTAAAGCGAGTAAAAAGGCTTTCAAAGGCATAGGTGACTATAAATACACTTTTCTTGTCAATGGATGGCTTTGGCTTCACGTTTCTCGAGGTAAACATTTATTTATAACCTTTCTAAACCGAAAACATAAAAAAATTCAACTTAAAATCAATAATGAGACTATAAAACCATTTAAAGCGAGTAATAAGGCTTTGAAAGGCATAGGTGACTATAAATACACTTTTGTTGTCAATGGATGGCTTTGGCTTCGCGTTTCTCGAGGTAAATATTTATTTAACCGAAAACATAAAAAAATTCAACTTAAAATCAATAATGAGATTATAAGACCATTTAAAGCGAGTAATAAGGCTTTGAAAGGCATAAGTGACTATAAATGGACTTTTCTTGTCAATGGATGGCTTTGGCTTCGAGTTTCTCGAGGTAAACATTTATTTATAACCTTTCTAAACCGAAAACATAAAAACATTCAACTTAAAATCAATAATGAGATTATAAAACCATTTAAAGCGAGTAATAAGGCTTTCAAAGGAATAGGTGACTATAAATGCACTTTTCTTGTCAATGGATTGCTTTGGCTTTGCGTTTCTCGAGGTAAACATTTATTTATAACCTTTCTAAACCGAAAACATAAAAGAATTTCACTTAAAATCAATAATGAGATTATAAAACCATTTAAAGCAAGTAATAAGGCTTTGAAAGGCATAGGTGACTATAAATGGACTTTTCTTGTCAATGGATGGCTTTGGATTTGCGTTTCTCGAGGTAAACATTTATTTATAACCTTTCTAAACCAAAAACATAAAAAAATTCAGCTTAAAATCAATAATCAGATTATAAAACCATTTAAAACGAGTAATAAGGCTTTGAAAGGCATAGGTGACTATAAATGGACTTTTCTTGTCAATTGATGACTTTTGCTTTGCGTTTCTCGAGGTAAACATTTATTTATAACCTTTCTTAACTAAAAACATAAAAAAATTTAACTGAAAATCAATACTAAGATTATAAAACCACTTAAAGCGAGTATTAAGGCATTCAAAGGCATAGGTGACTATAAATGGACTTTACTTGTCAATGGAAGGCTCTCGCTTTGCGTTTCTTCAGGTAAACATTTATTTATAACCCTTCTCAACCGAAAACATAGAAAAATTCAACCTAAAATCAATAATGAGATTATAAAACAATTTAAAGCGAGTAAAAAGGCTTTCAAAGGCATAGGTGACTACAAATACACTTTTCTTGTCAATGGATGGCTTTGGCTTCGCGTTTCTCGAGGTAAACATTTATTTATAACCTTTCTAAACCGAAAACATAAAAAAATTCAACTTAAAATCAATAATGAGATTATAAAACCATTTAAAACGAGTAATAAGGCTTTGAAAGGCATAGGTGACTATAAATGCACTTTTCTTGTCAATGGATGGCTTTGGCTTCGCGTTTCTCGAGGTAAATATTTATTTAACCGAAAACATAAAAAAATTCAACTTAAAATCAATAATGAGATTATAAAACCATTTAAAGCGAGTAATAAGGCTTTGAAAGGCATAGGTGACTATAAATGCACTTTTCTTGTCGATGGATGGCTTTGGCTTCGCGTTTCTCGAGGTAAACATTTATTTATAACCTTTCTAAACCGAAAACATAAAAAAATTCAACTTAAAATCAATAATGAGATTATAAAACCATTTAAAGCGAATAATAAGGCTTTGAAAGGCATAGGTGACTATAAATGGACTTTTCTTGTCAATGGATGGCTTTGGCTTTGCGTTTCTCGAGGTAAACATTTGTTTATAACCTTTCTAAACCAAAAACATAAAAAAATTCAACTTAAAATCAATAATGAGATTATAAAACCATTTAAAGCGAGTAATAAGGCTTTGAAAGGCATAGGTGACTATAAATGCACTTTTCTTGTCAATGGATGGCTTTGGCTTCGCGTTTCTCGAGGTAAATATTTATTTAACCGAAAACATAAAAAAATTCAACTTAAAATCAATAATGAGATTATAAAACCATTTAAAGTGAGTAATCAGGCTTTGAAAGGCATAGGTGACTATAAATGCACTTTTCTTGTCAATGGACGGCTTTGGCTTCGCGTTTCTCGAGGTAAATATTTATTTAACCGAAAACATAAAAAAATTCAACTTAAAATCAATAATGAGATTATAAAACCATTTAAAGCGAGTAATAAGGCTTTGAAAGGCATAGGTGACTATAAATGGACCTTTCTTGTCAATGGATGGCTTTTGCTTCACGTTTCTCAAGGTAAAAATTTATTTATAACTTTTCTTAACCAAAAACATAAAAAAATTCAACTTAAAATCAATAATGAGATTATAAAACCATTTAAAAAGAGTAATAAGGCTTTGAAAGGCATAGGTGACTATAAATGGACTTTTCTTGTCAATGGGTGGCTTTTGCTTCGCGTTTCACTAGGTAAACATTTATTTATAGCCTTTCTAAACCAAAAACATAAAAAAATTCAACTTAAAATCAATAATGAGATTATAAAACCTTTTAAAGCGAGTAATAAGGCTTTAAAAATCATAGGTGACTATAAATGCACTTTTCTTGTCAATGGATGGCTTTGGCTTCGCGTTTCTCGAGGTAAATATTTATTTAACCGAAAACATAAAAAAATTCAACTTAAAATCAATAATGAGATTATAAAACCATTTAAAGCGAGTAATAAGGCTTTCAAAGGCATAGGTGACTATAAATGCACTTTTCTTGTCAATGGATGGCTTTTGCTTCACGTTTCTAAAGGTAAAAATTTATTTATAACTTTTCTTAACCAAAAACATAAAAAAATTCAACTTAAAATCAATAGCGAGATTATAAAAGCATTTAAAAAGAGTAATAAGACTTTGAAAGGCATAGGTGACTATAAATGGACTTTTCTTGTCAATTGATGGCTTTTGCTTCACGTTTCTCGAGGTAAACATTTATTTATAACCCTTCTTAACTAAAAACATAAAACAATTTAACTGAAAATCAATACTAAGATTATAAAACCACTTAAAGCGAGTATTAAGGCATTCAAAGGCATAGGTGACTATAAATGGACTTTACTTGTGAATGGAAGGCTTTCGCTTTGCGTTTCTTAAGGTAAACATTTATTTATAACCCTTCTCAACCGAAAACATAGAAAAATTCAACCTAAAATTAATAATGAGATTATAAAACCATTTAAAGCGAGTAATAAGGCTTTCAAAGGCATAGGTGACTATAAATGGACTTTTCTTGTCAATGGATGGTTTTGGCTTCGCGTTTCTCGAGGTAAACATTTATTTATAACCTTTTTAAACCAAAAACATAAAAATATTCAACTTAAAATCAATAATGAGATTATAAAACCATTTAAAGCGAGTAATAAGGCTTTCAAAGGCATAGGTGACTATAAATGCACTTTTCTTGTCAATGGATGGCTTTGGCTTCGCGTTTCTCGAGGTAAACATTTATTTATAACCTTTCTAAACCAAAAACATATAAAAATTCAACTTAAAATCAATAATGAGATTATAAAACCATTTAAAGCGAGTAATAAGGCTTTGAAAGGCATAGGTGACTATAAATGGACTTCTCTTGTCAATGGATGGCTTTGGATTTGCGTTTCTCAAGGTAAACATTTATTTATAACCTTTCTAAACCGAAAACATAAAAAAATTTCACTTAAAATCAATAATGAGATTATAAAACCATTTAAAGTGAGTAATATGGCTTTGAAAGGCATAGGTGGCTATAAATGGACTTTTCTTGTTAATGGATGGCTTTGGATTTGCGTTTCTCGAGGTAAACATTTATTTATAACCTTTCTAAACCAAAAACATAAAAAAATTCAACTTAAAATCAATAATCAGATTATAAAACCATTTAAAGCGAGTAATAAGGCTTTGAAAGGCATAGGTGACTATAAATGGACTTTTCTTGTCAATGGATGACTTTTGCTTTGCGTTTCTCGAGGTAAACATTTATTTATAACATTTCTTAACTACAAACGTAAAAAAATTTATCTGAAAATCAATACTAAGATTATAAAACCACTTAAAGCGAGTATTAAGGCATTCAAAGGCATAGGTGACTATAAATGGACTTTACTTGTCAATGGAAGGCTTTCGCTTTGCGTTTCTTAAGGTAAACATTTATTTATAACCCTTCTCAACCGAAAACATAGAAAAATTCAACCTAAAATTAATAATGAGATTATAAAACCATTTAAAGCGAGTAATAAGGCTTTCAAAGGCATAGGTGACTATAAATGGACTTTTCTTGTCAATGGATGGCTTTGGCTTCGCGTTTCTCGAGGTAAACATTTATTTATAACCTTTTTAAACCAAAAACATAAAAATATTCAACTTAAAATCAATAATGAGATTATAAAACCATTTAAAGCGAGTAATAAGGTTTTCAAAGGCATAGGTGACTATAAATGCACTTTTCTTGTCAATGGATGGCTTTGGCTTCGCGTTTCTCGAGGTAAACATTTATTTATAACCTTTCTAAACCAAAAACATATAAAAATTCAACTTAAAATCAATAATGAGATTATAAAACCATTTAAAACGAGTAATAAGGATTTGAAAGGCATAGGTGACTATAAATGGACTTCTCTTGTCAATGGATGGCTTTGGATTTGCGTTTCTCAAGGTAAACATTTATTTATAACCTTTCTAAACCGAAAACATAAAAAAATTTCACTTAAAATCAATAATGAGATTATAAAACCATTTAAAACGAGTAATATGGCTTTGAAAGGCATAGGTGACTATAAATGGACTTTTCTTGTTAATGGATGGCTATGGATTTGCGTTTCTCGAGGTAAACATTTATTTATAACCTTTCTAAACCAAAAACATAAAAAAATTCAACTTAAAATCAATAATCAGATTATAAAACCATTTAAAGCGAGTAATAAGGCTTTGAAAGGCATAGGTGACTATAAATGGACTTTTCTTGTCAATGGATGACTTTTGCTTTGCGTTTCTCGAGGTAAACATTTATTTATAACATTTCTTAACTACAAACGTAAAAAAATTTAACTGAAAATCAATACTAAGATTATAAAACCACTTAAAGCGAGTATTAAGGCATTCAAAGGCATAGGTGACTATAAATGGACTTTACTTGTCAATGGAAGGCTCTCGCTTTGCGTTTCTTCAGGTAAACATTTATTTATAACCCTTCTCAACCGAAAACATAGAAAAATTCAACCTAAAATCAATAATGAGATTATAAAACAATTTAAAGCGAGTAAAAAGGCTTTCAAAGGCATAGGTGACTATAAATGCACTTTTCTTGTCAATGGATGGCTTTGGCTTCGCGTTTCTCGAGGTAAACATTTATTTATAACCTTTCTAAACCGAAAACATAAAAAAATTCAACTTAAAATCAATAATGAGATTATAAAACCATTTAAAGCGAGTAATAAGGCTTTGAAAGGCATAGGTGACTATAAATGCACTTTTCTTGTCAATGGATGGCTTTGGCTTCGCGTTTCTCGAGATAAATATTTATTTAACCGAAAACATAAAAAAATTCAACTTAAAATCAATAATGAGATTATAAAACCATTTAAAGCGAGTAATAAGGCTTTGAAAGGCATAGGTGACTATAAATGCACTTTTCTTGTCAATGGATGGCTTTGGCTTCGCGTTTCTCGAGGTAAACATTTATTTATAACCTTTCTAAACTGAAAACATAAAAGAATTCAACTTAAAATCAATAATGAGATTATAAAACCATTTAAAGCGAGTAATAAGGCTTTGAAAGGCATAGGTGACTATAAATGGACTTTTCTTGTCAATGGATGGCTTTGGCTTTGCGTTTCTCGAGGTAAACATTTATTTATAACCTTTCTAAACCAAAAACATAAAAAAATTCAACTTAAAATCAATAATGAGATTATAAAACCATTTAAAGCGAGTAATAAGGCTTTGAAAGGCATAGGTGACTATAAATGCACTTTTCTTGTCAATGGATGGCTTTGGCTTCGCGTTTCTCGAGGTAAATATTTATTTAACCGAAAACATAAAAAAATTCAACTTAAAATCAATAATGAGATTATAAAACCATTTAAAGCGAGTAATAAGGCTTTGAAAGGCATAGGTGACTATAAATGCACTTTTTTTGTCAATGGATGGCTTTGGCTCCGCGATTCTCGAGGTAAATATTTATTTAACCGAAAACATAAAAAAATTCAACTTCAAATCAATAATGAGATTATAAAACCATTTAATGCGAGTGATAAGGCTTTCAAAGGCATAGGTGACTATAAATGGACTTTTCTTGTCAATGGATGGCTTTTGCTTCACGTTTCTCAAGGTAAAAATTTATTTATAACTTTTCTTAACCAAAAAATAAAAAAATTCAACTTAAAATCAATAATGAGATTATAAAACCATTTAAAAAGAATAATAAGGCTTTCAAAGGCATAGGTGACTATAAATGGACTTTTCTTGTCAATGGATGGCTTTTGCTTCGCGTTTCACGAGGTAAAAATTTATTTATAACCTTTCTAAACCAAAAACATAAAAAAATTCAACTTAAAATCAATAATGAGATTATAAAACCTTTTAAAGCGAGTAATAAGGCTTTCAAAATCATAGGTGACTATAAATGCACTTTTCTTGTCAATGGATGGCTTTGGCTTCGCGTTTCTCGAGGTAAATATTTATTTAATCGAAAACATAAAAAAATACAACTTAAAATAAATAATGAGATTATAAAACCATTTAAAACGAGTAATAAGGCTTTCAAAGGCATAGGTGACTATAAATGGACTTTTCTTGTCAATGGATGGCTTTTGCTTCACGTTTCTAAAGGTAAAAATTTATTTATAACTTTTCTTAACCAAAAACATAAAAAAAGTCAACTTAAAATCAATAATGAGATTATAAAAGCATTTAAAAAGAGTAATAAGGCTTTGAAAGGCATAGGTGACTATAAATGGACTTTTCTTGTCAATTGATGGCTTTTACTTCACGTTTCTCGAGGTAAACATTTATTTATAACCTTTCTTAACTAAAAACATAAAACAATTTAACTGAAAATCAATACTAAGATTATAAAACCACTTAAAGCGAGTATTAAGGCATTCAAAGGCATAGGTGACTATAAATGGACTTTACTTGTCAATGGAAGGCTTTCGCTTTGCGTTTCTTAAGGTAAACATTTATTTATAACCCTTCTCAACCGAAAACATAGAAAAATTCAACCTAAAATTAATAATGAGATTATAAAACCATTTAAAGCGAGTAATAAGGCTTTCAAAGGCATAGGTGACTATAAATGGACTTTTCTTGTCAATGGATGGCTTTGGCTTCACGTTTCTCGAGGTAAACATTTATTTATAACCTTTCTAAACCAAAAACATAAACAAATTCAACTTAAAATCAATAATGAGATTATAAAACCATTTAAAGCGAGTAATAAGGCTTTCAAAGGCATAGGTGACTATAAATGCACTTTTCTTGTCAATGGATGGCTTTGGCTTCGCGTTTCTCGAGGTAAACATTTATTTATAACCTTTCTAAACCAAAAACATAAAAAAATTCAACTTAAAATCAATAATGAGATTATAAAACCATTTAAAGCGAGTAATAAGGCTTTGAAAGGCATAGGTGACTATAAATGCACTTTTCTTGTCAATGGATGGCTTTGGCTTCGCGTTTCTCGAGGTAAATATTTATTTAACCGAAAACATAAAAAAATTCAACTTAAAATCAATAATGAGATTATAAAACCATTTAAAGCGAGTAATAAGGCTTTGAAAGGCATAGGTGACTATAAATGCACTTTTCTTGTCAATGGATGGCTTTGGCTTCGCGATTCTCGAGGTAAATATTTATTTAACCGAAAACATAAAAAAATTCAACTTCAAATCAATAATGAGATTATAAAACCATTTAAAGTGAGTAATAAGGCTTTCAAAGGCATAGGTGACTATAAATGGACTTTTCTTGTCAATGGATGGCTTTTGCTTCACGTTTCTCAAGGTAAAAATTTATTTATAACTTTTCTTAACCAAAAACATAAAAAAATTCAACTTAAAATCAATAATGAGATTATAAAACCATTTAAAAATAGTAATAAGGCTTTCAAAGGCATAGGTGACTATAAATGGACTTTTCTTGTCAATGGATGGCTTTTGCTTCGCGTTTCACGAGGTAAAAATTTATTTATAACCTTTCTAAACCAAAAACATAAAAAAATTCAACTTAAAATCAATAATGAGATTATAAAACCTTTTAAAGCGAGTAATAAGGCTTTCAAAATCATAGGTGACTATAAATGCTCTTTTCTTGTCAATGGATGGCTTTGGCTTCGCGTTTCTCGAGGTAAATATTTATTTAATCGAAAACATAAAAAAATACAACTTAAAATCAATAATGAGATTATAAAATCATTTAAAGCGAGTAATAAGGCTTTCAAAGGCATAGGTGACTATAAATGGACTTTTCTTGTCAATGGATGGCTTTTGCTTCACGTTTCTCAAGGTAAAAATTTATTTATAACTTTTCTTAACCAAAAACATAAAAAAATTCAACTTAAAATCAATAATGAGATTATAAAACCATTTAAAAAGAGTAATAAGGCTTTCAAAGGCATAGGTGACTATAAATGGACTTTTCTTGTCAATGGATGGCTTTTGCTTCGCGTTTCACGAGGTAAACATTTATTTATAACCTTTCTAAACCAAAAACATAAAAAAATTCAACTTAAAATCAATAATCAGATTATAAAACCATTTAAAGCGAGTAATA
Organism: Theobroma cacao; assembly: GCF_053813885.1. Taxonomy (NCBI): domain Eukaryota; kingdom Viridiplantae; phylum Streptophyta; class Magnoliopsida; order Malvales; family Malvaceae; genus Theobroma; species Theobroma cacao. The sequence goes on along the minus strand of NC_142642.1, from coordinate 17,362,910 downwards.
AGGCTTTGAAAGGCTTAGGTGACTATAAATGGACTTTTCTTGTCAATGGATGACTTTTGCTTTGCGTTTCTCGAGGAAAACATTTATTTATAACTTTTCTTAACTACAAACTTCAAAAAATTTAACTGAAAATCAATACTAAGATTATAAAACCACTTAAAGCGAGTATTAAGGCATTCAAAGGCATAGGTGACTATAAATGGACTTTACTTGTCAATGGAAGGCTCTCGCTTTGCGTTTCTTCAGGTAAACATTTATTTATAACCCTTCTCAACCGAAAACATAGAAAAATTCAACCTAAAATCAATAATGAGATTATAAAACAATTTAAAGCGAGTAAAAAGGCTTTCAAAGGCATAGGTGACTATAAATGCACTTTTCTTGTCAATGGATGGCTTTGGCTTCGCGTTTCTCGAGGTAAACATTTATTTATAACCTTTCTAAACCGAAAACATAAAAAAATTCAACTTAAAATCAATAATGAGATTATAAAACCATTTAAAGCGAGTAATAAGGCTTTGAAAGACATAGGTGACTATAAATGCACTTTTCTTGTCAATGGATGGCTTTGGCTTCGCGTTTCTCGAGGTAAATATTTATTTAACCGAAAACATAAAAAAATTCAACTTAAAATCAATAATGAAATTATAAAACCATTTAAAGCGAGTAATAAGGCTTTGAAAGGCATAGGTGACTATAAATGCACTTTTCTTGTCAATGGCTGGCTTTGGCTTCGCGTTTCTCGAGGTAAACATTTATTTATAACCTTTCTAAACCGAAAACATAAAAAAATTCAACTTAAAATCAATAATGAGATTATAAAACCATTTAAAGCGAGTAATAAGGCTTTGAAAGGCATAGGTGACTATAAATGGACTTTTCTTGTCAATGGATCGCTTTAGCTTTGCGTTTCTCGGGGTAAACATTTATTTATAACCTTTCTAAACCAAAAACATAAAAAAATTCAACTTAAAATCAATAATGAGATTATAAAACCATTTAAAGCGAGTAATAAGGCTTTGAAAGGCATAGGTGACTATAAATGCACTTTTCTTGTCAATGGATGGCTTTGGCTTCGCGTTTCTCGAGGTAAATATTTATTTAACCGAAAACATAAAAAAATTCAACTTAAAATCAATAATGAGATTATAAAACCATTTAAAGCGAGTAATAAGGCTTTGAAAGGCATAGGTGACTATAAATGGACTTTTCTTGTCAATGGATGGCTTTGGCTTTGCGTTTCTCGAGGTAAACATTTATTTATAACCTTTCTAAACCAAAAACATAAAAAAATTCAACTTAAAATCAATAATGAGATTATAAAACCATTTAAAGCGAGTAATAAGGCTTTGAAAGGCATAGGTGACTATAAATGCACTTTTCTTGTCAATGGATGGCTTTGGCTTCGCGTTTCTCGAGGTAAATATTTATTTAACCGAAAACATAAAAAAATTCAACTTAAAATCAATAATGAGATTATAAAACCATTTAAAGCGAGTAATAAGGCTTTGAAAGGCATAGGTGACTATAAATGCACTTTTCTTGTCAATGGATGGCTTTGGCTTCGCGATTCTCGAGGTAAATATTTATTTAACCGAAAACATAAAAAAATTCAACTTCAAATCAATAATGAGATTATAAAACCATTTAAAGTGAGTAATAAGGCTTTCAAAGGCATAGGCGACTATAAATGGACTTTTCTTGTCAATGGATGGCTTTTGCTTCACGTTTCTCAAGGTAAAAATTTATTTATAACTTTTCTTAACCAAAAACATAAAAAAATTCAACTTAAAATCAATAATGAGATTATAAAACCATTTAAAAATAGTGATAAGGCTTTCAAAGGCATAGGTGACTATAAATGGACTTTTCTTGTCAATGGATGGCTTTTGCTTCGCGTTTCACGAGGTAAAAATTTATTTATAACCTTTCTAAACCAAAAACATAAAAAAATTCAACTTAAAATCAATAATGAGATTATAAAACCTTTTAAAGCGAGTAATAAGGCTTTCAAAATCATAGGTGACTATAAATGCTCTTTTCTTGTCAATGGATGGCTTTGGCTTCGCGTTTCTCGAGGTAAATATTTATTTAATCGAAAACATAAAAAAATACAACTTAAAATCAATAATGAGATTATAAAATCATTTAAAGCGAGTAATAAGGCTTTCAAAGGCATAGGTGACTATAAATGGACTTTTCTTGTCAATGGATGGCTTTTGCTTCACGTTTCTCAAGGTAAAAATTTATTTATAACTTTTCTTAACCAAAAACATAAAAAAATTCAACTTAAAATCAATAGTGAGATTATAAAAGCATTTAAAAAGAGTAATAAGGCTTTGAAAGGCATAGGTGACTATAAGTTGACTTTTCTTGTCAATTGATGGCTTTTGCTTCACGTTTCTCTACGTAAACATTTATTTATAACCTTTCTTAACTAAAAACATAAAAAAATTCAACTTCAAGTCAATAATGAGATTATAAAACCATTTAAAGTGAGTATTAAGGCATTCAAAGGCATAGGTGACTATAAATGGACTTTACTTGTCAATTGAAGGCTTTCGCTTTGCGTTTCTTAAGGTAAACATTTATTTATAACCCTTCTCAACCGAAAACATAGAAAAATTCAACTTAAAATTAATAATGAGATTATAAAACCATTTAAAGCGAGTAATAAGGCTCTCAAAGGCATAGGTGACTATAAATGGACTTTTCTTGTCAATGGATGGCTTTGGCTTCGCGTTTCTCGAGGTAAACATTTATTTATAACCTTTCTAAACAAAAAACATGAAAAAATTCAACTTAAAATCAATAATGAGATTATAAAACCATTTAAAGCGAGTAATAAGGCTTTCAAAGGCATAGGTGACTATAAATGCACTTTTCTTGTCAATGGATGGCTTTGGCTTCGCGTTTCTCGAGGTAAATATTTATTTAACCGAAAACATAAAAAAATTCAACTTAAAATCAATAATGAGATTATAAAACCATTTAAAGCGACTAATAAGGCTTTGAAAGGCATAGGTGACTATAAATTGACTTTTCTTGTCAATGGATGGCTTTTGCTTCGCGTTTCTCGAGGTAAACATTTATTGATAACATTTCTTAACTAAAAAGATAAAAAGATTTAACTGAAAATCAGTACTAAGACTATAAAACCACTTAAAGCGAGTATTAAGGCATTCAAAGGCATAGGTGACTATAAATGGACTTTACTTGTCAATGGAAGGCTCTCGCTTTGTGTTTCTTCAGGTAAACATTTATTTATAACCCTTCTAAACCGAAAACATAGAAAAATTCAACCTAAAATCAATAATGAGATTATAAAACAATTTAAACCGAGTAAAAAAGCTTTCAAAGGCATAAGTGACTATAAATGGACTTTTCTTGTCAATGGATGGCTTTTGCTTCACGTTTCTCAAGGTAAAAATTTATTTATAACTTTTCTTAACCAAAAACATAAAAAAATTCAACTTAAAATCAATAGTGAGATTATAAAAGCATTTAAAAAGAGTAATAAGGCTTTGAAAGGCATAGGTGACTATAAGTTGACTTTTCTTGTCAATTGATGGCTTTTGCTTCACGTTTCTCTACGTAAACATTTATTTATAACCTTTCTTAACTAAAAACATAAAAAAATTCAACTTCAAGTCAATAATGAGATTATAAAACCATTTAAAGTGAGTATTAAGGCATTCAAAGGCATAGGTGACTATAAATGGACTTTACTTGTCAATGGAAGGCTTTCGCTTTGCGTTTCTTAAGGTAAACATTTATTTATAACCCTTCTCAACCGAAAACATAGAAAAATTCAACTTAAAATTAATAATGAGATTATAAAACCATTTAAAGCGAGTAATAAGGCTCTCAAAGGCATAGGTGACTATAAATGCACTTTTCTTGTCAATGGATGGCTTTGGCTTCGCGTTTCTCGAGGTAAACATTTATTTATAACCTTTCTAAACCAAAAACATATAAAATTTCAACTTAAAATCAATAATAAGATTATAAATACATTTGAAGCGAGTAATAAGGCTTTCAAAGGCATAGGTGACTATAAATGCACTTTTCTTGTCAATGGATGGCTTTGGCTTCGCGTTTCTCGAGGTAAATATTTATTTAACCGAAAACATAAAAAAATTCAACTTAAAATCAATAATCAGATTATAAAACCATTTAAAGCGAGTAATAAGGCTTTGAAAGGCATAGGTGACTATAAATGGACTTTTCTTCTCAATGGATGGCTTTGGCTTCACGTTTCTCGAGGTAAACATTTGTTTATAACCTTTCTAAACCAAAAACATAAAAAAAATTCAACTTAAAATCAATAATGAGATTATAAAACCATTTAAAGCGAGTAATAAGGCTTTGAAAGGTATAGGTGACTATAAATGGACTTTTCTTGTCAATGGATGGCTTTGGATTTGCGTTTCTCGAGGTAAACATTTATTTATAACCTTTCTAAACCAAAAACATAAAAAAATTCAACTTAAAATCAATAATCAGATTATAAAACCATTTAAAGCGAGTAATAAGGCTTTGAAAGGCATAGGTGACTATAAATGGACTTTTCTTCTCAATGGATGGCTTTGGCTTCGCGTTTCTCGAGGTAAACATTTATTTATAACCTTTCTAAACCGAAAACATAAAAAAATTCAACTTAAAATCAATAATGAGTCTATAAAACCATTTAAAGCGAGTAATAAGGCTTTCAAAGGCATAGGTGACTATAAATTGACTTTTCTTGTCAATGGATGGCTTTTGCTTTGCGTTTCTCGAGGTAAACATTTATTTATAACCTTTCTTAACTGAAAACATAAAAAAGTTTAACTGAAAATCAATACTAAGATTATAAAACCACTTAAAGCGAGTATTAAGGCATTCAAAGGCATAGGTGACTATAAATGGACTTTACTTGTCAATGGAAGGCTCTCGCTTTGCGTTTCTTCAGGTAAACATTTATTTATAACCCTTCTCAACCGAAAACATAGAAAAATTCAACCTAAAATCAATAATGAGATTATAAAACAATTTAAAGCGAGTAAAAAAGCTTTCAAAGGCATAGGTGACTATAAATGCACTTTTCTTGTCAATGGATGGCTTTGGCTTCGCGTTTCTCGAGGTAAACATTTATTTATAACCTTTCTAAACCGAAAACATAAAAAAATTCAACTTAAAATCAATAATGAGATTATAAAACCATTTAAAGCGAGTAATAAGGCTTTGAAAGACATAGGTGACTATAAATGCACTTTTTTTGTCAATGGATGGCTTTGGCTTCGCGTTTCTCGAGCTAAATATTTATTTAACCGAAAACAAAAAAAAATTCAACTTAAAATCAAGAATGAGATTACAAAACCATTTAAAGCGAGTAATAAGGCTTTCAAACGCATAGGTGACTATAAATGGACTTTTCTTGTCAATGGATGGCTTTTGCTTCGCGTTTCTCGAGGTAAACATTTATTTATAACCTTTCTTAACTAAAAACATAAAAAAATTTAACTGAAAATCAATACTAAGATTATAAAACGACTTAAAGCGAGTATTAAGGCATTCAAAGGCATAGGTGACTATAAATTGACTTTACTTGTCAATGGAAGGCTTTCGCTTTGCGTTTCTTAAGGTAAACATTTATTTATAACCCTTCTCAACCGAAAACATAGAAAAATTCAACTTAAAATTAATAATGAGATTATAAAACCATTTAAAGCGAGTAATAAGGCTTTCAAAGGCATAGGTGACTATAAATGGACTTTTCTTGTCAATGGATGGCTTTGGCTTCGCGTTTCTCGAGGTAAACATTTATTTATAACCTTTCTAAAGCAAAAACATAAAAAAATTCAACTTAAAATCAATAATAAGATTATAAAACCATTTAAAGCGAGTAATAAGGCTTTCAAAGGCATAGGTGACTATAAATGCACTTTTCTTGTCAATGGATGGCTTTGGCTTCACGTTTCTCGAGGTAAACATTTATTTATAACCTTTCTAAACCAAAAACATATAAAATTTCAACTTAAAATCAATAATAAGATTATAAATAAATTTGAAGCGAGTAATAAGGCTTTCAAAGGCATAGGTGACTATAAATGAACTTTTCTTGTCAATGGATGGCTTTGGCTTCGCGTTTCTCGAGGTAAATATTTATTTAACCGAAAACATAAAAAAATTCAACTTAAAATCAATAATCAGATTATAAAACCATTTAAAGCGAGTAATAAGGCTTTGAAAGGCATAGGTGACTATAAATGGACTTTTCTTCCCAATGGATGGCTTTGGCTTCGCGTTTCTCGAGGTAAACATTTGTTTATAACCTTTCTAAACCAAAAACATAAAAAAAATTCAACTTAAAATCAATAATGAGATTATAAAACCATTTAAAGCGAGTAATAAGGCTTTGAAAGGCATAGGTGACTATAAATGCACTTTTCTTGTCAATGGATGGCTTTGGATTTGCGTTTCTCGAGGTAAACATTTATTTATAACCTTTCTAAACCAAAAACATAAAAAAATTCAACTTAAAATCAATAATCAGATTATAAAACCATTTAAAGCGAGTAATAAGGCTTTCAAAGGCATAGGTGACTATAAATGGACTTTTCTTCTCAATGGATGGCTTTGGCTTCGCGTTTCTCGAGGTAAACATTTGTTTATAACCTTTCTAAACCAAAAACATAAAAAAAATTCAACTTAAAATCAATAATGAGATTATAAAACCATTTAAAGTGAGTAATAAGGCTTTGAAAGGCATAGGTGACTATAAATGGACTTTTCTTGTCAATGGATGGCTTTGGATTTGCGTTTCTCGAGGTAAACATTTATTTATAACCTTTCTAAACCAAAAACATAAAAAAATTCAACTTAAAATCAATAATCAGATTATAAAACCATTTAAAGCGAGTAATAAGGCTTTCAAAGGCATAGGTGACTATAAATGGACTTTTCTTCTCAATGGATGGCTTTGGCTTCGCGTTTCTCGAGGTAAACATTTATTTATAACCTTTCTAAACCGAAAACATAAAAAAATTCAACTTAAAATCAATAATGAGATTATAAAACCATTTAAAGCGAGTAATAAGGCTTTCAAAGGCATAGGTGACTATAAATTGACTTTTCTTGTCAATGGATGGCTTTTGCTTTGCGTTTCTCGAGGTAAACATTTATTTATAACCTTTCTTAACTGAAAACATAAAAAAGTTTAACTTAAAATCAATACTAAGATTATAAAACCACTTAAAGCGAGTATTAAGGCATTCAAAGGCATAGGTGACTATAAATGGACTTTACTTGTCAATGGAAGGCTCTCGCTTTGCGTTTCTTCAGGTAAACATTTATTTATAACCCTTCTCAACCGAAAACATAGAAAATTCAACCTAAAATCAATAATGAGATTATAAAACAATTTAAAGCGAGTAAAAAAGCTTTCAAAGGCATAGGTGACTATAAATGCACTTTTCTTGTCAATGGATGGCTTTGGCTTCGCGTTTCTCGAGGTAAACATTTATTTATAACCTTTCTAAACCGAAAACATAAAAAAATTCAACTTAAAATCAATAATGAGATTATAAAACCATTTAAAGCGAGTAATAAGGCTTTGAAAGGCATAGGTGACTATAAATGCACTTTTTTTGTCAATGGATGGCTTTGGCTTCGCGTTTCTCGAGCTAAATATTTATTTAACCGAAAACATAAAAAAATTCAACTTAAAATCAGTAATGAGATTATAAAACCATTTAAAGCGAGTAATAAGGCTTTCAAAGGCATAGGTGACTATAAATGGACTTTTCTTGTCAATGGATGGCTTTTGCTTCGCGTTTCTCGAGGTAAACATTTATTTATAACCTTTCTTAACTAAAAACATAAAAATATTTAACTGAAAATCAATACTAAGATTATAAAACCACTTAAAGCGAGTATTAAGACATTCAAAGGCATAGGTGACTATAAATGGACTTTACTTGTCAATGGAAGGCTTTCGCTTTGCGTTTCTTAAGGTAAACATTTATTTATAACCCTTCTCAACCGAAAACATAGAAAAATTCCACCTAAATTTAATAATGAGATTATAAAACCATTTAAAGCGAGTAATAAGTCTTTCAAAGGCATAGGTGACTATAAATGGACTTTACTTGTCAATGGAAGGCTCTCGCTTTGCGTTTCTTCAGGTAAACATTTATTTATAACCCTTCTCAACCGAAAACATAGAAAAATTCGACTTAAAATCAATAATGAGATTATAAAACAATTTAAAGCGAGTAAAAAAGCTTTCAAAGGCATAGGTGACTATAAATGCACTTTTCTTATCAATGGATGGCTTTGGCTTCACGTTTCTCGAGGTAAACATTTATTTATAACCTTTCTAAACCGAAAACATAAAAAAATTCAACTTAAAATCAATAATGAGATTATAAAACCATTTAAAGCGAGTAATAAGGCTTTGAAAGGCATAGGTGACTATAAATGCACTTTTTTTGTCAATGGATGGCTTTGGCTTCGCGTTTCTCGAGCTAAATATTTATTTAACCGAAAACATAAAAAAATTCAACTTAAAATCAATAATGAGATTACAAAACCATTTAAAGCGAGTAATAAGGCTTTCAAAGGCATAGGTGACTATAAATGGACTTTTCTTGTCAATGGATGGCTTTTGCTTCGCGTTTCTCGAGGTAAACATTTATTTATAACCTTTCTTAACTAAAATCATAAAAAAATTTAACTGAAAATCAATACTAAGATTATAAAACGACTTAAAGCGAGTATTAAGGCATTCAAAGGCATAGGTGACTATAAATTGACTTTACTTGTCAATGGAAGGCTTTCGCTTTGCGTTTCTTAAGGTAAACATTTATTTATAACCCTTCTCAACCGAAAACATAGAAAAATTCAACTTAAAATTAATAATGAGATTATAAAACCATTTAAAGCGAGTAATAAGGCTTTCAAAGGCATAGGTGACTATAAATGGACTTTTCTTGTCAATGGATGGCTTTGGCTTCGCGTTTCTCGAGGTAAACATTTATTTATATCCTTTCTAAACCAAAAACATAAAAAAATTCAACTTAAAATCAATAATGAGATTATAAAACCATTTAAAGCGAGAAATAAGGCTTTCAAAGGCATAGGTGACTATAAATGCACTTTTCTTGTCAATGGATGGCTTTGGCTTCGCGTTTCTCGAGGTAAACATTTATTTATAACCTTTCTAAACCAAAAACATATAAAATTTCAACTTAAAATCAATAATAAGATTATAAAACCATTTGAAGCGAGTAATAAGGCTTTCAAAGGCATAGGTGACTATAAATGCACTTTTCTTGTCAATGGATGGCTTTGGCTTCGCGTTTCTCGAGGTAAATATTTATTTAACCGAAAACATAAAAAAATTCAACTTAAAATCAATAATCAGATTATAAAACCATTTAAAGCGAGTAATAAGGCTTTGAAAGGCATAGGTGACTATAAATGGACTTTTCTTCTCAATGGATGGCTTTGGCTTCGCGTTTCTCGAGGTAAACATTTGTTTATAACCTTTCTAAACCAAAAACATAAAAAAAATTCAACTTAAAATCAATAATGAGATTATAAAACCATTTAAAGCGAGTAATAAGGCTTTGAAAGGCATAGGTGACTATAAATGGACTTTTCTTGTCAATGGATGGCTTTGGATTTGCGTTTCTCGAGGTAAACATTTATTTATAACCTTTCTAAACCAAAAATATAAAAAAATTCAACTTAAAATCAATAATCAGATTATAAAACCATTTAAAGCGAGTAATAAGGCTTTGAGAGGCATAGGTGACTATAAATGGACTTTTCTTCTCAATGGATGGCTTTGGCTTCGCGTTTCTCGAGGTAAACATTTATTTATAACCTTTCTAAACCGAAAACATAAAAAAATTCAACTTAAAAACAATAATGAGATTATAAAACCATTTAAAGCGAGTAATAAGGCTTTCAAAGGCATAGGTGACTATAAATTGACTTTTCTTGTCAATGGATGGCTTTTGCTTTGCGTTTCTCGAGGTAAACATTTATTTATAACCTTTCTTAACTGAAAACATAAAAAAGTTCAACTTAAAATCAATACTAAGATTATAAAACCACTTAAAGCGAGTATTAAGGCATTCAAAGGCATAGGTGACTATAAATGGACTTTACTTGTCAATGGAAGGCTCTCGCTTTGCGTTTCTTCCGGTAAACATTTATTTATAACCCTTCTCAACTGAAAACATAGAAAAATTCAACCTAAAATCAATAATGAGATTATAAAACAATTTAAAGCGAGTAAAAAAGCTTTCAAAGGCATAGGTGACTATAAATGCACTTTTCTTGTCAATGGATGGCTTTGGCTTCGCGTTTCTCGAGGTAAACATTTATTTATAACCTTTCTAAACCGAAAACATAAAAAAATTCAACTTAAAATCAATAATGAGATTATAAAACCATTTAAAGCGAGTAATAAGGCTTTGAAAGGCATAGGTGACTATAAATGCACTTTTTTTGTCAATGGATGGCTTTGGCTTCGCGTTTCTCGAGCTAAATATTTATTTAAGCAAAAACAAAAAAAAATTCAACTTAAAATCAATAATGAGATTACAAAACCATTTAAAGCGAGTAATAAGGCTTTCAAAGGCATAGGTGACTATAAATGGACTTTTCTTGTCAATGGATGGCTTTTGCTTCGCGTTTCTCGAGGTAAACATTTATTTATAACCTTTCTTAACTAAAAACATAAAAATATTTAACTGAAAATCAATACTAAGATTATAAAACGACTTAAAGCGAGTATTAAGGCATTCAAAGGCATAGGTGACTATAAATTGACTTTACTTGTCAATGGAAGGCTTTCGCTTTGCGTTTCTTAAGGTAAACATTTATTTATAACCCTTCTCAACCGAAAACATAGAAAAATTCAACTTAAAATTAATAATGAGATTATAAAACCATTTAAAGCGAGTAATAAGGCTTTCAAAGGCATAGGTGACTATAAATGGACTTTTCTTGTCAATGGATGGCTTTGGCTTCGCGTTTCTCGAGGTAAACATTTATTTATAACCTTTCTAAACCAAAAACATAAAAAAATTCAACTTAAAATCAATAATGAGATTATAAAACCATTTAAAGCGAGAAATAAGGCTTTCAAAGGCATAGGTGACTATAAATGCACTTTTCTTGTCAATGGATGGCTTTGGCTTCGCGTTTCTCGAGGTAAACATTTATTTATAACCTTTCTAAACCAAAAACATATAAAATTTCAACTTAAAATCAATAATAAGATTATAAAACCATTTGAAGCGAGTAATAAGGCTTTCAAAGGCATAGGTGACTATAAATGCACTTTTCTTGTCAATGGATGGCTTTGGCTTCGCGTTTCTCGAGGTAAATATTTATTTAACCGAAAACATAAAAAAATTCAACTTAAAATCAATAATCAGATTATAAAACCATTTAAAGCGAGTAATAAGGCTTTGAAAGGCATAGGTGACTATAAATGGACTTTTCTTCTCAATGGATGGCTTTGGCTTCGCGTTTCTCGAGGTAAACATTTGTTTATAACCTTTCTAAACCAAAAACATAAAAACAATTCAACTTAAAATCAATAATGAGATTATAAAACCATTTAAAGCGAGTAATAAGGCTTTGAAAGGCATAGGTGACTATAAATGGACTTTTCTTGTCAATGGATGGCTTTGGATTTGCGTTTCTCGAGGTAAACATTTATTTATAACCTTTCTAAACCAAAAATATAAAAAAATTCAACTTAAAATCAATAATCAGATTATAAAACCATTTAAAGCGAGTAATAAGGCTTTGAGAGGCATAGGTGACTATAAATGGACTTTTCTTCTCAATGGATGGCTTTGGCTTCGCGTTTCTCGAGGTAAACATTTATTTATAACCTTTCTAAACTGAAAACATAAAAAAATTCAACTTAAAATCAATAATGAGATTATAAAACCATTTAAAGCGAGTAATAAGGCTTTCAAAGGCATAGGTGACTATAAATTGACTTTTCTTGTCAATGGATGGCTTTTGCTTTGCGTTTCTCGAGGTAAACATTTATTTATAACCTTTCTTAACTGAAAACATAAAAAAGTTCAACTTAAAATCAATACTAAGATTATAAAACCACTTAAAGCGAGTATTAAGGCATTCAAAGGCATAGGTGACTATAAATGGACTTTACTTGTCAATGGAAGGCTCTCGCTTTGCGTTTCTTCAGGTAAACATTTATTTATAACCCTTCTCAACCGAAAACATAGAAAAATTCAACCTAAAATCAATAATGAGATTATAAAACAATTTAAAGCGAGTAAAAAAGCTTTCAAAGGCATAGGTGACTATAAATGCACTTTTCTTGTTAATGGATGGCTTTGGCTTCGCGTTTCTCGAGGTAAACATTTATTTATAACCTTTCTAAACCGAAAACATAAAAAAATTCAACTTAAAATCAATAATGAGATTATAAAACCACTTAAAGCGAGTAATAAGGCTTTGAAAGGCATAGGTGACTATAAATGCACTTTTTTTGTCAATGGATGGCTTTGGCTTCGCGTTTCTCGAGCTAAATATTTATTTAAGCAAAAACAAAAAAAAATTCAACTGAAAATCAATAATGAGAATACAAAACCATTTAAAGCGAGTAATAAGGCTTTCAAAGGCATAGGTGACTATAAATGGACTTTTCTTGTCAATGGATGGCTTTTGCTTCGCGTTTCTCGAGGTAAACATTTATTTATAACCTTTCTTAACTAAAAACATAAAAATATTTAACTGAAAATCAATACTAAGATTATAAAAGGACTTAAAGCGAGTATTAAGGCATTCAAAGGCATAGGTGACTATAAATTGACTTTACTTGTCAATGGAAGGCTTTCGCTTTGCGTTTCTTAAGGTAAACATTTATTTATAACCCTTCTCTACCGAAAACATAGAAAAATTCAACTTAAAATTAATAATGAGATTATAAAACCATTTAAAGCGAGTAATAAGGCTTTCAAAGGCATAGGTGACTATAAATGGACTTTTCTTGTCAATGGATGGCTTTGGATTCGCGTTTCTCGAGGTAAACATTTATTTATAACCTTTCTAAACCAAAAACATAAAAAAATTCAACTTAAAATCAATAATGAGATTATAAAACCATTTAAAGCGAGAAATAAGGCTTTCAAAGGCATAGGTGACTATAAATGCACTTTTCTTGTCAATGGATGGCTTTGGCTTCGCGTTTCTCGAGGTAAACATTTATTTATAACCTTTCTAAACCAAAAACATATAAAATTTCAACTTAAAATCAATAATAAGATTATAAAACCATTTGAAGCGAGTAATAAGACTTTCAAAGGCATAGGTGACTATAAATGCACTTTTCTTGTCAATGGATGGCTTTGGCTTCGCGTTTCTCGAGGTAAATATTTATTTAACCGAAAACATAAAAAAATTCAACTTAAAATCAATAATCAGATTATAAAACCATTTAAAGCGAGTAATAAGGCTTTGAAAGGCATAGGTGACTATAAATGGACTTTTCTTCTCAATGGATGGCTTTGGCTTCGCGTTTCTCGAGGTAAACATTTGTTTATAACCTTTCTAAACCAAAAACATAAAAAAAATTCAACTTAAAATCAATAATGAGATTATAAAACCATTTAAAGCGAGTAATAAGGCTTTGAAAGGCATAGGTGACTATAAATGGACTTTTCTTGTCAATGGATGGCTTTGGATTTGCGTTTCTCGAGGTAAACATTTATTTATAACCTTTCTAAACCAAAAATATAAAAAAATTCAACTTAAAATCAATAATCAGATTATAAAACCATTTAAAGCGAGTAATAAGGCTTTGAAAGGCATAGGTGACTATAAATGGACTTTTCTTCTCAATGGATGGCTTTGGCTTCGCGTTTCTCGAGGTAAACATTTATTTATAACCTTTCTAAACCGAAAACATAAAAAAATTCAACTTAAAATCAATAATGAGATTATAAAACCATTTAAAGCGAGTAATAAGGCTTTCAAAGGCATAGGTGACTATAAATTGACTTTTCTTGTCAATGGATGGCTTTTGCTTTGCGTTTCTCGAGGTAAACATTTATTTATAACCTTTCTTAACTGAAAACATAAAAAAGTTCAACTTAAAATCAATACTAAGATTATAAAACCACTTAAAGCGAGTATTAAGGCATTCAAAGGCATAGGTGACTATAAATGGACTTTACTTGTCAATGGAAGGCTCTCGCTTTGCGTTTCTTCAGGTAAACATTTATTTATAACCCTTCTCAACCGAAAACATAGAAAAATTCAACCTAAAATCAATAATGAGATTATAAAACAATTTAAAGCGAGTAAAAAAGCTTTCAAAGGCATAGGTGACTATAAATGCACTTTTCTTGTCAATGGATGGCTTTGGCTTCGCGTTTCTCGAGGTAAACATTTATTTATAACCTTTCTAAACCGAAAACATAAAAAAATTCAACTTAAAATCAATAATGAGATTATAAAACCATTTAAAGCGAGTAATAAGGCTTTGAAAGGCATAGGTGACTATAAATGCACTTTTTTTGTCAATGGATGGCTTTGGCTTCGCGTTTCTCGAGCTAAATATTTATTTAAGCAAAAACAAAAAAAAATTCAACTTAAAATCAATAATGAGATTACAAAACCATTTAAAGCGAGTAATAAGGCTTTCAAAGGCATAGGTGACTATAAATGGACTTTTCTTGTCAATGGATGGCTTTTGCTTCGCGTTTCTCGAGGTAAACATTTATTTATCACCTTTCTTAACTAAAAACATAAAAATATTTAACTGAAAATCAATACTAAGATTATAAAACGACTTAAAGCGAGTATTAAGGCATTCAAAGGCATAGGTGACTATAAATGGACTTTACTTGTCAATGGAAGGCTTTCGCTTTGCGTTTCTTAAGGTAAACATTTATTTATAACCCTTCTCAACCGAAAACATAGAAAAATTCCACCTAAATTTAATAATGAGATTATAAAACCATTTAAAGCGAGTAATAAGGCTTTCAAAGGCATAGGTGACTATAAATGGACTTTACTTGTCAATGGAAGGCTCTCGCTTTCCGTTTCTTCAGGTAAACATTTATTTATAACCCTTCTCAACCGAAAACATAGAAAAATTCAACCTAAAATCAATAATGAGATTATAAAACAATTTAAAGCGAGTAAAAAAGCTTTCAAAGGCATAGGTGACTATAAATGCACTTTTCTTATCAATGGATGGCTTTGGCTTCGCGTTTCTCGAGGTAAACATTTATTTATAACCTTTCTAAACCGAAAACATAAAAAAATTCAACTTAAAATCAATAATGAGATTATAAAACCATTTAAAGCGAGTAATAAGGCTTTGAAAGGCATAGGTGACTATAAATGCACTTTTTTTGTCAATGGATGGCTTTGGCTTCGCGTTTCTCGAGCTAAATATTTATTTAACCGAAAACATAAAAAAATTCAACTTAAAATCAATAATGAGATTACAAAACCATTTAAAGCGAGTAATAAGGCTTTCAAAGGCATAGGTGACTATAAATGGACTTTTCTTGTCAATGGATGGCTTTTGCTTCGCGTTTCTCGAGGTAAACATTTATTTATAACCTTTCTTAACTAAAAACATAAAAAAAATTAACTGAAAATCAATACTAAGATTATAAAACGACTTAAAGCGAGTATTAAGGCATTCAAAGGCATAGGTGACTATAAATTGACTTTACTTGTCAATGGAAGGCTTTCGCTTTGCGTTTCTTAAGGTAAACATTTATTTATAACCCTTCTCAACCGAAAACATAGAAAAATTCAACTTAAAATTAATAATGAGATTATAAAACCATTTAAAGCGAGTAATAAGGCTTTCAAAGGCATAGGTGACTATAAATGGACTTTTCTTGTCAATGGATGGCTTTGGCTTCGCGTTTCTCGAGGTAAACATTTATTTATAACCTTTCTAAACCAAAAACATAAAAAAATTCAACTTAAAATCAATAATGAGATTATAAAACCATTTAAAGCGAGTAATAAGGCTTTCAAAGGCATAGGTGACTATAAATGCACTTTTCTTGTCAATGGATGGCTTTGGCTTCGCGTTTCTCGAGGTAAACATTTATTTATAACCTTTCTAAACCAAAAACATATAAAATTTCAACTTAAAATCAATAATAAGATTATAAAACCATTTGAAGCGAGTAATAAGGCTTTCAAAGGCATAGGTGACTATAAATGCACTTTTGTTGTCAATGGATGGCTTTGGCTTCGCGTTTCTCGAGGTAAATATTTATTTAACCGAAAACATAAAAAAATTCAACTTAAAATCAATAATCAGATTATAAAACCATTTAAAGCGAGTAATAAGGCTTTGAAAGGCATAGGTGACTATAAATGGACTTTTCTTCTCAATGGATGGCTTTGGCTTCGCGTTTCTCGAGGTAAACATTTGTTTATAACCTTTCTAAACCAAAAACATAAAACAAATTCAACTTAAAATCAATAATGAGATTATAAAACCATTTAAAGCGAGTAATAAGGCTTTGAAAGGCATAGGTGACTATAAATGGACTTTTCTTGTCAATGGATGGCTTTGGATTTGCGTTTCTCGAGGTAAACATTTATTTATAACCTTTCTAAACCAAAAACATAAAAAAATTCAACTTAAAATCAATAATCAGATTATAAAACCATTTAAAGCGAGTAATAAGGCTTTGAAAGGCATAGGTGACTATAAATGGACTTTTTTTCTCAATGGATGGCTTTGGCTTCGCGTTTCTCGAGGTAAACATTTATTTATAACCTTTCTAAACCAAAAACATAAAAAAAATTCAACTTAAAATCAATAATGAGATTATAAAACCATTTAAAGCGAGTAATAAGGCTTTGAAAGGCATAGGTGACTAGAAAAGCACTTTTCTTGTCAATGGATGGCTTTGGCTTCACGTTTCTCGAGGTAAACATTTATTTAACCGAAAACAAAAAAAATTCAACTTAAAATCAATAATGAGATTATAAAACCATTTAAAGCGAGTAATAAGGCTTTCAAAGGCATAGGTGACTATAAATGGACTTTTCTTGTCAATGGATGGCTTTTGCTTCACGTTTCTCAAGGTAAAAATTTATTTATAACTTTTCTTAACCAAAAACATAAAAAAATTCAACTTAAAATCAATAATGAGATTATAAAACCATTTAAAAAGAGTAATAAGGCTTTGAAAGGCATAGGTGACTATAAATGGACTTTTCTTGTCAATGGATGGCTTTTGCTTCGCATTTCTCGAGGTAAACATTTATTTATAACCTTTCTAAACCAAAAACATAACAAAATTCAACTTAAAATCAATAATGAGATTATAAAACCATTTAAAGCGAGTACTAAGGCTTTCAAAAACATAGGTGACTATAAATCGACTTTTCTTGTGAATGGATGGCTTTGGCTTCGCGTTTCTCGAGGTAAACATTTATTTATAACCTTTCTAAACCAAAAACATAAAAAAATTCAACTTAAAATCAATAATGAGATTATAAAATCATTTAAAGCGAGTAATAAGGTTTTCAAAGGCATAGGTGACTATAAATGCACTTTTCTTGTCAATGGATGGCTTTGGCTTCACGTTTCTCGAGGTAAACATTTATTTATAACCTTTCTAAACCAAAAACATAAAAAAATTCAACTTAAAATCAATAATGAGATTATAAAACCATTTAAAGCGAGTAATAAGGCTTTGAAAGGCATAGGTGACTATAAATGCACTTTTCTTGTCAATGGATGGCTTTGGCTTCGCGTTTCTCGAGGTAAATATTTATTTAACCGAATACATAAAAAAGTTCAACTGAAAATCAATACTAAGATTATAAAACCACTTAAAGCGAGTATTAAGGCATTCAAAGGCATAGGTGACTATAAATGGACTTTTCTTGTCAATTGATGGCTTTTGCTTCACGTTTCTCAGGGTAAACATTTATTTATAACTTTTCTTAACCGAAAACATAAAAAAATTCAACTTAAAATCAATATTGAGATTATAAAACCATTTAAAAAGAGTAATAAGGCTTTGAAAGGCATAGGTGACTATAAATGGACTTTTCTTGTCAATGGATGGCTTTTGCTTCGCGTTTCTCGAGGTAAACATTTATTTATAACCTTTCTTAACTAAAAACAGAAAAAAATTTAACTGAAAATCAATACTAAGATTGTAAAACCACTTAAAGCGAGTATTAAGGCATTCAAAGGCATAGGTGACTATAAATGGACTTTACTTGTCAATGGAAGGCTTTCGCTTGGCGTTTCTTAAGGTAAACATTTATTTATAACCCTTCTCAACCGAAAACATAGAAAAATTCAACCTAAAATTAATAATGAGATTATAAAACCATTTAAAGCGAGTAATAAGGCTTTCAAAGGCATAGGTGACTATAAATGCACTTTTCTTGTCAATGGATGGCTTTGGCTTCGCGTTTCTCGAGGTAAACATTTATTTATAACCTTTCTAATCCAAAAACATAAAAAACTTCAACTTAAAATCAATAATGAGATTAGAAAACCATTTAAAGCGAGTAATAAGGCTTTGAAAGGCATAGGTGACTATAAATGCACTTTTGTTGTCAATGGATGGCTTTGGCTTCGCGTTTCTCGAGGTAAATATATATTTAACCGAATACATAAAAAAGTTCAACTGAAAATCAATACTAAGATTATAAAACCACT
Organism: Theobroma cacao; assembly: GCF_053813885.1. NCBI lineage: Eukaryota > Viridiplantae > Streptophyta > Magnoliopsida > Malvales > Malvaceae > Theobroma > Theobroma cacao. Next base: position 17,344,201 of record NC_142642.1, on the reverse strand, counting down.
TAAAGCGAGTATTAAGGCATTCAAAGGCAGAAGTGACTATAAATGCACTTTTCTTGTCAATGGAAGGCTTTTGCTTCACGTTTCTCAAGGTAAACATTTATTTATAACTTTTCTTCACCGAAAACATAAAAAAATTCAACTTAAAATGAATATTGAGATTATAAAACCATTTAAAAAGAGTAATAAGGCTTTGAAAGGCATAGGTGACTATAAATGGACTTTTCTTGTCAATGGATGGCTTTTGCTTTGCGTTTCTCGAGGTAAACATTTATTTATAACCTTTCTTAACTAAAAACAGAAAAAAATTTAACTGAAAACCAATACTAAGGTTATAAAACCACTTAAAGCGAGTATTAAGGCATTCAAAGGCATAGGTGACTATAAATGGACTTTACTTGTCAATGGAAGGCTTTCGCTTGGCGTTTCTTAAGGTAAACATTTATTTATAACCCTTCTCAACCGAAAACATAGAAAAATTCAACCTAAAATTAATAATGAGATTATAAAACCATTTAAAGCGAGTAATAAGGCTTTCAAAGGCATAGGTGACTATAAATGGACTTTTCTTGTCAATGGATGGCTTTGGCTTCGCGTTTCTCGAGGTAAACATTTATTTATAACCTTTCTAAACCAAAAACATAAAAAAATTCAACTTAAAATCAATAATGAGATTATAAAACCATTTAAAGCGAGTAATAAGGCTTTCAAAGGCATAGGTGAGTATAAATGCACTTTTCTTGTCAATGGATGGCTTTGGCTTCGCGTTTCTCGAGGTAAACATTTATTTATAACCTTTCTAAACCAAAAACATAAAAAAATTCAACTTAAAATCAATAATGAGATTATAAAACCATTTAAAACGAGTAATAAGGCTTTGAAAGGCATAGGTGACTATAAATGCACTTTTCTTGTCAGTGGGTAGCTTTGGCTTCGCGTTTCTCGAGGTAGACATTTATTTAGAACCTTTCTAAACCAAAAACATAAAAAAATTCAACTTAAAATCAATAATGAGATTATAAAACCATTTAAAGCGAGTAATAAGGCTTTGAAAGGCATAGGTGACTATAAATCGACTTTTCTTGTCAATGGATGGCTTTGGATTTGCGTTTCTTGAGGTAAACATTTATTTATAACCTTTCTAAACCAAAAACATAAAAAAATTCAACTTAAAATCAATAATGAGATTATAAAACCATTTAAAGTGAGTATTAAGACATTCAAAGGCATAAGTGACTATAAATGGACTTGACTTGTCAATGGAAGGCTTTGGCTTTGCGTTTCTCAAGGTAAATATTTATTTATAACCTTTCTTAACCGAAAACATAAAAAAATTCAACCTAAAATCAATAATGAGATTATAAAACCATTTAAAGTGAGCAATAAGGCTTTCAAAGACATAGGTGACTATAAATGGACTTTTCTTGTCAATGGATGGCTTTTGCTTCACATTTCCCGAGGTAAACATTTATATATTACTTCTCTTAACCAAAAACAGAAAAAATTTGAACTTAAAATCAATAATGAGATTATAAAACCATTTAAAGCGAGCAATAAGGCTTTGAAAGGCATAGGTGACTATAAATGGACTTTTCTTGTCAATGGATGGCTTTTGCTTCATGTTTCTCAAGGTAAACATTTATTTATAACTTTTCTTAACCAAAAACATAAAAAAATTCAACTTAAAATCAATAATGAGATTATAAAACAATTTAAAGCGAGTAAAAAGGCTTTGAAAGGCATAGGTGACTATAAATGCGCTTTTCTTGTCAATGGATGGCTTTGGCTTCGCGTTTCTCGAGGTAAACATTTATTTATAACCTTTCTAAACCGAAAACATAAAAAAATTCAACTCAAAACAAATAATGAGATTTTAAAACAATTTAAAGCGAGTAAAAAGGCTTTGAAAGGCATAGGTGACTATAAATGCACTTTTCTTGTCAATGGATGGCTTTGGCTTCGCGTTTCTCGAGGTAAACATTTATTTATAACCTTTCTAAACCGAAAACATAAAAAAATTCAACTTAAAACAAATAATGAGATTATAAAACCATTTAAAGCGAGTAATAAGGCTTTGAAAGGCATAGGTGACTATAAATGGACTTTTCTTGTCAATGGATGGCTTTGGCTTTGCGTTTCTCGAGGTAAAAATTTATTTATAACCTTTCTAAACCCAAAACATAAACAAATTCAACTTAAAATCAATAATGAGATTATAAAACCATTTAAAGCGAGTAATAAGGCTTTCAAAGGCATAGGTGATTATAAACGCACTTTTCTTGTCAATGGATGGCTTTGGCTTCACGTTTCTCAAGGTAAACATTTATTTATAACCTTTCTAAACCAAAAACATAAAAGAATTCAACTTAAAATCAATAATGAGATTTTAAAATCATTTAAAGCGAGTAATAAGGCCTTGAAAGGCATAGGTGACTATAAATGGACTTTTCTTGTCAATGGATGGCTTTGGATTTGCGTTTCTCAAGGTAAACATTTATTTATAACCTTTCTAAACCGAAAACATAAAAAAATTCAACTTAAAATCAATAATGATATTATAAAACCATTTAAAGCGAGTAATAATGCTTTGAAAGGCATAGGTGACTATAAATGGACTTTTCTTCTCAATGGATGGCTTTGGTTTTGCGTTTCTCGAGGTAACCATTTATTTATAACCTTTCTAAACAAAAAACATAAAAAAATTCAACTTAAAATCAATAATGAGATTATAAAACCATTTAAGGCGAGTAATAAAGCTTCGAAAGGCATAGGTGACTATAAATGGACTTTTCTTCTCAATGGATGGCTTTGGCTTCGCGTTTCTCGAGGTAAACATTTATTTATAACCTTTCTAAACCGAAAACATAAAAAAATTCAACTTAAAATCAATAATGAGATTATAAAACCATTTAAAGCGAGTAATAAGGCTTTCAAAGGCATAGGTGAGTATAAATGCACTTTTCTTGTCAATGGATGGCTTTTGCTTTGCGTTTCTCGAGGTAAACATTTATTTATAACCTTTCTTAACTGAAAACATAAAAAAGTTCAACTTAAAATCAATACTAAGATTATAAAACCACTTAAAGCGAGTATTAAGGCATTCAAAGGCATAGGTGACTATAAATGGACTTTACTTGTCAATGGAAGGCTCTCGCTTTGCGTTTCTTCAGGTAAACATTTATTTATAACCCTTCTCAACCGAAAACATAGAAAAATTCAACCTAAAATCAATAATGAGATTATAAAACAATTTAAAGCGAGTAAAAAAGCTTTCAAAGGCATAGGTGACTATAAATGCACTTTTCTTGTCAATGGATGGCTTTGGCTTCGCGTTTCTCGAGGTAAACATTTATTTATAACCTTTCTAAATCGAAAACATAAAAAAATTCAACTTAAAATCAATAATGAGATTATAAAACCATTTAAAGCGAGTAATAAGGCTTTGAAAGGCATAGGTGACTATAAATGCACTTTTTTTGTCAATGGATGGCTTTGGCTTCGCGTTTCTCGAGCTAAATATTTATTTAACCGAAAACATAAAAAAATTCAACTTAAAATCAATAATGAGATTATAAAACCATTTAAAGCGAGTAATAAGGCTTTCAAAGGCATAGGTGACTATAAATGGACTTTTCTTGTCAATGGATGGCTTTTGCTTCGTGTTTCTCGAGGTAAACATTTATTTATAACCTTTCTTAACTAAAAACATAAAAATATTTAACTGAAAATCAATACTAAGATTATAAAACCACTTAAAGCGAGTATTAAGGCATTCAAAGGCATAGGTGACTATAAATGGACTTTATTTGTAAATGGAAGGCTTTCGCTTTGCGTTTCTTAAGGTAAACATTTATTTATAACCCTTCTCAACCGAAAACATAGAAAAATTCCACCTAAATTTAATAATGAGATTATAAAACCATTTAAAGCGAGTAATAAGGCTTTCAAAGGCATAGGTGACTATAAATGGACTTTACTTGTCAATGGAAGGCTCTCGCTTTGCGTTTCTTCAGGTAAACATTTATTTATAACCCTTCTCAACCGAAAACATAGAAAAATTCAACCTAAAATCAATAATGAGATTATAAAACAATTTAAAGCGAGTAAAAAAGCTTTCAAAGGAATAGGTGACTATAAATGCACTTTTCTTATCAATGGATGGCTTTGGCTTCGCGTTTCTCGAGGTAAACATTTATTTATAACCTTTCTAAACCGAAAACATAAAAAAATTCAACTTAAAATCAATAATGAGATTATAAAACCATTTAAAGCGAGTAATAAGGCTTTGAAAGGCATAGGTGACTATAAATGCACTTTTTTTGTCAATGGATGGCTTTGGCTTCGCGTTTCTCGAGCTAAATATTTATTTAACCGAAAATATAAAAAAATTCAACTTAAAATCAATAATGAGATTACAAAACCATTTAAAGCGAGTAATAAGGCTTTCAAAGGCATAGGTGACTATAAATGGACTTTTCTTGTCAATGGATGGCTTTTGCTTCGCGTTTCTCGAGGTAAACATTTATTTATAACCTTTCTTAACTAAAAACATAAAAAAAATTAACTGAAAATCAATACTAAGATTATAAAACGACTTAAAGCGAGTATTAAGGCATTCAAAGGCATAGGTGACTATAAATTGACTTTACTTGTCAATGGAAGGCTTTCGCTTTGCGTTTCTTAAGGTAAAAATTTATTTATAACCCTTCTCAACCGAAAACATAGAAAAATTCAACTTAAAATTAATAATGAGATTATAAAACCATTTAAAGCGAGTAATAAGGCTTTCAAAGGCATAGGTGACTATAAATGGACTTTTCTTGTCAATGGATGGCTTTGGCTTCGCGTTTCTCGAGGTAAACATTTATTTATAACCTTTCTAAACCAAAAACATAAAAAAATTCAACTTAAAATCAATAATGAGATTATAAAACCATTTAAAGCGAGTAATAAGGCTTTCAAAGGCATAGGTGACTATAAATGCACTTTTCTTGTCAATGGATGGCTTTGGCTTCGCGTTTCTCGAGGTAAACATTTATTTATAACCTTTCTAAACCAAAAACATATAAAATTTCAACTTAAAATCAATAATAAGATTATAAAACCATTTGAAGCGAGTAATAAGGCTTTCAAAGGCATAGGTGACTATAAATGCACTTTTCTTGTCAATGGATGGCTTTGGCTTCGCGTTTCTCGAGGTAAATATTTATTTAATCGAAAACATAAAAAAAGTCAACTTAAAATCAATAATCAGATTATAAAACCATTTAAAGCGAGTAATAAGGCTTTGAAAGGCATAGGTGACTATAAATGGACTTTTCTTCTCAATGGATGGCTTTGGCTTCACGTTTCTCGAGGAAAATATTTGTTTATAACCTTTCTAAACAAAAAACATAAAACAAATTCAACTTAAAATCAATAATGAGATTATAAAACCATTTAAAGCGAGTAATAAGGCTTTTAAAGGCATAGGTGACTATAAATGGACTTTTCTTGTCAATGGATGGCTTTGGCTTCGCGTTTCTCGAGGTAAACATTTATTTATAACCTTTCTAAACCAAAAACATAAAAAAATTCAACTTAAAATCAATAATCAGATTATAAAACCATTTAAAGCGAGTAATAAGGCTTTGAAAGGCATAGGTGACTATAAATGGACTTTTTTTCTCAATGGATGGCTTTGGCTTCGCGTTTCTCGAGGTAAACATTTATTTACAACCTTTCTAAACCAAAAACATAAAAAAAATTCAACTTAAAATCAATAATGAGATTATAAAACCATTTAAAGCGAGTAATAAGGCTTTGAAAGGCATAGGTGACTAGAAAAGCACTTTTCTTGTCAATGGATGGCTTTGGCTTCACGTATCTCGAGGTAAACATTTATTTAACCGAAAACATAAAAAAATTCAACTTAAAATCAATAATGAGATTATAAAACCATTTAAAGCGAGTAATAAGGCTTTCAAAGGCATAGGTGACTATAAATGGACTTTTCTTGTCAATGGATGGCTTTTGCTTCACGTTTCTCAAGGTAAAAATTTATTTATAACTTTTCTTAACCAAAAACATAAAAAAATTCAACTTAAAATCAATAATGAGATTATAAAACCATTTAAAAAGAGTAATAAGGCTTTGAAAGGCATAGGTGACTATAAATGGACTTTTCTTGTCAATGGATGGCTTTTGCTTCGCATTTCTCGAGGTAAACATTTATTTATAACCTTTCTAAACCAAAAACATAACAAAATTCAACTTAAAATCAATAATGAGATTATAAAACCATTTAAAGCGAGTACTAAGGCTTTCAAAAACATAGGTGACTATAAATCGACTTTTCTTGTCAATGGATGGCTTTGGCTTCGCGTTTCTCGAGGTAAACATTTATTTATAACCTTTCTAAACCAAAAACATAAAAAAATTCAACTTAAAATCAATAATGAGATTATAAAACCATTTAAAGCGAGTAATAAGGTTTTCAAAGGCATAGATGACTATAAATGCACTTTTCTTGTCAATGGATGGCTTTGGCTTCGCGTTTCTCGAGGTAAACATTTATTTATAACCTTTCTAAACCAAAAACATAAAAAAATTCAACTTAAAATCAATAATGAGATTATAAAACCATTTAAAGCGAGTAATAAGGCTTTGAAAGGCATAGGTGACTATAAATGCACTTTTCTTGTCAATGGATGGCTTTGGCTTCGCGTTTCTCGAGGTAAATATTTATTTAACCGAATACATAAAAAAGTTCAACTGAAATTCAATACTAAGATTATAAAACCACTTAAAGCGAGTATTAAGGCATTCAAAGGCATAGGTGACTATAAATGGACTTTTCTTGTCAATGGATGGCTTTTGCTTCACGTTTCTCAGGGTAAACATTTATTTATAACTTTTCTTAACCGAAAACATAAAAAAATTCAACTTAAAATCAATATTGAGATTATAAAACCATTTAAAAAGAGTAATAAGGCTTTGAAAGGCATAGGTGACTATAAATGGACTTTTCTTGTCAACGGATGGCTTTTGCTTTGCGTTTCTCGAGGTAAACATTTATTTATAACATTTCTTAACTAAAAACAGAAAAAAATTTAACTGAAAACCAATACTAAGGTTATAAAACCACTTAAAGCGAGTATTAAGGCATTCAAAGGCATAGGTGACTATAAATGGACTTTACTTGTCAATGGAAGGCGTTCGCTTGGCGTTTCTTAAGGTAAACATTTATTTATAACCCTTCTCAACCGAAAACATAGAAAAATTCAACCTAAAATTAATAATGAGATTATAAAACCATTTAAAGCGAGTAATAAGGCTTTCAAAGGCATAGGTGACTATAAATGCACTTTTCTTGTCAATGGATGGCTTTGGCTTCGCGTTTCTCAAGGTAAACATTTATTTATAACCTTTCTAATCCAAAAACATAAAAAACTTCAACTTAAAATCAATAATGAGATTAGAAAACCATTTAAAGCGAGTAATAAGGCTTTGAAAGGCATAGGTGACTATAAATGCACTTTTGTTGTCAATGGATGGCTTTGGCTTCGCGTTTCTCGAGGTAAATATTTATTTAACCGAATACATAAAAAAGTTCAACTGAAAATCAATACTAAGATTATAAAACCACTTAAATCGAGTATTAAGGCATTCAAAGGCAGAAGTGACTATAAATGCACTTTTCTTGTCAATGGAAGGCTTTTGCTTCACGTTTCTCAAGGTAAACATTTATTTATAACTTTTCTTAACCAAAAACATAAAAAAATTCAACTTAAAATGAATATTGAGATTATAAAACCATTTAAAAAGAGTAATAAGGCTTTGAAAGGCATAGGTGACTATAAATGGACTTTTCTTGTCAATGGATGGCTTTTGCTTTGCGTTTCTCGAGGTAAACATTTATTTATAACCTTTCTTAACTAAAAACAGAAAAAAATTTAACTGAAAACCAATACTAAGATTATAAAACCACTTAAAGCGAGTATTAAGGCATTCAAAGGCATAGGTGACTATAAATGGACTTTACTTGTCAATGGAAGGCTTTCGCTTGGCGTTTCTTAAGGTAAACATTTATTTATAACCCTTCTCAACCGAAAACATAGAAAAATTCAACCTAAAATTAATAATGAGATTATAAAACCATTTAAAGCGAGTAATAAGGCTTTCAAAGGCATAGGTGAGTATAAATGCACTTTTCTTGTCAATGGATGGCTTTGGCTTCGCGTTTCTCGAGGTAAACATTTATTTATAACCTTTCTAAACCAAAAACATAAAAAAATTCAACTTAAAATCAATAATGAGATTATAAAACCATTTAAAACGAGTAATAAGGCTTTGAAAGGCATAGGTGACTATAAATGCACTTTTCTTGTCAATGGATAGCTTTGGCTTCGCGTTTCTCGAGGTAGACATTTATTTAGAACCTTTCTAAACCAAAAACATAAAAAAATTCAACTTAAAATTAATAATGAGATTATAAAACCATTTAAAGCGAGTAATAAGGCTTTGAAAGGCATAGGTGACTATAAATCGACTTTTCTTGTCAATGGATGGCTTTGGATTTGCGTTTCTCGAGGTAAACATTTATTTATAACCTTTCTAAACCAAAAACATAAAAAAATTCAACTTAAAATCAATAATGAGATTATAAAACCATTTAAAGTGAGTATTAAGGCATTCAAAGGCATAGGTGACTATAAATGGACTTGACTTGTCAATGGAAGGCTTTCGCATTGCGTTTCTCAAGGTAAATATTTATTTATAACCTTTCTTAACCGAAAACATAAAAAAATTCAACCTAAAATTAATAATGAGATTATAAAACCATTTAAAGTGAGCAATAAGGCTTTCAAAGACATAGGTGACTATAAATGGACTTTTCTTGTCAATGGATGGCTTTTGCTTCACATTTCCCGAGGTAAACATTTATATATTACTTCTCTTAACCAAAAACAGAAAACATTTGAACTTAAAATCAATAATGAGATTATAAAACCATTTAAAGCGAGCAATAAGGCTTTGAAAGGCATTGGTGACTATAAATGGACTTTTCTTGTCAATGGATGGCTTTTGCTTCATGTTTCTCAAGGTAAACATTTATTTATAACTTTTCTTAACCAAAAACATAAAAAAATTCAACTTAAAATCAATAATGAGATTATAAAACAATTTAAAGCGAGTAAAAAGGCTTTGAAAGGCATAGGTGACTATAAATGCGCTTTTCTTGTCAATGGATGGCTTTGGCTTCGCGTTTCTCGAGGTAAACATTTATTTATAACCTTTCTAAACCGAAAACATAAAAAAATTCAACTCAAAACAAATAATGAGATTTTAAAACAATTTAAAGCGAGTAAAAAGGCTTTGAAAGGCATAGGTGACTATAAATGCACTTTTCTTGTCAATGGATGGCTTTGGCTTCGCGTTTCTCGAGGTAAACATTTATTTATAACCTTTCTAAACCGAAAACATAAAAAAATTCAACTTAAAACAAATAATGAGATTATAAAACCATTTAAAGCGAGTAATAAGGCTTTGAAAGGCATAGGTGACTATAAATGGACTTTTCTTGTCAATGGATGGCTTTGGCTTTGCGTTTCTCGAGGTAAACATTTATTTATAACCTTTCTAAACCCAAAACATAAACAAATTCAACTTAAAATCAATAATGAGATTATAAAACCATTTAAAGCGAGTAATAAGGCTTTCAAAGGCATAGGTGATTATAAACGCACTTTTCTTGTCAATGGATGGCTTTGGCTTCACGTTTCTCAAGGTAAACATTTATTTATAACCTTTCTAAACCAAAAACATAAAAGAATTCAACTTAAAATCAATAATGAGATTTTAAAATCATTTAAAGCGAGTAATAAGGCCTTGAAAGGCATAGGTGACTATAAATGGACTTTTCTTGTCAATGGATGGCTTTGGATTTGCGTTTCTCAAGGTAAACATTTATTTATAACCTTTCTAAACCGAAAACATAAAAAAATTCAACTTAAAATCAATAATGATATTATAAAACCATTTAAAGCGAGTAATAATGCTTTGAAAGGCATAGGTGACTATAAATGGACTTTTCTTCTCAATGGATGGCTTTGGTTTTGCGTTTCTCGAGGTAACCATTTATTTATAACCTTTCTAAAGAAAAAACATAAAAAAATTCAACTTAAAATCAATAATGAGATTATAAAACCATTTAAGGCGAGTAATAAAGCTTCGAAAGGCATAGGTGACTATAAATGGACTTTTCTTCTCAATGGATGGCTTTGGCTTCGCGTTTCTCGAGGTAAACATTTATTTATAACCTTTCTAAACCGAAAACATAAAAAAATTCAACTTAAAATCAATAATGAGATTATAAAACCATTTAAAGCGAGTAATAAGGCTTTCAAAGGCATAGGTGAGTATAAATGCACTTTTCTTGTCAATGGATGGCTTTTGCTTTGCGTTTCTCGAGGTAAACATTTATTTATAACCTTTCTTAACTGAAAACATAAAAAAGTTCAACTTAAAATCAGTACTAAGATTATAAAACCACTTAAAGCGAGTATTAAGGCATTCAAAGGCATAGGTGACTATAAATGGACTTTACTTGTCAATGGAAGGCTCTCGCTTTGCGTTTCTTCAGGTAAACATTTATTTATAACCCTTCTCAACCGAAAACATAGAAAAATTCAACCTAAAATCAATAATGAGATTACAAAACAATTTAAAGCGAGTAAAAAAGCTTTCAAAGGCATAGGTGACTATAAATGCACTTTTCTTGTCAATGGATGGCTTTGGCTTCGCGTTTCTCGAGGTAAACATTTATTTATAACCTTTCTAAATCGAAAACATAAAAAAATTCAACTTAAAATCAATAATGAGATTATAAAACCATTTAAAGCGAGCAATAAGGCTTTGAAAGGCATAGGTGACTATAAATGGACTTTTCTTGTCAATGGATGGCTTTTGCTTCATGTTTCTCAAGGTAAACATTTATTTATAACTTTTCTTAACCAAAAACATAAAAAAATTCAACCTAAAATCAATAATGAGATTATAAAACAATTTAAAGCGAGTAAAAAGGCTTTGAAAGGCATAGGTGACTATAAATGCGCTTTTCTTGTCAATGGATGGCTTTGGCTTCGCGTTTCTCGAGGTAAACATTTATTTATAACCTTTCTAAACCGAAAACATAAAAAAATTCAACTCAAAACAAATAATGAGATTTTAAAACAATTTAAAGCGAGTAAAAAGGCTTTGAAAGGCATAGGTGACTATAAATGCACTTTTCTTGTCAATGGATGGCTTTGGCTTCGCGTTTCTCGAGGTAAACATTTATTTATAACCTTTCTAAACCGAAAACATAAAAAAATTCAACCTAAAACAAATAATGAGATTATAAAACCATTTAAAGCGAGTAATAAGGCTTTGAAAGGCATATGTGACTATAAATGGACTTTTCTTGTCAATGGATGGCTTTGGCTTTGCGTTTCTCGAGGTAAACATTTATTTATAACCTTTCTAAACCCAAAACATAAACAAATTCAACTTAAAATCAATAATGAGATTATAAAACCATTTAAAGCGAGTAATAAGGCTTTCAAAGGCATAGGTGATTATAAACGCACTTTTCTTGTCAATGGATGGCTTTGGCTTCGCGTTTCTCAAGGTAAACATTTATTTATAACCTTTCTAAACCAAAAACATAAAAGAATTCAACTTAAAATCAATAATGAGATTATAAAATCGTTTAAAGCGAGTAATAAGGCCTTGAAAGGCATAGGTGACTATAAATGGACTTTTCTTGTCAATGGATGGCTTTGGATTTGCGTTTCTCAAGGTAAACATTTATTTATAACCTTTCTAAACCGAAAACATAAAAAAATTCAACTTAAAATCAATAATGATATTATAAAACCATTTAAAGCGAGTAATAATGCTTTGAAAGGCATAAGTGACTATAAATGGACTTTTCTTCTCAATGGATGGCTTTGGTTTTGCGTTTCTCGAGGTAACCATTTATTTATAACCTTTCTAAACAAAAAACATAAAAAAATTCAACTTAAAATCAATAATGAGATTATAAAACCATTTAAGGCGAGTAATAAAGCTTCGAAAGGCATAGGTGACTATAAATGGACTTTTCTTGTCAATGGATGGCTTTGGATTTGCGTTTCTCGAGGTAAACATTTATTTATAACCTTTCTAAACCGAAAACATAAACAAATTCGACTTAAAATCAATAATGAGATTATAAAACCATTTAAAGCGAGTAATAAGGCTTTGAAAGGCATAGGTGACTATAAATGGACTTTTCTTGTCAATGGATGGCTTTGGCTTCGAGTTTCTCGAGGTAAAAATTTATTTATAACTTTTCTTAACCAAAAAGATAAAAAAATTCAACTTAAAATCAATAATGAGATTATAAAACCATGTAAAAAGAGTAATAAGGCTTTGAAAGGCATAGGTGACTATAAATGGACTTTTCTTGTCAATGGATGGCTTTTGCTTTGCGTTTCTCGAGGTAAACATTTATTTATAACCTTTCTTAACTGAAAACATAAAAAAGTTCAACTTAAAATCAATACTAAGATTATAAAACCACTTAAAGCGAGTATTAAGGCATTCAAAGGCATAGGTGACTATAAATGGACTTTACTTGTCAATGGAAGGCTTTCGCTTTGCGTTTCTAAAGGTAAACATTTATTTATAACCTTTCTTAACCGAAAACATAAAAAAATTCAACTTAAAATCAATAATGAGATTATAAAACCATTTAAAGCGAGCAATAAGGCTTTCAAAGACATAGGTGACTATAAATGGACTTTTCTTGTCAATGGATGGCTTTTGCTTCACATTTCCCGAGGTAAACATTTATTTATTACCTTTCTTAACCGAAAACATAAAAAAATTCAACTTCAAATCAATAATGAGATTATAAAACCATTTAAAGCGAGTAATAAGGCTTTGAAAGGCATAGGTGACTATACATAGACTTTTCTTGTCAATGGATGGCTTTGGCTTCGCGTTTCTCGAGGTAAACATTTATTTATAACCTTTCTTAACCGAAAACATTAAAAAATTCAACTTAAAATCAATAATGAGATTATAAAACCATTCACAGCGAGCAATAAGGCTTTCAAAGGCATAGATAACTATAAATGGACTTTTCTTGTCAATGGATGGCTTTTGCCTCACATTTCCCGAGGTAAACATTTATTTATTACCTTTCTTAACCGAAAACATAAAAAAATTCAACTTCAAATCAATAATGAGATTATAAAACCATTTAAAGCGAGTAATAAGGCTTTTAAAGGTATAGGTGACTGTAAATGGACTTTACTTGTCAATGGAAGCCTTTCGCTTTGCGTTTCTCAAGGTAAACATTTATTATAACCTTTCTTGACCGAAAACATAAAAAAATTCAACTTAAAATCAAGAATGAGATTATAAAACCATTTAAAGCGAGCAATATGGCTTTCAAAGGCATAGGTGACTATAAATGGACTTTACTTGTCAATGGAAGACTTTCGCTTTGTGTTTCTCAAGGTAAACATTTATTTATAACCTTTCTTAATCGAAAACATAAAAAAATTCAACTTAAAATCAATAATGAGATTATAAAACAATTTAAAGCGAGTAATAATGCTTTCAAAGGTATAGGTGACTATAAATGAACTTTTCTTATCAATGGATGGCTTTTGCTTCACGTTTCTTGAGGTAAACGTTTATTTATAACCTTTCTTAACTAAAAACATAAAAAAGTTCAACTTAAAATCAATAATGAAATTATAAAACCATTTAAAGTGGGTAATAAGGCTTTGAAAGGTATAGGTGACTATAAATGGACTTTTCTTGTCAATGGATGGCTTTTGCTTCACGTTTCTCGAGGTAAACATTTATTTATAACCTTTCTTAATCGAAAACATAAAAAATTTCAATTTAAAATCAATAATGAGATTATAAAACCATTTAAAGCGAGTAATAAGGCTTTCAAAGGTATAGGTGACTATAAATGGACTTTACTTGTCAATGGAAGGCTTTTGCTTTGCGTTTCTAAAGGTAAACATTTATTGATAACCTTTCTTAACTGAAAACATAAAAAAATTCAACTTAAAATCAATAATGAGATTATAAAACCATTTAAAGCGAGCAATAAGGCTTTCAAAGGCATAGGTGACTATAAATGGACTTCTCTTATCAATGGATGGCTTTTGCTTCACATTTCCCAAGGTAAACATTTATTTATTACATTTCTTCACCGAAAACATAAAAAAAGTCAACTTAAAATCAATAATGAGATTATAAAACAATTTAAAGAGAGCAATAAGGCTTTCAAAGGCATAGGTGACTATAAATGGACTTTTCTTGTCAATGGATGGCTTTTGCTTCACGTTTCCCAAGGTAAACATTTATTTATAACCTTTCTTAATCGAAAACATAAAAAAATTCAACTTAAAATCAATAATGAGATTATAAAACCATTTAAGGCGAGTAATAAGGCTTTCAAAGGCATAGGTGACTATAAATGGACTTTTCTTGTCAATGGATGGCTTTTGCTTCACGTTTCTCAAGGTAAACATTTATTTATAACTTTTCTTAACCGAAAACATAAAAAAATTCAACTTAAAATCAATAATGAGATTATAAAACCATTTAAAAAGAGTAATAAGGCTTTGAAAGGCATAGGTGACTATAAATGGACTTTTCTTGTCAATTGATGGCTTTTGCTTCACATTTCCCGAGGTAAACATTTATTTATTGCCTTTCTTAACCAAAACATAAAAAAATTCAACTTAAAATAAATAACGAGATTAGAAAACCATTTAAAGCGAGTAATAAGGCTTTCAAAGGCATAGGTGACTATCAATGGACTTTTCTTGTCAATGGATGGCTTTTGCTTCGCGTTTCTCGAGGCAAACATTTATTTATAACCTTTCTTATCCGAAAACATAAAAAATTTCAATCTAAAATCAATAATGAGATTATAAAACTATTTAAAGTGAGTAATAAGGCTTTCAAAGGCATAAGTGGCTATAAATGGACTTTTCTTGTCAATGGATGGCTTTTGCTTTACGTTTCTCGAGGTAAACAGTCAATTATAATCTGTTTTATGAAAAATGTAAAAAAAATTCAATTTAAAATCAGTAATGAGATTATAAAACTGTTTAAGGCAAGTAATTAAGTTGTCCAAGGCATAAGTGACTATAAATGAGCTTTCTTGTCAATGGATGGCTTTTGTCTCACATTTCCCAAGGTAAACATTTATTTATAACCTTTCTTAACCGAAAACATAAAAAAAATCAACTTAAAATCAATAATGAGATTATAAAACCATTTAAAGCGAGTAATAAGGCTTTCAAAGGCATAGGTGACTATAAATGGACTTTACTTGTCAATGGAAGGATTTTGCTTGGCGTTTCTCAAGGTAAACATTTATTTATAACCTTTCTTAACCAAAAACATAAAAACATTCAACTTAAAATCAATAATGAGATTATAAAACTATATAAAGCGAGTAATAATGCTTTCAAAGGCATAGGTGACTATAAATGGACTTTTCTTGTCAATGGATGGCTTTTGCTTCACATTTCCTGAGGTAAACATTTATTTATTACATTTCTTAACCGAAAACATAAAAAAATTAAACTTAAAATCAATAATGAGATTATAAAACCACTTAAAGCGAGTAATAAGGCTTTCAAAGGTATAGGTGACTATAAATGGACTTTCCTTGTCAATGGATGGCTTTTGCTTCACGTTTCTCAAGGTAAACATTTATTTATAACCTTTCTTAACCGAAAACATAAAAAAATTCAACTTAAAATCAATAATGAGATTATAAAACCATTTAAAAAGAGTAATAAGGCTTTGAAAGGCATAGGTGACTATAAATGGACTTTTCTTGTCAATGGATGGCTTTTGCTTCACATTTCTAGAGGTAAACATTTATTTATTACATTTCTTAACCGAAAACATAAAAACATTCAACTTAAAATCAATAATGAGATTATAAAACCATTTAAAGCGAGTAATAAGGCTTTCAAAGGCATAGGTGACCATAAATGGACTTTACTTGTCAATGGAAGGCTTTCGCTCTGCGTTTCTCAAGGTAAACATTTATTTATAACCTTTCTTAACCGAAAACATAAAAAAATTCAACTTAAAATCAAGAATGAGATTATAAAACCATTTAAAGCGAGCAATAAGGCTTTAAAAGGCATAGGTGACTATAAATGGACTTTTCTTGTCAATGGATGGCTTTTGCTTCACATTTCCCGAGGTAAACATTTATTTATTACATTTCTTAACCGAAAACATAAAAAAATTCAACTTAAAATCAATAATGAGATTATAAAACCATTTAAAGCGACTAATAACGCTTTCAAAGGCATAGGTGACTATAAATGGACTTTTCTTGTCAATGGATGGCTTTTACTTCACGTTTCTCAAGGTAAACATTTATTTATTACCTTTCTTAATCGAAAACATAAAAAAATTCAACTTAAAATCAATAATAGAATTATAAAACCATTTAAAGCGAGTAATAAGGCTTTCAAAAGCATAGGTGACTATAAATGGACTTTTCCTGTCAACGGATGGCTTTTGCTTCACGTTTCTCAAGGTAAACTTTTATTTATAACCTTTCCTAACCGAAAACAGAAAAAAATTCAACTTAAAATCAATAATGAAATTATAAAACCATTTAAAAAAAGTAATAAGGCTTTGAAAGGCATAGGTGACTATAAATGGACTTTTCTTGTCAATGGATGGCTTTTGCTTTGCGTTTCTCCAGGTAAACAGTTATTTATAACCTTTCTTAACCGAAAACATAAACAATTTTAATTCAAAATCAATAATGAGATTAGAAAACCATTTAAAGCGAGTAATAAGGCTTTCAAAGGTATAGGTGACTATAAATGGACTTTACTTGTCAATGGAAGGCCTTCGCTTTGCGTTTCTCAAGGTAAGCATTTATTTATAACCTTTCTTAACCGAAAACATAAAAAGATTCAACTTAAAATCAATAATGAGATTATAAAACCATTTAAAGCGGGCAATAAGGCTTTCAAAGGCATAGGTGACTATAAAAGGACTTTTTTTGTCGACGGATGGCTTTTGCTTCACATTTCCTGAGGTAAACATTTATTTATAACCTTTCTTAACCGAAAACATAAAAAAGTTCAACTTGAAATCAATACAAAGATTATAAAACCACTTAAAACGAGTATTAAGGCATTCAAAGGCATAGGTGACTATAAATGGACTTTACTTGGCAATGGAAGGCTTTCGCTTTGCGTTTCTCAAGGTAAACATTTATTTATAACCTTTCTTAACCGAAAACATTAAAAAATTCAACTTAAAATCAATAATGAGATTATAAAACCTTTTGAAGCGAGTAATAAGACTTTCAAAGGCATAGGTGACTATAAATGGACTTTTCTTGTCAATGGATGGTTTTTGCTTCACATTTCTCAAGGTGAACATTTATTTATAACCTTTCTTAACCGAAAACATAAAAAAATTCAACTTAAAATCAGTAATAAGATTATAAAACCATTTAAAGCGAGCAATAAGACTTTCAAAGGCATAGATGACTATAAATGGACTTTACTTGTCAATGGAAGGATTTCGCTTGGCGTTTCTCAAGGTAAACATTTATTTATAACCTTTCTTAACCGAAAACATAAAAAAATTCAACTTAAAATCAATAATGAGATTATAAAACCATTTAAAGCGAGCAATAAGGCTTTCAAAGACATAGGTGACTATAAATGGACTTTTCTTATCAATGGATGGCTTTTGCTTCACATTTCCCAAGGTAAACATTTATTTATTGCTTTTCTTAACCGAAAACATAAAAAAATTCAACTTAAAATCAATAATGAGATTATAAAACCATTTAAAGCGAGTAATAAGGCTTTGAAAGGCATAGGTGACTATAAATGGACTTTTCTTGTCAATGGATGGCTTTTGCTTCACGTTTCTCAAGGTAAACATTTATTTATAACTTTTCTTAACCGAAAACATAAAAAAATTGAACTTAAAATCAATAATGAGATTATAAAACCATTTAAAAAGAGTAATAAGGCTTTGAAAAGCATAGGTGACTATAAATGGACTTTTCTTGTCAATGGAAGGCTTTCGCTTTGTGTTTCTTAAGGTTAATATTTATTTATAACCTTTCTCAACCGAAAACATAGAAAAATTCAACCTAAAATTAATAATGAGATTATAAAACCATTTAAAGCGAGTAATAAGGCTTTCAAAGGCATAAGTGGCTATAAATGGACTTTTCTTGTCAATGGATGGCTTTTGCTTCACGTTTCTCGAGGTAAACATTCAATTATAATCTGTTTTATGAAAAATGTAAAAAAATTCAATTTAAAATCAGTAATGAGATTATAAAACTGTTTAAGGCAAGTAATTAAGTTGTCTAAGGCATGAGTGACTATAAATGAGCTTTCTTGTCAATGGATGGCTTTCGCTTCATGTTTCTCGAGGTAAACATTCATTTATAACCTTTCTTAACAAAAACGTAAAAAAATTCAACTTAAAATCAATAATGAGATTATAAAACCATTTAAAGTGAATAGTAAGGCTTTCAACGGCATAGGTGACTATAAATGGACTTTTCTTGCCAATGGATGGCTTTGGATTTGCATTTCTCGAGGTAAACATTTATTTATAACCTTTCTAAACCAAAGCCATAAAAAAATTCAACTTAAAATCAATAATGAGATTATAAAACCATTTAAAGCGAGTAATAAGGCTTTGAAAGGCATAGGTGACTATAAATGGACTTTTCTTGTCAATGGATGGTTTTTGCTTTGCGTTTCTTGAGGTAAACATTTATTTATAACATTTCTTAACCGAAAACATAAAAAAGTTCAACTGAAAATCAATACTAAGATTATAAAACCTCTTAAAGCGAGTATTAAGGCATTCAAAGGCATAGGTGACTATAAATGGACTTTACTTGTCAATGGAAGGCTTTCGCTTTGCGTTTCTTAAGGTAAACATTTATTTATAACCTTTCTCAACCGAAAACATAGAAAAATTCAACTTAAAATCAATAATGAGATTATAAAACCTTTTGAAGCGAGTAATAAGGCTTTCAAAGGCATAGGTGACTATAAATGGACTTTTCTTGTCAATGGATGGTTTTTGCTTCACATTTCTCAAGGTGAACATTTATTTATAACCTTTCTTAACCGAAAACATAAAAAAATTCAACTTAAAATCAGTAATAAGATTATAAAACCATTTAAAGCGAGAAATAAGGCTTTCAAAGGCATAGATGACTATAAATGGACTTTACTTGTCAATGGAAGGATTTCGCTTGGCGTTTCTCAAGGTAAACATTTATTTATAACCTTTCTTAACCGAAAACATAAAAAAATTCAACTTAAAATCAATAATGAGATTATAAAACCATTTGAAGCGAGTATTAAGGCATTCAAAGGCATAGGTGACTATAAATGGACTTTACTTGTCAATGGAAGGCTTTCGCTTTGTGTTTCTCAAGGTAAACATTTATTTATAGCCTTTCTTAACCGAAAATATAAAAGAATTTAACTTAAAATCAATAATGAGATTATAAAACCATTTAAAGCGAGCAATAAGGCTTTCAAAGACATAGGTGACTATAAATGGACTTTTCTTGTCAATGGATAGCTTTTGCTTCACATTTCCCAAGGTAAACATTTATTTATTGCTTTTCTTAACCGAAAGCATAAAAAAATTCAACTTAAAATCAATAATGAGATTATAAAACCATTTAAAGCGAGTAATAAGGCTTTGAAAGGCATAGGTGACTATAAATGGACTTTTCTTGTCAATAGATGGCTTTTGCTTCACGTTTCTCAAGGTAAACATTTATTTATAACTTTTCTTAACCGAAAACATAAAAAAATTGAACTTAAAATCAATAATGAGATTATAAAACCATTTAAAAAGAGTAATAAGGCTTTGAAAAGCATAGATGACTATAAATGGACTTTTCTTGTCAATGGATGGCTTTTGCTTTGCGTTTCTCGAGGTAAACATTTATTTATAACCTTTCTTAACCGAAAACATAAAAAAGTTCAACTTAAAATCAATTCTAAGATTATAAAACCACTTAAAGCGAGTATTAAGGCATTCAAAGGCATAGGTGACTATAAATGGACTTTACTTGTTAATGGAAGGCTTTCGCTTTGCGTTTCTTAAGGTAAATATTTATTTATAACCTTTCTCAACCGAAAACATAGAAAAATTCAACCTAAAATTAATAATGAGATTATAAAACCATTTAAAGCGAGTAATAAGGCTTTCAAAGGCATAAGTGGCTATAAATGGACTTTTCTTGTCAATGGATGGCTTTTGCTTCACGTTTCTCGAGGTAAACATTCAATTATAATCTATTTTATGAAAAATGTAAAAAAATTCAATTTAAAATCAGTAATGAGATTATAAAACTGTTTAAGGCAAATAATTAAGTTGTCTAAGGCATGAGTGATTATAAATGAGCTTTCTTGTCAATGGATGGATTTCGCTTCATGTTTCTCGAGGTAAAAATTCAATTAAAACCTTTCTTAACAAAAACTTAAAAATATTCAACTTAAAATCAATAATGAGATTATAAAACCATTTAAAGCGAATAGTAAGGCTTTCAACGGCATACGTGACTATAAATGGACTTTTCTTGCCAATGGATGGCTTTGGATTTGCGTTTCTCGAGGTAAACATTTATTTATAACCTTTATAAACCAAAAACATAAAAAAATTCAACTTAAAATCAATAATGAGAATATAAAACCATTTAAAGCGAGTAATAAGGCTTTGAAAGGCATAGGTGACTATAAATGGACTTTTCTTGTCAATGGATGGCTTTTGCTTTGCGTTTCTCGAGGTAAACATTTATTTATAACCTTTCTTAACCGAAAACATAAAAAAGTTCAACTTAAAATCAATACTAAGATTATAAAACCACTTAAAGCGAGTATTAAGGCATTCAAAGGCATAGGTGACTATAAATGGACTTTACTTGTCAATGGAAGGCTTTCGCTTTGCGTTTCTTAAGGTAAACATTTATTTATAACCTTTCTCAATCAAAAACATAAAAAAATTCAACCTAAAATTAATAATGAGATTATAAAACCATTTAAAGCGAATAATAAGGCTTTCAAAGGCATAAGTGGCTATAAATGGACTTTTCTTGTAAATGGATGGCTTTTGCTTCACGTTTCTTGAGGTAAACATTCAATTATAATCTGTTTTATGAAAAATGTAAAAAAATTCAATTTAAAATCAGTAATGAGATTATAAAACTGTTTAAGGCAAGTAATTAAGTTGTCTAAGGCATGAGTGACTGTAAATGAGCTTTCTTGTCAATGGATGGCTTTCGCTTCATATTTCTCGAGGTAAACATTCATTTATAACCTTTCTTAACAAAAACGTAAAAAAATTCAACTTAAAATCAATAATGAGATTATAAAACCATTTAAAGCGAATAGTAAGGCTTTCAAAGGCATAGGTGACTATAAATGGACTTTTCTTGTCAATGGATGGCTTTTGCTTCACATTTCCCAAGGTAAACATTTATTTATTACCTTTCTTAACCGAAAACATAAAAAAATTTAACTCAAAATCAATAATGAGACTATAAAACCATTTAAAGCGAGTAACAAGGCTTTCAAAGGTATAGGTGACTATAAATGGACTTTACTTGTCAATGGATGGCTTTTGCTTTAGGTTTCTCGAGGTAAACATTTATTTATAACCTTTCTTAACCGAAAACATAAAAAAATTCAACTTAAAATCTATAATAAGATTATAAAACCATTTAAAGCGAGTAATAAGGCTTTCAATGGCATAGGTGACTATAAATGGACTTTTGTTGTCAATGGAAGGCTTTTGCTTTGCGTTTCTCAAGGTAAACATTTATTTATAACGTTTCTTAACCGAAAACATAAAAAAATTCAACCTAAAATCAATAATGAGATTATAAAACCATTTAAAGCGAGCAATAAGGCTTTCAAAGGCATAGGTGACTATAAATGGACTTTTCTTGTCAATGGATGGCTTTTGCTTCACATTTCCCTAGGTAAACATTTATTTATTACCTTTCTTCACCGAAAACATAAAAAAATTTAACTCAAAATCAATAATGAGACTATAAAACCATTTAAAGCGAGTAACAAGGCTTTCAAAGGTATAGGTGACTATAAATGGACTTTACTTGTCAATGGATGGCTTTTGCTTTAGGTTTCTCGAGGTAAACATTTATTTATAACCTTTCTTAACCGAAAACATAAAAAAATTCAACTTAAAATCTATAATAAGATTATAAAACCATTTAAAGCGAGTAATAAGGCTTTCAATGGCATAGGTGACTATAAATGGACTTTTGTTGTCAATGGAAGGCTTTCACTTTGCGTTTCTCAAGGTAAACATTTATTTATAACCTTTCTTAACCGAAAACATAAAACAATTCAACTTAAAATCAATAATGAGATTATAAAACCATTTAAAGCGAGTACTAAGGCTTTCAAAGGTATAGGTGACTATAAATGCACTTTTCTTGTCAATGGATGGCTTCGGCTTTGCGTTTCTCAAGGTAAACATTTATTTATAACCTTTATTAACCGAAAACATAAAAAAGTTCAACTTAAAATAAATACTAAGATTATAAAACCACTTAAAGCGAGTATTAAGGCATTCAAAGGCATAGGTGACTATAAATGGACTTTGCTTGTCAATGGAAGGCTTTCGCTTTGCGTTTCTCAAGGTAAACATTTATTTATAACCTTTCTTAACCGAAAACATTAAAAAATTCAACTTAAAATCAATAATGAGATTATAAAACCATTTAAAGCGAGTAATAAGGCTTTGAAAGGCATAGGTGACAATAAATGGACTTTTCTTATCAATGGTTGGCTTTTGCTTCGCGTTTCTCGGGGTAAACATTATTTATAACCTTTCTTAACTAAAAAGATAAAAAAACTCAACTGAAAATCAATACTAAGATTATAAAACCACTTAACGCGAGTATTAAGGCATTCAAAGGCATTGGTGACTATAAATTGACTTTACATGTCAATGGAAGGCTTTCGCTTTGCATTTCTTACGGTAAACATTTATTTATAACCTTTCTCAACTGAAAACATAGAAAAATTCAACCTAAAATCAATAATGAGATTATAAAACCATTTAAAGCGAGTAATAAGGCTTTCAAAGGCATACGTGGCGATAAATCGACTTTTCTTGTCAATGGATGGCTTTGGATTTGCGTTTCTCGAGGTAAACATTTATTTATAACCTTTCAAAACCAAAAACATAAAAAAGTTCAACTTAAAATCAATAATGAGATTATAAAACCATTTAAAGCGAGTAATAAGGCTTTGAAAGGCATAGGTGACTATAAATGGACTTTTCCTATCAATGGATGGCTTTTGCTTCGCGTTTCTCGAGGTAAACACTTATTTATAACCTTTCTTAACCGAAAACATAAAAAAATTCAACTTAAAATATATAATAAGATTATAAAACCATTTACAGCGAGTAATAAGGCTTTCAATGGCATAGGTGACTATAAATGGACTTTTCTTGTCAATGGATGGCTTTTGCTTTGCGTTTCTCAAGGTAAACATTTATTTATAACCTTTCTTAACCGAAAACATAAAAAAATTCAACTTAAAATCAATAATGAGATTATAAAACCATTTAACGCGAGTACTAAGGCTTTCAAAGGTATAAGTGACTATAAATGCACTTTTCTTGTCAATGGATGGCTTCGGCTTTGCGTTTCTCAAGGTAAACATTTATTTATAACCTTTCTTAACCGAAAACATAAAAAAATTCTACTGAAAATCAATACTAAGATTATAAAACCACTTAAAGTGAGTATTAAGGCATTCAAAGGCATAGGTGACTATAAATGGACTTTACTTGTCAATGGAAGGCTTTGGATTTGCGTTTTTGAAGGTAAATATTTATTTATAACCTTTCTCAACCGAAAACATAAAAAAATTCAACCTAAAATCAATAATGAGATTATAAAACCATTTAAAGCGAGTAATAAGGCTTTCAAAGGCATAGGTGACCATAAATGGACTTTACTTCTCAGTGCAAGGCTTTCGCTTTGCGTTTCTCAAGGTAAACATTTATTTATAACCTTTCTTAACCGAAAATATAAAAACATTCAACTTAAAATCAATAATGAGATTAGAAAACCATTTAAAGCGAGCAATAAGGCTTTCAAAGGCATAGGTGACTATAAATGGACTTTACTTGTCAATGGAAGGCTTTCGCTTTGTGTTTCTCAAGGTAAACATTTATTTTTAACCTTTCTTAATCGAAAACATAAAAAAATTTAACTCAAAATCAATAATGAGACTATAAAACCATTTAAAGCGAGTAACAAGACTTTCAAAGTTATAGGTGACTATAAATGGACTTTACTTGTCAATGGATGGCTTTTGCTTTAGGTTTCTCGAGGTAAACATTTATTTATAACCTTTCTTAACCGAAAACATAAAAAAATTCAACTTAATATCTATAAGAAGATTATAAAACCATTTAAAGCGAGTAATAAGGCTTTCAATAGCACAGGTGACTATAACTGGACTTTTCTTGTCAATGGAAGGCTTTTGCTTTGCGTTTCTCAAGGTAAACATTTATTTATAACCTTTCTTAACCGAAAACATAAAAAAATTCAACTTAAAATTAATAATGAGATTATAAAACCATTTAAAGCGAGTACTAAGGCTTTCAAAGGTATAGGTGACTATAAATGCACTTTTCTTGTCAATGGATGGCTTCGGCTTTCCGTTTCTCAAGGTAAACATTTATTTATAACCTTTCTTAACCGAAAACATAAAAAAGTTCAACTTAAAATCAATACTAAGATTATAAAACCACTTAAAGCGAGTATTAAGGCATTCAAAGGCATAGGTGACTATAAATGGACTTTGCTTGTCAATGGAAGGCTTTCGCTTTGCGTTTCTCAAGGTAAACATTTATTTATAACCTTTCTTAACCGAAAACATTAAAAAATTCAACTTAAAATCAATAATGAGATTATAAAACCATTTAAAGCGAGTAATAAGGCTTTGAAAGGCATAGGTGACTATAAATGGACTTTTCTTATCAATGGATGGCTTTTGCTTCGCGTTTCTCGGAATAAACATTTATTTATAACCTTTCTTAACTAAAAAGATAAAAAAACTAAACTGAAAATCAATACTAAGATTATAAAACCACTTAAAGCGAGTATTAAGGCATTCAAAGGCATCGGTGACTATAAATGGACTTTACTTGTCAATGGAAGGCTTTCGCTTTGCGTTTCTTATGGTAAACATTTATTTATAACCTTTCTCAACCGAAAACATAGCAAAATTCAACCTAAAATCAATAATGAGATTATAAAACCATTTAAAGCGAGTAATAAGGCTTTCAAAGGCATACGTGGCGATAAATCGACTTTTCTTGTCAATGGATGGCTTTGGATTTGCGTTTCTCGAGGTAAACATTTATTTATAACCTTTCAAAACCAAAAACATAAAAAAGTTCAACTTAAAATCAATAATGAGATTATAAAATCATTTAAAGCGAGTAATAAGGCTTTGAAAGGCATAGGTGACTATAAATGGACTTTTCCTATCAATGGATGGCTTTTGCTTCGTGTTTCTCGAGGTAAACACTTATTTATAACCTTTCTTAACCGAAAACATAAAAAAATTGAACTTAAAATATATAATAAGATTATGAAACCATTTAAAGCGAGTAATAAGGCTTTGAAAGGCATAGGTGACTATAAATGGACTTTTCTTGTCAATGGATGGCTTTTGCTTTGCGTTTCTCAAGGTAAACATTTATTTATAACCTTTCTTAACCGAAAACATAAAAAAATTCAACTTAAAATCAATAATGAGATTATAAAACCATTTAAAGCGAGTACAAAGGCTTTTAAAGGTATAGGTGACTATAAATGCACTTTTCTTGTCAATGGATGGCTTCGGCTTTGCGTTTCTCAAGGTAAACATTTATTTATAACCTTTCTTAACCGAAAACATAAAAAAATTCAACTGAAAATCAATACTAAGATTATAAAACCATTTAAAGGGAGTATTAAGGCATTCAAAGGCATAGGTGACTATAAATGGACTTTACTTGTCAATGGAAGGCTTTGGATTTGCGTTTCTTAAGGTAAATATTTATTTATAACCTTTCTCAACCGAAAACATAAAAAAATTCAACCTAAAATCAATAATGAGATTATAAAACCATTTAAAGCGAGTAATAAGGCTTTCAAAGGCATAGGTGACTATAAATTGACTTTACTTGTCAATGGAAGGCTTTCGCTTTGCGTTTCTCAAGGTAAATATTTATTTATAACCTTTCTTAACCAAAAATATAAAAACATTCAACTTAAAATCAATAATGAGATTATAAAAGCATTTAAAGCGACCAATAAGGCTTTCAAAGGCATAGGTGACTATAAATGGACTTTACTTGTCAATGGAAGGCTTTCGCTTTGCGTTTCTCAAGGTAAACATTTATTTATAACCTTTCTTAACCGAAAACATTAAAAAATTCAACTTAAAATCAATAATGAGATTATAAAACCATTTGAAGCGAGTACTAAGGCTTTCAAAGGTATAGGTGACTATAAATGCACTTTTCTTGTCAATGGATGGCTTCGGCTTTGCGTTTCTCAAGGTAAACATTTATTTATAACCTTTCTTAACCGAAAACATAAAAAAATTCAACTGAAAATCGATACTAAAATTATAAAACCACTTAAAGCGAGTATTAAGGCATTCAAAGGTATAGGTGACTATAAATGGACTTTACTTGTCAATGGAAGGCTTTCGCTTTGCGTTTCTTAAGGTAAACATTTATTTATAACCTTTCTCAACTGAAAACATTGAAACATTCAAACTAAAATCAATAATGAGATTATAAAAGCATTTAAAGCGAGTAATAAGGCTTTCAAAGGCATACGTGGCGATAAATCGACTTTTCTTGTCAATGGATGGCTTTGGATTTGCGTTTCTCGAGGTAAACATTTATTTATAACCTTTCAAAACCAAAAACATAAAAAAGTTCAACTTAAAATCAATAATGAGATTATAAAACCATTTAAAGCGAGTAATAAGGCTTTGAAAGGCATAGGTGACAATAAATGGACTTTTCCTATCAATGGATGGCTTTTGCTTCGCGTTTCTCGAGGTAAACACTTATTTATAACATTTCTTAATCGAAAACATAAAAAAATTATACTTAAAATATATAATAAGATTATAAAACCATTTAAAGCGAGTAATAAGGCTTTCAATGGCATAGGTGACTATAAATGGACTTTTCTTGTCAATGGATGGCTTTTGCTTTGCGTTTCTCAAGGTAAACATTTATTTATAACCTTTCTTAACCGAAAACATAAAACAATTCAACTTAAAATCAATAATGAGATTATAAAACCATTTAAAGCGAGTACTAAGGCTTTCAAAGGTATAGGTGACTATAAATGCACTTTTCTTGTCAATGGATGGCTTCGGCTTTGCGTTTCTCAAGGTAAACATTTATTTATAACCTTTCTTAACCGAAAACATAAGAAAATTTTACTGAAAATCAATACTAAGATTATAAAACCACTTAAAGTGAGTATTAAGGCATTCAAAGGCATAAGTGACTATAAATGGACTTTACTTGTCAATGGAAGGCTTTGGATTTGCGTTTCTTAAGGTAAATATTTATTTATAACCTTTCTTAACCGAAAACATAACCTAATTCAACCTAAAATCAATAATGAGATTATAAAACCATTTAAAGCGAGTAATAAGGCTTTCAAAGGCATAGGTGACCATAAATGGACTTTACTTCTCAATGGAAGGCTTTCGCTTTGCGTTTCTCAAGGTAAACATTTATTTATAACCTTTCTTAACCGAAAATATAAAAAAATTCAACTTAAAATCAATTAATGAGATTATAAAATCATTTAAAGCGAGTACTAAGGCTTTCAAAGGTATAGGTGACTATAAATGCACTTTTCTTGTCAATGGATGGCTTCGGCTTTGCGTTTCTCAAGGTAAACATTTATTTATAACCTTTCTTAACCGAAAACATAAAAAAGTTCAACTTAAAATCAATACTAAGATTATAAAACCACTTAAAGCGAGTATTAAAGCATTCAAAGGCATAGGTGACTATAAATGGACTTTGCTTGTCAATGGAAGGCTTTCACTTTGCGTTTCTCAAGGTAAACATTTATTTATAACCTTTCTTAACCGAAAACATTAAAAAATTCAACTTAAAATCAATAATGAGATTATAAAACCATTTAAAGCGAGTAATAAGGCTTTGAAAGGCATAGGTGACTATAAATGGACTTTTCTTATCAATGGATGGCTTTTGCTTCGCGTTTCTCGGAATAAACATTTATTTATAACCTTTCTTAACTAAAAAGATAAAAAAACTCAACTGAAAATCAATACTAAGATTATAAAACCACTTAAAGCGAGTATTAAGGCATTCAAAGGCATCGGTGACTATAAATGGACTTTACTTGTCAATGGAAGGCTTTCGCTTTGCGTTTCTTATGGTAAACATTTATTTATAACCTTTCTCAACCGAAAACATAGCAAAATTCAACCTAAAATCAATAATGAGATTATAAAACCATTTAAAGCGAGTAATAAGGCTTTCAAAGGCATACGTGGCGATAAATCGACTTTTCTTGTCAATGGATGGCTTTGGATTTGCGTTTCTCGAGGTAAACATTTATTTATAACCTTTCAAAACCAAAAACATAAAAAAGTTCAACTTAAAATCAATAATGAGATTATAAAATCATTTAAAGCGAGTAATAAGGCTTTGAAAGGCATAGGTGACTATAAATGGACTTTTCCTATCAATGGATGGCTTTTGCTTCGTGTTTCTCGAGGTAAACACTTATTTATAACCTTTCTTAACCGAAAACATAAAAAAATTGAACTTAAAATATATAATAAGATTATGAAACCATTTAAAGCGAGTAATAAGGCTTTGAAAGGCATAGGTGACTATAAATGGACTTTTCTTGTCAATGGATGGCTTTTGCTTTGCGTTTCTCAAGGTAAACATTTATTTATAACCTTTCTTAACCGAAAACATAAAAAAATTCAACTTAAAATCAATAATGAGATTATAAAACCATTTAAAGCGAGTACAAAGGCTTTCAAAGGTATAGGTGACTATAAATGCACTTTTCTTGTCAATGGATGGCTTCGGCTTTGCGTTTCTCAAGGTAAACATTTATTTATAACCTTTCTTAACCGAAAACATAAAAAAATTCAACTGAAAATCAATACTAAGATTATAAAACCATTTAAAGGGAGTATTAAGGCATTCAAAGGCATAGGTGACTATAAATGGACTTTACTTGTCAATGGAAGGCTTTGGATTTGCGTTTCTTAAGGTAAATATTTATTTATAACCTTTCTCAACCGAAAACATAAAAAAATTCAACCTAAAATCAATAATGAGATTATAAAACCATTTAAAGCGAGTAATAAGGCTTTCAAAGGCATAGGTGACTATAAATTGACTTTACTTGTCAATGGAAGGCTTTCGCTTTGCGTTTCTCAAGGTAAATATTTATTTATAACCTTTCTTAACCAAAAATATAAAAACATTCAACTTAAAATCAATAATGAGATTATAAAAGCATTTAAAGCGACCAATAAGGCTTTCAAAGGCATAGGTGACTATAAATGGACTTTACTTGTCAATGGAAGGCTTTCGCTTTGCGTTTCTCAAGGTAAACATTTATTTATAACCTTTCTTAACCGAAAACATAAAAAAATTCAACTTAAAATCAATAATGAGATTATAAAACCATTTGAAGCGAGTACTAAGGCTTTCAAAGGTATAGGTGACTATAAATGCACTTTTCTTGTCAATGGATGGCTTCGGCTTTGCGTTTCTCAAGGTAAACATTTATTTATAACCTTTCTTAACCGAAAACATAAAAAAATTCAACTGAAAATCGATACTAAGATTATAAAACCACTTAAAGCGAGTATTAAGGCATTCAAAGGTATAGGTGACTATAAATGGACTTTACTTGTCAATGGAAGGCTTTCGCTTTGCGTTTCTTAAGGTAAACATTTATTTATAACCTTTCTCAACTGAAAACATTGAAACATTCAACCTAAAATCAATAATGAGATTATAAAACCATTTAAAGCGAGTAATAAGGCTTTCAAAGGCATACGTGGCGATAAATCGACTTTTCTTGTCAATGGATGGCTTTGGATTTGCGTTTCTCGAGGTAAACATTTATTTATAACCTTTCAAAACCAAAAACATAAAAAAGTTCAACTTAAAATCAATAATGAGATTATAAAACCATTTAAAGCGAGTAATAAGGCTTTGAAAGGCATAGGTGACAATAAATGGACTTTTCCTATCAATGGATGGCTTTTGCTTCGCGTTTCTCGAGGTAAACACTTATTTATAACCTTTCTTAATCGAAAACATAAAAAAATTATACTTAAAATATATAATAAGATTATAAAACCATTTAAAGCGAGTAATAAGGCTTTCAATGGCATAGGTGACTATAAATGGACTTTTCTTGTCAATGGATGGCTTTTGCTTTGCGTTTCTCAAGGTAAACATTTATTTATAACCTTTCTTAACCGAAAACATAAAACAATTCAACTTAAAATCAATAATGAGATTATAAAACCATTTAAAGCGAGTACTAAGGCTTTCAAAGGTATAGGTGACTATAAATGCACTTTTCTTGTCAATGGATGGCTTCGGCTTTGCGTTTCTCAAGGTAAACATTTATTTATAACCTTTCTTAACCGAAAACATAAGAAAATTTTACTGAAAATCAAAACTAAGATTATAAAACCACTTAAAGTGAGTATTAAGGCATTCAAAGGCATAAGTGACTATAAATGGACTTTACTTGTCAATGGAAGGCTTTGGATTTGCGTTTCTTAAGGTAAATATTTATTTATAACCTTTCTTAACCGAAAACATAACCTAATTCAACCTAAAATCAATAATGAGATTATAAAACCATTTAAAGCGAGTAATAAGGCTTTCAAAGGCATAGGTGACCATAAATGGACTTTACTTCTCAATGGAAGGCTTTCGCTTTGCGTTTCTCAAGGTAAACATTTATTTATAACCTTTCTTAACCGAAAATATAAAAAAATTCAACTTAAAATCAATTAATGAGATTATAAAATCATTTAAAGCGAGTACTAAGGCTTTCAAAGGTATAGGTGACTATAAATGCACTTTTCTTGTCAATGGATGGCTTCGGCTTTGCGTTTCTCAAGGTAAACATTTATTTATAACCTTTCTTAACCGAAAACATAAAAAAGTTCAACTTAAAATCAATACTAAGATTATAAAACCACTTAAAGCGAGTATTAAAGCATTCAAAGGCATAGGTGACTATAAATGGACTTTGCTTGTCAATGGAAGGCTTTCGCTTTGCGTTTCTCAAGGTAAACATTTATTTATAACCTTTCTTAACCGAAAACATTAAAAAATTCAACTTAAAATCAATAATGAGATTATAAAACCATTTAAAGCGAGTAATAAGGCTTTGAAAGGCATAGGTGACTATAAATGGACTTTTCTTATCAATGGATGGCTTTTGCTTCGCGTTTCTCGGAATAAACATTTATTTATAACCTTTCTTAACTAAAAAGATAAAAAAACTCAACTGAAAATCAATACTAAGATTATAAAACCACTTAAAGCGAGTATTAAGGCATTCAAAGGCATCGGTGACTATAAATGGACTTTACTTGTCAATGGAAGGCTTTCGCTTTGCGTTTCTTATGGTAAACATTTATTTATAACCTTTCTTAACCGAAAACATAGCAAAATTCAACCTAAAATCAATAATGAGATTATAAAACCATTTAAAGCGAGTAATAAGGCTTTCAAAGGCATACGTGGCGATAAATCGACTTTTCTTGTCAATGGATGGCTTTGGATTTGCGTTTCTCGAGGTAAACATTTATTTATAACCTTTCAAAACCAAAAACATAAAAAAGTTCAACTTAAAATCAATAATGAGATTATAAAATCATTTAAAGCGAGTAATAAGGCTTTGAAAGGCATAGGTGACTATAAATGGACTTTTCCTATCAATGGATGGCTTTTGCTTCGCGTTTCTCGAGGTAAACACTTATTTATAACCTTTCTTAACCGAAAACATAAAAAAATTCAACTTAAAATATATAATAAGATTATAAAACCATTTAAAGCGAGTAATAAGGCTTTGAAAGGCATAGGTGGCTATAAATGGACTTTTCTTGTCAATGGATGGCTTTTGCTTTGCGTTTCTCAAGGTAAACATTTATTTATAACCTTTCTTAACCGAAAACATAAAAACAATTCAACTTAAAATCAATAATGAGATTATAAAACCCTTTAAAGCGAGTACTAAGGCTTTCAAAGGTATAGGTGACTAAAAATGCACTTTTCTTGTCAATGGATGGCTTCGGCTTTGCGTTTCTCAAAGTAAACATTTATTTATAACCTTTCTTAACCGAAAACATAAAAAAATTCAACTGAAAATCAATACTAAGATTATAAAACCACTTAAAGGGAGTATTAAGGCATTCAAAGGCATAGGTGACTATAAATGGACTTTACATGTCAATGGAAGGCTTTGGATTTGCGTTTCTTAAGGTAAATATTTATTTATAACCTTTCTCAACCGAAAACATAAAAAAATTCAACCTAAAATCAATAATGAGATTATAAAACCATTTAAAGCGATTAATAAGGCTTTCAAAGGCATAGGTGACCATAAATTGACTTTACTTGTCAATGGAAGGCTTTCGCTTTGCGTTTCTCAAGGTAAATATTTATTTATAACCTTTCTTAACCAAAAATATAAAAACATTCAACTTAAAATCAATAATGAGATTATAAAACCATTTAAAGCGACCAATAAGGCTTTCAAAGGCATAGGTGACTATAAATGGACTTTACTTGTCAATGTAAGGCTTTCGCTTTGCGTTTCTCAAGGTAAACATTTATTTATCACCTTTCTTAACCGAAAACATAAAAAAATTCAACTTAAAATCAATAATGAGATTATAAAACCATTTGAAGCGAGTACTAAGGCTTTCAAAGGTATAGGTGACTATAAATGCACTTTTCTTGTCAATGGATGGCTTCGGCTTTGCGTTTCTCTAGGTAAACATTTATTTATAACCTTTCTTAACCGAAAACATAAAAAAATTCAACTGAAAATCGATACTAAGATTATAAAACCACTTAAAGCGAGTATTAAGGCATTCAAAGGTATAGGTGACTATAAATGAACTTTACTTGTCCATGGAAGGCTTTCGCTTTGCGTTTCTTAAGGTAAACATTTATTTATAACCTTTCTCAACTGAAAACATTGAAAAATTCAACCTAAAATCAATAATGAGATTATAAAACCATTTAAAGCGAGTAATAAGGCTTTCAAAGGCATACGTGGCGATAAATCGACTTTTCTTGTCAATGGATGGCTTTGGATTTGCGTTTCTCGAGGTAAACATTTATTTATAACCTTTCAAAACCAAAAACATAAAAAAGTTCAACTTAAAATCAATAATGAGATTATAAAACCATTTAAAGCGAGTAATAAGGCTTTGAAAGGCATAGGTGACAATAAATGGACTTTTCCTGTCAATGGATGGCTTTTGCTTCGCGTTTCTCGAGGTAAACACTTATTTATAACCTTTCTTAATCGAAAACATAAAAAAATTATACTTAAAATATATAATAAGATTATAAAACCATTTAAAGCGAGTAATAAGGCTTTCAATGGCATAGGTGACTATAAATGGACTTTTCTTGTAAATGGATGGCTTTTGCTTTGCGTTTCTCAAGGTAAACATTTATTTATAACCTTTCTTAACCGAAAACATAAAACAATTCAACTTAAAATCAATAATGAGATTATAAAACCATTTAAAGCGAGTACTAAGGCCTTCAAAGGTATAGGTGACTATAAATGCACTTTTCCTGTCAATGGATGGCTTCGGCTTTGCGTTTCTCAAGGTAAACATTTATTTATAACCTTTCTTAACTGAAAACATAAGAAAATTCTACTGAAAATCAATACTAAGATTATAAAACCACTTAAAGTGAGTATTAAGGCATTCAAAGGCATAGGTGACTATAAATGGACTTTACTTGTCAATGGAAGGCTTTGGATTTGCGTTTCTTAAGGTAAATATTTATTTATAACCTTTCTCAACCGAAAACATAACCTAATTCAACCTAAAATCAATAATGAGATTATACAACCATTTAAAGCGAGTATTAAGGCTTTCAAAGGCATACGTGACCATAAATGGACTTTACTTCTCAATGGAAGGCTTTCGCTTTGCGTTTCTCAAGGTAAACATTTTTTTATAACCTTTCTTAATCGAAAACATAAAAAAATTTAACTCAAAATCAATAATGAGACTATAAAACCATTTAAAGCGAGTAACAAGGCTTTCAAAGTTATAGGTGACTATAAATGGACTTTACTTGTCAATGGATGGCTTTTGCTTTAGGTTTCTCGAGGTAAATATTTATTTATAACCTTTCTTAACCGAAAACATAAAAAAATTCAACTTAATATCTATAATAAGATTATAAAACCATTTAAAGCGAGTAATAAGGCTTTCAATGGCACAGGTGACTATAACTGGACTTTTCTTGTCAATGGAAGGCTTTTGCTTTGCGTTTCTCAAGGAAAACATTTATTTATAACCTTTCTTAACCGAAAACATAAAAAAATTCAACTTAAAATCAATAATGAGATTATAAAACCATTTAAAGCGAGTACTAAGGCTTTCAAAGGTATAGGTGACTATAAATGCACTTTTCTTGTCAATGGATGGATTCGGTTTTGCGTTTCTCAAGGTAAACATTTATTTATAACCTTTCTTAACCGAAAACATAAAAAAGTTCAACTTAAAATCAATACTAAGATTATAAAACCACTTAAAGCGAGTATTAAGGCATTCAAAGGCATAGGTGACTATAAATGGACTTTGCTTGTCAATGGAAGGCTTTCGCTTTGCATTTCTCAAGGTAAACATTTATTTATAACCTTTCTTAACCGAAAACATTAAAAAATTCAACTTAAAATCAATAATGAGATTATAAAGTCATTTAAAGCGAGTAATAAGGCTTTGAAAGGCATAGGTGACTATAAATGGACTTTTCTTATCAATGGATGGCTTTTGCTTCGCGTTTCTCAGGGTAAACATTTATTTATAACCTTTCTTAACTAAAAAGATAAAAAAACTCAACTGAAAATCAATACTAAGATTATAAAACCACTTAAAGCGAGTATTAAGGCATTCAAAGGCATCGGTGACTATAAATGGACTTTACTTGTCAATGGAAGGCTTTCGCTTTGCGTTTCTTATGGTAAACATTTATTTATAACCTTTCTCAACCGAAAACATAGAAAAATTCAACCTAAAATAAATAATGAGATTATAAAACCATTTAAAGCGAGTAATAAGGCTTTCAAAGGCATACGTGGCGATAAATCGACTTTTCTTGTCAATGGATGGCTTTGGATTTGCGTTTCTCGAGGTAAACATTTATTTATAACCTTTCAAAACCAAAAACATAAAAAAGTTCAACTTAAAATCAATAATGAGATTATAAAACCATTTAAAGCGAGTAATAAGGCTTTGAAAGGCATAGGTGACTATAAATGGACTTTTCCTATCAATGGATTGCTTTTGCTTCGCGTTTCTCGAGGTAAACACTTATTTATAACCTTTCTTAACCGAAAACATAAAAAAATTCAACTTAAAATATATAATAAGATTATAAAACCATTTAAAGCGAGTAATAAGGCTTTCAATGGCATAGGTGACTATAAATGGACTTTTCTTGTCAATGGATGGCTTTTGCTTTGCGTTTCTCAAGGTAAACATTTATTTATAACCTTTCTTAACCGAAAACATAAAAAAATTCAACTTAAAATCAATAATGAGATTATAAAACCATTTAAAGCGAGTACTAAGGCTTTCAAAGGTATAGGTGACTATAAATGCACTTTTCTTGTCAATGGATGGCTTCGGCTTTGCGTTTCTCAAGGTAAACATTTATTTATAACCTTTCTTAACCGAAAACATAAAAAAGTTCAACTTAAAATCAATACTAAGATTATAAAACCACTTAAAGCGAGTATTAAGGCATTCAAAGGCATAGGTGACTATAAATGGACTTTGCTTGTCAATGGAAGGCTTTCGCTTTGCGTTTCTCAAGGTAAACATTTATTTATAACCTTTCTTAACCGAAAACATTAAAAAATTCAACTTAAAATCAATAATAAGATTATAAAACCATTTAAAGCGAGTAATAAGGCTTTCAATGGCATAGGTGACTATAAATGGACTTTTCTTGTCAATGGATGGCTTTTGCTTTGCGTTTCTCAAGGTAAACATTTATTTATAACCTTTCTTAACCGAAAACATAAAAAAATTCAACTTAAAATCAATAATGAGATTATAAAACCATTTAAAGCGAGTACTAAGGCTTTCAAAGGTATAGGTGACTATAAATGCACTTTTCTTGTCAATGGATGGCTTCGGCTTTGCGTTTCTCAAGGTAAACATTTATTTATAACCTTTCTTAACCGAAAACATAAGAAAATTCTACTGAAAATCAATAC
The DNA here is from genome assembly GCF_053813885.1 of Theobroma cacao. Classification (NCBI taxonomy): domain Eukaryota; kingdom Viridiplantae; phylum Streptophyta; class Magnoliopsida; order Malvales; family Malvaceae; genus Theobroma; species Theobroma cacao. The sequence continues at coordinate 17,307,534 of NC_142642.1, read as the reverse complement.
TAAGATTATAAAACCACTTAAAGTGAGTATTAAGGCATTCAAAGGCATAGGTGACTATAAATGGACTTTACTTGTCAATGGAAGGCTTTGGATTTGCGTTTCTTAAGGTAAATATTTATTTATAACCTTTCTCAACCGAAAACATAACCTAATTCAACCTAAAATCAATAATGAGATTATAAAACCATTTAAAGCGAGTATTAAGGCTTTCAAAAGCATAGGTGACCATAAATGGACTTTACTTCTCAATGGAAGGCTTTCGCTTTGCGTTTCTCAAGGTAAACAATTATTTATAACCTTTCTTAACCGAAAATATAAAAACATTCAACTTAAAATCAATAATGAGATTATAAAACCATTTAAAGCGAGCAATAAGGCTTTCAAAGGCATAGGTGACTATAAATGGACTTTACTTGTCAATGGAAGGCTTTCGCTTTGCGTTTCTCAAGGTAAACATTTATTTATAACCTTTCTTAATCGAAAACATAAAAAAATTTAACTCAAAATCAATAATGAGACTATAAAACCATTTAAAGCGAGTAACAAGGCTTTCAAAGTTATAGGTGACTATAAATGGACTTTACTTGTCAATGGATGGCTTTTGCTTTAGGTTTCTCGAGGTAAATATTTATTTATAACCTTTCTTAACCGAGAACATAAAAAAGTTCAACTTAAAATCAATACTAAGATTATAAAACCACTTAAAGCGAGTATTAAGGCATTCAAAGGCATAGGTGACTATAAATGGACTTTGCTTGTCAATGGAAGGCTTTCGCTTTGCATTTCTCAAGGTAAACATTTATTTATAACCTTTCTTAACCGAAAACATTAAAAAATTCAACTTAAAATCAATAATGAGATTATAAAATCATTTAAAGCGAGTAATAAGGCTTTGAAAGGCATAGGTGACTATAAATGGACTTTTCTTATCAATGGATGGCTTTTGCTTCGCGTTCCTCGGGGTAAACATTTATTTATAACCTTTCTTAACTAAAAAGATAAAAAAACTCAACTGAAAATCAATACTAAGATTATAAAACCACTTAAAGCGAGTATTAAGGCATTCAAAGGCATCGGTGACTATAAATGGACTTTACTTGTCAATGGAAGGCTTTCGCTTTGCGTTTCTTATGGTAAACATTTATTTATAACCTTTCTCAACCGAAAACATAGAAAAATTCAACCTAAAATAAATAATGAGATTATAAAACCATTTAAAGCGAGTAATAAGGCTTTCAAAGGCATACGTGGCGATAAATCGACTTTTCTTGTCAATGGATGGCTTTGGATTTGCGTTTCTCGAGGTAAACATTTATTTATAACCTTTCAAAACCAAAAACATAAAAAAGTTCAACGTAAAATCAATAATGAGATTATAAAACCATTTAAAGCGAGTAATAAGGCTTTGAAAGGCATAGGTGACTATAAATGGACTTTTCCTATCAATGGATGGCTTTTGCTTCGCGTTTCTCGAGGTAAACACTTATTTATAACCTTTCTTAACCGAAAACATAAAAAAATTCAACTTAAAATATATAATAAGATTATAAAACCATTTAAAGCGAGTAATAAGGCTTTCAATGGCATAGGTGACTATAAATGGACTTTTCTTGTCAATGGATGGCTTTCGCTTTGCGTTTCTCAAGGTAAACATTTATTTATAACCTTTCTTAACCGAAAACATAAAAAAATTCAACTTAAAATCAATAATGAGATTATAAAACCATTTAAAGCGAGTACTAAGGCTTTCAAAGGTATAGGTGACTATAAATGCACTTTTCTTGTCAATGGATGGCTTCGGCTTTGCGTTTCTCAAGGTAAACATTTATTTATAACCTTTCTTAACCGAAAACATAAAACAATTCTACTGAAAATCAATACTAAGATTATAAAACCACTTAAAGTGAGTATTAAGGCATTCAAAGGCATAGGTGACTATAAATGGACTTTACTTGTCAATGGAAGGCTTTGGATTTACGTTTCTTAAGGTAAATATTTATTTATAACCTTTCTCAACCGAAAACATAAAAAAATTCAACCTAAAATCAATAATGAGATTATAAAACCATTTAAAGCGAGTAATAAGGCTTTCAAAGGCATAGGTGACCATAAATGGACTTTACTTCTCAGTGGAAGGCTTTCGGTTTGCGTTTCTCAAGGTAAACATTTATTTATAACCTTTCTTAACCGAAAATATAAAAACATTCAACTTAAAATCAATAATGAGATTATAAAACCATTTAAAGCGAGCAATAAGGCTTTCAAAGGCATAGGTGACTATAAATGGACTTTACTTGTCAATGGAAGGCTTTCGCTTTGCGTTTCTCAAGGTAAACATTTATTTATAACCTTTCTTAATCGAAAACATAAAAAAACTTAACTCAAAATCAATAATGAGACTATAAAACCATTTAAAGCGAGTAACAAGACTTTCAAAGTTATAGGTGACTATAAATGGACTTTACTTGTCAATGGATGGCTTTTGCTTTAGGTTTCTCGAGGTAAACATTTATTTATAACCTTTCTTAACCGAAAACATAAAAAAATTCAACTTAATATCTATAATAAGATTATAAAACCATTTAAAGCGAGTAATAAGGCTTTCAATGGCACAGGTGACTATAACTGGACTTTTCTTGTCAATGGAAGGCTTTTGCTTTGCGTTTCTCAAGATAAACATTTATTTATAACCTTTCTTAACAGAAAACATAAAAAAATTCAACTTAAAATCAATAATGAGATTATAAAACCATTTAAAACGAGTACTAAGGCTTTCAAAGGTATAGGTGACTATAAATGCACTTTTCTTGTCAATGGATGGCTTCGGCTTTGCGTTTCTCAAGGTAAACATTTATTTATAGCCTTTCTTAACCGAAAACATAAAAAAGTTCAACTTAAAATCAATACTAAGATTATAAAACCACTTAAAGCAAGTATTAAGGCATTCAAAGGCATAGGTGACTATAAATGGACTTTGCTTGTCAATGGAAGGCTTTCGCTTTGCGTTTCTCAAGGTAAACATTTATTTATAACCTTTCTTAACCGAAAACATTAAAAAATTCAACTTAAAATCAATAATGAGATTATAAAATCATTTAAAGCGAGTAATAATGCTTTGAAAGGCATAGGTGACTATAAATGGACTTTTCTTATGAATGGATGGCTTTTGCTTCGCTTTTCTCGGGGTAAACATTTATTTATAACCTTTCTTAACTAAAAAGATAAAAAAACTCAACTGAAAATCAATACTAAGATTATAAAACCATTTAAAGCGAGTATTAAGGCATTCAAAGGCATCGGTGACTATAAATGGACTTTACTTGTCAATGGAAGGCTTTCGCTTTGCGTTTCTTATGGTAAACATTTATTTATAACCTTTCTCAACCGAAAACATAGAAAAATTCAACCTAAAATCAATAATGAGATTATAAAACCATTTAAAGCGAGTAATAAGGCTTTCAAAGGCATACGTGGCGATAAATCGACTTTTCTTGTCAATGGATGGCTTTGGATTTGCGTTTCTCGCGGTAAACATTTATTTATAACCTTTCAAAACCAAAAACATAAAAAAGTTCGACTTAAAATCAATAATGAGATTATAAAACCATTTAAAGCGAGCAATAAGGCTTTGAAAGGCATAGGTGACTATAAATGGACTTTTCCTATCAATGGATGGCTTTTGCTTCGCGTTTCTCGAGGTAAACACTTATTTATAACCTTTCTTAACCGAAAACATAAAAAAATTCAACTTAAAATATATAATAAGATTATAAAACCATTTAAAGCAAGTAATAAGGCTTTGAAAGGCATAGGTGACTATAAATGGAGTTTTCTTGTCAATGGATGGCTTTTGCTTTGCGTTTCTCAAGGTAAACATTTATTTATAACCTTTCTTAACCGAAAATATAAAAAAATTCAACTTAAAATCAATTAATGAGATTATAAAACCATTTAAAACGAGTACTAAGGCTTTCAAAGGTATAGGTGACTATAAATGCACTTTTCTTGTCAATGGATGGCTTCGGCTTTGCGTTTCTCAAGGTAAACATTTATTTATAACCTTTCTTAACCGAAAACATAAAAAAATTCTACTGAAAATCAATACTAAGATTATAAAACCACTTAAAGGGAGTATTAAGGCATTCAAAGGCATAGGTGAATATAAATGGACTTTACTTGTCAATGGAAGGCTTTGGATTTGCGTTTCTTAAGGTAAATATTTATTTATAACCTTTCTCAACCGAAAACATAAAAAAATTCAACCAAAAATCAATAATGAGATTATAAAACCATTTAAAGCGAGTAATAAGGGTTTCAAAGGCATAGGTGACCATAAATTGACTTTACTTGTCAATGGAAGGCTTTCACTTTGCGTTTCTCAAGGTAAACATTTATTTATAACCTTTCTTAACCAAAAATATAAAAACATTCAACTTAAAATCAATAATGAGATTATAAAACCATTTAAAGCGAGCAATAAGGCTTTCAAAGGCATAGGTGACTATAAATGGACTTTACTTGTCAATGGAAGGCTTTCGCTTTGCGTTTCTCAAGGTAAACATTTATTTATAACCTTTCTTAACCGAAAACATAAAAAAATTAAACTTAAAATCAATAATGAGATTATAAAACCATTTGAAGTGAGTACTAAGGCTTTCAAAGGTATAGGTGACTATAAATGCACTTTTCTTGTCAATGGATGGCTTCGGCTTTGCGTTTCTCAAGGTAAACATTTATTTATAACCTTTCTTAACCGAAAACATAAAAAAATTCAACTGAAAATCGATACTAAGATTATAAAACCACTTAAAGCGAGTATTAAGGCATTCAAAGGTATAGGTGACTATAAATGGACTTTACTTGTCAATGGAAGGCTTTCGCTTTGCGTTTCTTAAGGTAAACATTTATTTATAACCTTTCTCAACTGAAAACATTGAAAAATTCAACCTAAAATCAATAATGAGATTATAAAACCATTTAAAGCGAGTAATAAGGCTTTCAAAGGCATACGTGGCGATAAATCGACTTTTCTTGCCAATGGATGGCTTTGGATTTGCGTTTCTCGAGGTAAACATTTATTTATAACCTTTCAAAACCAAAAACATAAAAAAGTTCAACTTAAAATCAATAATGAGATTATAAAACCATTTAAAGCGAGTAATAAGGCTTTGAAAGGCATAGGTGACAATAAATGGACTTTTCCTGTCAATGGATGACTTTTGCTTCGCGTTTCTCAAGGTAAACACTTATTTATAACCTTTCTTAATCGAAAACATAAAAAAACTATACTTAAAATATATAATAAGATTATAAAATCATTTAAAGCGAGTAATAAGGCTTTCAATGGCATAGGTGACTATAAATGGACTTTTCTTGTCAATGGATGGCTTTTGCTTTGCGTTTCTCAAGGTAAACATTTATTTATAACCTTTCTTAACCGAAAACATAAAAAAATTCAACTTAAAATCAATAATGAGATTATAAAACTATTTAAAGCGAGTACTAAGGCTTTCAAAGGTATAGGTGACTATAAATGCACTTTTCTTGTCAATGGATGGCTTCGGCTTTGCGTTTCTCAAGGTAAACATTTATTTATAACCTTTCTTAACCGAAAACATAAAAAAATTCAACTGAAAATCAATACTATGATTATAAAACCACTTAAAGGGAGTATTAAGGCATTCAAAGGCATAGGTGACTATAAATGGACTTTACTTGTCAATGGAAGGCTTTGGATTTGCGTTTCTTAAGGTAAATATTTATTTATAACCTTTCTCAACCGAAAACATAAAAAAATTCAACCTAAAATCAATAATGAGATTATAAAACCATTTAAACCGAGTAATAAGGCTGTCAAAGGCATAGGTGACCATAAATTGACTTTACTTGTCAATGGAAGGCTTTCGCTTTTTGTTTCTCAAGGTAAACATTTATTTATAACCTTTCTTAACCAAAAATATAAAAACATTCAACTTAAAATCAATAATGAGATTATAAAACCATTTAAAGCGAGCAATAAGGCTTTCAAAGGCATAGGTGACTATAAATGGACTTTACTTGTCAATGGAAGGCTTTCGCTTTGCGTTTCTCAAGGTAAACATTTATTTATAACCTTTCTTAACCGAAAACATAAAAAATTGAACTTAAAATCAATAATGAGATTATAAAACCATTTGAAGCGAGTACTAAGGCTTTCAAAGGTATAGGTGACTATAAATGCACTTTTCTTGTCAATGAATGGCTTCGGCTTTGCGTTTCTTAAGGTAAACATTTATTTATAACCTTTCTTAACCGAAAACATAAAAAAATTCAACTGAAAATCGATACTAAGATTATAAAACCACTTAAAGCGAGTATTAAGGCATTCAAAGGTATAGGTGACTATAAATGGACTTTACTTGTCAATGGAAGGCTTTCGCTTTGCGTTTCTTAAGGTAAACATTTATTTATAACCTTTCTCAACTGAAAACATTGAAAAATTCAACCTAAAATCAATAATGAGATTATAAAACCATTTAAAGCGAGTAATAAGGCTTTCAAAGGCATGCGTGGCGATAAATCTACTTTTCTTATCGATGGATGGCTTTGGATTTGCGTTTCTCGAGGTAAACATTTATTTATAACCTTTCAAAACCAAAAACATAAAAAAGTTCAACTTAAAATCAATAATGAGATTATAAAACCATTTAAAGCGAGTAATAAGGCTTTGAAAGGCATAGGTGACTATAAATGGACTTTTCCTGTCAATGGATGGCTTTTGCTTCGCGTTTCTTGAGGTAAACACTTATTTATAACCTTTCTTAACCGAAAACATAAAAAAGTTCAACTTAAAATCAATACTAAGGTTATAAAATCACTTAAAGCGAGTATTAAGGCATTCAAAGACATAGGTGACTATAAATTGACTTTCCTTGTCAATGGAAGGCTTTCGCTTTGCGTTTCTCAAGGTAAACATTTATTTATAACGTTTCTTAACCGAAAACATAAAAAAATTCAACCTAAAATCAATAATGAGATTATAAAACCATCTAAAGCGAGCAATAAGGCTTTCAAAGGCATAGGTGACTATAAATGGACTTTTCTTGTGAATGGATGGCTTTTGCTTTACATTTCTCGAGGTAAACATTTATTTATTACATTTCTTAACCGAAAACATAAAAAAATTTAACTCAAAATCAATAAAGAGACTATAAAATCATTTAACGCGAGTAACAAGGCTTTCAAAGGTATAGGTGACTATAAATGGACTTTACTTGTCAATGGATGGCTTTTGCTTTAGGTTTCTCGAGGTAAACATTTATTTATAACCTTTCTTAACCGAAAACATAAAAAAATTCAACTTAAAATCTATAATAAGATTGTAAAACCATTTAAAGCGAGTAATAAGGCTTTCAATGGCATAGGTGACTATAAATGGACTTTTCTTGTCAATGGAAGGCTTTTGCTTTGCGTTTCTCAAGGTAAAAATTTATTTATAACCTTTCTTAACCGAAAACATAGAAAAATTCAACTTAAAATCAAAAATGAGATTATAAAACCATTTAAAGCGAGTACTAAGGCTTTCAAATGTATAGGTGACTATAAATGCACTTTTCTTATCAATGGATGGCTTCGGCTTTGCGTTTCTCAAGGTAAACATTTATTTATAACCTTTCTTAACCGAAAACATAAAAAAGTTCAACTTATAATCAATACTAAGATTATAAAACCACTTAAAGCGAGTATTAAGGCATTCAAAGGCATAGGTGACTATAAATGGACTTTACTTGTCAATGGAACGCTTTCCCTTTGTGTTTCTTAAGGTAAACATTTATTTATAACCTTTCTCAACCGAAAACATAGAAAAATTCAACCTAAAATTAATAATGAGATTATAAAACCATATAAAGCGAGTAATAAGGCTTTCAATGGCATAAGTGGCTATAAATGGACTTTTCTTGTCAATGGATGGCTTTTGCTTCATGTTTCTCGAGGTAAACATTCAATTATATTCTGTTTTATGAAAAATGTAAAAAAATTCAATTTAAAATCAGCAATGAGATTATAAAACTGTTTAAGGCAAGTAATTAAGTTGTCTAAGGCATGAGTGACTATAAATGAGCTTTCTTGTCAATGGATGGATTTCGTTTCATGTTTCTCGAGGTAAAAATTCAATTATAACCTTTCTTAACAAAAACTTAAAAATATTCAACTTAAAATCAATAATGAGATTATAAAACCATTTAAAGCGAATAGTAAGGCTTTCAACGGCATAAGTGACTATAAATGGACTTTTCTTGCCAATGGAGGGCTTTGGATTTGCGTTTCTCGAGGTAAACATTTATTTATAACCTTTCTAAACCAAAAACAAAAAACAATTCAACTTAAAATCAATAATGAGATTATAAAACCATTTAAAGCGAGTAATAAGGCTTTGAAAGGCATAGGTGACTATAAATGGACTTTTCTTGTCAATGGATGGCTTTTGCTTTGCGTTTCTCGAGGTAAACATTTATTTATAACCTTTCTTAACCGAAAACATAAAAAAGTTCAACTTAAAATCAATACTAAGATTATAAAATCACTTAAAGCGAGTATTAAGGCATTCAAAGGCATAGGTGACTATAAATGGACTTTACTTGTCAACGGAAGGCTTTCGCTTTGCGTTTCTTAAGGTAAACATTTATTTATAACCTTTCTCAACCGAAAACATAGAAAACTTAAACCTAAAATTAATAACGAGATTATAAAACCATTTAAAGCGAGTAATAAGGCTTTCAAAGGCATAAGTGGCTATAAATGGACTTTTCTCGTCAACGGAAGGCTTTCGCTTTGCGTTTCTTAAGGTAAACATTTATTTGTAACCTTTCTCAACTGAAAACATTGAAAAATTCAACCTAAAATCAATAATGAGATTACAAAACCATTTAAAGCGAGTAATAAGGCCTTCAAAGGCATACCTGACGATAAATCGACTTTTCTTATCAATGGGTGGCTTTGGATTTCTGTTTCTCTAGGTAAACACTTATTTATAACCTTTCAAAACCAAAAACATAAAAGAGTTCAACTTAAAATCAATAATGAGATTATAAAACCATTTAAAGCGAGTAATAAGGCTTTGAAAGGCATAGGTGACTATAAATGGACTTTTCCTGTCAATGGATGGCTTTTGCTTCGCGTTTCTCGAGGTAAACACTTATTTATAACCTTTCTTAACCGAAAACATAAAAAAGTTCAACTTAAAATCAATACAAAGATTATAAAATCACTTAAAGCGAGTATTAAGGCATTCAAAGGCATAGGTGACTATAAATGGACTTTACTTGTCAATGGAAGGCTTTCGCTTTGCGTTTCTCAAGGTAAATATTTATTTATAACCTTTCTTAACCGAAAACATAAAAAAATTCAACCTAAAATCAATAATGAGATTATAAAACCATTTAAAGCGAGCAATAAGGCTTTCAAAGGCATAGGTGACTATAAATGCACTTTTCTTGTCAATAGATGGCTTTTGCTTCACATTTCCCGAGGTAAACATTTATTTATTACATTTCTTAACCGAAAACATAAAAAAATTTAACTTAAAATCAATAATGAGACTATAAAACCATTTAAAGCGAGTAATAAGGCTTTCAAAGGTATAGGTGACTATAAATGGACTTTTCTTATGAATGGATGGCTTTTGCTTTAGGTTTCTCGAGGTAAACATTTATTTATAACCTTTCTTAACCGAAAACATAAAAAAATTCAACTTAAAATCTATAATCAGATTATAAAACCATTTAAAGCGAGTAATAAGGCTTTCAATGGCATAGGTGACTATAAATGCACTTTTCTTGTCAATGGATGGCTTTCGCTTTGCGTTTCTCAAGGTAAACATTTATTTATAACCTTTCTTAACCGAAAACATAAAAAAATTCAACTTAAAATCAATAATGAGATTATAAAACCATTTAAAGCGAGTACTAAGGCTTTCAAAGGTATAGGTGACTATAAATGCACTTTTCTTGTCAATGGATGGCTTCGGCTTTGCGTTTCTCAAGGTAAACATTTATTTATAACCTTTCTTAACCGAAAACATAAAAAAATTCAACTTAAAATGAATAATGAGATTATAAAACCATTTAAAGCGAGTAATAAGGCTTTCAAAGGCATAGGTGACTATAAATGGACTTTTCTTGTCAATGGATGGTTTTGGATTTGCGTTTCTCGAGGTAAACATTTATTTATAACCTTTCTAAACTAAAAACATAAAAAAATTTAACTTAAAATCAATAATGAGATTATAAAACCATTTAAAGCGAGTAATAAGGCTTTGAAAGAAATAGGTGACTATAAATGGACTTTTCTTGTCAATGGATGGCTTTGGATTTGCGTTTCTCGAGGTAAACATTTATTTATAACCTTTCTAAATCAAAAACATAAAAAAATTCAACTTAAAATCAATAATGAGATTATAAAACCATTTAAAGCGAGTAATAAGGCTTTGAAAGGCATAGGTGACTATAAATGGACTTTTCTTGTCAATGGATGGCTTTGGCTTCGCGTTTCTCGTGGTAAACATTTATTTAACCGAAAACATAAAAAAATTCAACTTAAAATCAATAATGAGATTATAAAACCATGTAATGCGAGTAATAAGGCTTTCAAAGGCATAGGTGACTATAAATGGACTTTTCTTGTCAATGGATGGCTTTTGCTTCACGTTTCCCAAGGTACAAATTTATTTATCACTTTTCTTAATCAAAAACATAAAAAAATTCAACTTAAAATCAATAATGAGATTATAAAACCATTTAAAAAGAGTAATAAGGCTTTGAAAAAGCATAGGTGACTATAAATGGACTTTTCTTGTCAATGGAAGGCTTTCGCTTTGCATTTCTCAAGGTAAACATTTATTTATAACCTTTCTTAACCGAAAACATAAAAAAATTCAACTTAAAATCAATAATGAGATTATAAAACCATTTACAGCGAGCAATAAGGCTTTCAAAGGCATAGATAACTATAAATGGACTTTTCTTGTCAATGGATGGCTTTTGCTTCACATTTCCCGAGGTAAATATTTATATATTACCTTTCTTAACCGAAAACATAAAAAAATTTAACTTAAAATCAATAATGAGACTATAAAACCATTTAAAGCGAGTAATAAGGCTTTCAAAGGTATAGGTGACTATAAATGGACTTTTCTTATGAATGGATGGCTTTTGCTTTAGGTTTCTCGAGGTAAACATTTATTTATAACCTTTCTTAACCGAAAACATAAAAAAATTCAACTTAAAATCTATAATGAGATTATAAAACCATTTAAAGCGAGTAATAAGGCTTTCAATGGCATAGGTGACTATAAATGGGCTTTTCTTGTCAATGGATGGCTTTTGCTTTGCGTTTCTCAAGGTAAACATTTATTTATTACCTTTCTTAACCGAAAACATAAAAAAATTTAACTTAAAATCAATAATGAGACTATAAAACCATTTAAAGCGAGTAATAAGGCTTTCAAAGGTATAGGTGACTATAAATGGACTTTTCTTATGAATGGATGGCTTTTGCTTTAGGTTTCTCGAGGTAAACATTTATTTATAACCTTTCTTAACCGAAAACATAAAAAAATTCAACTTAAAATCTATAATGAGATTATAAAACCATTTAAAGCGAGTAATAAGGCTTTCAATGGCACAGGTGACTATAAATGGGCTTTTCTTGTCAATGGATGGCTTTTGCTTTGCGTTTCTCAAGGTAAACATTTATTTATAACCTTTCTTAACCGAAAACATAAAAAAATTCAACTTAAAATCAATAATGAGATTATAAAACCATTTACAGCGAGTACTAAGGCTTTCAAAGGTATAGGTGACTATAAATGCACTTTGCTTGTCAATGGATGGCTTCGGCTTTGCGTTTCTCAAGGTAAACATTTATTTATAACCTTTCTTAACCGAAAACATAAAAAAATTCAACTGAAAATCAATACTAAGATTATAAAACCACTTAAAGCGAGTATTAAGGCATTCAAAGGCATAGGTGACTATAAATGGACTTTACTTGTGAATGGAAGGCTTTGGATTTGCGTTTCTTAAGGTAAATATTTATTTATAACCTTTCACAACCGAAAACATAAAAAAATTCAACCTAAAATCAATAATGAGATTATAAATCCATTTAAAGCGAGTAAAAAGGCTTTGAAAGGCATAGGTGACTATATATGCACTTTTCTTGTCAATGGATGGCTTTGGATTTGCGTTTCACGAGGTAAACATTTATTTATAACCTTTCTAAACCGAAAACATAAAAAAATTCAACTTAAAATCAATAATGAGATTATAAAACCATTTAAAGCGAGTAATAAGGCTTTGAAAGGCATAGGTGACTATAAATGGACTTTTCTCTTCAATGGATGGTTTTGGATTTGCGTTTCTCGAGGTAAACATTTATTTATAACCTTTCTAAACCAAAAACATAAAAATATTTAACTTAAAATCAATAATGAGATTATAAAACCATTTAAAGCGAGTAATAAGGCTTTGAAAGACATAGGTGACTATAAATGGACTTTTCTTGTCAATGGATGGCTTTGGATTTGCGTTTCACGAGGTAAACATTTATTTATAACCTTTCTAAACCAAAAACATAAAAAAATTCAACTTAAAATCAATAATGAGATTATAAAACCATTTAAAGCGAGCAATAAGGCTTTCAAAGGCATAGGTGACTATAAATGGACTTTACTTGTCAATGGAAGGCTTTCGCTTTGCGTTTCTCAAGGTAAACATTTATTTATAACCTTTCTTAACCGAAAACATTAAAAAATTAAACTTAAAATCAATAATGAGATTATAAAACCATTTGAAGTGAGTACTAAGGCTTTCAAAGGTATAGGTGACTATAAATGCACTTTTCTTGTCAATGGATGGCTTCGGCTTTGCGTTTCTCAAGGTAAACATTTATTTATAACCTTTCTTAACCGAAAACATAAAAAAATTCAACTGAAAATCGATACTAAGATTATAAAACCACTTAAAGCGAGTATTAAGGCATTCAAAGGTATAGGTGACTATAAATGGACTTTACTTGTCAATGGAAGGCTTTCGCTTTGCGTTTCTTAAGGTAAACATTTATTTATAACCTTTCTCAACTGAAAACATTGAAAAATTCAACCTAAAATCAATAATGAGATTATAAAACCATTTAAAGCGAGTAATAAGGCTTTCAAAGGCATACGTGGCGATAAATCGACTTTTCTTGTCAATGGATGGCTTTGGATTTGCGTTTCTCGAGGTAAACATTTATTTATAACCTTTCAAAACCAAAAACATAAAAAAGTTCAACTTAAAATCAATAATGAGATTATAAAACCATTTAAAGCGAGTAATAAGGCTTTGAAAGGCATAGGTGACAATAAATGGACTTTTCCTGTCAATGGATGACTTTTGCTTCGCGTTTCTCAAGGTAAACACTTATTTATAACCTTTCTTAATCGAAAACATAAAAAAACTATACATAAAATATATAATAAGATTATAAAATCATTTAAAGCGAGTAATAAGGCTTTCAATGGCATAGGTGACTATAAATGGACTTTTCTTGTCAATGGATGGCTTTTGCTTTGCGTTTCTCAAGGTAAACATTTATTTATAACCTTTCTTAACCGAAAACATAAAAAAATTCAACTTAAAATCAATAATGAGATTATAAAACTATTTAAAGCGAGTACTAAGGCTTTCAAAGGTATAGGTGACTATAAATGCACTTTTCTTGTCAACGGATGGCTTCGGCTTTGCGTTTCTCAAGGTAAACATTTATTTATAACCTTTCTTAACCGAAAACATAAAAAAATTCAACTGAAAATCAATACTATGATTATAAAACCACTTAAAGGGAGTATTAAGGCATTCAAAGGCATAGGTGACTATAAATGGACTTTACTTGTCAATGGAAGGCTTTGGATTTGCGTTTCTTAAGGTAAATATTTATTTATAACCTTTCTCAACCGAAAACATAAAAAAATTCAACCTAAAATCAATAATGAGATTATAAAACCATTTAAACCGAGTAATAAGGCTGTCAAAGGCATAGGTGACCATAAATTGACTTTACTTGTCAATGGAAGGCTTTCGCTTTTTGTTTCTCAAGGTAAACATTTATTTATAACCTTTCTTAACCAAAAATATAAAAACATTCAACTTAAAATCAATACTGAGATTATAAAACCATTTAAAGCGAGCAATAAGGCTTTCAAAGGCATAGGTGACTATAAATGGACTTTACTTGTCAATGGAAGGCTTTCGCTTTGCGTTTCTCAAGGTAAACATTTATTTATAACCTTTCTTAACCGAAAACATAAAAAATTGAACTTAAAATCAATAATGAGATTATAAAACCATTTGAAGCGAGTACTAAGGCTTTCAAAGGTATAGGTGACTATAAATGCACTTTTCTTGTCAATGAATGGCTTCGGCTTTGCGTTTCTCAAGGTAAACATTTATTTATAACCTTTCTTAACCGAAAACATAAAAAAATTCAATTGAAAATCGATACTAAGATTATAAAACCACTTAAAGCGAGTATTAAGGCATTCAAAGGTATAGGTGACTATAAATGGACTTTACTTGTCAATGGAAGGCTTTCGCTTTGCGTTTCTTAAGGTAAACATTTATTTATAACCTTTCTCAACTGAAAACATTGAAAAATTCAACCTAAAATCAATAATGAGATTATAAAACCATTTAAAGCGAGTAATAAGGCTTTCAAAGGCATGCGTGGCGATAAATCTACTTTTCTTATCGATGGATGGCTTTGGATTTGCGTTTCTCGAGGTAAACATTTATTTATAACCTTTCAAAACCAAAAACATAAAAAAGTTCAACTTAAAATCAATAATGAGATTATAAAACCATTTAAAGCGAGTAATAAGGCTTTGAAAGGCATAGGTGACTATAAATGGACTTTTCCTGTCAATGGATGGCTTTTGCTTCGCGTTTCTTGAGGTAAACACTTATTTATAACCTTTCTTAACCGAAAACATAAAAAAGTTCAACTTAAAATCAATACTAAGCTTATAAAATCACTTAAAGCGAGTATTAAGGCATTCAAAGGCATAGGTGACTATAAATTGACTTTCCTTGTCAATGGAAGGCTTTCGCTTTGCGTTTCTCAAGGTAAACATTTATTTATAACGTTTCTTAACCGAAAACATAAAAAAATTCAACCTAAAATCAATAATGAGATTATAAAACCATTTAAAGCGAGCAATAAGGCTTTCAAAGGCATAGGTGACTATAAATGGACTTTTCTTGTGAATGGATGGCTTTTGCTTTACATTTCTCGAGGTAAACATTTATTTATTACATTTCTTAACCGAAAACATAAAAAAATTTAACTCAAAATCAATAAAGAGACTATAAAATCATTTAACGCGAGTAACAAGGCTTTCAAAGGTATAGGTGACTATAAATGGACTTTACTTGTCAATGGATGGCTTTTGCTTTAGGTTTCTCGAGGTAAACATTTATTTATAACCTTTCTTAACCGAAAACATAAAAAAATTCAACTTAAAATCTATAATAAGATTGTAAAACCATTTAAAGCGAGTAATAAGGCTTTCAATGGCATAGGTGACTATAAATGGACTTTTCTTGTCAATGGAAGGCTTTTGCTTTGCGTTTCTCAAGGTAAAAATTTATTTATAACCTTTCTTAACCGAAAACATAGAAAAATTCAACTTAAAATCAAAAATGAGATTATAAAACCATTTAAAGCGAGTACTAAGGCTTTCAAATGTATAGGTGACTATAAATGCACTTTTCTTATCAATGGATGGCTTCGGCTTTGCGTTTCTCAAGGTAAACATTTATTTATAACCTTTCTTAACCGAAAACATAAAAAAGTTCAACTTATAATCAATACTAAGATTATAAAACCACTTAAAGCGAGTATTAAGGCATTCGAAGGCATAGGTGACTATAAATGGACTTTACTTGTCAATGGAACGCTTTCCCTTTGTGTTTCTTAAGGTAAACATTTATTTATAACCTTTCTCAACCGAAAACATAGAAAAATTCAACCTAAAATTAATAATGAGATTATAAAACCATATAAAGCGAGTAATAAGGCTTTCAATGGCATAAGTGGCTATAAATGGACTTTTCTTGTCAATGGATGGCTTTTGCTTCATGTTTCTCGAGGTAAACATTCAATTATATTCTGTTTTATGAAAAATGTAAAAAAATTCAATTTAAAATCAGTAATGAGATTATAAAACTGTTTAAGGCAAGTAATTAAGTTGTCTAAGGCATGAGTGACTATAAATGAGCTTTCTTGTCAATGGATGGATTTCGTTTCATGTTTCTCGAGGTAAAAATTCAATTATAACCTTTCTTAACAAAAACTTAAAAATATTCAACTTAAAATCAATAATGAGATTATAAAACCATTTAAAGCGAATAGTAAGGCTTTCAACGGCATAAGTGACTATAAATGGACTTTTCTTGCCAATGGAGGGCTTTGGATTTGCGTTTCTCGAGGTAAACATTTATTTATAACCTTTCTAAACCAAAAACAAAAAACAATTCAACTTAAAATCAATAATGAGATTATAAAACCATTTAAAGCGAGTAATAAGGCTTTGAAAGGCATAGGTGACTATAAATGGACTTTTCTTGTCAATGGATGGCTTTTGCTTTGCGTTTCTCGAGGTAAACATTTATTTATAACCTTTCTTAACCGAAAACATAAAAAAGTTCAACTTAAAATCAATACTAAGATTATAAAATCACTTAAAGCGAGTATTAAGGCATTCAAAGGCATAGGTGACTATAAATGGACTTTACTTGTCAACGGAAGGCTTTCGCTTTGCGTTTCTTAAGGTAAACATTTATTTATAACCTTTCTCAACCGAAAACATAGAAAACTTAAACCTAAAATTAATAACGAGATTATAAAACCATTTAAAGCGAGTAATAAGGCTTTCAAAGGCATAAGTGGCTATAAATGGACTTTTCTCGTCAACGGAAGGCTTTCGCTTTGCGTTTCTTAAGGTAAACATTTATTTGTAACCTTTCTCAACTGAAAACATTGAAAAATTCAACCTAAAATCAATAATGAGATTACAAAACCATTTAAAGCGAGTAATAAGGCCTTCAAAGGCATACCTGACGATAAATCGACTTTTCTTATCAATGGGTGGCTTTGGATTTCTGTTTCTCTAGGTAAACACTTATTTATAACCTTTCAAAACCAAAAACATAAAAGAGTTCAACTTAAAATCAATAATGAGATTATAAAACCATTTAAAGCGAGTAATAAGGCTTTGAAAGGCATAGGTGACTATAAATGGACTTTTCCTGTCAATGGATGGCTTTTGCTTCGCGTTTCTCGAGGTAAACACTTATTTATAACCTTTCTTAACCGAAAACATAAAAAAGTTCAACTTAAAATCAATACAAAGATTATAAAATCACTTAAAGCGAGTATTAAGGCATTCAAAGGCATAGGTGACTATAAATGGACTTTACTTGTCAATGGAAGGCTTTCGCTTTGCGTTTCTCAAGGTAAATATTTATTTATAACCTTTCTTAACCGAAAACATAAAAAAATTCAACCTAAAATCAATAATGAGATTATAAAACCATTTAAAGCGAGCAATAAGGCTTTCAAAGGCATAGGTGACTATAAATGCACTTTTCTTGTCAATAGATGGCTTTTGCTTCACATTTCCCGAGGTAAACATTTATTTATTACATTTCTTAACCGAAAACATAAAAAAATTTAACTTAAAATCAATAATGAGACTATAAAACCATTTAAAGCGAGTAATAAGGCTTTCAAAGGTATAGGTGACTATAAATGGACTTTTCTTATGAATGGATGGCTTTTGCTTTAGGTTTCTCGAGGTAAACATTTATTTATAACCTTTCTTAACCGAAAACATAAAAAAATTCAACTTAAAATCTATAATCAGATTATAAAACCATTTAAAGCGAGTAATAAGGCTTTCAATGGCATAGGTGACTATAAATGCACTTTTCTTGTCAATGGATGGCTTTCGCTTTGCGTTTCTCAAGGTAAACATTTATTTATAACCTTTCTTAACCGAAAACATAAAAAAATTCAACTTAAAATCAATAATGAGATTATAAAACCATTTAAAGCGAGTACTAAGGCTTTCAAAGGTATAGGTGACTATAAATGCACTTTTCTTGTCAATGGATGGCTTCGGCTTTGCGTTTCTCAAGGTAAACATTTATTTATAACCTTTCTTAACCGAAAACATAAAAAAATTCAACTTAAAATGAATAATGAGATTATAAAACCATTTAAAGCGAGTAATAAGGCTTTCAAAGGCATAGGTGACTATAAATGGACTTTTCTTGTCAATGGATGGTTTTGGATTTGCGTTTCTCGAGGTAAACATTTATTTATAACCTTTCTAAACTAAAAACATAAAAAAATTTAACTTAAAATCAATAATGAGATTATAAAACCATTTAAAGCGAGTAATAAGGCTTTGAAAGAAATAGGTGACTATAAATGGACTTTTCTTGTCAATGGATGGCTTTGGATTTGCGTTTCTCGAGGTAAACATTTATTTATAACCTTTCTAAATCAAAAACATAAAAAAATTCAACTTAAAATCAATAATGAGATTATAAAACCATTTAAAGCGAGTAATAAGGCTTTGAAAGGCATAGGTGACTATAAATGGACTTTTCTTGTCAATGGATGGCTTTGGCTTCGCGTTTCTCGTGGTAAACATTTATTTAACCGAAAACATAAAAAAATTCAACTTAAAATCAATAATGAGATTATAAAACCATGTAATGCGAGTAATAAGGCTTTCAAAGGCATAGGTGACTATAAATGGACTTTTCTTGTCAATGGATGGCTTTTGCTTCACGTTTCCCAAGGTAAAAATTTATTTATCACTTTTCTTAATCAAAAACATAAAAAAATTCAACTTAAAATCAATAATGAGATTATAAAACCATTTAAAAAGAGTAATAAGGCTTTGAAAAAGCATAGGTGACTATAAATGGACTTTTCTTGTCAATGGAAGGCTTTCGCTTTGCATTTCTCAAGGTAAACATTTATTTATAACCTTTCTTAACCGAAAACATAAAAAAATTCAACTTAAAATCAATAATGAGATTATAAAACCATTTACAGCGAGCAATAAGGCTTTCAAAGGCATAGATAACTATAAATGGACTTTTCTTGTCAATGGATGGCTTTTGCTTCACATTTCCCGAGGTAAATATTTATATATTACCTTTCTTAACCGAAAACATAAAAAAATTTAACTTAAAATCAATAATGAGACTATAAAACCATTTAAAGCGAGTAATAAGGCTTTCAAAGGTATAGGTGACTATAAATGGACTTTTCTTATGAATGGATGGCTTTTGCTTTAGGTTTCTCGAGGTAAACATTTATTTATAACCTTTCTTAACCGAAAACATAAAAAAATTCAACTTAAAATCTATAATGAGATTATAAAACCATTTAAAGCGAGTAATAAGGCTTTCAATGGCATAGGTGACTATAAATGGGCTTTTCTTGTCAATGGATGGCTTTTGCTTTGCGTTTCTCAAGGTAAACATTTATTTATAACCTTTCTTAACCGAAAACATAAAAAAATTCAACTTAAAATCAATAATGAGATTATAAAACCATTTAAAGCGAGTAATAAGGCTTTCAACGGCATAGGTGACTATAAATGGGCTTTTCTTGTCAATGGATGGCTTTGGATTTGCGTTTCTCGAGGTAAACATTTATTTATAACCTTTCTAAATCAAAAACATAAAAAAATTGAACTTAAAATCAATAATGAGATTATAAAACCATTTAAAGCGAGTAATAAGGCTTTGAAAGGCATAGGTGACTATAAATGGACTTTTCTTGTCAATGGATGGCTTTGGCTTCGCGTTTCTCGTGGTAAACATTTATTTAACCGAAAACATAAAAAAATTCAACTTAAAATCAATAATGAGATTATAAAACCATGTAATGCGAGTAATAAGGCTTTCAAAGGCATAGGTGACTATAAATGGACTTTTCTTGTCAATGGATGGCTTTTGCTTCACGTTTCCCAAGGTAAAAATTTATTTATCACTTTTCTTAATCAAAAACATAAAAAAATTCAACTTAAAATCAATAATGAGATTATAAAACCATTTAAAAAGAGTAATAAGGCTTTGAAAAAGCATAGGTGACTATAAATGGACTTTTCTTGTCAATGGAAGGCTTTCGCTTTGCATTTCTCAAGGTAAACATTTATTTATAACCTTTCTTAACCGAAAACATAAAAAAATTCAACTTAAAATCAATAATGAGATTATAAAACCATTTACAGCGAGCAATAAGGCTTTCAAAGGCATAGATAACTATAAATGGACTTTTCTTGTCAATGGATGGCTTTTGCTTCACATTTCCCGAGGTAAATATTTATATATTACCTTTCTTAACCGAAAACATAAAAAAATTTAACTTAAAATCAATAATGAGACTATAAAACCATTTAAAGCGAGTAATAAGGCTTTCAAAGGTATAGGTGACTATAAATGGACTTTTCTTATGAATGGATGGCTTTTGCTTTAGGTTTCTCGAGGTAAACATTTATTTATAACCTTTCTTAACCGAAAACATAAAAAAATTCAACTTAAAATCTATAATGAGATTATAAAACCATTTAAAGTGAGTAATAAGGCTTTCAATGGCATAGGTGACTATAAATGGGCTTTTCTTGTCAATGGATGGCTTTTGCTTTGCGTTTCTCAAGGTAAACATTTATTTATAACCTTTCTTAACCGAAAACATAAAAAAATTCAACTTAAAATCAATAATGAGATTATAAAACCATTTAAAGCGAGTACTAAGGCTTTCAAAGGTATAGGTGACTATAAATGCACTTTTCTTGTCAATGGATGGCTTCGGCTTTGCGTTTCTCAAGGTAAACATTTATTTATAACCTTTCTTAACCGAAAACATAAAAAAATTCAACTTAAAATGAATAATGAGATTATAAAACCATTTAAAGCGAGTAATAAGGCTTTCAAAGGCATAGGTGACTATAAATGGACTTTTCTTGTCAATGGATGGTTTTGGATTTGCGTTTCTCGAGGTAAACATTTATTTATAACCTTTCTAAACTAAAAACATAAAAAAATTTAACTTAAAATCAATAATGAGATTATAAAACCATTTAAAGCGAGTAATAAGGCTTTGAAAGAAATAGGTGACTATAAATGGACTTTTCTTGTCAATGGATGGCTTTGGATTTGCGTTTCTCGAGGTAAACATTTATTTATAACCTTTCTAAATCAAAAACATAAAAAAATTCAACTTAAAATGAATAATGAGATTATAAAACCATTTAAAGCGAGTAATAAGGCTTTGAAAGGCATAGGTGACTATAAATGGACTTTTCTTGTCAATGGATGGCTTTGGCTTCGCGTTTCTCGTGGTAAACATTTATTTAACCGAAAACATAAAAAAATTCAACTTAAAATCAATAATGAGATTATAAAACCATGTAATGCGAGTAATAAGGCTTTCAAAGGCATAGGTGACTATAAATGGACTTTTCTTGTCAATGGATGGCTTTTGCTTCACGTTTCCCAAGGTAAAAATTTATTTATCACTTTTCTTAATCAAAAACATAAAAAAATTCAACTTAAAATCAATAATGAGATTATAAAACCATTTAAAAAGAGTAATAAGGCTTTGAAAAAGCATAGGTGACTATAAATGGACTTTTCTTGTCAATGGAAGGCTTTCGCTTTGCATTTCTCAAGGTAAACATTTATTTATAACCTTTCTTAACCGAAAACATAAAAAAATTCAACTTAAAATCAATAATGAGATTATAAAACCATTTACAGCGAGCAATAAGGCTTTCAAAGGCATAGATAACTATAAATGGACTTTTCTTGTCAATGGATGGCTTTTGCTTCACATTTCCCGAGGTAAATATTTATATATTACCTTTCTTAACCGAAAACATAAAAAAATTTAACTTAAAATCAATAATGAGACTATAAAACCATTTAAAGCGAGTAATAAGGCTTTCAAAGGTATAGGTGACTATAAATGGACTTTTCTTATGAATGGATGGCTTTTGCTTTAGGTTTCTCGAGGTAAACATTTATTTATAACCTTTCTTAACCGAAAACATAAAAAAATTCAACTTAAAATCTATAATGAGATTATAAAACCATTTAAAGCGAGTAATAAGGCTTTCAATGGCATAGGTGACTATAAATGGGCTTTTCTTGTCAATGGATGGCTTTTGCTTTGCGTTTCTCAAGGTAAACATTTATTTATTACCTTTCTTAACCGAAAACATAAAAAAATTTAACTTAAAATCAATAATGAGACTATAAAACCATTTAAAGCGAGTAATAAGGCTTTCAAAGGTATAGGTGACTATAAATGGACTTTTCTTATGAATGGATGGCTTTTGCTTTAGGTTTCTCGAGGTAAACATTTATTTATAACCTTTCTTAACCGAAAACATAAAAAAATTCAACTTAAAATCTATAATGAGATTATAAAACCATTTAAAGCGAGTAATAAGGCTTTCAATGGCACAGGTGACTATAAATGGGCTTTTCTTGTCAATGGATGGCTTTTGCTTTGCGTTTCTCAAGGTAAACATTTATTTATAACCTTTCTTAACCGAAAACATAAAAAAATTCAACTTAAAATCAATAATGAGATTATAAAACCATTTACAGCGAGTACTAAGGCTTTCAAAGGTATAGGTGACTATAAATGCACTTTGCTTGTCAATGGATGGCTTCGGCTTTGCGTTTCTCAAGGTAAACATTTATTTATAACCTTTCTTAACCGAAAACATAAAAAAATTCAACTGAAAATCAATACTAAGATTATAAAACCACTTAAAGCGAGTATTAAGGCATTCAAAGGCATATGTGACTATAAATGGACTTTACTTGTGAATGGAAGGCTTTGGATTTGCGTTTCTTAAGGTAAATATTTATTTATAACCTTTCACAACCGAAAACATAAAAAAATTGAACCTAAAATCAATAATGAGATTATAAATCCATTTAAAGCGAGTAAAAAGGCTTTGAAAGGCATAGGTGACTATATATGCACTTTTCTTGTCAATGGATGGCTTTGGATTTGCGTTTCACGAGGTAAACATTTATTTATAACCTTTCTAAACCGAAAACATAAAAAAATTCAACTTAAAATCAATAATGAGATTATAAAACCATTTAAAGCGAGTAATAAGGCTTTGAAAGGCATAGGTGACTATAAATGGACTTTTCTCTTCAATGGATGGTTTTGGATTTGCGTTTCTCGAGGTAAACATTTATTTATAACCTTTCTAAACCAAAAACATAAAAATATTTAACTTAAAATCAATAATGAGATTATAAAACCATTTAAAGCGAGTAATAAGGCTTTGAAAGACATAGGTGACTATAAATGGACTTTTCTTGTCAATGGATGGCTTTGGATTTGCGTTTCACGAGGTAAACATTTATTTCTAACCTTTCTAAACCAAAAACATAAAAAAATTCAACTTAAAATCAATAATGAGATTATAAAACCATTTAAAGCGAGTAATAAGGCTTTGAAAGAAATAGGTGACTATAAATGGACTTTTCTTGTCAGTGGATGGCTTTGGATTTGCGTTTCTCGAGGTAAACATTTATTTATAACCTTTCTAAACCAAAAACATAAAAAAATTCAACTTAAAATCAATAATGAGATTATAAAACCATTTAAAGCGAGTAATAAGGCTTTGAAAGGCATAGGTGACTATAAATGGACTTTTCTTGTCAATGGATGGCTTTGGCTTCGCGTTTCTCGTGGTAAACATTTATTTAACCGAAAACATAAAAAAATTCAACTTAAAATCAATAATGAGATTATAAAACCATGTAGTGCGAGTAATAAGGCTTTCAAAGGCATAGGTGACTATAAATGGACTTTTCTTGTCAATGGATGGCTTTTGCTTCACGTTTCCCAAGGTAAAAATTTATTTATCACTTTTCTTAATCAAAAACATAAAAAAATTCAACTTAAAATCAATAATGAGATTATAAAACCATTTAAAAAGAGTAATAAGGCTTTGAAAAAGCATAGGTGACTATAAATGGACTTTTCTTGTCAATGGAAGGCTTTCGCTTTGCATTTCTCAAGGTAAACATTTGTTTATAACCTTTCTTAACCGAAAACATAAAAAAATTCAACTTAAAATCAATAATGAGATTATAAAACCATTTACAGCGAGCAATAAGGCTTTCAAAGGCATAGATAACTATAAATGGACTTTTCTTGTCAATGGATGGCTTTTGCTTCACATTTCCCGAGGTAAACATTTATTTATTACCTTTCTTAACCGAAAACATAAAAAAATTTAACTTAAAATCAATAATGAGACTATAAAACCATTTAAAACGAGTAATAAGGCTTTCAAAGGTATAGGTGACTATAAATGGACTTTTCTTATGAATGGATGGCTTTTGCTTTAGGTTTCTCGAGGTAAACATTTATTTATAACCTTTCTTAACCGAAAACATAAAAAAATTCAACTTAAAATCTATAATGAGATTATAAAACCATTTAAAGCGAGTAATAAGGCTTTCAATGGCACAGGTGACTATAAATGGGCTTTTCTTGTCAATGGATGGCTTTTGCTTTGCGTTTCTCAAGGTAAACATTTATTTATAACCTTTCTTAACCGAAAACATAAAAAAATTCAACTTAAAATCAATAATGAGATTATAAAACCATTTACAGCGAGTACTAAGGCTTTCAAAGGTATAGGTGAATATAAATGCACTTTGCTTGTCAATGGATGGCTTCGGCTTTGCGTTTCTCAAGGTAAACATTTATTTATAACCTTTCTTAACCGAAAACATAAAAAAATTCAACTGGAAATCAATACTAAGATTATAAAACCACTTAAAGCGAGTATTAAGGTATTCAGAGGCATAGGTGACTATAAATGGACTTTACTTGTGAATGGAAGGCTTTGGATTTGCGTTTCTTAAGGTAAATATTTATTTATAACCTTTCACAACCGAAAACATAAAAAAATTCAACCTAAAATCAATAATGAGATTATAAATCCATTTAAAGCGAGTAAAAAGGCTTTCAAAGGCATAGGTGACTATAAATGCACTTTTCTTGTCAATGGATGGCTTCGACTTCGCGTTTCTCGAGGTAAACATTTATTTATAACCTTTCTAAACCAAAAACATAAAAAAATTCAACTTAAAATGAATAATGAGATTATAAAACCATTTAAAGCGAGTAATAAGGCTTTGAAAGGCATAGGTGACTATAAATGGACTTTTCTTGTCAATGGATGGTTTTGGATTTGCGTTTCTCGAGGTAAACATTTATTTATAACCTTTCTAAACCAAAAACATAAAAAAATTTAACTTAAAATCAATAATGAGATTATAAAACCATTTAAAGCGAGTAATAAGGCTTTGAAAGGTATAGGTGACTATAAATGGACTTTTCTTGTCAATGGATGGCTTTGGATTTGTGTTTCACGAGGTAAACATTTATTTATAACCTTTCTAAACCGAAAACATAAAAAAATTCAACTTAAAATCAATAATGAGATTATAAAACCATTTAAAGCGAGTAATAAGGCTTTGAAAGGCATAGGTGACTATAAATGGACTTTTCTCTTCAATGGATGGTTTTGGATTTGCGTTTCTCGAGGTAAACATTTATTTATAACCTTTCTAAACCAAAAACATAAAAAAATTTAACTTAAAATCAATAATGAGATTATAAAACCATTTAAAGCGAGTAATAAGGCTTTGAAAGACATAGGTGACTATAAATGGACTTTTCTTGTCAATGGATGGCTTTGGATTTGCGTTTCACGAGGTAAACATTTATTTATAACCTTTCTAAACCAAAAACATAAAAAACTTCAACTTAAAATCAATAATGAGATTATAAAACCATTTAAAGCGAGTAATAAGGCTTTGAAAGGCATAGGTGACTATAAATGGACTTTTCTTGTCAATGGATGGCTTTGGCTTCGCGTTTCTCGTGGTAAACATTTATTTAACCGAAAACATAAAAAAATTCAACTTAAAATCAATAATGAGATTATAAAACCATGTAATGCTAGTAATAAGGCTTTCAAAGGCATAGGTGACTATAAATGGACTTTTCTTGTCAATGGATGGCTTTTGCTTCACGTTTCCCAAGGTAAAAATTTATTTATCACTTTTCTTAATCAAAAACATAAAAAAATTCAACTTAAAATCAATAATGAGATTATAAAACCATTTAAAAAGAGTAATAAGGCTTTGAAAAAGCATAGGTGACTATAAATGGACTTTTCTTGTCAATGGAAGGCTTTCGCTTTGCATTTCTCAAGCTAAACATTTGTTTATAACCTTTCTTAACCGAAAACATAAAAAAATTCAACTTAAAATCAATAATGAGATTATAAAACCATTTACAGCGAGCAATAAGGCTTTCAAAGGCATAGATAACTATAAATGGACTTTTCTTGTCAATGGATGGCTTTTGCTTCACATTTCCCGAGGTAAACATTTATTTATTACCTTTCTTAACCGAAAACATAAAAAAATTTAACTTAAAATCAATAATGAGACTATAAAACCATTTAAAGCGAGTAATAAGGCTTTCAAAGGTATAGGTGACTATAAATGGACTTTTCTTATGAATGGATGGCTTTTGCTTTAGGTTTCTCGAGGTAAACATTTATTTATAACCTTTCTTAACCGAAAACATACAAAAATTCAACTTAAAATCTATAATGAGATTATAAAACCATTTAAAGCGAGTGATAAGGCTTTCAATGGTATAGGTGACTATAAATGGGCTTTTCTTGTCAATGGATGGCTTTTGCTTTGCGTTTCTCAAGGTAAACATTTATTTATAACCTTTCTTAACCGAAAACATAAAAAAATTCAACTTAAAATCAATAATGAGATTATAAAACCATTTAAAGCGAGTACTAAGACTTTCAAAGGTATAGGTGACTATAAATGCACTTTGCTTGTCAATGGATGGCTTCGGCTTTGCGTTTCTCAAGGTAAACATTTATTTATAACCTTTCTTAATCGAAAACATAAAAAAATTCAACTGAAAATCAATACTAAGATTATAAAACCACTTAAAGCGAGTATTAAGGCATTCAAAGGCATAGGTGACTATAAATGGACTTTACTTGTGAATGGAAGGCTTTGGATTTGCTTTTCTTAAGGTAAATATTTATTTATAACCTTTCACAATCGAAAACATAAGAAAATTCAACCTAAAATCAATAATGAGATTATAAATCCATTTAAAGCGAGTAAAAAGGCTTTCAAAGGCATAGGTGACTATAAATGCACTTTTCTTGTCAATGGATGGCTTCGACTTCGCGTTTCTCGAGGTAAACATTTATTTATAACCTTTCTAAACCAAAAACATAAAAAAATTCAACTTAAACTGAATAATGAGATTATAAAACCATTTAAAGCGAGTAATAAGGCTTTGAAAGGCATAGGTGACTATAAATGGACTTTTCTTGTCAATTGATGGTTTTGGATTTGCGTTTCTCGAGGTAAACATTTATTTATAACCTTTCTAAACCAAAAACATAAAAAAATTTAACTTAAAATCAATAATGAGATTATAAAACCATTTAAAGCGAGTAATAAGGCTTTGAAAGGCATAGGTGACTATAAATGGACTTTTCTTGTCAATGGATGGCTTTGGATTTGCGTTTCACGAGGTAAACATTTATTTATAACCTTTCTAAACCAAAAACATAAAAAAATTCAACTTAAAATCAATAATGAGATTATAAAACTATTTAAAGCGAGTAATAAGGCTTTGAAAGGCATAGGTGACTGTAAATGGACTTTTCTTGTCAATGGATGGCTTTGGCTTCGCGTTTCTCGTGGTAAACATTTATTTAACCGAAAACATAAAAAAATTCAACTTAAAATCAATAATGAGATTATAAAACCATGTAATGCGAGTAATAAGGCTTTCAAAGGCATAGGTGACTATAAATGGACTTTTCTTGTCAATGGATGGCTTTTGCTTCACGTTTCTCAAGGTAAAAATTTATTTATCACTTTTCTTAATCAAAAACATAAAAAAATTCAACTTAAAATCAATAATGAGATTATAAAATCATTTAAAAAGAGTAATAAGGCTTTGAAAAAGCATAGGTGACTATAAATGGACTTTTCTTGTCAATGGAAGGCTTTCGCTTTGCGTTTCTCAAGGTAAACATTTGTTTATAACCTTTCTTAACCGAAAACATAAAAAAATTCAACTTAAAATCAATAATGAGATTATAAAACCATTTACAGCGAGCAATAAGGCTTTTAAAGGCATAGATAACTATAAATGGACTTTTCTTGTCAATGGATGGCTTTTGCTTCACATTTCCCGAGGTAAACATTTATTTATTACCTTTCTTAAACGACAACAAAAAAAAATTCAACTTCAAATCAATAACGAGATTATAAAACCATTTAAAGCGAGTAATAAGGCTTTCAAATGCATAGGTGACTATACATGGACTTTTCTTGTCAATGGATGGCTTTTGCTTCTCATTTCTCAAGGTAAACATTTATTTATAACTTTTCTTAACCGAAAACATAAAACCATTCAACTTAAAATCAATAATCAGATTATAAAACCATTTAGAAAGAGTAATAAGGCCTTCAAAGGCATAGGTGACTATAAATGGACTTTTCTTGTCAATGGATGGCTTTGGATTTGCGTTTCACGAGGTAAACATTTATTTATAACCTTTCTAAACCAAAAACATAAAAAAATTCAACTTAAAATCAATAATGAGATTATAAAACCATTTAAAGCGAGTAATAAGGCTTTGAAAGAAATAGGTGACTATAAATGGACTTTTCTTGTCAATGGATGGCTTTGGATTTGCGTTTCTCGAGGTAAACATTTATTTATAACCTTTCTAAACCAAAAACATAAAAAAATTCAACTTAAAATTAATAATGAGATTATAAAACCATTTAAAGCGAGTAATAAGGCTTTGAAAGGCATAGGTGACTATAAATGGACTTTTTTTGTCAATGGATGGCTTTGGCTTCGCGTTTCTCGTGGTAAACATTTATTTAACCGAAAACATAAAAAAATTCAACTTAAAATCAATAATGAGATTATAAAACCATGTAATGCTAGTAATAAGGCTTTCAAAGGCATAGGTGACTATAAATGGACTTTTCTTGTCAATGGATGGCTTTTGCTTCACGTTTCCCAAGGTAAAAATTTATTTATCACTTTTCTTAATCAAAAACATAAAAAAATTCAACTTAAAATCAATAATGAGATTATAAAACCATTTAAAAAGAGTAATAAGGCTTTGAAAAAGCATAGGTGACTATAAATGGACTTTTCTTGTCAATGGAAGGCTTTCGCTTTGCATTTCTCAAGCTAAACATTTGTTTATAACCTTTCTTAACCGAAAACATAAAAAAATTCAACTTAAAATCAATAATGAGATTATAAAACCATTTACAGCGAGCAATAAGGCTTTCAAAGGCATAGATAACTATAAATGGACTTTTCTTGTCAATGGATGGCTTTTGCTTCACATTTCCCGAGGTAAACATTTATTTATTACCTTTCTTAACCGAAAACATAAAAAAATTTAACTTAAAATCAATAATGAGACTATAAAACCATTTAAAGCGAGTAATAAGGCTTTCAAAGGTATAGGTGACTATAAATGGACTTTTCTTATGAATGGATGGCTTTTGCTTTAGGTTTCTCGAGGTAAACATTTATTTATAACCTTTCTTAACCGAAAACATACAAAAATTCAACTTAAAATCTATAATGAGATTATAAAACCATTTAAAGCGAGTGATAAGGCTTTCAATGGCATAGGTGACTATAAATGGGCTTTTCTTGTCAATGGATGGCTTTTGCTTTGCGTTTCTCAAGGTAAACATTTATTTATAACCTTTCTTAACCGAAAACATAAAAAAATTCAACTTAAAATCAATAATGAGATTATAAAACCATTTAAAGCGAGTACTAAGACTTTCAAAGGTATAGGTGACTATAAATGCACTTTGCTTGTCAATGGATGGCTTCGGCTTTGCGTTTCTCAAGGTAAACATTTATTTATAACCTTTCTTAATCGAAAACATAAAAAAATTCAACTGAAAATCAATACTAAGATTATAAAACCACTTAAAGCGAGTATTAAGGCATTCAAAGGCATAGGTGACTATAAATGGACTTTACTTGTGAATGGAAGGCTTTGGATTTGCTTTTCTTAAGGTAAATATTTATTTATAACCTTTCACAATCGAAAACATAAGAAAATTCAACCTAAAATCAATAATGAGATTATAAATCCATTTAAAGCGAGTAAAAAGGCTTTCAAAGGCATAGGTGACTATAAATGCACTTTTCTTGTCAATGGATGGCTTCGACTTCGCGTTTCTCGAGGTAAACATTTATTTATAACCTTTCTAAACCAAAAACATAAAAAAATTCAACTTAAAATGAATAATGAGATTATAAAACCATTTAAAGCGAGTAATAAGGCTTTGAAAGGCATAGGTGACTATAAATGGACTTTTCTTGTCAATTGATGGTTTTGGATTTGCGTTTCTCGAGGTAAACATTTATTTATAACCTTTCTAAACCAAAAACATAAAAAAATTTAACTTAAAATCAATAATGAGATTATAAAACCATTTAAAGCGAGTAATAAGGATTTGAAAGGCATAGGTGACTATAAATGGACTTTTCTTGTCAATGGATGGCTTTGGATTTGCGTTTCACGAGGTAAACATTTATTTATAACCTTTCTAAACCAAAAACATAAAAAAATTCAACTTAAAATCAATAATGAGATTATAAAACCATTTAAAGCGAGTAATAAGGCTTTGAAAGGCATAGGTGACTATAAATGGACTTTTCTTGTCAATGGATGGCTTTGGCTTCGCGTTTCTCGTGGTAAACATTTATTTAACCGAAAACATAAAAAAATTCAACTTAAAATCAATAATGAGATTATAAAACCATGTAATGCGAGTAATAAGGCTTTCAAAGGCATAGGTGACTATAAATGGACTTTTCTTGTCAATGGATGGCTTTAGCTTCACGTTTCTCAAGGTAAAAATTTATTTATCACTTTTCTTAATCAAAAACATAAAAAAATTCAACTTAAAATCAATAATGAGATTATAAAATCATTTAAAAAGAGTAATAAGGCTTTGAAAAAGCATAGGTGACTATAAATGGACTTTTCTTGTCAATGGAAGGCTTTCGCTTTGCGTTTCTCAAGGTAAACATTTATTTATAACCTTTCTTAACCGAAAATATAAAAAAATTCAACTTAAAATCAATAATGAGATTATAAAACCATTTACAGCGAGCAATAAGGCTTTTAAAGGCGTAGATAACTATAAATGGACTTTTCCTGTCAATGGATGGCTTTTGCTTCGCATTTCCCGAGGTAAACATTTATTTATTACCTTTCTTAAACGACAACAAAAAAAAATTCAACTTCAAATCAATAACGAGATTATAAAACCATTTAAAGCGAGTAATAAGGCTTTCAAATGCATAGGTGACTATACATGGACTTTTCTTGTCAATGGATGGCTTTTGCTTCACATTTCTCAAGGTAAACATTTATTTATAACTTTTCTTAACCGAAAACATAAAACCATTCAACTTAAAATCAATAATCAGATTATAAAACCATTTAGAAAGAGTAATAAGGCCTTGAAAGGCATAGGTGACTATAAATGGACTTTTCTTGTCAATGGATGGCTTTTGCTTTGCGTTTCACGAGGTAAACATTTATTTATAACCTTTCTTAACCGAAAACATAAAAAAATTCAACTTAAAATCAATAATGAGATTATAAAACCATTTAAAGCGAGTACTAAGGCTTTCAAAGGTATAGGTGACTATAAATGCACTTTTCTTGTCAATGGATGGCTTCGGCTTTGCGTTTCTCAAGGTAAACATTTATTTATAACCTTTCTTAACCGAAAACATAAAAAAATTCTACTGAAAATCAATACTAAGATTATAAAACCACTTAAAGTGAGTATTAAGGCATTCAAAGGCATAGGTGACTATAAATGGACTTTACTTGTCAATGGAAGGCTTTGGATTTGCGTTTCTTAAGGTAAATATTTATTTATAACCTTTCTCAACCGAAAACATAACCTAATTCAACCTAAAATCAATAATGAGATTATAAAACCATTTAAAGCGAGTAATAAGGCTTTCAAAGGCATAGGTGACCATAAATGGACTTTACTTCTCAATGGAAGGCTTTCGCTTTGCGTTTCTCAAGGTAAACATTTATTTATAACCTTTCTTAACCGAAAATATAAAAACATTCAACTTAAAATCAATAATGAGATTATAAAACCATTTAAAGCTAGCAATAAGGCTTTCAAAGGCATAGGTGACTATAAATGGACTTTACTTGTCAATGGAAGGCTTTCGCTTTGCGTTTCCCAAGGTAAACATTTATTTATAACCTTTCTTAATCGAAAACATAAAAAAATTTAACTCAAAATCAATAATGAGACTATAAAACCATTTAGAGCGAGTAACAAGGCTTTCAAAGTTATAGGTGACTATAAATGGACTTTACTTGTCAATGGATGGCTTTTGCTTTAGGTTTCTCGAGGTAAATATTTATTTATAACCTTTCTTAACCGAAAACATAAAAAAATTCAACTTAATATCTATAATAAGATTATAAAACCATTTAAAGCGAGTAATAGGGCTTTCAATGGCACAGGTGACTATGACTGGACTTTTCTTGTCAATGGAAGGCTTTTGCTTTGCGTTTCTCAAGGTAAACATTTATTTATAACCTTTCTTAACCGAAAACATAAAAAAATTCAACTTAAAATCAATAATGAGATTATAAAACCATTTAAAGCGAGTACTAAGGCTTTCAAAGGTATAGGTGACTATAAATGCACTTTTCTTGCCAATGGATGGATTCGGTTTTGCGTTTCTCAAGGTAAACATTTATTTATAACCTTTCTTAACCGAAAACATAAAAAAGTTCAACTTAAAATCAATACTAAGATTATAAAACCACTTAAAGCGAGTATTAAGGCATTCAAAGGCATAGGTGACTATAAATGGACTTTGCTTGTCAATGGAAGGCTTTCGCTTTGCGTTTCTCAAGGTAAACATTTATTTATAACCTTTCTTAACCGAAAACATTAAAACATTCAACTTAAAATCAATAATGAGATTATAAAATCATTTAAAGCGAGTAATAAGGCTTTGAAAGGCATAGGTGACTATAAATGGACTTTTCTTATCAATGGATGGCTTTTGCTTCGCGTTTCTCGGGGTAAACATTTATTTATAACCTTTCTTAACTAAAAAGATAAAAAAACTCAACTGAAAATCAATACTAAGATTATAAAACCACTTAAAGCGAGTATTAAGGCATTCAAAGGCATCGGTGACTATAAATGGACTTTACTTGTCAATGGAAGGCTTTCGCTTTGCGTTTCTTATGGTAAACATTTATTTATAACCTTTCTCAACCGAAAACATAGAAAAATTCAACCTAAAATCAATAATGAGATTATAAAACCATTTAAAGCGAGTAATAAGGCTTTCAAAGGCATACGTGGCGATAAATCGACTTTTCTTGTCAATGGATAGCTTTGGATTTGCGTTTCTCGAGGTAAACATTTATTTATAACCTTTAAAAACCAAAAACATAAAAAAGTTCAACTTAAAATCAATAAAGAGATTATAAAACCATTTAAAGCGAGTAATAAGGCTTTGAAAGGCATAGGTGACTATAAATGGACTTTTCCTATCAATGGATGGCTTTTGCTTCGCGTTTCTCGAGGTAAACACTTATTTATAACCTTTCTTAACCGAAAACATAAAAAAATTCAACTTAAAATATATAATAAGATTATAAAACCATTTAAAGCGAGTAATAAGGCTTTCAATGGCATAGGTGACTATAAATGGACTTTTCTTGTCAATGGATGGCTTTTGCTTTGCGTTTCTCAAGGTAAACATTTATTTATAACCTTTCTTAACCAAAAACATAAAAAAATTCAACTTAAAATCAATAATGAGATTATAAAACCATTTAAAGCGAGTACTAAGGCTTTCAAAGGTATAGGTGACTATAAATGCACTTTTCTTGTCAATGGATGGCTTCGGCTTTGCGTTTCTCAAGGTAAACATTTATTTATAACCTTTCTTAACCGAAAACATAAAAAAATTCTACTGAAAAGCAATACTAAGATTATAAAACCACTTAAAGTGAGTATTAAGGCATTCAAAGGCATAGGTGACTATAAATGGAATTTACTTGTCAATGGAAGGCTTTGGATTTGCGTTTCTTAAGGTAAATATTTATTTATAACCTTTCTCAACCGAAAACATAAAAAAATTCAACCTAAAATCAATAATGAGATTATAAAACCATTTAAAGCGAGTAATAAGGCTTTCAAAGGCATAGGTGACCATAAATGGGCTTTACTTCTCAGTGGAAGGCTTTCGCTTTGCGTTTCTCAAGGTAAACATTTATTTATAACCTTTCTTAACCGAAAATATAAAAACATTCAACTTAAAATCAATAATGAGATTATAAAACCATTTAAAGCGAGCAATAAGGCTTTCAAAGGCATAGGTGACTATAAATGGACTTTACTTGTCAATGGAAGGCTTTCGCTTTGCGTTTCTCAAGGTAAACATTTATTTATAACCTTTCTTAATCGAAAACATAAAAAAATTTAACTCAAAATCAATAATGAGACTATAAAACCATTTAAAGCGAGTAACAAGACTTTCAAAGTTATAGGTGACTATAAATGGACTTTACTTGTCAATGGATGGCTTTTGCTTTAGGTTTCTCGAGGTAAACATTTATTTATAACCTTTCTTAACCGAAAACATAAAAAAATTCAACTTAATATCTATAATAAGATTATAAAACCATTTAAAGCGAGTAATAAGGCTTTCAATGGCACAGGTGACTATAACTGGACTTTTCTTGTCGATGGAAGGCTTTTGCTTTGCGTTTCTCAAGGTAAACATTTATTTATAACCTTTCTTAACCGAAAACATAAAAAAATTCAACTTAAAATCAATAATGAGATTATAAAACCATTTAAAGCGAGTACTAAGGCTTTCAAAGGTATAGGTGACTATAAATGCACTTTTCTTGTCAATGGATGGCTTCCGCTTTGCGTTTCTCAAGGTAAACATTTATTTATAACCTTTCTTAACCGAAAACATAAAAAAGTTCAACTTAAAATCAATACTAAGATTATAAAACCACTTAAAGCGAGTATTAAGGCATTCAAAGGCATAGGTGACTATAAATGGACTTTGCTTGTCAATGGAAGGCTTTCGCTTTGCGTTTCTCATGGTAAACATTTATTTATAACCTTTCTTAACCGAAAACATTAAAAAATTCAACTTAAAATCAATAATGAGATTATAAAACCATTTAAAGCGAGTAATAAGGCTTTGAAAGGCATAGGTGACTATAAATGGACTTTTCTTATCAATGGATGGCTTTTGCTTCGCTTTTCTCGGGGTAAACATTTATTTATAACCTTTCTTAACTAAAAAGATAAAAAAACTCAACTGAAAATCAATACTAAGATTATAAAACCACTTAAAGCGAGTATTAAGGCATTCAAAGGCATCGGTGACTATAAATGGACTTTACTTGTCAATGGAAGGCTTTCGCTTTGCGTTTCTTATGGTAAACATTTATTTATAACCTTTCTCAACCGAAAACATAGAAAAATTCAACCTAAAATCAATAATGAGATTATAAAACCATTTAAAGCGAGTAATAAGGCTTTCAAAGGCATACGTGGCGATAAATCGACTTTTCTTGTCAATGGATGGCTTTGGATTTGCGTTTCTCGAGGTAAACATTTATTTATAACCTTTCAAAACCAAAAACATAAAAAAGTTCAACTTAAAATCAATAATGAGATTATAAAACCATTTAAAGCGAGTAATAAGGATTTGAAAGGCGTAGGTGACTATAAATGGACTTTTCCTATCAATGGATTGCTTTTGCTTAACGTTTCTCGAGGTAAACACTTATTTATAACCTTTCTTAACCGAAAACATAAAAAAATTCAACTTAAAATATATAATAAGATTATAAAACCATTTAAAGCGAGTAATAAGGCTTTGAAAGGCATAGGTGACTATAAATGGACTTTTCTTGTCAATGGAAGGCTTTGGATTTGCGTTTCTTAAGGTAAATATTTATTTATAACCTTTCTCAACCGAAAACATAAAAAAATTCAACCTAAAATCAATAATGAGATTATAAAACCATTTAAAGCGAGTTATAAGGCTTTCAAAGGCATAGGTGACCATAAATTGACTTTACTTGTCAATGGAAGGCTTTCGCTTTGCGTTTCTCAAGGTAAACATTTATTTATAACCTTTCTTAACCAAAAATATAAAAACATTCAACTTAAAATCAATAATGAGATTATAAAACCATTTAAAGCGAGCAATAAGGCTTTCAAAGGCATAGGTGACTATAAATGCACTTTTCTTGTCAATGGATGGCTTCGGCTTTCCGTTTCTCAAGGTAAACATTTATTTATAACCTTTCTTAACCGAAAACATAAAAAAATTCTACTGAAAATCAATACTAAGATTATAAAACCACTTAAAGGGAGTATTAAGGCATTCAAAGGCATAGGTGACTATAAATGGACTTTACTTGTCAATGGAAGGCTTTGGATTTGCGTTTCTTAAGGTAAATATTTATTTATAACCTTTCTCAACCGAAAACATAAAAAAATTCAACCTAAAATCAATAATGAGATTATAAAACCATTTAAAGCGAGTAATAAGGCTTTCAAAGGCATAGGTGACCATAAATTGACTATACTTGTCAATGGAAGGCTTTCGCTTTGTGTTTCTCAAGGTAAACATTTATTTATAACCTTTCTTAACCGAAAATATAAAAACATTCAACTTAAAATCAATAATGAGATTATAAAACCATTTAAAGCGAGCAATAAGGCTTTCAAAGGCATAGGTGACTATAAATGGACTTTACTTGTCAATGGAAGGCTTTCGCTTTGCGTTTCTCAAGGTAAACATTTATTTATAACCTTTCTTAACCGAAAACATAAAAAAATTCAACTTAAAATCAATAATGAGATTATAAAACCATTTGAAGCGAGTACTAAGGCTTTCAAAGGTATAGGTGACTATAAATGCACTTTTCTTGTCAGTGGATGGCTTCGGCTTTGCGTTTCTCAAGGTAAACATTTATTTATAACCTTTCTTAACCGAAAACATAAAAAAATTCAACTGAAAATCGATACTAAGATTCTAAAACCACTTCAAGCGAGTATTAAGGCATTCAAAGGTATAGGTGACTATAAATGGACTTTACTTGTCAATGGAAGGCTTTCGCTTTGCGTTTCTTAAGGTAA
Source organism: Theobroma cacao (assembly GCF_053813885.1). Taxonomy (NCBI): domain Eukaryota; kingdom Viridiplantae; phylum Streptophyta; class Magnoliopsida; order Malvales; family Malvaceae; genus Theobroma; species Theobroma cacao. The sequence continues at coordinate 17,270,080 of NC_142642.1, read as the reverse complement.
ACATTTATTTATAACCTTTCTCAACTGAAAACATTGAAACATTCAACCTAAAATCAATAATGAGATTATAAAACCATTTAAAGCGAGTAATAAGGCTTTCAAAGGCATACGTGGCGATAAATCGACTTTTCTTGTCGATGGATGGCTTTGGATTTGCGTTTCTCGAGGTAAACATTTATTTATAACCTTTCAAAACCAAAAACATAAAAAAGTTCAACTTAAAATCAATAATGAGATTATAAAACCATTTAAAGCGAGTAATAAGGCTTTGAAAGGCATAGGTGACTATAAATGGACTTTTCCTGTCAATGGATAGCTTTTGCTTCGCGTTTCTTGAGGTAAACACTTATTTATAACCTTTCTTAACCGAAAACATAAAAAAGTTCAACTTAAAATCAATGCTAAGCTTATAAAATCACTTAAAGCGAGTATTAAGGCATTCAAAGGCATAGGTGACTATAAATGGACTTTTCTTGTCAATGGAAGGCTTTCGCTTTGCGTTTCTCAAGGTAAACATTTATTTATAACGTTTCTTAACCGAAAACATAAAAAAATTCAACCTAAAATCAATAATGAGATTATAAAACCATTTAAAGCGAGTAATAAGGCTTTCAAAGGCATAGGTGACTATAAATGGACTTTTCTTGTGAATGGATGGCTTTTGCTTCACATTTCCCGAGGTAAACATTTATTTATTACATTTCTTAACCGAAAACATAAAAATATTTAACTCAAAATCAATAAAGAGACTATAAAATCATTTAACGCGAGTAACAAGGCTTTCAAAGGTATAGGTGACTATAAATGGACTTTACTTGTCAAAGGATGGCTTTTGCTTTAGGTTTCTCAAGGTAAACCTTTATTTATAACCTTTTTTAACCGAAAACATAAAAAAATTCAACTTCAAATCTATAATAAGATTATAAAACCATTTAAAGCGAGTAATAAGGCTTTCAATGGCATAGGTGACTATAAATGGACTTTTCATGTCAATGGAAGGCTTTTGCTTTGCGTTTCTCAAGGTAAAAATTTATTTATAACCTTTCTTAACCGAAAACATAGAAAAATTCAACTTAAAATCAAAAATGAGATTATAAAACCATTTAAAGCGAGTACTAAGGCTTTCAAATGTATAGGTGACTATAAATGCACTTTTCTTGTCAATGGATGGCTTCGGCTTTGCGTTTCTCAAGGTAAACATTTATTTATAACCTTTCTTAACCGAAAACATAAAAAAGTTCAACTTATAATCAATACTAAGATTATAAAACCACTTAAAGCGAGTATTAAGGCATTCAAAGGCATTGGTGACTATAAATGGACTTTACTTGTCAATGGAACGCTTTCCCTTTGTGTTTCTTAAGGTAAACATTTATTTATAACCTTTCTCAACCGAAAACATAGAAAAATTCAACCTAAAATTAATAATGAGATTATAAAACCATATAAAGCGAGTAATAAGGCTTTCAATGGCATAAGTGGCTATAAATGGACTTTTCTTGTCAATGGATGGCTTTTGCTTCATGTTTCTCGAGGTAAACATTCAATTATATTCTGTTTTATGAAAAATGTAAAAAAATTCTATTTAAAATCAGTAATGAGATTATAAAACTGTTTAAGGCAAGTAATTAAGTTGTCTAAGGCGTGAGTGACTATAAATGAGCTTTCTTGTCAATGGATGGATTTCGCTTCATGTTTCCCGAGGTAAAAATTCAATTATAACCTTTCTTAACAAAAACTTAAAAATATTCAACTTAAAATCAATAATGAGATTATAAAACCATTTAAAGCGAATAGTAAGGCTTTCAACGGCATAGGTGACTATAAATGGACTTTTCTTGCCAATGGAGGGCTTTGGATTTGCGTTTCTCGAGGTAAACATTTATTTATAACCTTTCTAAACCAAAAACAAAAAAAAAATTCAACTTAAAATCAATAATGAGATTATAAAACCATTTAAAGCGAGTAATAAGGCTTTGAAAGGCATAGGTGACTATAAATGGACTTTTCTTGTCAATGGATGGCTTTTGCTTTGCGTTTCTCGAGGTAAACATTTATTTATAACCTTTCTTAACCGAAAACATAAAAAAGTTCAACTTAAAATCAATACTAAGATTATAAAATCACTTAAAGCGAGTATTAAGGCATTCAAAGGCATAGGTGACTATAAATGGACTTTACTTGTCAACGGAAGGCTTTCGCTTTGCGTTTCTTAAGGTAAACATTTATTTATAACCTTTCTCAATTGAAAACATAGAAAACTTCAACCTAAAATTAATAACGAGATTATAAAACCATTTAAAGCGAGTAATAAGGCTTTCAAAGGCATAAGTGGCTATAAATGGACTTTTCTCGTCAACGGAAGGCTTTTGCTTTGCGTTTCTTAAGGTAAACATTTTTTTGTAACCTTTCTCAACTGAAAACATTGAAAAATTCAACCTAAAATCAATAATGAGATTACAAAACCATTTAAAGCGAGTAATAAGGCTTTCAAAGGCATACGTGACGATAAATCGACTTTTCTTATCAATGGATGGCTTTGGATTTTCGTTTCTCTAGGTAAACACTTATTTCTAACCTTTCAAAACCAAAAACATAAAAGAGTTCAACTTAAAATCAATAATGAGATTATAAAACCATTTAAAGCGAGTAATAAGGCTTTGAAAGGCATAGGTGACTATAAATGGACTTTTCCTGTCAATGGATGGCTTTTGCTTCGCGTTTCTTAAGGTAAACATTTATTTGTAACGTTTCTCAACTGAAAACATTGAAAAATTCAACCTAAAATCAATAATGAGATTACAAAACCATTTAAAGCGAGTAATAAGGCTTTCAAAGGCATACGTGAAGATAAATCGACTTTTCTTATCAATGGATGGCTTTGGATTTCCGTTTCTCTAGGTAAACACTTATTTATAACCTTTCAAAACCAAAAACATAAAAGAGTTCAACTTAAAATCAGTAATGAGATTATAAAACCATTTAAAGCGAGTAATAAGGCTTTGAAAGGCATAGGTGACTATAAATGGACTTTTCCTGTCAATGGATGGCTTTTGCTTCGCGTTTCTCGAGGTAAACACTTATTTATAACCTTTCTTAACCGAAAACATAAAAAAGTTCAACTTAAAATCAATACTAAGATTATAAAATCACTTAAAGAGAGTATTAAGGCATTCAAAGGCATAGGTGACTATAAATGGACTTTACTTGTGAATGGAAGGCTTTCGCTTTGCGTTTCTCAAGGTAAATATTTATTTATAACCTTTCTTAACCGAAAACATAAAAAAATTCAACCTAAAATCAATAATGAGATTATAAAACCATTTAAAGCGAGCAATAAGGATTTCAAAGGCATAGGTGACTATAAATGCACTTTTCTTGTCAATGGATGGCTTTTGCTTCACATTTCCCGAGGTAAACATTTATTTATTAAATTTCTTAACCGAAAACATAAAAAAATTTAACTTAAAATCAATAATGAGACTCTAAAACCATTTAAAGCGAGTAATAAGGCTTTCAAAGGTATAGGTGACTATAAATGGACTTTTCTTATGAATGGATGGCTTTTGCTTTAGGTTTCTCGAGGTAAACATTTATTTATAACCTTTCTTAACCGAAAACATAAAAAAATTCAACTTAAAATCTATAATGAGATTATAAAACCATTTAAAGCGAGTAATAAGGCTTTCAATGGCATAGGTGACTATAAATGGGCTTTTCTTGTCAATGGATGGCTTTTGCTTTGCGTTTCTCAAGGTAAACATTTATTTATAACCTTTCTTAACCGAAAACATAAAAAAATTCAACTTAAAATCAATAATGAGATTATAAAACCATTTAAAGCGAGTACTAAGGCTTTCAAAGGTATAGGTGACTATAAATGCACTTTTCTTGTCAATGGATGGCTTCGGCTTTGCGTTTCTCAAGGTAAACATTTATTTATAACCTTTCTTAACCGAAAACATAAAAAAATTGAACTTAAAATGAATAATGAGATTATAAAACCATTTAAAGCGAGTAATAAGGCTTTGAAAGGCATAGGTGACTAGAAATGGACTTTTCTTGTCAATGGATGGTTTTGGATTTGCGTTTCTCGAGGTAAACATTTATTTATAACCTTTCTAAACCAAAAACATAAAAAAATTTAACTTAAAATCAATAATGAGATTATAAAACCATTTAAAGCGAGTAATAAGGCTTTGAAAGAAATAGGTGACTATAAATGGACTTTTCTTGTCAATGGATGGCTTTGGATTTGCGTTTCTCGAGGTAAACATTTATTTATAACCTTTCTAAACCAAAAACATAAAAAAATTCAACTTAAAATCAATAATGAGATTATAAAACCATTTAAAGCGAGTAATAAGGCTTTGAAAGGCATAGGTGACTATAAATGGACTTTTCTTGTCAATGGATGGCTTTGGCTTCGCGTTTCTCGTGGTAAACATTTATTTAACCAAAAACATAAAAAAATTCAACTTAAAATCAATAATGAGATTATAAAACCATGTAATGCGAGTAATAAGGCTTTCAAAGGCATAGGTGACTATAAATGGACTTTTCTTGTCAATGGATGGCTTTTGCTTCACGTTTCCCAAGGTAAAAATTTATTTATCACTTTTCTTAATCAAAAACATAAAAAAATTCAACTTAAAATCAATAATGAGATTATAAAACCATTTAAAAAGAGTAATAAGGCTTTGAAAAAGCATAGGTGACTATAAATGGACTTTTCTTGTCAATGGAAGGCTTTCGCTTTGCATTTCTCAAGGTAAACATTTATTTATAACCTTTCTTAACCGAAAACATAAAAAAATTCAACTTAAAATCAATAATGAGATTATAAAACCATTTAAAGCGAGTAATAAGGCTTTCAAAGGTATAGGTGACTATAAATGGACTTTTCTTATGAATGGATGGCTTTTGCTTTAGGTTTCTCGAGGTAAACATTTATTTATAACCTTTCTTAACCGAAAACCTAAAAAAATTCAACTTAAAATCTATAATGAGATTATAAAACCATTTAAAGCGAGTAATAAGGCTTTCAATGGCATAGGTGACTATAAATGGGCTTTTCATGTCAATGGATGGCTTTTGCTTTGCGTTTCTCAAGGTAAACATTTATTTATAACCTTTCTTAACCGAAAACATAAAAAAATTCAACTTAAAATCAATAATGAGATTATAAAACCATTTAAAGCGAGTACTAAGGCTTTCAAAGGTATAAGTGACTATAAATGCACTTTGCTTGTCAATGGATGGCTTCGGCTTTGCGTTTCTCAAGGTAAACATTTATTTATAACCTTTCTTAACCGAAAACATAAAAAAATTCAACTGAAAATCAATACTAAGACTATAAAACCACTTAAAGCGAGTATTAAGGCATTCAAAGGCATAGGTGACTATAAATGGACTTTACTTGTGAATGGAAGGCTTTGGATTTGCGTTTCTTAAGGTAAATATTTATTTATAACCTTTCACAACCGAAAACATAAAAAAATTCAACCTAAAATCAATAATGAGATTATAAATCCATTTAAAGCGAGTAAAAAGGCTTTCAAAGGCATAGGTGACTATAAATGCACTTTTCTTGTCAATGGATGGCTTCGACTTCGCGTTTCTCGAGGTAAACATTTATTTATAACCTTTCTAAACCAAAAACATAAAAAAATTCAACTTAAAATGAATAATGAGATTATAAAACCATTTAAAGCGAGTAATAAGGCTTTGAAAGGCATAGGTGACTATAAATGGACTTTTCTTGTCAATGGATGGTTTTGGATTTGCGTTTCTCGAGGTAAACATTTATTTATAACCTTTCTAAACCAAAAACATAAAAAAATTTAACTTAAAATCAATAATGAGATTATAAAACCATTTAAAGCGAGTAATAAGGCTTTGAAAGGCATAGGTGACTATAAATGGACTTTTCTTGTCAATGGATGGCTTTGGATTTGCGTTTCACGAGGTAAACATTTATTTATAACCTTTCTAAACCAAAAACATAAAAAAATTCAACTTAAAATCAATAATGAGATTATAAAACCATTTAAAGCGAGTAATAAGGCTTTGAAAGGCATAGGTGACTATAAATGGACTTTTCTTGTCAATGGATGGCTTTGGCTTCGCGTTTCTCGTGGTAAACATTTATTTAACCGAAAACATAAAAAAATTCAACTTAAAATCAATAATGAGATTATAAAACCATGTAATGCGAGTAATAAGGCTTTCAAAGGCATAGGTGACTATAAATGGACTTTTCTTGTCAATGGATGGCTTTTGCTTCACGTTTCTCAAGGTAAAAATTTATTTATCACTTTTCTTAATCAAAAACATAAAAAAATTCAACTTAAAATCAATAATGAGATTATAAAACCATTTAAAAAGAGTAATAAGGCTTTGAAAAAGCATAGGTGACTATAAATGGACTTTTCTTGTCAATGGAAGGCTTTCGCTTTGCGTTTCTCAAGGTAAACATTTATTTATAACCTTTCTTAACCGAAAACATAAAAAAATTCAACTTAAAATCAATAATGAGATTATAAAACCATTTACAGCGAGCAATAAGGCTTTCAAAGGCATAGATAACTATAAATGGACTTTTCTTGTCAATGGATGGCTTTTGCTTCACATTTCCCGAGGTAAACATTTATTTATTACCTTTCTTAAACGAAAACATAAAAAAATTCAACTTCAAATCAATAACGAGATTATAAAACCATTTAAAGCGAGTAATAAGGCTTTCAAATGCATAGGTGACTATACATGGACTTTTCTTATCAATGGATGGCTTTTGCTTCACATTTCTCAAGGTAAACATTTATTTATAACTTTTCTTAACCGAAAACATAAAACCATTCAACTTAAAATCAATAATCAGATTATAAAACCATTTAAAAAGAGTAATAAGGCCTTGAAAGGCATAGGTGACTATAAATGGACTTTTCTTGTCAATGGATGGCTTTTGCTTTGCGTTTCTTGAGGTAAACATTTATTTATAACCTTTCTTAACTGAAAACATAAAAAAATTCAACTTAAAATCAATAATGAGATTATAAAACCATTTAAAGCGAGTAATAAGGCTTTCAAAGGCATAAGTGGCTATAAATGGACTTTTCTCGTCAACGGAAGGCTTTCGCTTTGTGTTTCTTAAGGTAAACATTTATTTGTAACCTTTCTCAACTGAAAACATTGAAAAATTCAACCTAAAATCAATAATGAGATTACAAAACCATTTAAAGCGAGTAATAAGGCTTTCAAAGGCATACGTGACGATAAATCGACTTTTCTTATCAATGGATGGCTTTGGATTTCCGTTTCTCTAGGTAAACACTTATTTATAACCTTTCAAAACCCAAAACATAAAAGAGTTCAACTTAAAATCAATAATGAGATTATAAAACCATTTAAAGCGAGTAATAAGGCTTTGAAAGGCATAGGTGACTATAAATGGACTTTTCCTGTCAATGGATGGCTTTTGCTTCGCGTTTCTCGAGGTAAACACTTATTTATAACCTTTCTTAACCGAAAACATAAAAAAGTTCAACTTAAAATCAATACTAAGATTATAAAATCACTTAAAGAGAGTATTAAGGCATTCAAAGGCATAGGTGACTATAAATGGACTTTACTTGTGAATGGAAGGCTTTCGCTTTGCGTTTCTCAAGGTAAATATTTATTTATAACCTTTCTTAACCAAAAACATAAAAAAATTCAACCTAAAATCAATAATGAGATTATAAAACCATTTAAAGCGAGCAATAAGGCTTTCAAAGGCATAGGTGACTATAAATGCACTTTTCTTGTCAATAGATGGCTTTTGCTTCACATTTCCCGAGGTAAACATTTATTTATTACATTTCTTACCCGAAAACATAAAAAAATTTAACTTAAAATCAATAATGAGACTATAAAACCATTTAAAGCGAGTAATAAGGCTTTCAAAGGTATAGGTGACTATAAATGGACTTTTCTTATGAATGGATGGCTTTTGCTTTAGGTTTCTCGAGGTAAACATTTATTTATAACCTTTCTTAACCGAAAACATAAAAAAATTCAACTTAAAATCTATAATGAGATTATAAAACCATTTAAAGCGAGTAATAAGGCTTTCAATGGCATAGGTGACTATAAATGGGCTTTTCTTGTCAATGGATGGCTTTTGCTTTGCGTTTCTCAAGGTAAACATTTATTTATAACCTTTCTTAACCAAAAACATAAAAAAATTCAACTTAAAATCAATAATGAGATTATAAAACCATTTAAAGCGAGTACTAAGGCTTTCAAAGCTATAGGTGACTATAAATGCACTTTTCTTGTCAATGGATGGCTTCGGCTTTGCGTTTCTCAAGGTAAACATTTATTTATAACCTTTCGTAACCGAAAACATAAAAAAATTCAACTTAAAATGAATAATGAGATTATAAAACCATTTAAAGCGAGTAATAAGGCTTTGAAAGGCATAGGTGACTATAAATGGACTTTTCTTGTCAATGGATGGTTTTGGATTTGCGTTTCTCGAGGTAAACATTTATTTATAACCTTTCTAAACCAAAAACATAAAAAAATTTAACTTAAAATCAATAATGAGATTATAAAACCATTTAAAGCGAGTAATAAGGCTTTGAAAGAAATAGGTGACTATAAATGGACTTTTCTTGTCAATGGATGGCTTTGGATTTGCGTTTCTCGAGGTAAACATTTATTTATAACCTTTCTAAACCAAAAACATAAAAAAATTCAACTTAAAATCCATAATGAGATTATAAAACCATTTAAAGCGAGTAATAAGGCTTTGAAAGGCATAGGTGACTATAAATGGACTTTTCTTGTCAATGGATGGCTTTGGCTTCGCGTTTCTCGTGGTAAACATTTATTTAACCGAAAACATAAAAAAATTCAACTTAAAATCAATAATGAGATTATAAAACCATGTAATGCGAGTAATAAGGCTTTCAAAGGCATAGGTGACTATAAATGGACTTTTCTTGTCAATGGATGGCTTTTGCTTCACGTTTCCCAAGGTAAAAATTTATTTATCACTTTTCTTAATCAAAAATATAAAAAAATTCAACTTAAAATCAATAATGAGATTATAAAACCATTTAAAAAGAGTAATAAGGCTTTGAAAAAGCATAGGTGACTATAAATGGACTTTTCTTGTCAATGGAAGGCTTTCGCTTTGCATTTCTCAAGGTAAACATTTATTTATAACCTTTCTTAACCGAAAACATAAAAAAATTCAACTTAAAATCAATAATGAGATTATAAAACCATTTACAGCGAGCAATAAGGCTTTCAAAGGCATAGATAACTATAAATGGACTTTTCTTGTCAATTGATGGCTTTTGCTTCACATTTCCCGAGGTAAACATTTATTTATTACCTTTCTTAACCGAAAACATAAAAAAATTTAACTTAAAATCAATAATGAGACTATAAAACCATTTAAAGCGAGTAATAAGGCTTTCAAAGATATAGGTGACTATAAATGGACTTTTCTTATGAATGGATGGCTTTTGCTTTAGGTTTCTCGAGGTAAACATTTATTTATAACCTTTCTTAACCGAAAACATAAAAAAATTCAACTTAAAATCTATAATGAGATTATAAAACCATTTAAAGCGAGTAATAAGGCTTTCAATGGCATAGGTGACTATAAATGGGTTTTTCTTGTCAATGGATGGCTTTTGCTTTGCGTTTCTCAAGGTAAACATTTATTTATAACCTTTCTTAACCGAAAACATAAAAAAATTCAACTTAAAATCAATAATGAGATTATAAAACCATTTAAAGCGAGTAATAAGGCTTTCAATGGCATAGGTGACTATAAATGGGCTTTTCTTGTCAATGGATGGCTTTTGCTTTGCGTTTCTCAAGGTAAACATTTATTTATAACCTTTCTTAACCAAAAACATAAAAAAATTCAACTTAAAATCAATAATGAGATTATAAAACCATTTAAAGCGAGTACTAAGGCTTTCAAAGGTATAGGTGACTATAAATGCACTTTGCTGGTCAATGGATGGCTTCGGCTTTGCGTTTCTCAAGGTAAACATTTATTTATAACCTTTCTTAACCGAAAACATAAAAAAATTCAACTGAAAATCAATACTAAGATTATAAAACCACTTAAAGCGAGTATTAAGGCATTCAAAGGCATAGGTGACTATAAATGGACTTTACCTGTGAATGGAAGGCTTTGGATTTGCGTTTCTTAAGGTAAATATTTATTTATAACCTTTCACAACCGAAAACATAAAAAAATTCAACCTAAAATCAATAATGAGATTATAAATCCATTTAAAGCGAGTAAAAAGGCTTTCAAAGGCATAGGTGACTATAAATGCACTTTTCTTGTCAATGGATGGCTTCGACTTCGCGTTTCTCGAGGTAAACATTTATTTATAACCTTTCTAAACCAAAAACATAAAAAAATTCAACTTAAAATGAATAATGAGATTATAAAACCATTTAAAGCGAGTAATAAGGCTTTGAAAGGCATAGGTGACTATAAATGGACTTTTCTTGTCAATGGATGGTTTTGGATTTGCGTTTCTCGAGGTAAACATTTATTTATAACCTTTCTAAACCAAAAACATAAAAAAATTCAACTTAAAATGAATAATGAGATTATAAAACCATTTAAAGCGAGTACTAAGGCTTTCAAAGGTATAGGTGACTATAAATGCACTTTTCTTGTCAATGGATGGCTTCGGCTTTGCGTTTCTCAAGGTAAACATTTATTTATAACCTTTCGTAACCGAAAACATAAAAAAATTCAACTTAAAATGAATAATGAGATTATAAAACCATTTAAAGCGAGTAATAAGGCTTTGAAAGGCATAGGTGACTATAAATGGACTTTTCTTGTCAATGGATGGTTTTGGATTTGTGTTTCTCGAGGTAAACATTTATTTATAACCTTTCTAAACCAAAAACATAAAAAAATTTAACTTAAAATCAATAATGAGATTTATAACCATTTAAAGCGAGTAATAAGGCTTTGAAAGAAATAGGTGACTATAAATGGACTTTTCTTGTCAATGGATGGCTTTGGATTTGCGTTTCTCGAGGTAAACATTTATTTATAACCTTTCTAAATCAAAAACATAAAAAAATTCAACTTAAAATCCATAATGAGATTATAAAACCATTTAAAGCGAGTAATAAGGCTTTGAAAGGCATAGGTGACTATAAATGGACTTTTCTTGTCAATGGATGGCTTTGGCTTCGCGTTTCTCGTGGTAAACATTTATTTAACCGAAAACATAAAAAAATTCAACTTAAAATCAATAATGAGATTATAAAACCATGTAATGCGAGTAATAAGGCTTTCAAAGGCATAGGTGACTATAAATGGACTTTTCTTGTCAATGGATGGCTTTTGCTTCACGTTTCCCAAGGTAAAAATTTATTTATCACTTTTCTTAATCAAAAATATAAAAAAATTCAACTTAAAATCAATAATGAGATTATAAAACCATTTAAAAAGAGTAATAAGGCTTTGAAAAAGCTTAGGTGACTATAAATGGACTTTTCTTGTCAATGGAAGGCTTTCGCTTTGCATTTCTCAAGGTAAACATTTATTTATAACCTTTCTTAACCGAAAACATAAAAAAATTCAACTTAAAATCAATAATGAGATTATAAAACCATTTACAGCGAGCAATAAGGCTTTCAAAGGCATAGATAACTATAAATGGACTTTTCTTGTCAATGGATGGCTTTTGCTTCACATTTCCCGAGGTAAACATTTATTTATTACCTTTCTTAACCGAAAACATAAAAAAATTTAACTTAAAATAAATAATGAGACTATAAAACCATTTAAAGCGAGTAATAAGGCTTTCAAAGGTATAGGTGACTATAAATGGACTTTTCTTATGAATGGATAGCTTTTGCTTTAGGTTTCTCGAGGTAAACATTTATTTATAACCTTTCTTAACCGAAAACATAAAAAAATTCAACTTAAAATCTATAATGAGATTATAAAACCATTTAAAGCGAGTAATAAGGCTTTCAATGGCATAGGTGACTATAAATGGGTTTTTCTTGTCAATGGATGGCTTTTGCTTTGCGTTTCTCAAGGTAAACATTTATTTATAACCTTTCTTAACCGAAAACATAAAAAAATTCAACTTAAAATCAATAATGAGATTATAAAACCATTTAAAGCGAGTAATAAGGCTTTCAATGGCATAGGTGACTATAAATGGGCTTTTCTTGTCAATGGATGGCTTTTGCTTTGCGTTTCTCAAGGTAAACATTTATTTATAACCTTTCTTAACCAAAAACATAAAAAAATTCAACTTAAAATCAATAATGAGATTATAAAACCATTTAAAGCGAGTACTAAGGCTTTCAAAGGTATAGGTGACTATAAATGCACTTTGCTGGTCAATGGATGGCTTCGGCTTTGCGTTTCTCAAGGTAAACATTTATTTATAACCTTTCTTAACCGAAAACATAAAAAAATTCAACTGAAAATCAATACTAAGATTATAAAACCACTTAAAGCGAGTATTAAGGCATTCAAAGGCATAGGTGACTATAAATGGACTTTACCTGTGAATGGAAGGCTTTGGATTTGCGTTTCTTAAGGTAAATATTTATTTATAACCTTTCACAACCGAAAACATAAAAAAATTCAACCTAAAATCAATAATGAGATTATAAATCCATTTAAAGCGAGTAAAAAGGCTTTCAAAGGCATAGGTGACTATAAATGCACTTTTCTTGTCAATGGATGGCTTCGACTTCGCGTTTCTCGAGGTAAACATTTATTTATAACCTTTCTAAACCAAAAACATAAAAAAATTCAACTTAAAATGAATAATGAGATTATAAAACCATTTAAAGCGAGTAATAAGGCTTTGAAAGGCATAGGTGACTATAAATGGACTTTTCTTGTCAATGGATGGTTTTGGATTTGCGTTTCTCGAGGTAAACATTTATTTATAACCTTTCTAAACCAAAAACATAAAAAAATTCAACTTAAAATGAATAATGAGATTATAAAACCATTTAAAGCGAGTACTAAGGCTTTCAAAGGTATAGGTGACTATAAATGCACTTTTCTTGTCAATGGATGGCTTCGGCTTTGCGTTTCTCAAGGTAAACATTTATTTATAACCTTTCGTAACCGAAAACATAAAAAAATTCAACTTAAAATGAATAATGAGATTATAAAACCATTTAAAGCGAGTAATAAGGCTTTGAAAGGCATAGGTGACTATAAATGGACTTTTCTTGTCAATGGATGGTTTTGGATTTGTGTTTCTCGAGGTAAACATTTATTTATAACCTTTCTAAACCAAAAACATAAAAAAATTTAACTTAAAATCAATAATGAGATTTATAACCATTTAAAGCGAGTAATAAGGCTTTGAAAGAAATAGGTGACTATAAATGGACTTTTCTTGTCAATGGATGGCTTTGGATTTGCGTTTCTCGAGGTAAACATTTATTTATAACCTTTCTAAATCAAAAACATAAAAAAATTCAACTTAAAATCCATAATGAGATTATAAAACCATTTAAAGCGAGTAATAAGGCTTTGAAAGGCATAGGTGACTATAAATGGACTTTTCTTGTCAATGGATGGCTTTGGCTTCACGTTTCTCGTGGTAAACATTTATTTAACCGAAAACATAAAAAAATTCAACTTAAAATCAATAATGAGATTATAAAACCATGTAATGCGAGTAATAAGGCTTTCAAAGGCATAGGTGACTATAAATGGACTTTTCTTGTCAATGGATGGCTTTTGCTTCACGTTTCCCAAGGTAAAAATTTATTTATCACTTTTCTTAATCAAAAATATAAAAAAATTCAACTTAAAATCAATAATGAGATTATAAAACCATTTAAAAAGAGTAATAAGGCTTTGAAAAAGCTTAGGTGACTATAAATGGACTTTTCTTGTCAATGGAAGGCTTTCGCTTTGCATTTCTCAAGGTAAACATTTATTTATAACCTTTCTTAACCGAAAACATAAAAAAATTCAACTTAAAATCAATAATGAGATTATAAAACCATTTACAGCGAGCAATAAGGCTTTCAAAGGCATAGATAACTATAAATGGACTTTTCTTGTCAATGGATGGCTTTTGCTTCACATTTCCCGAGGTATACATTTATTTATTACCTTTCTTAACCGAAAACATAAAAAAATTTAACTTAAAATCAATAATGAGACTATAAAACCATTTAAAGCGAGTAATAGGGCTTTCAAAGGTATAGGTGACTATAAATGGACTTTTCTTATGAATGGATGGCTTTTGCTTTAGGTTTCTCGAGGTAAACATTTATTTATAACCTTTCTTAACCGAAAACATAAAAAAATTCAACTTAAAATCTATAATGAGATTATAAAACCATTTAAAGCGAGTAATAAGGCTTTCAATGGTATAGGTGACTATAAATGGGTTTTTCTTGTCAATGGATGGCTTTTCCTTTGCGTTTCTCAAGGTAAACATTTATTTATAACCTTTCTTAACCGAAAACATAAAAAAATTCAACCTAAAATCAATAATGAGATTATAAAACCATTTAAAGCGAGTACTAAGGCTTTCAAAGGTATAGGTGACTATAAATGCACTTTGCTGGTCAATGGATTGCTTCGGCTTTGCGTTTCTCAAGGTAAACATTTATTTATAACCTTTCTTAACCGAAAACATAAAAAAATTCAACTGAAAATCAATACTAAGATTATAAAACCACTTAAAGCGAGTATTAAGGCATTCAAAGGCATAGGTGACTATAAATGGACTTTACCTGTGAATGGAAGGCTTTGGATTTGCGTTTCTTAAGGTAAATATTTATTTATAACCTTTCACAACCGAAAACATAAAAAAATTCAACCTAAAATCAATAATGAGATTATAAATCCATTTAAAGCGAGTAAAAAGGCTTTTAAAGGCATAGGTGACTATAAATGCACTTTTCTTGTCAATGGATGGCTTCGACTTCGCGTTTCTCGAGGTAAACATTTATTTATAACCTTTCTAAACCAAAAACATAAAAAAATTCAACTTAAAATGAATAATGAGATTATAAAACCATTTAAAGCGAGTAATAAGGCTTTGAAAGGCATAGGTGACTATAAATGGACTTTTCTTGTCAATGGATGGTTTTGGATTTGCGTTTCTCGAGGTAAACATTTATTTATAACCTTTCTAAACCAAAAACATAAAAAAATTTAACTTAAAATCAATAATGAGATTATAAAACCATTCAAAGCGAGTAATAAGGCTTTGAAAGGCATAGGTGACTATAAATGGACTTTTCTTGTCAATGGATGGCTTTGGATTTGCGTTTCACGAGGTAAACATTTATTTATAACCTTTCTAAACCAAAAACATAAAAAAATTCAACTTAAAATCAATAATGAGATTATAAAACCATTTAAAGCGAGTAATAAGGCTTTGGCATAGGTGACTATAAATGGACTTTTCTTGTCAATGGATGGCTTTGGCTTTGCGTTTCTCGTGGTAAACATTTATTTAACCGAAAATATAAAAAAATTCAACTTAAAATCAATAATGAGATTATAAAACCATGTAATGCGAGTAATAAGGCTTTCAAAGGCATAGGTGACTATAAATGGACTTTTCTTGTCAATGGATGGCTTTTGCTTCACGTTTCTGAAGGTAAAAATTTATTTATCACTTTTCTTAATCAAAAACATAAAAAAATTCAACTTAAAATCAATAATGAGATTATAAAACCATTTAAAAAGAGTAATAAGGCTTTGAAAAAGCATAGGTGACTATAAATGGACTTTTCTTGTCAGTGGAAGGCTTTCGCTTTGCGTTTCTCAAGGTAAACATTTATTTATAACCTTTCTTAACCGAAAACATAAAAAAATTCAACTTAAAATTAATAATGAGATTATAAAACCATTTACAGCGAGCAATAAGGCTTTCAAAGGCATAGATAACTATAAATAGACTTTTCTTGTCAATGGATGGCTTTTGCTTCACATTTCCCGAGGTAAACATTTATTTATTACCTTTCTTAAACGAAAACATAAAAAAATTCAACTTCAAATCAATAACGAGATTATAAAACCATTTAAAGCGAGTAAGAAGGCTTTCAAATGCATAGGTGACTATACATGGACTTTTCTTGTCAATGGATGGCTTTTGCTTCACATTTCTCAAGGTAAACATTTATTTATAACTTTTCTTAACCGAAAACATAAAACCATTCAACTTAAAATCAATAATCAGATTATAAAACCATTTAAAAAGAGTAATAAGGCCTTGAAAGGCATAGGTGACTATAAATGGACTTTTCTTGTCAATGGATGGCTTTTACTTTGCGTTTCTCGAGGTAAACATTTATTTATCACCTTTCTTAACCGAAAACATAAAAAAGTTCAACTTAAAATCAATACTAGGATTATAAAACCACTTAAAGCGAGTATTAAGGCATTCAAAGGCATAGGTGACTATAAATGGACTTTGCTTGTCAATGGAAGGCTTTCGCTTTGCGTTTCTCAAGCTAAACAATTATTTATAACCTTTCTTAACCGAAAATATTAAAAAATTCAACTTAAAATTAATAAAGAGATTATAAAACTATTTAAAGCGAGTAATAAGGCTTTGAAAGGCATAGGTGACTATAAATGGACTTTTCTTATCAATGGATGGCTTTTGCTTCGCGTTTCTCGGGGTAAACATTTATTTATAACCTTTCTTAAATAAAAAGATAAAAAAACTCAACTAAAAATCAATACTAAGATTATAAAACCACTCAAAGTGAGTATTAAGACATTCAAAGGCATTGGTGACTATAAATGGACTTTACTTGTCAATGGAAGGCTTTCGCTTTGCGTTTCTTATGGTAAACATTTATTTATAACCTTTCTCAACTGAAAACATAGAAAAATTCATCCTAAAATCAATAATGAGTTTATAAAACCATTTAAAGCGAGTAATAAGGCTTTCAAAGGCATAAGTGGCTATAGATGGACTTTTCTTGTCAATGGATGGCTTTTGCTTCACGTTTCTCGATGTAAACATTCAATTAGAATCTGTTTTATGAAAAATGTAAAAAAATTCAATTTTAAATCGGTAATGAGATTATAAAACTGTTTAAGGCAAGTAATTAAGTTGTCTAAGGCATGGGTGACTATAAATGAGCTTTCTTGTCAATTGATGGCTTTTACTTCACATTTCCCGAGGTAAACATTTATTTATAACCTTTCTTAACCGAAAACATAAAAAAATTTAACTTGAAATCAATAATGAGATTATAAAACCATTTAAAGCAAAGTAATAAGGCTTTCAAAGGCATAGGTGACTATATATGTACTTTACGTGTCAATGAAAGGATTTCGCTTGGCGTTTCTCAAGGTAAACATTTATTTATAACCTTTCTTAATTGAAAACATAAAAACATTCAACTTAAAATCAATAATGGGAATATAAAACTATTTAAAGCGAGTAATAAGGCTTTCAAAGGCATAGGTGACTATAAATGGACTTTACTTGTTAGTGGAAGGCTTTCGCTTTGCGTTTCTCAAGGTAAACATTTATTTATAACCTTTCTTAACCGAAAACATAAAAAAATTGAACTTAAAATCAATAATGAGATTGTAAAACCATTTAAAGCGAGTAATAAGGCTTTCAAAGGCATAAGTGGCTATAAATGGACTTTTTTTATCAATGGATGGCCTTTGCTTCACGTTTCTCGGGGTAAACATTCAATTATAATCTGTTTTATGAAAAATGTAAAAAAATTCAATTTAAAATCAGTAATGAGATTATAAAACTGTTTAAGGCAAGTAATTAAGTTGTCTAAGGCATGAGTGACTATAAATGAGCTTTCTTGTCAATGGATGGCTTTTGCTTCACATTTCCCGAGGTAAACATTTATTTATAACCTTTCTTAACCGAAAACATAAAAAAATTCAACTTAAAATCAACAATGAGATTATAAAATCATTTAAAGCGAGTAATAAGGCTTTCAAAGGCATACGTGACTATAAATGGACTTTACTTGTCAATGGAAGGATTTCGCTTGGCGTTTCTCAAGGTAAACAATTATTTATAACCTTTCTTAACCGAAAACATAAAAACATTCAACTTAAAATCAATAATGAGATTATAAAACCTTTTAAAAATAGTAATAAGGCTTTAAAAGACATAGGTGACTATAAATGGACTTTTCGTGTCAATGGATGGCTTTTGCTTTGCGTTTCTCGAGGTAAACATTTGTTTATAACCTTTCTTAACCGAAAACATAAAAAAGTTCAACTTAAAATCAATACTAAGATTATAAAACCACTTAAAGCGAGTATTAAGGCATCCAAAGGCATAGGTGACTATAAATGGACTTTGCTTGTCAATGGAAGGCTTTCGCTTTTCGTTTCTCAAGGTAAACATTTATTTATAACCTTTCTTAACCGAAAACAAAAAAACATTCAGCTTAAAATCAATAATGAGATTATAAAACGATTTAAAGCGAGTAATAAGGCTTTCAATGGCATAGGTGACTATAAATGGACTTTTCTTGTCAATGGATGGCTTTTACTTTGCGTTTCTCAAGGTAAACATTTATTTATAACCTTTCTTAACCGAAAACATAAAAAAATTCAACATAAAATCAATAATGAGATTATAAAACCATTTAAAGCGAATACTAAGGCTTTCAAAGGTATAGGTGACTATAAATGCACTTTTCTTGTCAATGGATGGCTTTGGCTTTGCGTTTCTCAAGGTAAACATTTATTTATAACCTATCTTAACTGAAAACATAAAAAAATTCAACTGAAAATCAATACTAAGATTATAAAACCACTTAAAGCGAGTATTAAGGCATTCAATGGTATAAGTGACTATAAATGGACTTTACTTGTCAATGGAAGGCTTTCACTTTGCGTTTCTTAAGGTAACCATTTATTTATAACCTTTCTCAGCTGAAAACATTGACAAATTCAACCCAAAATCAATAATGAGATTATAAAACCATTTAAAGCGAGTAATAAGGCTTGCAAAGGCATACGTGGCGATAAATGGACTTTTCTTGTCAATCGATGGCTTTGGATTTGCGTTTCTCGAGGTAAACATTTATTTATAACCTTTCTAAACCAAAAACATAAAAAAATTCAACTTAAAATCAATAATGAGATTATAAAACCATTTAAAGCGAGTAATAAGGCTTTCAAAGGTATAGGTGACTATAAATGGACATTTCTTGTCAATGGATGGCTTTTGCTTCACGTTTCTCAAGGGAAAAATTTATTTATAACTTTTCTTAACCAAAAACATAAAAAAATGCAACTTAAAATCAATAATGAGATTATAAAACCATTTAAAAAGAGTAATAAGGCTTTGAAAGGCATAGGTGACTATAAATGGACTTTTCTTGTCAATGGATGGGTTTTTCTTTGCGTTTCTCGAGGTAAACATTTATTTATAACCTTTCTTAACCGAAAACATAAAAAAGTTCAACTTAAAATCAATACTAAGATTATAAAACCACTTAAAGCGAGTATTAAGGCATTCAAAGGCATAGGTGACTATAAATGGACTTTAGTTGTCAATGGAAGGCTTTCGCTTTGCGTTTCTCAAGGTAAACATTTATTTATAACCTTTCTTAACTGAAAACATAAAAAAATTCAACTTAAAATCAATAATGAGAATATAAAACCATTTACAGCGAGCAATAAGGCTTTCAAAGGCATAGATAACTATAAATGGACTTTTGTTGTCAATGGATGGCTTTTGCTTCACATTTCCTGAGGTAAACATTTATTTATTACCTTTCTTAACCGAAAACATAAAAAAATTCAACTTCAAATCAATAATGAGATTATAAAACCATTTAAAGCGAGTAATAAGGCTTTTAAAGGCATAGGTGACTATACATGGACTTTTCTTGTCAATGAATGGCTTTTGCTTTGCGTTTCTCAAGGTAAATATTTATTTATAACTTTTCTTAACCGAAAACATAAAAAAGTTCAACTTAAAATCAATACTAAGATTATAAAACCACTTAAAGCGAGTATTAAGGCATTCAAAGGCATAGGTGACTATAAATGGACTTTGCTTGTCAATGGAAGGGTTTCGCTTTGCTTTTCTCAAGGTAAACATTTATTTATAACCTTTCTTAACTGAAAACATAAAAAAATTAAACTTAAAATCAATAATGAGATTATAAAACCATTTAAAGCGAGTAACAAGGCTTTGAAAGGCATAGGTGACTATAAATGGACTTTTCTTGTCAATGGATGGCTTTTGCTTCGCGTTTCTCGAGGTAAACATTTATTTATAACCTTTCTTAACTAAAAAGATAAAAAAATTCAACTGAAAATCAATACTAAGAATATAAAACCACTTAAAGCGAGTATTAAGGCATTCAAAGGCATCGGTGACTATAAATGGACTTTACTTGTCAATGGAAGGCTT
Source organism: Theobroma cacao (assembly GCF_053813885.1). Lineage (NCBI taxonomy): Eukaryota > Viridiplantae > Streptophyta > Magnoliopsida > Malvales > Malvaceae > Theobroma > Theobroma cacao. The sequence goes on along the minus strand of NC_142642.1, from coordinate 17,249,660 downwards.
TCGCTTTGCGTTTCTTATGGTAAACATTTATTTATAACCTTTCTCAACCGAAAACATAGAAAAATTCAACCTAAAATCAATAATGAGATTATAAAACCATTTAAAGCGAGTAATAAGGCTTTCAAAGGCATAAGTGTCTATAAGTGGACTTTTCTTGTCAATGGATGGCTTTTGCTTCACGTTTCTCGAGGTAAACATTTAATTATATTCTGTTTTATGAAAAATGTAAAAAAATTCAATTTAAAATCAGTAATGAGATTATAAAACTGTTTCAGGCAAGTAATTAAGTTGTCTAAGGCATGAGTGACTATAAATGTGCTTTCTTGTCAATGGATGGCTTTTGCTTCACAATTCCCTAGGTAAACATTTATTTATAACCTTTCTTAGCTGAAAACATAAAAAAATTCAACTTAAAATCAATAATGAGATTATAAAACCATTTAAAGCGAGCAATAAGGCTTTCAAAGGCATAGGTGACTATAAATGTACTTTACTTGTCAATGGAAAGATTTCGCTTGGCGTTTCTCAAGGTAAACATTTATTTATAACCTTTCTTAACCGAAAACATAAAAACATTCAACTTAAAATCAATAATGGGAATATAAAACTATTTAAAGCGAGTAATAAGGCTTTCAAAGGCATAAGTGACTATAAATGGATTTTACTTGTCAACGGAAGGCTTTCGCTTGGCGTTTCTCAAGGTAAACATTTATTTATTACCTTTCTTTACCGAAAACATAAAAAAATTGAACTTAAAATCAATAATGAGATTATAAAACCATTTAAAGCGAGTAATAAGGCTTTCAAAGGCATAAGTGGCTATCAATGGACTTTTCTTATCAATGGATGGCCTTTGCTTCACGTTTCTCGAGGTAAACATTCAATTATAATCTGTTTTATGAAAAATGTAAAAAAATTCACTTTAAAATCAGTAATGAGATTATAAAACTGTTTAAGGCAAGTAATTAAGTTGTCTAAGGCATGAGTGACTATAAATGAGCTTTCTTGTCAATGGATGGCTTTTGCTTCACATTTCCCGAGGTAAACATTTATTTATAACCTTTCTTAACCGAAAACATAAAAAAATTCAACTTAAAATCAATAATGAGATTACAAAACCATTTAAAGCGAGTAATAAGGCTTTCAAAGGCATAGGTGACTATAAATGGACTTTACTTGTCAATGGAAGGATTTCGCTTTGCGTTTCTCAAGGTAAACATTTATTTATAACCTTTCTTAACCGAAAACATAAAAAAATTCAACTTAAAATCAATAATGAGATCATAAAACCATTTAAAAAGAGTAATAAGGCTGTGAAAGGCATAGTTGACTATAAATGGACTTTTCTTATCAATGGATGGCTTTTGCTTTGCGTTTCTCGAGGTAAACATTTATTTATAATCTTTCTTAACCGAAAACATAAAAAAGTTCAACTTAAAATCAATACTAAGATTATAAAACCACTTAAAGCGAGTATTAAGGCATTGAAGGGCATAGGTGACTATAAATGGACTTTGCTTGTCAATGGAAGGCTTTCGCTTTGCGTTTCTCAAGGTAAACATTTATTTATAACCTTTCTTAACCGAAAACATAAAAACATTCAGCTTAAAATCAATAATGAGATTATAAAACTATTTAAAGCGAGTAATAAGGCTTTCAATGGCATAGGTGACTATAAATGGACTTTTCTTGTCAATGGATGGCTTTTGCTTTGCGTTTCACAAGGTAAACATTTATTTATAACCTTTCTTAACCGAAAACATAAAAACATTCAACTTAAAATCAATAATGAGATTATAAAATCATTTAAAGCGAGTAATAAGGCTTTTAAAGGCATAGGTGACTATAAATGGACTTTTCTTGTCAATGGATGGCTTTTGCTTCACATTTCCCAAGGTAAACATTTATTTATAACATTTATTAACCGAAAACATAAAAACATTCAGCTTAAAATCAATAATGAGATTATAAAACTATTTAAAGCGAGTAATAAGGCTTTCAATGGCATTGGTGACTATAAATGGACTTTTCTTGTCAATGGATGGCTTTGGCTTCGCGTTTCTCGAGGTAAACATTTATTTATAACCTTTCTTAACCAAAAACATAAAAAAATTCAACTTAAAATCAATAATGAGATTATAAAACTATTTAAACCGAGTAATAAGGCTTTCAAAGGCATAGGTCACAATAAATTGACTTTTCTTGTCAATGGATGGCTTTTGCTTCACGTTTCTCAAGGTAAACATTTATTTATAACTTTTCTTAACCGAAAACAAAAAAAAATTCAACCTAAAATCAATATTGAGATTAAAAAACCAATTAAAAAGAGTAATAAGGCTTTGAAAGGCATAGGTGACTATAAATGGACTTTTCTTGTCAATGGATGGCTTTTGCTTTGCGTTTCTCAAGGTAAACATTTATTTATAACCTTTCTTAACCGAAAACATAAAAAAGTTCAACTTAAAATCAATACTAAGATTATAAAACCACTTAAAGCGAGTATTAAGGCATTCAAAGGCATAGGTGACTGTAAATGGACTTTACTTGTCAATGGAAGGCTTTCGCTTTGCGTTTCTCAAGGTAAACATTTATTTATAACCTTTCTTAACCGAAAACATAAAAAAATTCAACTTAAAATCAATAATGAGATTATAAAATCATTTAAAGCGAGCAATAAGGCTTTTAAAGGCATAGGTGACTATAAATGGACTTTTCTTGTCAATGGATGGCTTTTGCTTCACATTTCTCGAGGTAAACATTTATTTATAACCTTTCTTAACCGAAAACATAAAAACATTCAGCTTAAAATCAATAATGAAATTATAAAACCATTTAAAGTGGGTAATAAGGGTTTGAAAGGTATAGGTGACTATAAATGGACTTTTCTTGTCAATGGATGGCTTTTGCTTTGTGTTTCTCAAGGTAAACATTTATTTATAACCTTTCTTAACCGAAAACATAAAAAAATTCACCTTAAAATCAGTAATGAGATTATAAAACCATTTAAAGCGAGTAATAAGGCTTTCAAAGGTATAGGTGGCTATAAATGCAGTTTTCTTGTCAATGGATGGCTTTGGCTTTGCGTTTCTCAATGTAAACATTTATTTATAACCTTTCTTAACCGAAAACATAAAAAAATTCAACCGAAAATCAATACTAAGATTATAAAACCACTTAAAGCGAGTATTAAGGCATTCAAAGGTAAAACATGGCGATAAATGGACTTTTCTTGTCAATGGATGGCTTCGAATTTGCGTTTCTCGAGGTAAACATTTATTTATAACCTTTCTTAACCGAAAACATAAAAAAATTCAACATAAAATCTATAATAAGATTATAAAACCATTTAAAGCGAGTAATAAGGCTTTCAATGGCATAAGCGACTATAAATGGACTTTTCTTGTCAATGGATGGCTTTTGCTTTGCGTTTCTCAAGGTAAACATTTATTTACAACCTTACTTAACCGAAAACAGAAAAAAATTCAACTTAAAATCAATAATGAGATTATAAAACCATTTAAAAAATGTAATAAGGCTTTCAAAGGTATAGGTGACTATAAATGCACTTTTCTTGTCAATGGATGGCTTCGGCTTTGCGTTTCTCAATGTAAACATTTATTTATAACTTTTCTTAACCGAAAACATAAAAAAATTCAACTGAAAATCAATACTAAGATTATAAAACCACTTAAAGCGAGTATTAAGGCATTCAAAGGTATATGTGACAATAAATGGACTTTACTTGTCAATGGAAGGCTTTCGCTTTGCGTTTCTTAAGGTAAGCATTTAGTTATAACCTTTCTCAACTGAAAACATTGAAAAATTCAACCTAAAATCAAAAATGAGATTATAAAACCATTTAAAGCGAGTAATAAGGCTTTCAAAGGCATACGTGGCGATAAATGAACTTTTCTTGTCAATGGATGGCTTTCGATTTGCGTTTCTCGAGGTAAACATTTATTTATAACCTTTCTAAACCAAAAACATAAAAAAATTCAACTTAAAATCAATAATGAGATTATAAAACCATTTAAAGCGAGTAATAAGGAATTGAAAGGCATAGGTGACTATAAATGGACTTTTCTTGTCAATGGATGGCTTTGGCTTTGCGTTTCTCGAGGTAAACATTTATTTACAACCTTTCTTAACCGAAAACATAAAAACATTCAACTTAAAATCTATAATAAGATTATAAAACCATTTAAACCGAGTAATAAGGCTTTCAATGGCATAGGTGACTATAAATGGACTTTTCTTGTCAATGGATGGCTTTTGCTTCACGTTTCTCGAGGTAAACACTTATTTATAACTTTTCTTAACCGAAAACATAAAAAAATTCAACTTAAAATCAATAATGAGATTATAAAACCATTTAAAAAGAGTAATAAGGCTTTGAAAGGCATAGGTGACTATAAATGGACTTTTCTTGTCAATGGATGGCTTTTGCTTTGCGTTTCTCGAGGTAAACATTTATTTATAACCTTTCTTAACCGAAAACATAAAAGAGTTCAACTTAAAATTAATACTAAGATTATAAAATCACTTAAAGCAAGTATTAAGGCATTCAAAGGCATAGGTGATTATAAATGGACTTTACTTGTCAATGGAAGGCTTTCGCTTTGCGTTTCTCAAGGTAAACATTTATTTATAACCTTTCTTAACCGAAAACATAAAAAAAGTCAACCTAAAATCAATAATGAGATTATAAAACCATTTAAAGCGAGCAATAAGGCTTTCAAAGGCATAGGTGACTATAAATGGACTTTTGTTGTCAATGGATGGCTTTTGCTTCACATTTCCCGAGGTAAACATTTATTTATTGCCTTTCTTCATCGAAAACATAAAAAAATTCAACTTAAAATCAATAATGAGATTATAAAACCATTTAAAGCGAGTAATAAGGCTTTCAAAGGCATAGGTGACTATAAATGGACTTTTCTTGTCAATGGATGGCTTTTGCTTCACGCTTCTCAAGGTAAACATTTATTTATAACTTTTCTTAACCGAAATCATAAAAAAAAATTCAACTTAAAATCAATAATGAGATTATAAAACTATTTAAAAAGAGTAATAAGGCTTTGAAAGGCATGGGTGACTATAAATGACTTTTCTTGTCAATGGATGGCTTTTGCTTTGCGTTTCCGGAGGTAAACATTTATTTATAACCTTTCTTAACCGAAAACATAAAAAAGTTCAACTTAAAATCAATACTAAGATTATAAAACCACTTAAAGCGAGTATTAAGGCATTCAAAGGCATAGGTGACTATAAATGTACTTTGTTTGTCAATGGAAGGCTTTCGCTTTGCGTTTCTCAAGGTAAACATTTATTTACAACCTTTCTTAACCGAAAACATAAAAAAATTCAACTTAAAATCAATAATGAGATTATAAAACCATTTAAAGCGAGTAATAAGGCTTTCAAAGGCATAGGTGACTATAAATGGACTTTTCTTGTCAATGGATGGCTTTTGCTTCGCGTTTCTCGAGGTAAACCTTTATTTATAAACTTTCTTAACTAAAAAGATAAAACAATTCAACTGAAAATCAATACTAAGATTATAAAACCACTTAAAGCGAGTATTAAGGCATTCAAAGGCATAAGTGACTATAAATGGACTTTACTTGTCAATGGAAGGCTTTCACTTTGCGTTTCTTATGGTAAACATTTATGTATAACCTTTCTCAACTGAAAACATAGAAAAATTCAACCTACAATCAATAATAAGATTATAAAACCATTTAAAGCGAGTAATAAGGCTTTCAAAGGCATAAGTGGCTATAAATGGACTTTTCTTCACATTTCCCGAGGTAAACATTCAATTATAATCTGTTTTGTGAAAAATGTAAAAAAATTGAATTTAAAATCAGTAATGAGATTATAAAACTGTTTAAGGCAAGTAATTAAGTTGTCTAAGGCACGAGTGACTATAAATGAGCTTTCTTGTCAATGGATGGCTTTCGCTTCATGTTTCTCGAGGTAAACATTCATTTATAACCTTTCTTAACCGAAAACAGAAAAAAATTCAACTTAAAATGAATAATGAGATTATAAAACCATTAAAACGAGTAATAAGGCTTTCAAAGGCATAGGTGACTATAAATGGACTTTTCATGTCAATGGATGGCTTTGGATTTGCGTTTCTCGAGGTAAACATTTATTTATAACCTTTCTAAATCAAAAAGATAAAAAAATTCAACTTAAAATCAATAATGAGATTATAAAACCATTTAAAGCGAGTAATAAGACTTTGAAATGCATAGGTGACTATAAATGGACTTTTCTTGTCGATGGGTGGCTTTGGCACCGCGTTTCTCGAGGTAAACATTTATTTATAACTTTTCTTAATTGAAAACATAAAAAAATTCAACTTAAAATCTATAATAAGATTATTAAACCATTTAAAGCCAGTAATAAGGCTTTCAATGGCATAGGTGACTATAAATGGACTTTTCTTATCAATGGATGGCTTTTGCTTTGCGTTTCTCAAGGTAAACATTTATTTATAACCTTTCTTAATCGAAAACATAAAAAAATTCAACTTAAAATCAATAATGAGATTATAAAACCATTTAAAGCGAGTACTAAGGCTTTCAAAGGTATAGGTGACTATAAATGCACTTTTCTTGTCAATGGATGGCTTTGGCTTTGCGTTTCTCAAGGTAAACATTTATTTATAACCTTTCTTAACCGAAAGCATAAAAGAATTCAACTAAAAATCAATACTAAGATTATAAAACAACTTAAAGCAAGTATTAAGGCATTCAAAGGTATAAGTGACTATAAATGGACTTTACTTGTCAATGGAAGGCTTTTGCTTTGCGTTTCTTAAGGTAAACATTTATTTATAACCTTTCTCAGCTGAAAACATTGAAAAATTCAACCTAAAATCAATAATGTGATTATAAAACCATTTAAAGCGAGTAATAAGGCTTTCAAAGGCAGACGTGGCAATAAATGGACTTTTCTTGTCAATGGAAGGCTTTGGATTTGCGTTTCTCGAGGTAAATATTTATTTATAACCTTTCTTAACAAAAAACATAAAAAAATTAAACTTAAAATCAATAATGAGATTATAAAACCATTTAAAGCGAGTAATAAGGCTTTGGAAGGCATAGGTGACTATAAATGGACTTTTCTTGTCAATGGATGGCTTTGGCTTCGCGTTTCTCGAGGTAAACATTTATTTATAACCTTTCTTAACCGAAAACATAAACAAATTCTACTTAAAATCAATAATGAGATTATAAAACCATTTAAAGCGAGTAATAAGGCTTTCAAAGGCATAGGTGACTATAAATGGACTTTTCTTGTCAATGGATGGCTTTTGCTTCACGTTTCTCAAGGTAAACATTTATTTATAACTTTTCTTAACCGAAAACATAAAAAAATTCAACTTAAAATAAATAATGAGATTATAAAACCATTTAAAAAGAGTAATAAGGCTTTGAAAGGCATAGGTGACTATAAATGGACTTTTCATGTCAATGGATGGCTTTTGCTTTGCGTTTCTCAAGGTAAACATTTATTTATAACCTTTCTTAACCGAAAACATAAAAAAGTTCAACTTAAGATCAATACTAAGATTATAAAACCACTTAAAGCGAGTATTAAGGCATTGAAAGGCATAGGTGACTATAAATGGACTTTGCTTGTCAATGGAAGGCTTTCGCTTTGCGTTTCTCAAGGTAAACATTTATTTATAACCTTTCTTAATCGAAAACATAAAAAAATTCAACTTAAAATCAATAATGAGATTATAAAACCATTTAAAGCGAGCAATAAGGCTTTCAAAGGTATAGGTGACTATAAATGGACTTTGCTTGTCAATGGATGGCTTTTGCTTCACATTTCCTGAGGTAAACATTTATTTATTACCTTTCTTAACCGAAAACATAAAAAAATTCAACTTCAAATAAATAATGAGATTATAAAACCATTTAAAGCGAGAAATAAGGCTTTCAAAGGCATAGGTGACTATAAATGGACTTTTCTTGTCAATGGATGGCTTTTGCTTCACCTTTTTGTAGGTGAACATTTATTTATAACTTTTCTTAACCGAAAACATAAAAAAATTCAACTTAAAATCAATAATGAGATTATAAAAGCATTTAAAAAGAGTAATAAGGCTTTAAAAAGCATAGGTGACTATAAATGGACTTTGCTTGTCAATGGATGGCTTTTGCTTTGCGTTTCTCAAGGTACACATTTATTTATAACCTTTCTTAATCGAAAACATAAAACAATTCAACTTAAAATGAATAACGAGATTATAAATCCATTTAAAACAAGTAATAAGGCTTTCAAAGGCATAGGTGACTATAAATAGACTTTTCTTGTCAATGGATGGCTTTTGCTTCACGTTTCTCGAGGTAAACATTTATTTATAACCTTTCTTAACCGAAAACATAAAAAGGTTCAACTTACAATCAATACTAAGATTATAAAACAACTTAAAGCGAGTATTAAGGCATTCAAAGGCATAGGTGACTATAAATGGACTTTGCTTGTCAATGGAAGGCTTTCGCTTTGCGTTTCTCAAGGTAAACATTTATTTATAACCTTTCTTAACCAAAAACATAAAAAAATTCAACTTAAAATCAATAATGAGATTATAAAACCATTTAAAGCGAGTAATAAGGCTTTCAAAGGCATAGGTGACTATAAATGGACTTTTCTTGTCAATGGATGGCTTTTGCTTCGCGTTTCTTGAGGTAAACATTTATTTATAACCTTTCTGAACTAAAAAGATAAAAAAATTCAGCTGAAAATCAATACTAAGATTATAAAACCACTTAAAGCGAGTATTAAGGCATCCAAAGGCATAGGTGACTATAAATGGACTTAACTTTTCAATGGAAGGCTTTCGCTTTGCATTTCTTATGGTAAACATTTATTTATAACATTTCTCAACCGAAAACATAGTAAAATTCAACCTAAAATCAATAATGAGATTATAAAACCATTTAAAGCGAGTAATAAGGCTTTCAAAGGCATAAGTGGCTATAAATGGACTTTTCTTGTCAATGGATGGCTTTTGCTTCACGTTTCTCGAGGTAAACATTCAATTATAATCTGTTTTCTGAAAAATGTAAAACAATTCAATTTAAAATCAGTAATGAGATTATAAAACGGTTTAAGGCAAGTAATTAAGTTGTCTAAGGCATGAGTGACTATAAATGAGCTTTCTTGTCAATGGATGGCTTTTGCTTAACATTTCCCGAGGTAAACATTTATTTATAACCTTTCTTAATCGAAAACCTAAAAAATTCAACTTAAAATCAATAATGAGATTATAAAACCATTTAAAGCGAGTAATAAGGCTTTCAAAGGCATAGGTGACTATAAATGGACTTTACTTTTCAATGGAAGGATTTTGCTTGGCGTTTCTCAAGGTAAACATTTATTTATAACCTTTCTTAACCGAAAACATAAAAACATTCAACTTAAAATCGATAATTTGATTATAAAACTATTTAAAGCGAGTAATAAGGCTTTCAAAGGCATAGGTGACTATAAATGGACTTTACCTGTCAATGGAAGGCTTTCGCTTGGCGTTTCTCACGGTAAACATTTATTTATAACCTTTCTTAACCAAAAACATAAAAAATTGAACTTAAAATCAATAATGAGATTATAAAACCATTTAAAGCGAGTAATAAGGCTTTCAAAGGCATAAGTGGCTATAAATGCACTTTTCTTGTCAATGGATGGCTTTTGCTTCGCGTTTCTCGAGGTAAACATTTATTTATGACCTTTCTTAACTAAAAACATAAAAACGTTCAACTTAAAATCAATACTAAGATTATAAAACCACTTAAAGCGGGTATTAAGGCATTCAAAGGCATAGGTGACTATAATTGGACTTTACTTGTCAATGGAAGGCTTTCGCTTTGCGTTTGTTAAGGTAAACATTTATTTATAACCTTTCTCAACTGAAAACATAGAAAAATTCAGCCTACAATCAATAATGAGATTATAAAACCATTTAAAGCGAGTAATAAGGCTTTCAAAGGCATAAGTGGCTATAAATAGACTTTTCTTGTCAATGGATGGCTTTTGCTTCACGTTTCCCGAGGTAAACATTCAATTATAATCTGTTTTATGAAAAGTGTAAAAAAATTCAATTTAAAATCAGTAATGAGATTATAAAACTGTTTAAGGCAAGTAATTAAGTTGTCTAAGGCATGAGTGACTATAAATGAGCTTTCTTGTCAATGGATGGCTTTCGCTTCATGTTTCTCGAGGTAAACATTCATTTATAACCTTTCTTAACAAAAACGTAAAAAAATTCAACTTAAAATCAATAATGAGATTATAAAACCATTTAAAGCGAATAGTAAGGCTTTCAACGGCATAGGTGACTATAAATGGACTTTTCTTGTCAATGGATGGCTTTGGATTTACGTTTCTCGACGTAAAGATTTATTTATAACCTTTCTAAACCAAAAACATTAAAAAATTCAACTTAAAATCAATAATGAGATTCTAAAACCATTTAAAGCGGGTAATAAGGCTCTCAAAGGCATAGGTGACTATAAAAGGACTTTTCTTGTCAATGGATGGCTTTTGCTTCGTGTTTCTCGAGGTAAACATTTATTTATAACCTTCATTAACTAAAAACATAAAAAAGTTCAACTTAAAATCAATACTAAGATTATAAAACCACTTAAAGCGAGTATTAAGGCATTCAAAGGCATAGGTGACTATAAATGGACTTTACTTGTCAATGGAAGGCTTTCGCTTTGCGTTTCTTAGGGTAGACATTTATTTATAACCTTTCTCAACTGAAAACATAGAAAAATTCAACCTATAATCAATAATGAGATTATAAAACCATTTAAAGCGAGTAATAAGGCTTTCAAAGACATAAGTGGCTATAAATGGACTTTTCTTGTCAATGGATGGCTTTTGCTTCACGTTTCTCGAGTTAAACATTCAATTATAATCTGTTTGATGAAAAATGTAAAAAAATTCAATTTAAAATCAGTAATGAGATTGTAAAACTGTTTAAGGCAAGTAATTAAATTGTCTAAGGCATGAGTGACTATAAATGAGCTTTCTTGTCAATGGATGGCTTTCGCTTCATGTTTCTCGAGTTAAACATTCATTTATAACCTTTCTTAACAAAACCGTAAATAAATTCTTCTTAAAATCAATAATGAGATTATAAAACCATCAAAAGCGAATAACAAGGCTTTCAACGGCATAAGTGACTATAAATGGACTTTTCTTGTCAATGGATGGCTTTAGATTTGCAGTTCTCGAGGTAAACATTTATTTATAGCCTTTCTAAACCAAAAACATAAAAAAATTCAACTTAAAATCAATAATGAGATTATAAAACCATTTAAAACGAGTAATAAGGCTTTGAAAGGCATAGGTGACTATAAATGAACTTTTCTTGTCAATGGATGGCTTTGGCTTCGCGTTTCTCGAGGTAAACATTTATTTATAACCTTTCTTAACCGAAAACATAAAAAAATTCAACTTAAAATCTATAATAAGATTATAAACCATTTAAAGCGAGTAATAAGGCTTTCAATGGCATAGGTGACTATAAATGGACTTTTCTTGTCAATGGATGGCTTTTGCTTTGCGTTTCTCAAGGTCAACATTTATTTATAACCTTACTTAACCGAAAACATAAAAAAATTCAACTTAAAATCAATAATGAGATCATAAAACTATATAAAGCGAGTAATAAGGCTTTCAATGGCATAGGTGACTATAAATGGACTTTTCTTGTTAATGGATGGCTTTTGCTTTGCGTTTCTTAAGGTAAACATTTATTTACAACCTTTCTTAACCGAAAACATAAAAAAATTCAACTTAAAATCAATAATGAGATTATAAAACCATTTAAAGCAAGTACTAAGGCTTTCAAAGGTATAGGTGACTATAAATGCACTTTTCTTGTCAATGGATGGCTTTGGCTTTGCGTTTCTCAAGGTAAACATTTATTTATAGCCTTTCTTAACCGAAAACATAAAAAAATTCAACTGAAAATCAATACTAAGATTATAAAACCACTTAAAGCGAGTATTAAGGCATTCAAAGGTATAGGTGACTATAAATGGACTTTACTTGTCAATGGAAGGCTTTTGCTTTGCGTTTCTTAAGGTAAACATTTATTTACAACCTTTCTTAACCGAAAACATAAAAAAATTCAACTTAAAATCTATAATAAGATTATAAAACCATTTAAAGCGAATAATAAGGCTTTCAATGGCATAGGTGACTATAAATGGACTTTTGTTGTTAATGGATGGCTTTTGCTTTGCGTTTCTCAAGGTAAACATTTATTTATAACCTTTCTTAACCGAAAACATAAAAAAATTCAACTTAAAATCAATAATGAGATTATAAAACCATTTAAAGCGAGTAATAAGGCTTTGAAAGGCATAGGTGTTTATAAATGGACTTTTCTTGTCAATGGATGGCTTTGGCTTCGTGTTTCTCGAGGTAAACATTTATTTATAACCTTTCTTAACCGAAAACATAAAAAAATTCAACTTAAAATCTATAATAAGATTATAAAACCATTTAAAGCGAGTAATAAGGCTTTCAATGGCATAGGTGACTATAAATGGACTTTTCTTGTCAATGGATGGCTTTTGCTTTGCGTTTCTGAAGGTAAACATTTATTTATAACCTTTCTTAACTGAAAACATAAAAAAATTCAACTTAAAATCAATAATGAGATTATAAAACCATTTAAAGCGAGTACTAACGCTTTCAAAGGTATAAGTGACTATAAATGGACTTTACTTGTCAATGGAAGGCTTTCGCTTTGCGTTTCTTAAGGTAAACATTTATTTATAACCTTTCTCAACAGAAAACATTGAAGATTTCAACCTATAATCAATAATGAGATTATAAAACCATTTAAAAGCGAGTAATAAGGCTTTCAAAGGCATACGTGACGATAAATGGACTTTTCTTGTCAATGGATGGCTTTGGATTTACGTTTCTCGAGGTAAACATTTATTTGTAACCTTTCTACACCAAAAACATAAAAAAATTCAGCTTAAAATCAATAATGAGATTATAAAACCATTTAAAGCGAGTAATAAGGCTTTGAAAGGCATAGGTGACTATAAATGGACTTTTCTTGTCAATGGATGGCTTTCGCTTCGTGTTTCTTGAGGTAAATATTTATTTATAACCTTTCTTAACCGAAAACATAAAAAAATTCAACTTAAAATCTATAATAAGATTATAAAACCATTTAAAGCGAGTAATAAGGCTTTCAATGGCATAAGTGACTATAAATGGACTTTTCTTGTTAATGGATGGCTTTTGCTTTGCGTTTCTCAAGGTAAACATTTATTTATAACCTTTCTTAACCGAAAACATAAAAAAATTAGACTTAAAATCAATAATGAGATTATAAAACCATTTAAAGCGAATAGTAAGGCTTTCAACGACATAGGTGAATATAAATACACATTTCTTGTCAATGGATGGCTTTTGCTTTGCGTTTCTCGAGGTAAACATTTATTTATAACCTTTCTTAACCGAAAACATAAAAAAATTCAACTTAAAATCTATAATAAGATTATAAACCATTTGAAGCGAGTAATAAGGCTTTCAATGGCATAGGTGACTACAAATGGACTTTTCTTGTCAATGGATGGCTTTTGCTTTGCGTTTCTGAAGGTAAACATTTATTTATAACCTTTCTTAACCGAAAACATAAAAAAATTCCACTTAAAATCAATAATGAGATTATAAAACCATTTAAAGTCAATAGTGAGGCTTTAAAAGGCATAGGTGACTATAAATGGACTTTTCTTGTCAATGGATGGCTTTTGCTTTGCGTTTCTCATGGTAAACATTTATTTATAACCTTTCTTAACCGAAAACATAAAAAAATTCAACTTAAAATCAATAATGAGATTACAAAACCATTTAAAGCGAGTACTAAGGCTTTTAAAGGTATAGGTGACTATAAATGCACTTTTCTTGTCAATGGATGGCTTTTGCTTTGCGTTTCTCGAGGTAAACATTTATTTATAACCTTTCTTAACCGAAAACATAAAAAAATTCAACTTAAAATCTATAATAAGATTATAAACCATTTGAAGCGAGTAATAAGGCTTTCAATGGCATAGGTGACTATAAATGGACTTTTCTTGTCAATGGATGGCTTTTGCTTTGCGTTTCTCAAGGTAAACATTTATTTATAACCTTTCTTAACCGAAAACATAAAAAAATTCAACTTAAAATCTATAATGAGATTATAAAACCATTTAAAGTGAATAGTGAGGCTTTCAACGGCATAGGTGACTATAAATGGACTTTTCTTTTCAATGGATGGCTTTTGCTTTGCGTTTCTCAAGGTAAACATTTATTTATAACCTTTCTTAACCGAAAACATAAAAAAATTCAACTTAAAATCAATAATGAGATTATAAAACCATTTAAAGCGAGTACTAACACTTTCAAAGGTATAAGTGACTATAAATGGACTTTACTTGTCAATGGAAGGCTTTCGCTTTGCGTTTCTTAAGGTAAACATTTATTTATAACCTTTCTCAGCAGAAAACATTGAAGATTTCAACCTATAATCAATAATGAGATTATAAAACCATTTAAAAGCGAGTAATAAGGCTTTCAAAGGCGTACGTGGCGATAAATTGACTTTTATTGTCAATGGATGGCTTTGGATTTACGTTTCTCGAGGTAAACATTTATTTGTAACCTTTCTACACCAAAAACATAAAAAAATTCAGCTTAAAATCAATAATGAGATTATAAAACCATTTAAAGCGAGTAATAAGGCTTTGAAAGGCATAGGTGACTATAAATGGACTTTTCTTGTCAATGGATGGCTTTCGCTTCGCGTTTCTTGAGGTAAATATTTATTTATAACCTTTCTTAACCGAAAACATAAAAAAATTCAACTTAAAATCTATAATAAGATTATAAAACCATTTAAAGCGAGTAATAAGGCTTTAAATGGCATAAGTGACTATAAATGGACTTTTCTTGTTAATGGATGGCTTTCGCTTCGCGTTTCTTGAGGTAAATATTTATTTATAACCTTTCTTAACCAAAAACATAAAAAAATTCAACTTAAAATCTATAATAAGATTATAAAACCATTTAAAGCGAGTAATAAGGCTTTCAATGGCATAAGTGGCTATAAATGGACTTTTCTTGTTAACGGATGGCTTTTGCTTTGCGTTTCTCAAGGTAAACATTTATTTATAACCTTTCTTAACCGAAAACATAAAAAAATTCAACTTAAAATCAATAATGAGATTATAAAACCATTTAAAGCGAATAGTAAGGCTTTCAACGACATAGGTGACTATAAATAGACATTTCTTGTCAATGGATGGCTTTTGCTTTGCGTTTCTCGAGGTAAACATTTATTTATAACCTTTCTTAACCGAAAACATAAAAAAATTCAACTTAAAATCTATAATAAGATTATAAACCATTTGAAGCGAGTAATAAGGCTTTCAATGGCATAGGTGACTATAAATGGACTTTTCTTGTCAATGGATGGCTTTTGCTTTGCGTTTCTGAAGATAAACATTTATTTATAACCTTTCTTAACCGAAAACATAAAAAAATTCAACTTAAAATCAATAATGAGATTATAAAACCATTTAAAGTGAATAGTGAGGCTTTAAAAGGCATAGGTGACTATAAATGGACTTTTCTTGTCAATGGATGGCTTTTGCTTTGCGTTTCTCATGGTAAACATTTATTTATAACCTTTCTTAACCGAAAACATAAAAAAATTCGACTTAAAATCAATAATGAGATTACAAAACCATTTAAAGCGAGTACTAAGGCTTTTAAAGGTATAGGTGACTATAAATGCACTTTTCTTGTCAATGGATGGCTTTTGCTTTGCGTTTCTCGAGGTAAACATTTATTTATAACCTTTCTTAACCGAAAATGTAAAAAAATTCAACTTAAAATCTATAATAAGATTATAAACCATTTGAAGCGAGTAATAAGGCTTTCAATGGCATAGGTGACTATAAATGGACTTTTCTTGTCAATGGATGGCTTTCGCTTCACGTTTCTTGAGGTAAATATTTATTTATAATCTTTCTTAACCGAAAACATAAAAAAATTCAACTTAAAATCTATAATAAGATTATAAAACCATTTAAAGCGAGTAATAAGGCTTTCAATGGCATAAGTGACTATAAATGGACTTTTCTTGTTAATGGATGGCTTTTGCTTTGCGTTTCTCAAGGTAAACATTTATTTATAACCTTTCTTAACCGAAAACATAAAAAAATTCAACTTAAAATCAATAATGAGATTATAAAACCATTTAAAGCGAGTAATAAGGCTTTGAAAGGCATAGGTGACTATAAATGGACTTTTCTTGTCAATGGATGGCTTTCGCTTCGCGTTTCTTGAGGTAAATATTTATTTATAACCTTTCTTAACCGAAAACATAAAAAAATTCAACTTAAAATCTATAATAAGATTATAAAAACATTTAGAGCGAGTAATAAGGCTTTCAATGGCATAAGTGACTATAAATGGACTTTTCTTGTTAATGGATGGCTTTTGCTTTGCGTTTCTCAAGGTAAACATTTATTTATAACCTTTCTTAACCGAAAACATAAAAAAATTCAACTTAAAATCAATAATGAGATTATAAAACCATTTAAAGCGAATAGTAAGGCTTTCAACGACATAGGTGACTATAAATAGACATTTCTTGTCAATGGATGGCTTTTGCTTTGCGTTTCTCGAGGTAAACATTTATTTATAACCTTTCTTAACCGAAAACATAAAAAAATTCAACTTAAAATCTATAATAAGATTATAAACCATTTGAAGCGAGTAATAAGGCCTTCAATGGCATAGGTGACTATAAATGGTCTTTTCCTGTCAATGGATGGCTTTTGCTTTGCGTTTCTGAAGGTAAACACTTATTTATAACCTTTCTTAACCGAAAACATAAAAATATTCAACTTAAAATCAATAATGAGATTATAAAACCATTTAAAGTGAATAGTGAGGCTTTCAACGGCATAGGTTACTATAAATGGACTTTTCTTGTCAATGGATGGCTTTTGCTTTGCGTTTCTCAAGGTAAACATTTATTTATAACCTTTCTTAACCAAAAACATAAAAAAATTCAACTTAAAATCAATAATGAGATTACAAAACCATTTAAAGCGAGTACTAAGGCTTTTAAAGGTATAGGTGACTATAAATGCACTTTTCTTGTCAATGGATGGCTTTTGCTTTGCGTTTCTCGAGGTAAACATTTATTTATAACCTTTCTTAACCGAAAACATAAAAAAATTCAACTTAAAATCTATAATAAGATTATAAACCATTTGAAGCGAGTAATAAGGCTTTCAATGGCATATGTGACTATAAATGGACTTTTCTTGTCAATGGATGGCTTTTGCTTTGCGTTTCTCAAGGTAAACCTTTATTTATAACCTTTCTTAACCGAAAACATAAAAAAATTCAACTTAAAATCAATAATGAGATTATAAAACCATTTAAAGCGAATAGTAAGGCTTTCAACGACATAGGTGACTATAAATAGACATTTCTTGTCAATGGATGGCTTTTGCTTTGCGTTTCTCAAGGTAAACATTTATTTATAACCTTTCTTAACCGAAAACATAAAAAAATTCAACTTAAAATCTATAATAAGATTATAAACCAT
The DNA here is from genome assembly GCF_053813885.1 of Theobroma cacao. Taxonomy (NCBI): domain Eukaryota; kingdom Viridiplantae; phylum Streptophyta; class Magnoliopsida; order Malvales; family Malvaceae; genus Theobroma; species Theobroma cacao. Next base: position 17,231,989 of record NC_142642.1, on the reverse strand, counting down.
TTGAAGCGAGTAATAAGGCCTTCAATGGCATAGGTGACTATAAATGGTCTTTTCTTGCCAATGGATGGCTTTTGCTTTGCGTTTCTGAAGGTAAACATTTATTTATAACCTTTCTTAACCGAAAACATAAAAATATTCAACTTAAAATCAATAATGAGATTATAAAACCATTTAAAGTGAATAGTGAGGCTTTCAACGGCATAGGTTACTATAAATGGACTTTTCTTGTCAATGGATGGCTTTTGCTTTGCGTTTCTCAAGGTAAACATTTATTTATAACCTTTCTTAACCGAAAACATAAAAAAATTCAACTTAAAATAAATAATGAGATTACAAAACCATTTAAAGTGAGTACTAAGGCTTTTAAAGGTATAGGTGGCTATAAATGCACTTTTCTTGTCAATGGATGGCTTTTGCTTTGCGTTTCTCGAGGTAAACATTTATTTATAACCTTTCTTAACCGAAAACATAAAAAAATTCAACTTAAAATCTATAATAAGATTATAAACCATTTGAAGCGAGTAATAAGGCTTTCAATGGCATATGTGACTATAAATGGACTTTTCTTGTCAATGGATGGCTTTTGCTTTGCGTTTCTCAAGGTAAACCTTTATTTATAACCTTTCTTAACCAAAAACATAAAAAAATTCAACTTAAAATCAATAATGAGATTATAAAACCATTTAAAGCGAATAGTAAGGCTTTCAACGACATAGGTGACTATAAATAGACATTTCTTGTCAATGGATGGCTTTTGCTTTGCGTTTCTCGAGGTAAACATTTATTTATAACCTTTCTTAACCGAAAACATAAAAAAATTCAACTTAAAATCTATAATAAGATTATAAACCATTTGAAGCGAGTAATAAGGCTTTCAATGGCATAGGTGACTATAAATGGACTTTTCTTGTCAATGGATGGCTTTTGCTTTGCGTTTCTGAAGGTAAACATTTATTTATAACCTTTCTTAACCGAAAATATAAAAAAATTCAACTTAAAATCAATAATGAGATTATAAAACCATTTAAAGTAAATAGTGAGGCTTTCAACGGCATAGGTGACTATAAATGGACTTTTCTTGTCAATGGATGGCTTTTGCTTTGCGTTTCTCAAGGTAAACATTTATTTATAACCTTTCTTAACCGAAAACATAAAAAAATTCAACTTAAAATCAATAATGAGATTACAAAACCATTTAAAGCGAGTACTAAGGCTTTTAAAGGTATAGGTGACTATAAATGCACTTTTCTTGTCAATGGATGGCTTTTGCTTTGCGTTTCTCGAGGTAAACGTTTATTTATAACCTTTCTTAACCGAAAACATAAAAACATTCAACTTAAAATCTATAATAAGATTATAAAACCATTTAAAGCGAGTAATAAGGCTTTCAATGGCTTAGGTGACTATAAATGGACTTTTCTTGTCAATGGATGGCTTTTGCTTTGCGTTTCTCAAGGTAAACACTTATTTATAACCTTTCTTAACTGAAAACATAAAAAAATTCAACTTAAAATCAATAATGAGATTATCAAACCATTTAAAGCGAGTACTAAGGCTTTCAAAGGTATAGGTGACTATAAATGGACTTTTCTTGTCAATGGATGGCTTTTGCTTTGCGTTTCTCAAGGTAAACATTTATTTATAACCTTTCTTAACCGAAAACATAAAAAAATTCAACTTAAAATCTATAATATGATTATAAAACCATTTAAAGCGAGTAATAAGGCTTTCAATGGCATAAGTGACTATAAATGGACTTTTCTTGTTAATGGATGGCTTTTGCTTTGCGTTTCTCAAGGTAAACATTTATTTATAACCTTTCTTAACCGAAAACATAAAAAAATTCAAGTTAAAATCAATAATGAGATTATAAAACCATTTAAAGCGAATAGTAAGGCTTTCAACGACATAGGTGACTATAAATGCACTTTTCTTGTCAATGGATGGCTTTGGCTTTGCGTTTCTCAAGGTAAACATTTATTTATAGCCTTTCTTAACCGAAAACATAAAAAAATTCAACTGAAAATCAATACTAAGATTATAAAACCACTTAAAGCGAGTATTAAGGCATTCAAAGGTATAGGTGACTATAAATGGACTTTACTTGTCAATGGAAGGCTTTTGCTTTGCGTTTCTTAAGGTAAACATTTATTTATAACCTTTCTTAACCGAAAACATAAAAAAATTCAACTTAAAATCTATAATAAGATTATAAAACCATTTAAAGCGAATAATAAGGCTTTCAATGGCATAGGTGACTATAAATGGACTTTTGTTGTTAATGGATGGCTTTTGCTTTGCGTTTCTCAAGGTAAACATTTATTTATAACCTTTCTTAACCGAAAACATAAAAAAATTCAACTTAAAATCAATAATGAGATTATAAAACCATTTAAAGCGAGTAATAAGGCTTTGAAAGGCATAGGTGTTTATAAATGGACTTTTCTTGTCAATGGATGGCTTTGGCTTCGTGTTTCTCGAGGTAAACATTTATTTATAACCTTTCTTAACCGAAAACATAAAAAAATTCAACTTAAAATCTATAATAAGATTATAAAACCATTTAAAGCGAGTAATAAGGCTTTCAATGGCATAGGTGACTATAAATGGACTTTTCTTGTCAATGGATGGCTTTTGCTTTGCGTTTCTGAAGGTAAACAATTATTTATAACCTTTCTTAACTGAAAACATAAAAAAATTCAACTTAAAATCAATAATGAGATTATAAAACCATTTAAAGCGAGTACTAACGCTTTCAAAGGTATAAGTGACTATAAATGGACTTTACTTGTCAATGGAAGGCTTTCGCTTTGCGTTTCTTAAGGTAAACATTTATTTATAACCTTTCTCAACAGAAAACATTGAAGATTTCAACCTATAATCAATAATGAGATTATAAAACCATTTAAAAGCGAGTAATAAGGCTTTCAAAGGCATACGTGACGATAAATGGACTTTTCTTGTCAATGGATGGCTTTGGATTTACGTTTCTCGAGGTAAACATTTATTTGTAACCTTTCTACACCAAAAACATAAAAAAATTCAGCTTAAAATCAATAATGAGATTATAAAACCATTTAAAGCGAGTAATAAGGCTTTGAAAGGCATAGGTGACTATAAATGGACTTTTCTTGTCAATGGATGGCTTTCGCTTCGTGTTTCTTGAGGTAAATATTTATTTATAACCTTTCTTAACCGAAAACATAAAAAAATTCAACTTAAAATCTATAATAAGATTATAAAACCATTTAAAGCGAGTAATAAGGCTTTCAATGGCATAAGTGACTATAAATGGACTTTTCTTGTTAATGGATGGCTTTTGCTTTGCGTTTCTCAAGGTAAACATTTATTTATAACCTTTCTTAACCGAAAACATAAAAAAATTAGACTTAAAATCAATAATGAGATTATAAAACCATTTAAAGCGAATAGTAAGGCTTTCAACGACATAGGTGACTATAAATAGACATTTCTTGTCAATGGATGGCTTTTGCTTTGCGTTTCTCGAGGTAAACATTTATTTATAACCTTTCTTAACCGAAAACATAAAAAAATTCAACTTAAAATCTATAATAAGATTATAAACCATTTGAAGCGAGTAATAAGGCTTTCAATGGCATAGGTGACTACAAATGGACTTTTCTTGTCAATGGATGGCTTTTGCTTTGCGTTTCTGAAGGTAAACATTTATTTATAACCTTTCTTAACCGAAAACATAAAAAAATTCCACCTAAAATCAATAATGAGATTATAAAACCATTTAAAGTGAATAGTGAGGCTTTAAAAGGCATAGGTGACTATAAATGGACTTTTCTTGTCAATGGATGGCTTTTGCTTTGCGTTTCTCATGGTAAACATTTATTTATAACCTTTCTTAACCGAAAACATAAAAAAATTCAACTTAAAATCAATAATGAGATTACAAAACCATTTAAAGCGAGTACTAAGGCTTTTAAAGGTATAGGTGACTATAAATGCACTTTTCTTGTCAATGGATGGCTTTTGCTTTGCGTTTCTCGAGGTAAACATTTATTTATAACCTTTCTTAACCGAAAACATAAAAAAATTCAACTTAAAATCTATAATAAGATTATAAACCATTTGAAGCGAGTAATAAGGCTTTCAATGGCATAGGTGACTATAAATGGACTTTTCTTGTCAATGGATGGCTTTTGCTTTGCGTTTCTCAAGGTAAACATTTATTTATAACCTTTCTTAACCGAAAACATAAAAAAATTCAACTTAAAATCTATAATGAGATTATAAAACCATTTAAAGTGAATAGTGAGGCTTTCAACGGCATAGGTGACTATAAATGGACTTTTCTTTTCAATGGATGGCTTTTGCTTTGCGTTTCTCAAGGTAAACATTTATTTATAACCTTTCTTAACCGAAAACATAAAAAAATTCAACTTAAAATCAATAATGAGATTATAAAACCATTTAAAGCGAGTACTAACACTTTCAAAGGTATAAGTGACTATAAATGGACTTTACTTGTCAATGGAAGGCTTTCGCTTTGCGTTTCTTAAGGTAAACATTTATTTATAACCTTTCTCAGCAGAAAACATTGAAGATTTCAACCTATAATCAATAATGAGATTATAAAACCATTTAAAAGCGAGTAATAAGGCTTTCAAAAGGCGTACGTGGCGATAAATTGACTTTTATTGTCAATGGATGGCTTTGGATTTACGTTTCTCGAGGTAAACATTTATTTGTAACCTTTCTACACCAAAAACATAAAAAAATTCAGCTTAAAATCAATAATGAGATTATAAAACCATTTAAAGCGAGTAATAAGGCTTTGAAAGGCATAGGTGACTATAAATGGACTTTTCTTGTCAATGGATGGCTTTCGCTTCGCGTTTCTTGAGGTAAATATTTATTTATAACCTTTCTTAACCGAAAACATAAAAAAATTCAACTTAAAATCTATAATAAGATTATAAAACCATTTAAAGCGAGTAATAAGGCTTTAAATGGCATAAGTGACTATAAATGGACTTTTCTTGTTAATGGATGGCTTTCGCTTCGCGTTTCTTGAGGTAAATATTTATTTATAACCTTTCTTAACCAAAAACATAAAAAAATTCAACTTAAAATCTATAATAAGATTATAAAACCATTTAAAGCGAGTAATAAGGCTTTCAATGGCATAAGTGGCTATAAATGGACTTTTCTTGTTAACGGATGGCTTTTGCTTTGCGTTTCTCAAGGTAAACATTTATTTATAACCTTTCTTAACCGAAAACATAAAAAAATTCAACTTAAAATCAATAATGAGATTATAAAACCATTTAAAGCGAATAGTAAGGCTTTCAACGACATAGGTGACTATAAATAGACATTTCTTGTCAATGGATGGCTTTTGCTTTGCGTTTCTCGAGGTAAACATTTATTTATAACCTTTCTTAACCGAAAACATAAAAAAATTCAACTTAAAATCTATAATAAGATTATACACCATTTGAAGCGAGTAATAAGGCTTTCAATGGCATAGGTGACTATAAATGGACTTTTCTTGTCAATGGATGGCTTTTGCTTTGCGTTTCTGAAGGTAAACATTTATTTATAACCTTTCTTAACCGAAAACATAAAAAAATTCAACTTAAAATCAATAATGAGATTATAAAACCATTTAAAGTGAATAGTGAGGCTTTAAAAGGCATAGGTGACTATAAATGGACTTTTCTTGTCAATGGATGGCTTTTGCTTTGCGTTTCTCATGGTAAACATTTATTTATAACCTTTCCTAACCGAAAACATAAAAAAATTCAACTTAAAATCAATAATGAGATTACAAAACCATTTAAAGCGAGTACTAAGGCTTTTAAAGGTATAGGTGACTATAAATGCACTTTTCTTGTCAATGGATGGCTTTTGCTTTGCGTTTCTCGAGGTAAACATTTATTTATAACCTTTCTTAACCGAAAATGTAAAAAAATTCAACTTAAAATCTATAATAAGATTATAAACCATTTGAAGCGAGTAATAAGGCTTTCAATGGCATAGGTGACTATAAATGGACTTTTCTTGTCAATGGATGGCTTTCGCTTCACGTTTCTTGAGGTAAATATTTATTTATAATCTTTCTTAACCGAAAACATAAAAAAATTCAACTTAAAATCTATAATAAGATTATAAAACCATTTAAAGCGAGTAATAAGGCTTTCAATGGCATAAGTGACTATAAATGGACTTTTCTTGTTAATGGATGGCTTTTGCTTTGCGTTTCTCAAGGTAAACATTTATTTATAACCTTTCTTAACCGAAAACATAAAAAAATTCAACTTAAAATCAATAATGAGATTATAAAACCATTTAAAGCGAGTAATAAGGCTTTGAAAGGCATAGGTGACTATAAATGGACTTTTCTTGTCAATGGATGGCTTTCGCTTCGCGTTTCTTGAGGTAAATATTTATTTATAACCTTTCCTAACCGAAAACATAAAAAAATTCAACTTAAAATCTATAATAAGATTATAAAAACATTTAAAGCGAGTAATAAGGCTTTCAATGGCATAAGTGACTATAAATGGACTTTTCTTGTTAATGGATGGCTTTTGCTTTGCGTTTCTCAAGGTAAACATTTATTTATAACCTTTCTTAACCGAAAACATAAAAAAATTCAACTTAAAATCAATAATGAGATTATAAAACCATTTAAAGCGAATAGTAAGGCTTTCAACGACATAGGTGACTATAAATAGACATTTCTTGTCAATGGATGGCTTTTGCTTTGCGTTTCTCGAGGTAAACATTTATTTATAACCTTTCTTAACCGAAAACATAAAAAAATTCAACTTAAAATCTATAATAAGATTATAAACCATTTGAAGCGAGTAATAAGGCCTTCAATGGCATAGGTGACTATAAATGGTCTTTTCCTGTCAATGGATGGCTTTTGCTTTGCGTTTCTGAAGGTAAACACTTATTTATAACCTTTCTTAACCGAAAACATAAAAATATTCAACTTAAAATCAATAATGAGATTATAAAACCATTTAAAGTGAATAGTGAGGCTTTCAACGGCATAGGTTACTATAAATGGACTTTTCTTGTCAATGGATGGCTTTTGCTTTGCGTTTCTCAAGGTAAACATTTATTTATAACCTTTCTTAACCAAAAACATAAAAAAATTCAACTTAAAATCAATAATGAGATTACAAAACCATTTAAAGCGAGTACTAAGGCTTTTAAAGGTATAGGTGACTATAAATGCACTTTTCTTGTCAATGGATGGCTTTTGCTTTGCGTTTCTCGAGGTAAACATTTATTTATAACCTTTCTTAACCGAAAACATAAAAAAATTCAACTTAAAATCTATAATAAGATTATAAACCATTTGAAGCGAGTAATAAGGCTTTCAATGGCATATGTGACTATAAATGGACTTTTCTTGTCAATGGATGGCTTTTGCTTTGCGTTTCTCAAGGTAAACCTTTATTTATAACCTTTCTTAACCGAAAACATAAAAAAATTCAACTTAAAATCAATAATGAGATTATAAAACCATTTAAAGCGAATAGTAAGGCTTTCAACGACATAGGTGACTATAAATAGACATTTCTTGTCAATGGATGGCTTTTGCTTTGCGTTTCTCGAGGTAAACATTTATTTATAACCTTTCTTAACCGAAAACATAAAAAAATTCAACTTAAAATCTATAATAAGATTATAAACCATTTGAAGCGAGTAATAAGGCCTTCAATGGCATAGGTGACTATAAATGGTCTTTTCTTGCCAATGGATGGCTTTTGCTTTGCGTTTCTGAAGGTAAACATTTATTTATAACCTTTCTTAACCGAAAACATAAAAATATTCAACTTAAAATCAATAATGAGATTATAAAACCATTTAAAGTGAATAGTGAGGCTTTCAACGGCATAGGTTACTATAAATGGACTTTTCTTGTCAATGGATAGCTTTTGCTTTGCGTTTCTCAAGGTAAACATTTATTTATAACCTTTCTTAACCGAAAACATAAAAAAATTCAACTTAAAATAAATAATGAGATTACAAAACCATTTAAAGTGAGTACTAAGGCTTTTAAAGGTATAGGTGACTATAAATGCACTTTTCTTGTCAATGGATGGCTTTTGCTTTGCGTTTCTCGAGGTAAACATTTATTTATAACCTTTCTTAACCGAAAACATAAAAAAATTCAACTTAAAATCTATAATAAGATTATAAACCATTTAAAGCGAGTAATAAGGCTTTCAATGGCTTAGGTGACTATAAATGGACTTTTCTTGTCAATGGATGGCTTTTGCTTTGCGTTTCTCAAGGTAAACACTTATTTATAACCTTTCTTAACTGAAAACATAAAAAAATTCAACTTAAAATCAATAATGAGATTATCAAACCATTTAAAGCGAGTACTAAGGCTTTCAAAGGTATAGGTGACTATAAATGGACTTTTCTTGTCAATGGATGGCTTTTGCTTTGCGTTTCTCAAGGTAAACATTTATTTATAACCTTTCTTAACCGAAAACATAAAAAAATTCAACTTAAAATCTATAATAAGATTATAAAACCATTTAAAGCGAGTAATAAGGCTTTCAATGGCATAAGTGACTATAAATGGACTTTTCTTGTTAATGGATGGCTTTTGCTTTGCGTTTCTCAAGGTAAACATTTATTTATAACCTTTCTTAACCGAAAACATAAAAAAATTCAACTTAAAATCAATAATGAGATTATAAAACCATTTAAAGCGAATAGTAAGGCTTTCAACGACATAGGTGACTATAAATAGACATTTCTTGTCAATGGATGGCTTTTGCTTTGCGTTTCTCGAGGTAAACATTTATTTATAACCTTTCTTAATCGAAAACATAAAAAAATTCAACTTAAAATCTATAATAAGATTATAAACCATTTGAAGCGAGTAGTAAGGCTTTCAATGGCATAGGTGACTATAAATGGACTTTTCTTGTCAATGGATGGCTTTTGATTTGTGTTTCTGAAGGTAAACATTTATTTATAACCTTTCTTAACCGAAAACATAAAAACATTCAACTTAAAATCAATAATGAGATTTTAAAACCATTTAAAGTGAATAGTGAGGCTTTAAAAGGCATAGGTGACTATAAATGGACTTTTCTTGTCAATGGATGGCTTTTGCTTTGCGTTTCTCATGGTAAACTTTTATTTATAACCTTTCTTAACCGAAAACATAAAAAAATTCAACTTAAAATCAATAATGAGATTACAAAATCATTTAAAGCGAGTACTAAGGCTTTTAAAGGTATAGGTGACTATAAATGCACTTTTCTTGTCAATGGATGGCTTTTGCTTTGCGTTTCTCCAGGTAAACATTTATTTATAACCTTTCTTAACCGAAAACATAAAAAAATGCAACTTAAAATATATAATAAGATTATAAACCATTTGAAGCGAGTAATAAGGCTTTCAATGGCATAGGTGACTATAAATGGACTTTTCTTGTCAATGGATGGCTTTCGCTTTGCGTTTCTTGAGGTAAATATTTATCTATAACCTTTCTTAACCGAAAACATAAAAAAATTCAACTTAAAATCTATAATAAGATTATAAAACCATTTAAAGCGAGTAATAAGGCTTTCAATGGCATAAGTGACTATAAATGGACTTTTCTTGTTAATGGATGGCTTTTGCTTTGCGTTTCTCAAGGTAAACATTTATTTATAACCTTTCTTAACCGAAAACATAAAAAAATTCAACTTAAAATCAATAATGAGATTATAAAACCATTTAAAGCGAGTAATAAGGCTTTGAAAGGCATAGGTGACTATAAATGGACTTTTATTGTCAATGGATGGCTTTCGCTTCGCGTTTCTTGAGGTAAATATTTATTTATAACCTTTCTTAACCGAAAACATAAAAAAATTCAACTTAAAATCTATAATAAGATTATAAAACCATTTAAAGCGAGTAATATGGCTTTCAATGGCATAAGTGACTATAAATGGACTTTTCTTGTTAAGGGATGGCTTTTGCTTTGCGTTTCTCAAGGTAAACATTTATTTATAACCTTTCTTAACCAAAAACATAAAAAAATTCAACTTAAAATCAATAATGAGATTATAAAACCATTTAAAGCGAATAGTAAGGCTTTCAACGACATAGGTGACTATAAATAGACATTTCTTGTCAATGGATGGCTTTTGCTTTGCGTTTCTCGAGGTAAACATTTCTTTATAACCTTTCTTAACCGAAAACATAAAAAAATTCAACTTAAAATCTATAATAAGATTATAAACCATTTGAAGCGAGTAATAAGGCTTTCAATGGCATAGGTGACTATAAATGGTCTTTTCTTGTCAATGGATGGCTTTTGCTTTGCGTTTCTGAAGGTAAACATTTATTTATAACCTTTCTTAATCGAAAACATAAAAATATTCAACTTAAAATCAATAATGAGATTATAAAACCATTTAAAGTGAATGGTGAGGCTTTCAACGGCATAGGTGACTATAAATGGACTTTTCTTGTCAATGGATGGCTTTTGGTTTGCGTTTCTCAAGGTAAACATTTATTTATAACCTTTCTTAACCGAAAACATAAAAAAATTCAACTTAAAATCAATAATGAGATTACAAAACCATTTAAAGCGAGTACTAAGGCTTTTAAAGGTATAGGTGACTATAAATGCACTTTTCTTGTCAATGGATGGCTTTTGCTTTGCGTTTCTCGAGGTAAACATTTATTTATAACCTTTCTTAACCGAAAACATAAAAAAATTCAACTTAAAATGTATAATAAGATTATAAACCATTTGAAGCGAGTAATAAGGCTTTCAATGGCATATGTCACTATAAATGGACTTTTCTTGTCAATGGATGGCTTTTGCTCTGCGTTTCTGAAGGTAAACATTTATTTATAACCTTTCTTAACCGAAAACATAAAAAAATTCAACTTAAAATCAATAATGAGATTATAAAACCATTTAAAGTAAAGAGTGAGGCTTTCAACGGCATAGGTGACTATAAATGAACTTTTCTTGTCAATGGATGGCTTTTGCTTTGCGTTTCTCAAGGTAAACATTTATTTATAAACTTTCTTAATCGAAAACATAAAAAAATTCAACTTAAAATCAATAATGAGATTACAAAACCATTTAAAGCGAGTACTAAGACTTTTAAAGGTATAGGTGACTATAAATGCACTTTTCTTGTCAATGGATTGCTTTTGCTTTGCGTTTCTCGAGGTAAACGTTTATTTATAACCTTTCTTAACCGAAAACATAAAAACATTCAACTTAAAATCTATAATAAGATTATAAAACCATTTAAAGCGAGTAATAAGGCTTTCAATGGCTTAGGTGACTATAAATGGACTTTTCTTGTCAATGGATGGCTTTTGCTTTGCGTTTCTCAAGGTAAACATTTATTTATAACCTTTCTTAACTGAAAACGTAAAAAAATTTAACTTAAAATCAATAATGAGATTATCAAACCATTTAAAGCGAGTACTAAGGCTTTCCAAGGTATAGGTGACTATAAATGCACTTTTCTTGTCAATGGATGGCTTTTGCTTTGCGTTTCTCAAGGTAAACATTTATTTATAACCTTTCTTAACCGAAATCATAAAAAAATTCAACTTAAAATCTATAATAAGATTATAAAACCATTTAAAGCGAGTAATAAGGCTTTCAATGGCATAAGTGACTATAAATGGACTTTTCTTGTTAATGGATGGCTTTTGCTTTGCGTTTCTGAAGGTAAACATTTATTTATAACCTTTCTTAACCGAAAACATAAAAAAATTCAACTTAAAATCAATAATGAGATTATAAAACCATTTAAAGCGAATAGTAAGGCTTTCAACGACATAGGTGACTATAAATAGACATTTCTTGTCAATCGATGGCTTTTGCTTTGCGTTTCTCGAGGTAAACATTTATTTATAACCTTTCTTAACCGAAAACATAAAAAAATTCAACTTAAAATCTATAATAAGATTATAAACCATTTGAAGCGAGTAATAAGGCTTTCAATGGCATAGGTGACTATAAATGGACTTTTCTTGTCAATGGATGGCTTTTGCTTTGCGTTTCTGAAGGTAAACATTTATTTATAACCTTTCTTAACCGAAAACATAAAAAAATTCAACTTAAAATCAATAATGAGATTATAAAACCATTTAAAGTGAATAGTGAGGCTTTAAAAGGCATAGGTGACTATAAATGGACTTTTCTTGTCAATGGATGGCTTTTGCTTTGCGTTTCTCATGGTAAACATTTATTTATAACCTTTCTTAACCGAAAACATAAAAAAATTCAACTTAAAATCAATAATGAGATTACAAAACCATTTAAAGCGAGTACTAAGGCTTTTAAAGGTATAGGTGACTATAAATGCATTTTTCTTGTCAATGGATCGCTTTTGCTTTGCGTTTCTCGAGGTAAACATTTATTTATAACCTTTCTTAACCGAAAACATAAAAAAATTCAACTTAAAATCTATAATAAGATTATAAACCATTTGAAGCGAGTAATAAGGCTTTCAATGGCATAGGTGACTATAAATGGACTTTTATTGTCAATGGATGGCTTTCGCTTCGCGTTTCTTGAGGTAAATATTTATTTATAACCTTTCTTAACCGAAAACATAAAAAAATTCAACTTAAAATCTATAATAAGATTATAAAACCATTTAAAGCGAGTAATAAGGCTTTCAATGGCATAAGTGACTATAAATGGACTTTTCTTGTTAGTGGATGGCTTTTGCTTTGCGTTTCTCAAGGTAAACATTTATTTATAACCTTTCTTAACCGAAAACATAAAAAAATTCAACTTAAAATCAATAATGAGATTATAAAACCATTTAAAGCGAGTAATAAAGCTTTGAAAGGCATAGGTGTTTATAAATGGACTTTTCTTGTCAATGGATGGCTTTCGCTTCGCGTTTCTTGAGGTAAATATTTATTTATAACCTTTCTTAACCGAAAACATAAAAAAATTCAACTTAAAATCTATAATAAGATTATAAAACCATTTAAAGCGAGTAATAAGGCTTTCAATGGCATAAGTGACTATAAATGGACTTTTCTTGTTGACGGATGGCTTTTGCTTTGCGTTTCTCAAGGTAAACATTTATTTATAACCTTTCTTAACCGAAAACATAAAAAAATTCAACTTAAAATCAATAATGAGATTATAAAACCATTTAAAGCGAATAGTAAGGCTTTCAACGACATAGGTGACTATAAATAGACATTTCTTGTCAATGGATGGCTTTTGCTTTGCGTTTCTCGAGGTAAACATTTATTTATAACCTTTCTTAACCGAAAACATAAAAAAATTCAACTTAAAATCTATAATAAGATTATAAACCATTTGAAGCGAGTAATAAGGCTTTCAATGGCATAGGTGACTATAAATGGTCTTTTCTCGTCAATGGATGGCTTTTGCTTTGCGTTTCTGAAGGTAAACATTTATTTATAACCTTTCTTAATCGAAAACATAAAAATATTCAACTTAAAATCAATAATGAGATTATAAAACCATTTAAAGTGAATAGTGAGGCTTTCAACGGCATAGGTGACTATAAATGGACTTTTCTTGTCAATGGATGGCTTTTGCTTTGCGTTTCTCAAGGTAAACATTTATTTATAACCTTTCTTAACCGAAAATATAAAAAAATTCAACTTAAAATCAATAATGAGATTACAAAACCATTTAAAGCGAGTACTAAGGCTTTTAAAGGTATAGGTGACTATAAATGCACTTTTCTTGTCAATGGATGGCTTTTGCTTTGCGTTTCTCGAGGTAAACATTTATTTATAACCTTTCTTAACCGAAAACATAAAAAAATTCAACTTAAAATGTATAATAAGATTATAAACCATTTGAAGCGAGTAATAAGGCTTTCAATGGCATATGTCACTATAAATGGACTTTTCTTGTCAATGGATGGCTTTTGCTCTGCGTTTCTGAAGGTAAACATTTATTTATAACCTTTCTTAACCGAAAACATAAAAAAATTCAACTTAAAATCAATAATGAGATTATAAAACCATTTAAAGTAAAGAGTGAGGCTTTCAACGGCATAGGTGACTATAAATGGACTTTTCTTGTCAATGGATGGCTTTTGCTTTGCGTTTCTCAAGGTAAACATTTATTTATAAACTTTCTTAATCGAAAACATAAAAAAATTCAACTTAAAATCAATAATGAGATTACAAAACCATTTAAAGCGAGTACTAAGACTTTTAAAGGTATAGGTGACTATAAATGCACTTTTCTTGTCAATGGATGGCTTTTGCTTTGCGTTTCTCGAGGTAAACGTTTATTTATAACCTTTCTTAACCGAAAACATAAAAACATTCAACTTAAAATCTATAATAAGATTATAAAACCATTTAAAGCGAGTAATAAGGCTTTCAATGGCTTAGGTGACTATAAATGGACTTTTCTTGTCAATGGATGGCTTTTGCTTTGCGTTTCTCAAGGTAAACATTTATTTATAACCTTTCTTAACTGAAAACGTAAAAAAATTTAACTTAAAATCAATAATGAGATTATCAAACCATTTAAAGCGAGTACTAAGGCTTTCCAAGGTATAGGTGACTATAAATGCACTTTTCTTGTCAATGGATGGCTTTTGCTTTGCGTTTCTCAAGGTAAACATTTATTTATAACCTTTCTTAACCGAAATCATAAAAAAATTCAACTTAAAATCTATAATAAGATTATAAAACCATTTAAAGCGAGTAATAAGGCTTTCAATGGCATAAGTGACTATAAATGGACTTTTCTTGTTAATGGATGGCTTTTGCTTTGCGTTTCTGAAGGTAAACATTTATTTATAACCTTTCTTAACCGAAAACATAAAAAAATTCAACTTAAAATCAATAATGAGATTATAAAACCATTTAAAGCGAATAGTAAGGCTTTCAACGACATAGGTGACTATAAATAGACATTTCTTGTCAATCGATGGCTTTTGCTTTGCGTTTCTCGAGGTAAACATTTATTTATAACCTTTCTTAACCGAAAACATAAAAAAATTCAACTTAAAATCTATAATAAGATTATAAACCATTTGAAGCGAGTAATAAGGCTTTCAATGGCATAGGTGACTATAAATGGACTTTTCTTGTCAATGGATGGCTTTTGCTTTGCGTTTCTGAAGGTAAACATTTATTTATAACCTTTCTTAACCGAAAACATAAAAAAATTCAACTTAAAATCAATAATGAGATTATAAAACCATTTAAAGTGAATAGTGAGGCTTTAAAAGGCATAGGTGACTATAAATGGACTTTTCTTGTCAATGGATGGCTTTTGCTTTGCGTTTCTCATGGTAAACATTTATTTATAACCTTTCTTAACCGAAAACATAAAAAAATTCAACTTAAAATCAATAATGAGATTACAAAACCATTTAAAGCGAGTACTAAGGCTTTTAAAGGTATAGGTGACTATAAATGCATTTTTCTTGTCAATGGATCGCTTTTGCTTTGCGTTTCTCGAGGTAAACATTTATTTATAACCTTTCTTAACCGAAAACATAAAAAAATTCAACTTAAAATCTATAATAAGATTATAAACCATTTGAAGCGAGTAATAAGGCTTTCAATGGCATAGGTGACTATAAATGGACTTTTATTGTCAATGGATGGCTTTCGCTTCGCGTTTCTTGAGGTAAATATTTATTTATAACCTTTCTTAACCGAAAACATAAAAAAATTCAACTTAAAATCTATAATAAGATTATAAAACCATTTAAAGCGAGTAATAAGGCTTTCAATGGCATAAGTGACTATAAATGGACTTTTCTTGTTAGTGGATGGCTTTTGCTTTGCGTTTCTCAAGGTAAACATTTATTTATAACCTTTCTTAACCGAAAACATAAAAAAATTCAACTTAAAATCAATAATGAGATTATAAAACCATTTAAAGCGAGTAATAAAGCTTTGAAAGGCATAGGTGTTTATAAATGGACTTTTCTTGTCAATGGATGGCTTTCGCTTCGCGTTTCTTGAGGTAAATATTTATTTATAACCTTTCTTAACCGAAAACATAAAAAAATTCAACTTAAAATCTATAATAAGATTATAAAACCATTTAAAGCGAGTAATAAGGCTTTCAATGGCATAAGTGACTATAAATGGACTTTTCTTGTTGACGGATGGCTTTTGCTTTGCGTTTCTCAAGGTAAACATTTATTTATAACCTTTCTTAACCGAAAACATAAAAAAATTCAACTTAAAATCAATAATGAGATTATAAAACCATTTAAAGCGAATAGTAAGGCTTTCAACGACATAGGTGACTATAAATAGACATTTCTTGTCAATGGATGGCTTTTGCTTTGCGTTTCTCGAGGTAAACATTTATTTATAACCTTTCTTAACCGAAAACATAAAAAAATTCAACTTAAAATCTATAATAAGATTATAAACCATTTGAAGCGAGTAATAAGGCTTTCAATGGCATAGGTGACTATAAATGGTCTTTTCTCGTCAATGGATGGCTTTTGCTTTGCGTTTCTGAAGGTAAACATTTATTTATAACCTTTCTTAATCGAAAACATAAAAATATTCAACTTAAAATCAATAATGAGATTATAAAACCATTTAAAGTGAATAGTGAGGCTTTCAACGGCATAGGTGACTATAAATGGACTTTTCTTGTCAATGGATGGCTTTTGCTTTGCGTTTCTCAAGGTAAACATTTATTTATAACCTTTCTTAACCGAAAATATAAAAAAATTCAACTTAAAATCAATAATGAGATTACAAAACCATTTAAAGCGAGTACTAAGGCTTTTAAAGGTATAGGTGACTATAAATGCACTTTTCTTGTCAATGGATGGCTTTTGCTTTGCGTTTCTCGAGGTAAACATTTATTTATAACCTTTCTTAACCGAAAACATAAAAAAATTCAACTTAAAATGTATAATAAGATTATAAACCATTTGAAGCGAGTAATAAGGCTTTCAATGGCATATGTCACTATAAATGGACTTTTCTTGTCAATGGATGGCTTTTGCTCTGCGTTTCTGAAGGTAAACATTTATTTATAACCTTTCTTAACCGAAAACATAAAAAAATTCAACTTAAAATCAATAATGAGATTATAAAACCATTTAAAGCGAATAGTAAGGCTTTCAACGACATAGGTGACTATAAATAGACATTTCTTGTCAATGGATGGCTTTTGCTTTGCGTTTCTCGAGGTAAACATTTATTTATAACCTTTCTTAACCGAAAACATAAAAAAATTCAACTTAAAATCAATAATGAGATTATAAAACCATTTAAAGCGAATAGTAAGGCTTTCAACGACATAGGTGACTATAAATAGACATTTCTTGTCAATGGATGGCTTTTGCTTTGCGTTTCTCGAGGTAAACATTTATTTATAACCTTTCTTAACCGAAAACATAAAAAAATTCAACTTAAAATCCATAATAAGATTATAAACCATTTGAAGCGAGTAATAAGGCCTTCAATGGCATAGGTGACTATAAATGGTCTTTTCTTGTCAATGGATGGCTTTTGCTTTGCGTTTCTGAAGGTAAACATTTATTTATAACCTTTCTTAACCGAAAACATAAAAAAATTCAACTTAAAATCAATAATGAGATTATAAAACCATTTAAAGCGAATAGTAAGGCTTTCAACGACATAGGTGACTATAAATAGACATTTCTTGTCAATGGATGGCTTTTGCTTTGCGTTTCTCGAGGTAAACATTTATTTATAACCTTTCTTAACCGAAAACATAAAAAAATTCAACTTAAAATCAATAATGAGATTATAAAACCATTTAAAGCGAATAGTAAGGCTTTCAACGACATAGGTGACTATAAATAGACATTTCTTGTCAATGGATGGCTTTTGCTTTGCGTTTCTCGAGGTAAACATTTATTTATAACCTTTCTTAACCGAAAACATAAAAAAATTCAACTTAAAATGTATAATAAGATTATAAACCATTTGAAGCGAGTAATAAGGCTTTCAATGGCATATGTCACTATAAATGGACTTTTCTTGTCAATGGATGGCTTTTGCTCTGCGTTTCTGAAGGTAAACATTTATTTATAACCTTTCTTAACCGAAAACATAAAAAAATTCAACTTAAAATCAATAATGAGATTATAAAACCATTTAAAGCGAATAGTAAGGCTTTCAACGACATAGGTGACTATAAATAGACATTTCTTGTCAATGGATGGCTTTTGCTTTGCGTTTCTCGAGGTAAACATTTATTTATAACCTTTCTTAACCGAAAACATAAAAAAATTCAACTTAAAATCAATAATGAGATTATAAAACCATTTAAAGCGAATAGTAAGGCTTTCAACGACATAGGTGACTATAAATAGACATTTCTTGTCAATGGATGGCTTTTGCTTTGCGTTTCTCGAGGTAAACATTTATTTATAACCTTTCTTAACCGAAAACATAAAAAAATTCAACTTAAAATCTATAATAAGATTATAAACCATTTGAAGCGAGTAATAAGGCTTTCAATGGCATAGGTGACTATAAATGGACTTTTCTTGTCAATGGATGGCTTTCGCTTCGCGTTTCTTGAGGTAAATATTTATTTATAACCTTTCTTAACCGAAAACATAAAAAAATTCAACTTAAAATCTATAATAAGATTATAAACCATTTGAAGCGAGTAATAAGGCTTTCAATGGCATAGGTGACTATAAATGGACTTTTCTTGTCAATGGATGGCTTTTGATTTGCGTTTCTGAAGGTAAACATTTATTTATAAACTTTCTTAACCGAAAACATAAAAAAATTCAACTTAAAATCAATAATGAGATTATAAAACCATTTAAAGTGAATAGTGAAGCTTTAAAAGGCATAGGTGACTATAAATAGACTTTTCTTGTCAATGGATGGCTTTTGCTTTGCGTTTCTCATGGTAAACATTTATTTATAACCTTTCTTAACCGAAAACATAAAAAAATTCAACTTAAAATCAATAATGAGATTACAAAACCATTTAAAGCGAGTACTAAGGCTTTTAAAGGTATAGGTGACTATAAATGCACTTTTCTTGTCAATGGATGGCTTTTGCTTTGCGTTTCTCGAGGTAAACATTTATTTATAACCTTTCTTAACCGAAAACATAAAAAAATTCAACTTAAAATCTATAATAAGATTATAAACCATTTGAAGCGAGTAATCAGGCTTTCAATGGCATAGGTGACTATAAATGGACTTTTCTTGTCAATGGATGGCTTTCGCTTCGCGTTTCTTGAGGTAAATATTTATTTATAACCTTTCTTAACCGAAAACATAAAAAAATTCAACTTAAAATCTATAATAAGATTATAAAACCATTTAAAGCGAGTAATAAGGCTTTCAATGGCATAAGTGACTATAAATAGACCTTTCTTGTTAATGGATGGCTTTTGCTTTGCGTTTCTCAAGGTAAACATTTATTTATAACCTTTCTTAACCGAAAACATAAAAAAATTCAACTTAAAATCAATAATGAGATTATAAAACCATTTAAAGCGAGTAATAAGGATTTGAAAGGCATAGGTGACTATAAATGGACTTTTATTGTCAATGGATGGCTTTCGCTTCGCGTTTCTTGAGGTAAATTTTTATTTATAACCTTTCTTAACCGAAAACATAAAAAAATTCAACTTAAAATCTATAATAAGATTATAAAACCATTTAAAGCGAGTAATAAGACTTTCAATGGCATAAGTGACTATAAATGGAATTTTCTTGTTAATGGATGGCTTTTGCTTTGCGTTTCTCAAGGTAAACATTTATTTATAACCTTTCTTAACCGAAAACATAAAAAAATTCAACTTAAAATCAATAATGAGATTATAAAACCATTTAAAGCGAATAGTAAGGCTTTCAACGACATAGGTGACTATAAATAGATATTTCTTGTCAATGGATGGCTTTTGCTTTGCGTTTCTCGAGGTAAACATTTATTTATAACCTTTCTTAACCGAAAACATAAATAAATTCAACATAAAATCTAAAATAAGATGTCAAAACCATTTAAAGCGAGTAATAAGGCTTTCAATGGCATAAGTGACTATAAATGGAGTTTTCTTGTTAATGGATGGCTTTTGCTTTGCGTTTCTCAAGGTAAACATTTATTTATAACCTTTCTTAACCGAAAACATAAAAAAATTCAACTTAAAATCAATAATGACATTATAAAACCATTTAAAGCGAATAGTAAGGCTTTCAACGACATAGGTGACTATAAATAGACATTTCTTGTCAATGGATGGCTTTTGCTTTCCGTTTCTCGAGGTAAACATTTATTTATAACCTTTCTTAACCAAAAACGTAAAAAAATTCAACTTAAAATCTATAATAAGATTATAAACCACTTGAAGCGAGTAATAAGGCTTTCAATGGCATAGGTGACTATAGATGGTCTTTTCTTGTCAATGGATGGCTTTTGCTTTGCGTTTCTGAAGGTAAACATTTATTTATAACCTTTCTTAATCGAAAACATAAAAATATTCAACTTAAAATCAATAATGAGATTATAAAACCATTTAAAGTGAATAGTGAGGCTTTCAACGGCATAGGTGACTATAAATGGACTTTTCTTGTCAATGGATGGCTTTTGCTTTGCGTTTCTCAAGGTAAACATTTATTTATAACCTTTCTTAACCGAAAACATAAAAAAATTCAACTTAAAATCAATAATGAGATTACAAAAGCATTTAAAGCGAGTACTAAGGCTTTTAAAGGTATAGGTGACTATAAATGCACTTTTCTTGTCAATGGATGGCTTTTGCTTTGCGTTTCTCGAGGTAAACGTTTATTTATAACCTTTCTTAACCGAAAACATAAAAACATTCAACTTAAAATCTATAATAAGATTATAAAACCATTTAAAGCGAGTAATAAGGCTTTCAATGGCTTAGGTGACTATAAATGGACTTTTCTTGTCAATAGATGGCTTTTGCTTTGCGTTTCTCAAGGTAAAAATTTATTTATAACCTTTCTTAACTGAAAACATAAAAAAATTCAACTTAAAATCGATAATGAGATTATCAAACCATTTAAAGCGAGTACTAAGGCTTTCAAAGGTATAGGTGACTATAAATGCACTTTTCTTGTCAATGGATGGCTTTTGCTTTGCGTTTCTCAAGGTAAACATTTATTTATAACCTTTCTTAACCGAAAACATAAAAAAATTCAACTTAAAATCAATAATGAGATTACAAAACCATTTAAAGCGAGTACTAAGGCTTTTAAAGGTATAGGTGACTATAAATGCACTTTTCTTGTCAATGGATGGCTTTTGCTTTGCGTTTCTCGAGGTAAACATTTATTTATAACCTTTCTTAACCGAAAACATAAAAAAATTCAACTTAAAATCTATAATAAGATTATAAACCATTTGAAGCGAGTAATAAGGCTTTCAATGGCATAGGTGACTATAAATGGACTTTTCTTGTCAATGGATGGCTTTCGCTTCGCGTTTCTTGAGGTAAATATTTCTTTATAACCTTTCTTTACCGAAAACATAAAAAAATTCAACTTAAAATCTATAATAAGATTATAAAACCATTTAAAGCGAGTAATAAGGCTTTCAATGGCATAAGTGACTATAAATGGACTTTTCTTGTCAATGGATGGCTTTTGCTTTGCGTTTCTCAAGGTAAACATTTATTTATAACCTTTCTTAACCGAAAACATAAAAAAATTCAACTTAAAATAAATAATGAGATTATAAAACCATTTAAAGCGAGTAATAAGGCTTTGAAAGGCATAGGTGACTATAAATGGACTTTTCTTGTCAATGGATGGCTTTCGCTTCGCGTTTCTTGAGGTAAATATTTATTTATAACCTTTCTTAACCGAAAACATAAAAAAATTCAACTTAAAATCTATAATAAGATTATAAAACCATTTAAAGCGAGTAATAAGGCTTTCAATGGCATAAGTGACTATAAATGGACTTTTCTTCTTAATGGATGGCTTGTTCTTTGCGTTTCTCAAGGTAAACATTTATTTATAACCTTTCTTAACCGAAAACATAAAAAAATTCAACTTAAAATCAATAATGAGATTATAAAACCATTTAAAGCGAATAGTAAGGCTTTCAACGACATAGGTGACTATAAATAGACATTTCTTGTCAATGGATGGCTTTTGCTTTGCGTTTCTCGAGGTAAACATTTATTTATAACCTTTCTTAACCGAAAACATAAAAAAATTCAACTTAAAATCTATAATAAGATTATAAACCATTTGAAGCGAGTAATAAGGCCTTCAATGGCATAGGTGACTATAAATGGTCTTTTCTTGTCCATGGATGGCTTTTGCTTTGCGTTTCTGAAGGTAAACATTTATTTATAACCTTTCTTAACCGAAAACATAAAAATATTCAACTTAAAATCAATAATGAGATTATAAAACCATTTAAAGTGAATAGTGAGGCTTTCAACGGCATAGGTTACTATAAATGGACTTTTCTTGTCAATGGATGGCTTTTGCTTTGCGTTTCTCAAGGTAAACATTTATTTATAACCTTTCTTAACCGAAAACATAAAAAAATTCAACTTAAAATCAATAATGAGATTACAAAACCATTTAAAGCGAGTACTAAGGCTTTTAAAGGTATAGGTGACTATAAATGCACTTTTCTTGTCAATGGATGGCTTTTGCTTTGCGTTTCTCGAGGTAAACATTTATTTATAACCTTTCTTAACCGAAAACATAAAAAAATTCAACTTAAAATCTATAATAAGATTATAAACCATTTGGAGCGAGTAATAAGGCTTTCAATGGCATATGTGACTATAAATAGACTTTTTTTGTCAATGGATGGCTTTTGCTTTGCGTTTCTCAAGGTAAACATTTATTTATAACCTTTCTTAACCGAAAACATAAAAAAATTCAACTTAAAATCAATAATGAGATTATAAAACCATTTAAAGCGAATAGTAAGGCTTTCAACGACATAGGTGACTATAAATAGACATTTCTTGTCAATGGATGGCTTTTGCTTTGCGTTTCTCGAGGTAAACATTTATTTATAACCTTTCTTAACCGAAAACATAAAAAAATTCAACTTAAAATCTATAATAAGATTATAAACCATTTGAAGCGAGTAATAAGGCTTTCAATGGCATAGGTGACTATAAATGGACTTTTCTTGTCAATGGATGGCTTTTGCTTTGCGTTTCTCGAGGTAAACATTTATTTATAACCTTTCTTAACCGAAAACATAAAAAAATTCAACTTAAAATGTATAATAAGATTATAAACCATTTGAAGCGAGTAATAAGGCTTTCAATGGCATATGTCACTATAAATGGACTTTTCTTGTCAATGGATGGCTTTTGCTCTGCGTTTCTGAAGGTAAACATTTATTTATAACCTTTCTTAACCGAAAACATAAAAAAATTCAACTTAAAATCAATAATGAGATTATAAAACCATTTAAAGCGAATAGTAAGGCTTTCAACGACATAGGTGACTATAAATAGACATTTCTTGTCAATGGATGGCTTTTGCTTTGCGTTTCTCGAGGTAAACATTTATTTATAACCTTTCTTAACCGAAAACATAAAAAAATTCAACTTAAAATCAATAATGAGATTATAAAACCATTTAAAGCGAATAGTAAGGCTTTCAACGACATAGGTGACTATAAATAGACATTTCTTGTCAATGGATGGCTTTTGCTTTGCGTTTCTCGAGGTAAACATTTATTTATAACCTTTCTTAACCGAAAACATAAAAAAATTCAACTTAAAATCCATAATAAGATTATAAACCATTTGAAGCGAGTAATAAGGCCTTCAATGGCATAGGTGACTATAAATGGTCTTTTCTTGTCAATGGATGGCTTTTGCTTTGCGTTTCTGAAGGTAAACATTTATTTATAACCTTTCTTAACCGAAAACATAAAAAAATTCAACTTAAAATCAATAATGAGATTATAAAACCATTTAAAGCGAATAGTAAGGCTTTCAACGACATAGGTGACTATAAATAGACATTTCTTGTCAATGGATGGCTTTTGCTTTGCGTTTCTCGAGGTAAACATTTATTTATAACCTTTCTTAACCGAAAACATAAAAAAATTCAACTTAAAATCAATAATGAGATTATAAAACCATTTAAAGCGAATAGTAAGGCTTTCAACGACATAGGTGACTATAAATAGACATTTCTTGTCAATGGATGGCTTTTGCTTTGCGTTTCTCGAGGTAAACATTTATTTATAACCTTTCTTAACCGAAAACATAAAAAAATTCAACTTAAAATGTATAATAAGATTATAAACCATTTGAAGCGAGTAATAAGGCTTTCAATGGCATATGTCACTATAAATGGACTTTTCTTGTCAATGGATGGCTTTTGCTCTGCGTTTCTGAAGGTAAACATTTATTTATAACCTTTCTTAACCGAAAACATAAAAAAATTCAACTTAAAATCAATAATGAGATTATAAAACCATTTAAAGCGAATAGTAAGGCTTTCAACGACATAGGTGACTATAAATAGACATTTCTTGTCAATGGATGGCTTTTGCTTTGCGTTTCTCGAGGTAAACATTTATTTATAACCTTTCTTAACCGAAAACATAAAAAAATTCAACTTAAAATCAATAATGAGATTATAAAACCATTTAAAGCGAATAGTAAGGCTTTCAACGACATAGGTGACTATAAATAGACATTTCTTGTCAATGGATGGCTTTTGCTTTGCGTTTCTCGAGGTAAACATTTATTTATAACCTTTCTTAACCGAAAACATAAAAAAATTCAACTTAAAATCTATAATAAGATTATAAACCATTTGAAGCGAGTAATAAGGCTTTCAATGGCATAGGTGACTATAAATGGACTTTTCTTGTCAATGGATGGCTTTCGCTTCGCGTTTCTTGAGGTAAATATTTATTTATAACCTTTCTTAACCGAAAACATAAAAAAATTCAACTTAAAATCTATAATAAGATTATAAACCATTTGAAGCGAGTAATAAGGCTTTCAATGGCATAGGTGACTATAAATGGACTTTTCTTGTCAATGGATGGCTTTTGATTTGCGTTTCTGAAGGTAAACATTTATTTATAAACTTTCTTAACCGAAAACATAAAAAAATTCAACTTAAAATCAATAATGAGATTATAAAACCATTTAAAGTGAATAGTGAAGCTTTAAAAGGCATAGGTGACTATAAATAGACTTTTCTTGTCAATGGATGGCTTTTGCTTTGCGTTTCTCATGGTAAACATTTATTTATAACCTTTCTTAACCGAAAACATAAAAAAATTCAACTTAAAATCAATAATGAGATTACAAAACCATTTAAAGCGAGTACTAAGGCTTTTAAAGGTATAGGTGACTATAAATGCACTTTTCTTGTCAATGGATGGCTTTTGCTTTGCGTTTCTCGAGGTAAACATTTATTTATAACCTTTCTTAACCGAAAACATAAAAAAATTCAACTTAAAATCTATAATAAGATTATAAACCATTTGAAGCGAGTAATCAGGCTTTCAATGGCATAGGTGACTATAAATGGACTTTTCTTGTCAATGGATGGCTTTCGCTTCGCGTTTCTTGAGGTAAATATTTATTTATAACCTTTCTTAACCGAAAACATAAAAAAATTCAACTTAAAATCTATAATAAGATTATAAAACCATTTAAAGCGAGTAATAAGGCTTTCAATGGCATAAGTGACTATAAATAGACCTTTCTTGTTAATGGATGGCTTTTGCTTTGCGTTTCTCAAGGTAAACATTTATTTATAACCTTTCTTAACCGAAAACATAAAAAAATTCAACTTAAAATCAATAATGAGATTATAAAACCATTTAAAGCGAGTAATAAGGATTTGAAAGGCATAGGTGACTATAAATGGACTTTTATTGTCAATGGATGGCTTTCGCTTCGCGTTTCTTGAGGTAAATTTTTATTTATAACCTTTCTTAACCGAAAACATAAAAAAATTCAACTTAAAATCTATAATAAGATTATAAAACCATTTAAAGCGAGTAATAAGACTTTCAATGGCATAAGTGACTATAAATGGAATTTTCTTGTTAATGGATGGCTTTTGCTTTGCGTTTCTCAAGGTAAACATTTATTTATAACCTTTCTTAACCGAAAACATAAAAAAATTCAACTTAAAATCAATAATGAGATTATAAAACCATTTAAAGCGAATAGTAAGGCTTTCAACGACATAGGTGACTATAAATAGATATTTCTTGTCAATGGATGGCTTTTGCTTTGCGTTTCTCGAGGTAAACATTTATTTATAACCTTTCTTAACCGAAAACATAAATAAATTCAACATAAAATCTAAAATAAGATGTCAAAACCATTTAAAACGA
The DNA here is from genome assembly GCF_053813885.1 of Theobroma cacao. Classification (NCBI taxonomy): domain Eukaryota; kingdom Viridiplantae; phylum Streptophyta; class Magnoliopsida; order Malvales; family Malvaceae; genus Theobroma; species Theobroma cacao. Next base: position 17,205,681 of record NC_142642.1, on the reverse strand, counting down.
GTAATAAGGCTTTCAATGGCATAGGTGACTATAAATGGAGTTTTCTTGTTAATGGATGGCTTTTGCTTTGCGTTTCTCAAGGTAAACATTTATTTATAACCTTTCTTAACCGAAAACATAAAAAAATTCAACTTAAAATCAATAATGACATTATAAAACCATTTAAAGCGAATAGTAAGGCTTTCAACGACATAGGTGACTATAAATAGACATTTCTTGTCAATGGATGGCTTTTGCTTTCCGTTTCTCGAGGTAAACATTTATTTATAACCTTTCTTAACCAAAAACGTAAAAAAATTCAACTTAAAATCTATAATAAGATTATAAACCACTTGAAGCGAGTAATAAGGCTTTCAATGGCATAGGTGACTATAGATGGTCTTTTCTTGTCAATGGATGGCTTTTGCTTTGCGTTTCTGAAGGTAAACATTTATTTATAACCTTTCTTAATCGAAAACATAAAAATATTCAACTTAAAATCAATAATGAGATTATAAAACCATTTAAAGTGAATAGTGAGGCTTTCAACGGCATAGGTGACTATAAATGGACTTTTCTTGTCAATGGATGGCTTTTGCTTTGCGTTTCTCAAGGTAAACATTTATTTATAACCTTTCTTAACCGAAAACATAAAAAAATTCAACTTGAAATCAATAATGAGATTACAAAAGCATTTAAAGCGAGTACTAAGGCTTTTAAAGGTATAGGTGACTATAAATGCACTTTTCTTGTCAATGGATGGCTTTTGCTTTGCGTTTCTCGAGGTAAACGTTTATTTATAACCTTTCTTAACCGAAAACATAAAAAAATTCAACTTAAAATCTATAATAAGATTATAAAACCATTTAAAGCGAGTAATAAGGCTTTCAAATGCATAAGTGGCTATAAATGGACTTTTCTTGTCAATGGATGGCTTTTGCTTCACGTTTCTCGAGGTAAACATTCAATTATAATCTGTTTTATGAAAAATGTAAAAAAATTCGATTTATAATCAGTAATGAGATTATAAAACTGTTTAAGGCAAGTAATTAAGTTGTCTAAGGCATGAGTGACTATAAATGAGCTTTCTCGTGAATAGATGGCTTTCGCTTCATGTTTCTCGAGGTAAACATTCATTTATAACCTTTCTTAACAAAAATGTAAAATAATTAAACTTAAAATCAATAATGAGATTCTAAAACCATTTAGAGCGAATAATAAGGCTTTCAACGGCATAGGTGACTATAAATGGATTTTTCTTGTCAGTGGATGGCTTTTGCTTTGCGTTTCTCAAGGTAAATATTTATTTATAACCTTTCTTAACTGAAAACATAAAAAAATTCAACTTAAAATTAATAATGAGATTATAAAACCATTTAAAGTGAATAGTGAGGCTTTCAATGGCATAGGTGACTATAAATGGACTTTTCTTGTCAATGGATGGCTTTTGCTTTGCGTTTCTCAAGGTAAACATTTATTTATAACCTTTCTTAACCGAAAACATAAAAAAATTCAACTTAAAATCAATAATGAGATTATAAAATCATTTAAAGTGAATAGTGAGGCTTTCAACGGCATAGGTGACTATAAATGGACTTTTCTTTTCAATGGATGGCTTTTGCTTTGCGTTTCTCAAGGTAAACATTTATTTATAACCTTTCTTAACCGAAAACATAAAAAAATTCAACTTAAAATCAATAATGAGATTATAAAACCATTTAAAGCGAGTACTAACGCTTTCAAAGGTATAAGTGACTATAAATGGACTTTACTTGTCAATGGAAGGCTTTCGCTTTGCGTTTCTTAAGGTAAAAATTTATTTATAACCTTTCTCAGCAGAAAACATTGAAGATTTCAACCTATAATCAATAATGAGATTATAAAACCATTTAAAAGCAAGTAATAAGGCTTTCAAAGGCATACGTGGCAATAAATGGACTTTTCTTGTCAATGGATGGCTTTGGATTTACGTTTCTCGAGGTAAGCATTTATTTATAACCTTTCTAAACCAAAAACATAAAAAAATTCAGCTTAAAATCAATAATGAGATTATAAAACCATTTAAAGCGAGTAATAAGGCTTTGAAAGGCATAGGTGACTATAAATGGACTTTTCTTGTCAATGGATGGCTTTCGCTTCGCGTTTCTTGAGGTAAATATTTATTTATAACCTTTCTTAACCGAAAACATAAAGAAATTCAACTTAAAATCTATAATAAGATTATAAAACCATTTAAAGCGAGTAATAAGGCTTTCAATAGCATAAGTGACAATAAATGGACTTTTCTTGTTAATGGATGGCTTTTGCTTTGCGTTTCTCAAGGTAAACATTTATTTATAACCTTTCTTAACCGAAAACATAAAAAAATTCAACTTCAAATCAATAATCAGATTATAAAACCATTTAAAGCGAATAGTAAGGCTTTCAACGACATAGGTGACTATAAATAGACATTTCTTGTCAATGGATGGCTTTTGCTTTGCGTTTCTCGAGGTAAACATTTATTTATAACCTTTCTTAACCGAAAACATAAAAAAATTCAACTTGAAATCTATAATAAGATTATAAAACCATTTAAAGCGAGTATTAAGGCATTCAAAGGCATAGGTGACTATAAATGGACTTTACTTGTCAATGGAAGGCTTTCGCTTTGCGTTTCTTAGGGTAGACATTTATTTATAACCTTTCTCAACTGAAAACATAGAAAAATTCAACCTACAATCAATAATGAGATTATAAAACCATTTAAAGCGAGTAATAAGGCTTTCAAAGACATAAGTGGTTATAAATGGACTTTTCTTGTCAATGGATGGCTTTTGCTTCACGTTTCTCGAGGTAAATATTCAATTATAATCTGTTTGATGAAAAATGTAAAAAAATTCAATTTAAAATCAGTAATGAGATTGTAAAACTGTTTAAGGCAAGTAATTAAATTGTCTAAGGCATGAGTGACTATAAATGAGCTTTCTTGTCAATGGATGGCTTTCGCTTCATGTTTCTCGAGTTAAACATTCATTTATAACCTTTCTAAACAAAACCGTAAAAAAATTCAACTTAAAATCAATAATGAGATTATAAAACCATCAAAAGCGAATAATAAGGCTTTCAATGGCATAGGTGACTATAAATGGACTTTTGTTGTCAATGGATAGCTTTTGCTTTGCGTTTCTCAAGGTAAACATTTATTTATAACCTTTCTTAACCGAAAACATAAAAAAATTCAACTTAAAATCAATAATGAGATTATAAAACCATTTAAAGCGAGTAATAAGGCTTTGAAAGGCATAGGTGTTTATAAATGGACTTTTCTTGTCAATGGATGGCTTTGGCTTCGTGTTTCTCGAGGTAAACATTTATTTATAACCTTTCTTAACCGAAAACATAAAAAAATTCAACTTAAAATCTATAATAAGATTATAAAACCATTTAAAGCGAGTAATAAGGGTTTCAATGGCATAGGTGACTATAAATGGACTTTTCTTATCAATGGAAGGCTTTCGCTTTGCGTTTCTTAAGGTAAACATTTATTTATAATCTTTCTCAGCAGAAAACATTGAAGATATCAACCTATAATCAATAATGAGATTATAAAACCATTTAAAAGCGAGTAATAAGGCTTTCAAAGGCATACGTGGCGATAAATGGACTTTTCTTGTCATTGGATGGCTTTGGATTTACGTTTCTCGAGGTAAACATTTATTTGTAACCTTTCTACACCAAAAACATAAAAAAATTCAGCTTAAAATCAATAATGAGATTATAAAACCATTTAAAGCGAGTAATAAGGCTTTGAAAGGCATAGGTGACTATAAATGGACTTTTCTTGTCAATGGAAGGCTTTCGCTTCGCGTTTCTTGAGGTAAATATTTATTTATAACCTTTCTTAACCGAAAACATAAAAAAATTCAACTTAAAATCTATAATAAGATTATAAAACCATTTAAAGCGAGTAATAAGGCTTTCAATGGCATAAGTGACTATAAATGGACTTTTCTTGTTAATGGATGGCTTTTGCTTTGCGTTTCTCAAGGTAAACATTTATTTATAACCTTTCTTAACCGAAAACATAAAAAAATTCAACTTAAAATCAATAATGAGATTATAAAACCATTTAAAGCGAATAATAAGGCTTTCAACGACATAGGTGTCTATAAATAGACATTTCTTGTCAATGGATGGCTTTAGCTTTGCGTTTCTCGAGGTAAACATTTATTTATAACCTTTCTTAACTGAAAACATAAAAAAATTCAACTTAAAATCTATAATAAGATTATAAACCATTTGAAGCGAGTAATAAGGCTTTCAATAGCATAGGTGACTATAAATGGACTTTTCTTGTCAATGGATGGCTTTTGCTTTGCGTTTCTGAAGGTAAACATTTATTTATAACCTTTCTTAACCGAAAACATAAAAATATTCAACTTAAAATCAATAATGAGATTATAAAACCATTTAAAGTGAATAGTGAGGCTTTAAAAGGCATAGGTGACAATAAATGGACTTTTCTTGTCAATGGATGGCTTTTGCTTTGCGTTTCTCATGGTAAACATTTATTTATAACCTTTCTTAACCGAAAACATAAAAAAATTCAACTTTAAATCAATAATGAGATTACAAAACCATTTAAAGCGAGTACTAAGGCTTTTAAAGGTATAGGTGACTATAAAATGCACTTTTCTTGTCAATGGATGGCTTTTGCTTTGTGTTTCTCGGGTAAACATTTATTTATAACCTTTCTTAACCGAAAACATAAAAAAATTCAACTTAAAATCTATAATAAGATTATAAACCATTTGAAGCGAGTAATAAGGCTTTCAATGGCATAGGTGACTATAAATGGACTTTTCTTGTCAATGGATGGCTTTTGCTTTGCGTTTCTCAAGGTAAACATTTATTTATAACCTTTCTTAACCGAAAACATAAAAAAATTCAACTTAAAATCAATAATGAGAATATAAAACCATTTAAAGCGAGTACTAACGCTTTCAAAGGTATAAGTGACTATAAATGGACTTTACTTGTCAATGGAAGGCTTTCGCTTTGCGTTTCTTAAGGTAAACATTTATTTATAACCTTTCTCAGCAGAAAACATTGAAGATTTCAACCTATAATCAATAATGAGATTATAAAACCCCTTAAAAGCGAGTAATAAGGCTTTCAAAGGCATACGTGGCGATAAATGGACTTTTCTTGTCAATGGATGGCTTTGGATTTACGTTTCTCGAGGTAAACATTTATTTATAACCTTTCTAAACCAAAAACATAAAAAAATTCAGCTTAAAATCAATAATGAGATTATAAAACCATTTAAAGCGGGTAATATGGCTTTGAAAGGCATAGGTGACTATAAATGGACTTTTCTTGTCAATGGATGGCTTTCGCTTCGCGTTTCTTGAGGTAAATATTTATTTATAACCTTTCTTAACCGAAAACATAAAGAAATTCAACTTAAAATCTATAATAAGATTATAAAACCATTTAAAGCGAGTAATAAGGCTTTCAATGGCATAAGTGACACTAAATGGACTTTTCTTGTTAATGGATGGCTTTTGCTTTGCGTTTCTCAAGGTAAACATTTATTTATAACCTTTCTTAACCGAAAACATAAAAAAATTCAACTTAAAATCAATAATAAGATTATAAAACCATTTAAAGCGAATAGTAAGGCTTTCAACGACATAGGTGACTATAAATAGATATTTCTTGTCAATGGATGGCTTTTGCTTTGCGTTTCTCGAGGTAAACATTTATTTATAACCTTTCTTAACTGAAAACATAAAAAAATTCAACTTAAAATCTATAATAAGATTATAAACCATTTGAAGCGAGTAATAAGGCTTTCAATGGCATAGGTGACTATAAATGGACTTTTCTTGTCAATGGATGGCTTTTGCTTTGCGTTTCTGAAGGTAAACATTTATTTATAACCTTTCTTAACCGAAAACATAAAAAAATTCAACTTAAAATCAATAATGAGATTATAAAACCATTTAAAGTGCATAGTGAGGCTTTCAACGGCATAGGTGACTATAAATGGACTTTTCTTGTCGATGGATGGCTTTTGCTTTGCGTTTCTCATGGTAAACATTTATTTATAACCTTTCTTAACCGAAAACATAAAAAAATTCAACTTAAAATCAATAATGAGATTACAAAACCATTTAAAGGGAGTACTAAGGCTTTTAAAGGTATAGGTGACTATAAATGCACTTTTCTTGTCAATGGATGGCTTTTGCTTTGCGTTTCTCGAGGTAAACATTTATTTATAACCTTTCTTAACCGAAAACATAAAAAAATTCAACTTAAAATCTATAATAAGATTATAAACCATTTGAAGCGAGTAATAAGGCTTTCAATGGCATAGGTGACTATAAATGAACTTTTCTTGTCAATGGATGGCTTTTGCTTTGCGTTTCTGAAGGTAAACATTTATTTATAACCTTTCTTAACCGAAAACATAAAAAAATTCAACTTAAAATCAATAATGAGATTATAAAACCATTTAAAGTAAATAGTGAGGCTTTCAACGGCATAGGTGACTATAAATGGACTTTTCTTGTCAATGGATGGCTTTTGCTTTGCGTTTCTCAAGGTAAACATTTATTTATAACCTTTCTTAACCGAAAACATAAAAAAATTCAACTTAAAATCAATAATGAGATTACAAAACCATTTAAAGCGAGTACTAAGGCTTTTAAAGGTATAGGTGACTATAAATGCACTTTTCTTGTCAATGGATGGCTTTTGCTTTGCGTTTCTCGAGGTAAACGTTTATTTATAACCTTTCTTAACCGAAAACATAAAAGCATTCAACTTGAAATCTATAATAAGATTATAAAACCATTTAAAGCGAGTAATAAGGCTTTCAATGGCTTAGGTGACTATAAATGGACTTTTCTTGTCAATGGATGGCTTTTGCTTTGCGTTTCTCAAGGTAAACATTTATTTATAACCTTTCTTATTTGAAAACATAAAAAAATTCAACTTAAAATCAATAATGAGATTATCAAACCATTTAAAGCGAGTACTAAGGCTTTCAAAGGTATAGGTGACTATAAATGCACTTTTCTTGACAATGAATGGCTTTTGCTTAGCGTTTCTCAAGGTAAACATTTATTTATAAGCTTTCTTACCCGAAAACATAAAAGAATTCAACTTAAAATCTATAATAAGATTATAAAACCATTTAAAGCGAGTAATAAGGCTTTCAAATGCATAAGTGGCTATAAATGGACTTTTCTTGTCAATGGATGGCTTTTGCTTCACGTTTCTCGAGGTAAACATTCAATTATAATCTGTTTTATGAAAAATGTAAAAAAATTCAATTTAAAATCAGTAATGAGATTATAAAACTGTTTAAGGCAAGTAATTAAGTTGTCTAAGGCATGAGTGACTATAAATGAGCTTTCTCGTGAATAGATGGCTTTCGCTTCATGTTTCTCGAGGTAAACATTCATTTATAACCTTTCTTAACAAAAACGTAAAATAGTTCAACTTAAAATCAATAATGAGATTCTAAAACCATTTAGAGCGAATAATAAGGCTTTCAACGGCATAGGTGACTTAAAATGGATTTTTCTTGTCAGTGGATGGCTTTTGCTTTGCGTTTCTCAAGGTAAACATTTATTTATAACCTTTCTTAACTGAAAACATAAAAAAATTCAACTTAAAATTAATAATGAGATTATAAAACCATTTAAAGTGAATAGTGAGGCTTTCAATGGCATAGGTGACTATAAATGGGCTTTTCTTGTCAATGGATGGCTTTTGCTTTGCGTTTCTCAAGGTAAACATTTATTTATAACCTTTCTTAACCGAAAACATAAAAAAATTCAACTTAAAATCAATAATGAGATTATAAAACCATTTAAAGTGAATAGTGAGGCTTTCAACGGCATAGGTGACTATAAATGGACTTTTCTTGTCAATGGATGGCTTTTGCTTTGCGTTTCTGAAGGTAAACATTTATTTATAACCTTTCTTAACCGAAAACATAAAAAAATTCAACTTAAAATCAATAATTAGATTACAAAACCATTTAAAGCGAGTACTAAGGCTTTTAAAGGTATAGGTGACTATAAATGCACTTTTCTTGTCAATGGATGGCTTTTGCTTTGCGTTTCTCGAGGTAAACATTTATTTATAACCTTTCTTAACCGAAAACTTAAAAAAATTCAACTTAAAATCAATAATGAGATTATAAAACCATTTAAAGCGAGTAATAAGGCTTTCAATGGCATAGGTGACTATAAATGGGCTTTTCTTGTCAATGGATGGCTTTTGCTTTGCGTTTCTCAAGGTAAACATTTATTTATATCCTTTCTTAACTGAAAACATAAAAAAATTCAACTTAAAATCAATAATGAGATTATAAAACAATTTAAAGCGAGTAATAAGGCTTTGAAAGGTATAAGTGACTATAAATGGACTTTACTTGTCAATGGAAGGCTTTCGCTTTGCGTTTCTTAAGGTAAACATTTATTTATAACCTTTCTCAGCAGAAAACATTGAAGATTTCAACCTATAATCAATAATGAGATTATAAAACCATTTAAAAGCGAGTAATAAGGCTTTCAAAGGCATACGTGGCGATAAATGGACTTTTCTTGTCAATGGATGGCTTTGGATTTACGTTTCTCGAGGTAAACATTTATTTATAACCTTTCTAAACCAAAAACATAAAAAAATTCAGCTTAAAATCAGTAATGAGATTTTAAAACCATTTAAAGCGAGTAATAAGGCTTTGAAAGGCATAGGTGACTATAAATGGACTTTTCTTGTCAATGGATGGCTTTCGCTTCGCGTTTCTTGAGGTAAATATTTATTTATAACATTTCTTAACCGAAAACATAAAAAAATTCAACTTAAAATCTATAATAAGATTATAAAACCATTTAAAGCGAGTAATAAGGCTTTCAATGGCATAGGTGACTATAAATCGACTTTTCTTGTCAATGGATATCTTTTGCTTTGCGTTTCTCAAGGTAAACATTTATTTATAACCTTTCTTAACCGAAAACATAAAAAAATTCAACTTAAAATCAATAATGAGATTATAAAACAATTTAAAGCGAGTAATAAGGCTTGGAAAGGCATAGGTGACTGTAAATGGACTTTTCTTGTCAATGGATGGCTTTGGCTTCGCGTTTCTTGAGGTAAACATTTATTTATAACCTTTCTGAGCCGAAAACATAAAAAAATTCAACTTAAACTCAATAATGCGATAATAAAACCAATTAAAGCGACTAGTAAGGCTTTCAACGGCATAAGTGACGATAAATGGACGCTTCTTGTCAATTGATGGCTTTGGATTTACGTTTCTCGAGGTAAACATTTATTTATAACATTTCTTAATCGAAAACATAAAAAAATTCAACTTAAAATCTATAATAAGATTATAAAATCGTTTAAAGCGAGTAATAAGGCTTTCAAATGCATAAGTGGCTATAAATGGACTTTTCTTGTCAATGGATGGCTTTGCTTCACGTTTCTCGAGGTAAACATTCAATTATAATCTGTTTTATGAAAAATGTAAAAAAATTCAATTTAAAATCAGTAATGAGATTATAAAACTGTTTAAGGCAAGTAATTAAGTTGTCTAAGGCATGAGTGACTATAAATGAGCTTTCTTGTGAATAGATGGCTTTCGCTTCATGTTTCTCGAGGTAAACATTCACTTATAACCTTTCTTAACAAAAACGTAAAAAAATTCAACTAAAAATCAATAATGAGATTATAAAATCATTTAGAGCGAATAATAAGGCTTTCAACGGCATAGGTGACTATAAATGGATTTTTCTTGTCAGTGGATGGCTGTTGCTTTGCGTTTCTCAAGGTAAACATTTATTTATAACCTTTCTTAACTGAAAACATAAAAAAATTCAACTTAAAATCAATAATGAGATTATAAAACCATTTAAAGCGAGTACTAAGGCTTTCAAAGGTATAGGTGACTATAAATGCACTTTTCTTGTCAATGGATGGCTTTTGCTTTGCGTTTCTCGAGGTAAACATTTATTTATAACCTTTCTTAACCGAAAACATAAAACAATTCAACTTAAAATCTATAATAAGATTATAAAACCATTTAAAGCGAGTAATAAGGCTTTCAATGGCATAGGTGACTATAAATGGACTTTTCTTGTCAATGGATAGCTTTTGCTTTGCGTTTCTCAAGGTAAACATTTATTTATAACCTTTCTAAACCAAAAACATAAAAAAATTCAGCTTAAAATCAATAATGAGATTATAAAACCATTTAAGGCGAGTAATAAGGCTTTGAAAGGCAAAGGTGACTATAAATGGACTTTTCTTGTCAATGGATGGCTTTCGCTTCGTGTTTCTTGAGGTAAATATTTATTTATAACCTTTCCTAACCGAAAACATAAAAAAATTCAACTTAAAATCAATAATGAGATTATAAAACCATTTAAAGCGAATAGTAAGGCTTTCAACGACATAGGTGACTATAAATGGACTTTTCTTGTCAATGGATGGCTTTTGCTTTGCGTTTCTCGAGGTGAACATTTATTTATAACCTTTCTTAACCGAAAACGTAAAAAAATTCAATTTAAAATCAATAATGAGATTATAAAACCATTTAAAGCGAGTACTAAGGCTTTCAAAGGTATAGGTGACTATAAATGCACTTTTCTTGTCAATGGATGGCTTTTGCTTTACGTTTCTCGAGGTAAACATTTATTTATAACCTTTTTTAACCGAAAATATAACAAAATTCAACTTAAAATCTATAATAAGATTATAAAACCATTTAAAGGGAGTAATAAGGCTTTCAATATCATAGGTGACTATAAATGCACTTTTCTTATCAATGCATGGCTTTTGCTTTGCGTTTCTCGAGGTAAACATTTATTTATAACCTTTCTTAACCGAAAACATAAAGAAATTCAACTTAAAATCTATAATAAGATTATAAAACCATTTAAAGGGAGTAATAAGGCTTTCAATATCATAGGTGACTATAAATGGACTTTTCTTGTCAATGGATGGCTTTTGCTTTGCGTTTCTCAAGGTAAACATTTATTTATAACCTTTCTAAACCAAAAACATAAAAAAATTCAGCTTAAAATCAATAATGAGATTATAAAACCATTTAAGGCGAGTAATAAGGCTTTGAAAGGCATAGGTGACTATAAATGGACTTTTCTTATCAATGGATGGCTTTCACTTCGCGTTTCTTGAGGTAAATATATATTTATAACCTTTCTTAACCTAAAACATAAAAAAATTCAACTTAAAATCAATAATGAGATTATAAAACCATTTAAAGCGAATAGTAAGGCATTCAACGACATAGGTGACTATCAATGGACTTTTCTTGTCAATGGATGGCTTTTGCTTTACGTTTCTCGAGGTAAACATTTATTTATAACCTTTCTTAACCGAAAACATAAAAAAATCCAACTTAAAATCAATAATGAGATTATAAAACCATTTAAAGCGAGTACTAAGGCTTTCAAAGGTATAGGTGACTATAAATGCACTTTTCTTGTCAATGGATGGCTTTTGCTTTGCGTTTCTAGAGGTAAACATTTATTTATAACCTTTCTTAACTGAAAACATAAAAAAATTCAACTTAAAATCTATAATAAGATTATAAAACCATTTAAAGCGAGTAATAAGGCTTTCAATATCATAGATGACTATAAATGGGCTTTTCTTGTCAATGGATGGCTTTTGCTTTGCGTTTCTCAAAATAAACATTTATTTATAACCTTTCTTAACTAAAAACATAAAAAAATTCAACTTAAAATCAATAATGAGATTATAAAACCATTTAAAGCGAGTACTAAGGCTTTCAAAGGTATAGGTGACTATAAATGGACTTTTCTTGTCAATGGATGGCTTTTGCTTTGCGTTTCTCGAGGTAAACATTTATTTATAACCTTTCTTAACCGAAAACATAAAAAAATTCAACTTAAAATCTATAATAAGATTATAAAACCATTTAAAGCGAGTAATAAGGCTTTCAATGGCATAGGTGACTATAAATGGACTTTTCTTGTCAATGGATGGCTTTTGCTTTGCGTTTCTCAAGGTAAACATTTATTTATAACCTTTCTTAACTGAAAACATAAAAAAATTCAACTTAAAATCAATAATGAGATTATAAAACCATTTAAAGCGAGTACTAAGGCTTTCAAAGGTATAGGTGACTATAAATGGACTTTTCTTGTCAATGGATGGCTTTTGCTTTGCGTTTCTCGAGGTAAACATTTATTTATAACCTTTCTTAACCGAAAACATAAAAAAATTCAACTTAAAATCTATAATAAGATTATAAAACCATTTAAAGCGAGTAATAAGGCTTTCAATGGCATAGGTGACTGTAAATGGACTTTTCTTGTCAATGGATGGCTTTTGCTTTGCGTTTCTCAAGGTAAACATTTATTTATAACCTTTCTTAACTGAAAACATAAAAAAATTCAACTGAAAATCAATAATGAGATTATAAAACAATTTAAAGCGAGTACTAAGGCTTTCAAAGGAATAGGTGACTATAAATGCACTTTTCTTGTCAATGGATTGCTTTTGCTTTGCGTTTCTCGAGGTAAACATTTATTTATAACCTTTCTTAACCGAAAACATAAAAAAATGCAACTTAAAATCTATAATAAGATTATAAAACCATTTAAAGCTAGTAATAAGGCTTTCAAATGCATAAGTGGCTATAAATGAACTTTTCTTGTCAATGGATGGCTTTTGCTTTACGTTTCTCGAGGTAAACATTCAATTCTAATCTATTTTATGAAAAATGTAAAAACATTCAATTTAAAATCAGTAATGAGATTATAAAACTGTTTAAGGCAAGTAATTAAGTTGTCTAAGGCATGAGTGACTATAAATAAGCTTTCTCGTGAATAGATGGCTTTCGCATCATGTTTCTCTAGGTAAACATTCATTTATAACCTTTCTTAACAAAAACGTAAAAAAACTCAACTTAAAATCAATAATGAGATTATAAAACCATTGAGAGCGAATAAAAAGGCTTTCAACGGCATAGGTGACTATAAATGGATTTTTCTTGTCAGTAGATGGCTTTTGCTTTGCGTTTCTCAAGGTAAACATTTATTTATAACCTTTCTTAATCGAAAACATAAAAATATTCAACTTAAAATCAATAATGAGATTATAAAACCATTTAAAGTGAATAGTGAGGCTTTCAACGGCATAGGTGACTATAAATGGACTTTTCTTGTCAATGGATGGCTTTTGCTTTGCGTTTCTCAAGGTAAACATTTATTTATAACCTTTCTTAACCGAAAACATAAAAAAATTCAACTTAAAATCAATAATGAGATTACAAAACCATTTAAAGCGAGTACTAAGGCTTTTAAAGGTATAGGTGACTATAAATGCACTTTTCTTGTCAATGGATGGCTTTTGCTTTGCATTTCTCGAGGTGAACATTTATTTATAACCTTTCTTAACCGAAAACGTAAAAAAATTCAACTTAAAATCAATAATGAGATTATAAAACCATTTAAAGCAAGTACTAAGGCTTTCAAAGGTATAGGTGACTATAAATGCACTTTTCTTGTCAATGGATGGCTTTTGCTTTGCGTTTCTCGAGGTAAACATTTATTTATAACCTTTTTTAACCGAAAATATAAAAAAATTCAACTTAAAATCTATAATAAGATTATAAAACCATTTAAAGGGAGTAATAAGGCTTTCAATATCATAGGTGACTATAAATGCACATTTCTTATCAATGCATGGCTTTTGCTTTGCGTTTCTCGAGGTAAACATTTATTTATAACCTTTCTTAACCGAAAACATAAAGAAATTCAACTTAAAATCTATAATAAGATTATAAAACCATTTAAAGGGAGTAATAAGGCTTTCAATATCATAGGTGACTATAAATGGACTTTTCTTGTCAATGGATGGCTTTTGCTTTGCGTTTCTCAAGGTAAACATTTATTTATAACCTTTCTAAACCAAAAACATAAAACAATTCAGCTTAAAATCAATAATGAGATTATAAAACCATTTAAGGCGAGTAATAAGGCTTTGAAAGGCATAGGTGACTATAAATGGACTTTTCTTGTCAATGGATGGCTTTCACTTCGCGTTTCTTGAGGTAAATATATATTTATAACCTTTCTTAACCTAAAACATAAAAAAATTCAACTTAAAATCAATAATGAGATTATAAAACCATTTAAAGCGAATAGTAAGGCTTTCAACGACATAGGTGACTATCAATGGACTTTTCTTGTCAATGGATGGCTTTTGCTTTACGTTTCTCGAGGTAAACATTTATTTATAACCTTTCTTAACCGAAAACATAAAAAAATCCAACTTAAAATCAATAATGAGATTATAAAACCATTTAAAGCGAGTACTAAGGCTTTCAAAGGTATAGGTGACTATAAATGCACTTTTCATGTCAATGGATGGCTTTTGCTTTGCGTTTCTCGAGGTAAACATTTATTTATAACCTTTCTTAACTGAAAACATAAAAAAATTCAACTTAAAATCTATAATAAGATTATAAAACCATTTAAAGCGAGTAATAAGGCTTTCAATATCATAGATGACTATAAATGGACTTTTCTTGTCAATGGATGGCTTTTGCTTTACGTTTCTCGAGGTAAACATTTATTTATAACCTTTCTTAACTAAAAACATAAAAAAATTCAACTTAAAATCAATAATGAGATTATAAAACCATTTAAAGCGAGTACTAAGGCTTTCAAAGGTATAGGTGACTATAAATGGACTTTTCTTGTCAATAGATGGCTTTTGCTTTGCGTTTCTCGAGGTAAACATTTATTTATAACCTTTCTTAACCGAAAACATAAAAAAATTCAACTTAAAATCTATAATAAGATTATAAAACCATTTAAAGCGAGTAATAAGGCTTTCAATGGCATAGGTGACTATAAATGGACTTTTCTTGTCAATGGATGGCTTTTGCTTTGCGTTTCTCAAGGTAAACATTTATTTATAACCTTTCTTAACTGAAAACATAAAAAAATTCAACTGAAAATCAATAATGAGATTATAAAACAATTTAAAGCGAGTACTAAGGCTTTCAAAGGTATAGGTGACTATAAATGCACTTTTCTTGTCAATGGATGGCTTTTGCTTTGCGTTTCTCGAGGTAAACATTTATTTATAACCTTTCTTAACCGAAAACATAAAAAAATTCAACTTAAAATCTATAATAAGATTATAAAACCATTTAAAGCTAGTAATAAGGCTTTCAAATGCATAAGTGGCTATAAATGAACTTTTCTTGTCAATGGATGGCTTTTGCTTCACGTTTCTCGAGGTAAACATTCAATTATAATCTATTTTATGAAAAATGTAAAAACATTCAATTTAAAATCAGTAATGAGATTATAAAACTGTTTAAGGCAAGTAATTAAGTTGTCTAAGGCATGAGTGACTATAAATAAGCTTTCTCGTGAATAGATGGCTTTCGCATCATGTTTCTCTAGGTAAACATTCATTTATAACCTTTCTTAACAAAAACGTAAAAAAATTCAACTTAAAATTAATAATGAGATTATAAAACCATTGAGAGCGAATAAAAAGGCTTTCAACGGCATAGGTGACTATAAATGGATTTTTCTTGTCAGTGGATGGCTTTTGCTTTGCGTTTCTCAAGGTAAACATTTATTTATAACCTTTCTTAACTGAAAACATAAAAAAATTCAACTTAAAATCAATAATGAGATTATAAAACCATTTAAAGCGAGTACTAAGGCTTTCAAAGGTATAGGTGACTATAAATGCACTTTTCTTGTCAATGGATGGCTTTTGCTTTGCGTTTCTCGAGGTAAACATTTATTTATAACCTTTCTTAACCGAAAACATAAAAAAATTCAACTTAAAATCTATAATAAGATTATAAAACCATTTAAAGCGAGTAATAAGGCTTTCAATGGCATAGGTGACTATAAATGGACTTTTCTTGTCAATGGATGGCTTTTGCTTTCCGTTTCTCAAGGTAAACATTTATTTATAACCTTTCTAAACCAAAAACATAAAAAAATTCAGCTTAAAATCAATAATGAGATTATAAAACCATTTAAGGCGAGTAATAAGGTTTTGAAAGGCAAAGGTGACTATAAATGGATTTTTCTTGTCAGTGGATGGCTTTTGCTTTGCGTTTCTCAAAGTAAACATTTATTTATAACCTTTCTTAACTGAAAACATAAAAAAATTCAACTTAAAATCAATAATGAGATTATAAAACCATTTAAAGCGAGTACTAAGGCTTTCAAAGGTATAGGTGACTATAAATGCACTTTTCTTGTCAATGGATGGCTTTTGCTTTGCGTTTCTCAAGGTAAACATTTATTTATAACCTTTCTTAACCGAAAACATAAAAAAATTCAACTTAAAATCTATAATAAGATTATAAAACCATTTAAAGCGAGTAATAAGGCTTTCAATGGCATAGGTGACTATAAATGGACTTTTCTTGTCAATGGATGGCTTTTGCTTTGCGTTTCTCAAGGTAAACATTTATTTATAACCTTTCTTAACCGAAAACATAAAAAAATTCAACTTAAAATCAATAATGAGATTATAAAACCATTTAAAGGGAATAGTGAGGCTTTCAACGGCATAGGTGACTATAAATGGACTTTTCTTGTCAATGGATGGGTTTTGCTTTGCGTTTCTCAAGGTAAACATTTATTTATAACCTTTCTTAACCGAAAACATAAAAAAATTCAACTTAAAATCAATAATGAGATTATAAAACCATTTAAAGTGAGTACTAAGGCTTTCAAAGGTATAGGTGACTATAAATGCACTTTTCTTGTCAATGGATGGCTTTTGCTTTGCGTTTCTCAAGGTAAACATTTATTTATAACCTTTCTTAACCGAAAACATAAAAAAATTCAACTTAAAATCTATAATAAGATTATAAAACCATTTAAAGCGAGTAATAAGGCTTTCAAATGCATAAGTGGCTATAAATGGACTTTTCTTGTCAATGGATGGCTTTTGCTTCACGTTTCTCGAGGTAAACATTCAATTATAATCTGTTTTATGAAAAATGTAAAAAAATTCAATTTAAAATCAGTAATGAGAGTATAAAACTGTTTAAGGCAAGTAATTAAGTTGTCTAAGGCATGAGTGACTATAAATGAGCTTTCTCGTGAATAGATGGCTTTCGCTTCATGTTTCTCGAGGTAAACATTCATTTATAACCTTTCTCAACAAAAACGTAAAAAAATTCAACTTAAAATCAATAATGAGATTATAAAACCATTTAGAGCGAAAAATAAGGCTTTCAACGGCATAGGTGACTATAAATGGATTTTTCTTGTTAGTGGATGACTTTTGCTTTGCGTTTCTCAAGGTAAACATTTATTTATAACCTTTCTTAACTGAAAACATAAAAAAATTCAAATTAAAATCAATAATGAGATTATAAAACCATTTAAAGTGAGTACTAAGACTTTCAAAGGTATAGGTGACTATAAATGCACTTTTCTTGTCAACGGATGGCTTTTTCTTTGCGTTTCTCGAGGTAAACATTTATTTATAACCTTTCTTACCCGAAAACATAAAAAAATTCAACTTAAAATCTATAATAAGATTATAAAACCATTTAAAGCGAGTAATAAGGCTTTCAATGGCATAGGTGACTATAAATGGACTTTTCATGTCAATGGATGGCTTTCGCTTTCGTTTCTTAAGGTAAACATTTATTTATAACCTTTCCCAACAGAAAACATTAAAAGAATTCAACCTAAAATCTATAATGAGATTATAAAACCATTTAAAGCGAGTAATAAGGCTTTCAAAGGCATACGTGGCGATAAATGGACTTTTCTTGTCAATGGATGGCTTTTGCTTCGCGTTTCTCGAGGTAAACATTTATTTATAACCTTTCTCAATTGGAAACATAGAAAAATTCAACCTAAAATCAATAATGAGATTATAAAACCATTTAAAGCGAGTAATAAGGCTTTCAAAGGCATAAGTGGCTATAAAAGGACTTTTCTTGTCAATGGATGGCTTTTGCTTCACGTTTCTCGAGGTAAACATTTATTTATAACCTTTCTTAACTAAAAACATAAAAAAGTTCAACTTAAAATCAATACAAAGATTATAAAACCACTTAAAGCGAGTATTAAGGCCATCAAAGGCATAGGTTACTATAAAAAGACTTTACTTGTCAATGGAAGGCTTTCGCTTTGCGTTTCTCATGGTAAACATTTATTAATAACGTTTCTTAACCGAAAACATAAAAAAATTCAACCTAAAATCAATAATGAGATTATAAAACCATTTAAAGCGAGTAATAAGGCTTTCAAAGGCATAAGTGACTACAAATGAAATTTTCTTGTCAATGGATGGCTTTTGCTTCGCGTTTCTCGAGGAAATCATTTATTTATAACCTTTCTTACCCAAAAACATAAAAAAATTCAACTTAAAATAAATAATGAAATTATAAAACCATTTAAAGCGAGTAATAAGGCTTTCAAAGGTATAGGTGACTATAAATGGACTTTTCTTGTCAATGGATGGTTTTTGCTTCACGTTTCTCGTGGTAAACATTTATTTATAATCTTTCTTAACTAAAAACATAAAAAAATTCAATTAAAAATCAATACTAAGATTATAAAACCACTTAAAGCGAGTATTAAGGCATTCAAAGGCATAGGTGACTATAAATGGACTTTACTTGTCAATGGATGCCTTTTGCTTCGCGTTTCTCAAGGTAAACATTTATTTATAACCTTTCTTACCCGAACACATAAACAAATTCAACTTAAAATCAATAATGAGATTATAAAACCATTTAAAGCGAGTACTAAGGCTTTCAAAGGTATAGGTGACTATAAATGCACTTTTCTTGTCAATGGATGGCTTTTGCTTTGCGTTTCTCGAGGTAAACATTTATTTATAACCTTTCTTAACCGAAAACATAAAAAAATTCAACTTAAAATCTATAATAAGATTATAAAACCATTTAAAGCGAGTAATAAGGCTTTCAATGGCATAGGTGACTATAAATGGACTTTTCTTGTCAATGGATGGCTTTTGCTTTGCGTTTCTCAAGGTAAACATTTATTTATAACCTTTCTAAACCAAAAACATAAAAAAATTCAGCTTAAAATCAATAATGAGATTATAAAACCATTTAAGGCGAGTAATAAGGTTTTGAAAGGCAAAGGTGACTATAAATGGATTTTTCTTGTCAGTGGATGGCTTTTGCTTTGCGTTTCTCAAAGTAAACATTTATTTATAACCTTTCTTAACTGAAAACATAAAAAAATTCAACTTAAAATCAATAATGAGATTATAAAACCATTTAAAGCGAGTACTAAGGCTTTCAAAGGTATAGGTGACTATAAATGCACTTTTGTTGTCAATGGATGGCTTTTGCTTTGCGTTTCTCAAGGTAAACATTTATTTATAACCTTTCTTAACCGAAAACATAAAAAAATTCAACTTAAAATCTATAATAAGATTATAAAACCATTTAAAGCGAGTAATAAGGCTTTCAATGGCATAGGTGACTATAAATGGACTTTTCTTGTCAATGGATGGCTTTTGCTTTGCGTTTCTCAAGGTAAACATTTATTTATAACCTTTCTTAACCGAAAACATAAAAAAATTCAACTTAAAATCAATAATGAGATTATAAAACCATTTAAAGGGAATAGTGAGGCTTTCAACGGCATAGGTGACTATAAATGGACTTTTCTTGTCAATGGATGGGTTTTGCTTTGCGTTTCTCAAGGTAAACATTTATTTATAACCTTTCTTAACCGAAAACATAAAAAAATTCAACTTAAAATCAATAATGAGATTATAAAACCATTTAAAGCGAGTACTAAGGCTTTCAAAGGTATAGGTGACTATAAATGCACTTTTCTTGTCAATGGATGGCTTTTGCTTTGCGTTTCTCAAGGTAAACATTTATTTATAACCTTTCTTAACCGAAAACATAAAAAAATTCAACTTAAAATCTATAATAAGATTATAAAACCATTTAAAGCGAGTAATAAGGCTTTCAAATGCATAAGTGGCTATAAATGGACTTTTCTTGTCAATGGATGGCTTTTGCTTCACGTTTCTCGAGGTAAACATTCAATTATAATCTGTTTTATGAAAAATGTAAAAAAATTCAATTTAAAATCAGTAATGAGAGTATAAAACTGTTTAAGGCAAGTAATTAAGTTGTCTAAGGCATGAGTGACTATAAATGAGCTTTCTCGTGAATAGATGGCTTTCGCTTCATGTTTCTCGAGGTAAACATTCATTTATAACCTTTCTCAACAAAAACGTAAAAAAATTCAACTTAAAATCAATAATGAGATTATAAAACCATTTAGAGCGAAAAATAAGGCTTTCAACGGCATAGGTGACTATAAATGGATTTTTCTTGTTAGTGGATGACTTTTGCTTTGCGTTTCTCAAGGTAAACATTTATTTATAACCTTTCTTAACTGAAAACATAAAAAAATTCAAATTAAAATCAATAATGAGATTATAAAACCATTTAAAGTGAGTACTAAGACTTTCAAAGGTATAGGTGACTATAAATGCACTTTTCTTGTCAACGGATGGCTTTTTCTTTGCGTTTCTCGAGGTAAACATTTATTTATAACCTTTCTTACCCGAAAACATAAAAAAATTCAACTTAAAATCTATAATAAGATTATAAAACCATTTAAAGCGAGTAATAAGGCTTTCAATGGCATAGGTGACTATAAATGGACTTTTCATGTCAATGGATGGCTTTCGCTTTCGTTTCTTAAGGTAAACATTTATTTATAACCTTTCCCAACAGAAAACATTAAAAGAATTCAACCTAAAATCTATAAAGAGATTATAAAACCATTTAAAGCGAGTAATAAGGCTTTCAAAGGCATATGTGGCGATAAATGGACTTTTCTTGTCAATGGATGGCTTTTGCTTCGCGTTTCTCGAGGTAAACATTTATTTATAACCTTTCTCAATTGGAAACATAGAAAAATTCAACCTAAAATCAATAATGAGATTATAAAACCATTTAAAGCGAGTAATAAGGCTTTCAAAGGCATAAGTGGCTATAAATGGACTTTTCTTGTCAATGGATGGCTTTTGCTTCACGTTTCTCGAGGTAAACATTTATTTATAACCTTTCTTAACTAAAAACATAAAAAAGTTCAACTTAAAATCAATACAAAGATTATAAAACCACTTAAAGCGAGTATTAAGGCCATCAAAGGCATAGGTTACTATAAAAAGACTTTACTTGTCAATGGAAGGCTTTCGCTTTGCGTTTCTCATGGTAAACATTTATTAATAACGTTTCTTAACCGAAAACATAAAAAAATTCAACCTAAAATCAATAATGAGATTATAAAACCATTTAAAGCGAGTAATAAGGCTTTCAAAGGCATAGGTGACTACAAATGAAATGTTCTTGTCAATTGATGGCTTTTGCTTCGCGTTTCTCGAGGAAAACATTTATTTATAACCTTTCTTACCCAAAAACATAAAAAAATTCAACTTAAAATAAATAATGAAATTATAAAACCATTTAAAGCGAGTAATAAGGCTTTCAAAGGTATAGGTGACTATAAATGGACTTTTCTTGTCAATGGATGGTTTTTGCTTCACGTTTCTCGAGGTAAACATTTATTTATAATCTTTCTTAACTAAAAACATAAAAAAATTCAATTAAAAATCAATGCTAAGATTATAAAACCACTTAAAGCGAGTATTAAGGCATTCAAAGGCATAGGTGACTATAAATGGACTTTACTTGTCAATGGATGGCTTTTGCTTCGCGTTTCTCAAGGTAAACATTTATTTATAACCTTTCTTACCCGAACACATAAACAAATTCAACTTAAAATCTATAATGAAATTATAAAACCATTTAAAGCGAGTAATAAGGCTTTCAAAGGTATAGGTGACTATAAATGGACATTTCTTGTCAATGGATGGCTTTTGCTTCGCGTTTCTCGAGGTAAACATTTATTTATAACCTTTCTTAACTAAAAACATAAAAAAATTCAACTCAAAATCAATACTCAGATTATAAAACCACTTAAAGCGTGTATTAAGGCATTCAAAGGCATAGGTGACTATAAATGGACTTTACTTGTCAATGGAAGGCTTTCGCTTTGCGTTTCTTAAGGTAAACATTTATTTATAACCTTTCTCAATTGAAAACATAGAAAAATTCAACCTAAAATCAATAATGAGATTATAAAACCATTTAAAGCGAGTAATAAGGCTTACAAAGGCATAAGTGGCTATAAATGGACTTTTCTTGTCAATGGATGGCTTTTGCTACACGTTTCTCGAGGTAAACATTCAATTATAATCTATTTTATGAAAAATGTAAAAAAATTCAATTTAAAATCAGTAATGGGATTATAAAACTGTTTAAGGCAAGTAATTAAGTTGTCTAAGGCATGAGTGACTATAAATAAGCTTTCTTGTCAATGGATGGCTTTTGCTTCATGTTTCTCGAGGTAAACATTCATTTATAACCTTTCTTAACAAAATCGTAAAAAAATTCAACTTAAAATCAATAATGAGATTATAAAACCATTTAAAGCGAATAATAAGGCTTTCAACGGCATAGGTGATTATAAATGGACTTTTCTTGTCAATGGATGGCTTTGGATTTACGTTTCTCGAGGTAAACATTTATTTATAACCTTTCTAAACCAAAAACATAAAAGAATTCAACTTAAAATCAATAATGAGATTATAAAACCGTTTAAAGCGAGTACTAAGGCTTTCAAAGGTATAGGTGACTATAAATGCACTTTTCTTGTCAATGGATGGCTTTGGCTTCGCGTTTCTCAAGGTAAACATTTATTTATAACCTTTCTTAACCGAAAATATAAAAGAATTCAACTGAAAATCAATACTAAGATTATAAAACCACTTAAAGCAAGTATTAAGGCATTCAAAGGTATAGGTGACTATAAATGGACTTTACTTGTCAATGGAAGGCTTATGCTTTGCGTTTCGTAAGGTAAACATTTATTTATAAGCTTTCTCAACTAAAAACATTGAAAAATTCAATCTAAAATCAATAATGAGATTATAAAACCATTTAAAGAGAGTAATAAGGCTTTCAAAGGCATAAGTGACTATAAATGGACTTTTCTTGTCAATGGATGGCTTTTTCTTCACGTTTCTCGAGGTAAACATTCAATTATAATCTGTTTTATGAAAAATGTAAAAAATTCAATTTAAAATCAGTAATGGTATTATAAAATTGTTTAAGGCAAGTAATTAAGTTGTCTAAACCAAAAACATAAAAGAATTCAACTTAAACCAAAAACATTTATTTATAACCTTTCTGAACAAAAAACATAAAAGAATTCAACTTAAAATCAATAATGAGATTATAAAACGATTTAAAGCGAGTAGTAGGGCTTTGAAAGGCATAGGTTTTTATAAATGGACTTTTCTTGTCAATGGATCGCTTTGGCTTTGCGTTTCACGAGGTAAACATTTATTTATAACCTTTCTTAACCGAAAACATAAAAAAATTCAACTTAAAATCTATAATCAGATTATAAAACCATTTAAAGCGAGTAATAAGGCTTTCAATGGCATAGGTGACTATAAATCGACTTTTCTTGTCAATGGATGGCTTTTGCTTTGCGTTTCTCAAGGTAAACATTTATTTATAACCTTTCCTAACCGAAAACATAAAAAAATTCAACTTAAAATCAATAATGAGATTATAAAACCATTTAAAGTGAATAGTGAGGCTTTCAACGACATAGGTGACTATAAATGGACTTTTCTTGTCAATGGATGGGTTTTGCTTTGCGTTTCTCAAGGTAAACATTTATTTATAACCTTTCTTAACCGAAAACATAAAAAAATTCAACTTAAAATCAATAATGAGATTATAAAACCATTTAAAGCGAGTACTAAGGCTTTCAAAGGTATAGGTGACTATAAATGCACTTTCCTTGTCAGTGGATGGCTTTTGCTTTGCGTTTCTCGAAGTAAACATTTATTTATAACCTTTCTTAACCGAAAACATAAAAACATTCAACTTAAAATCTATAATAAGATTATAAAACCATTTAAAGCGAGTAATAAGGCTTTCAATGGCATAGGTGACTATAAATGGACTTTTCTTGTCAATGGATGGCTTTTGCTTTGCGTTTCTCAAGGTAAACATTTATTTATAACCTTTCTTAACTAAAAACATAAAAAAATTCAACTTTAAATCAATAATGAGATTATCAAACCATTTAAAGCGAGTACTAAGGCTTTCAAAGGCATAGGTGACTATAAATGCACTTTTCTTGTCAATGGATGGCTTTTGCTTTGCGTTTCTCGAGGTAAACATTTATTTATAACCTTTCTTAACCGAAAACATAAAAAAATTCAACTTAAAAGCTATAATAAGATTATAAAACCATTTAAAGCGAGTAATAAGGCTTTCAATGGCATAGGTGATTATAAATGGACTTTTCTTGTCAATGGATGGCTTCTGCTTTGCGTTTCTCAAGGTAAACATTTATTTATAACCTTTCTTAGCCGAAAACATAAAAAAATTCAACTTAAAATCAATAATGAGATTATAACACAATTTAAAGCGAGTACTAAGGCTTTCAAAGGTATAGGTGACTATAAATGCACTTTTCTTGTCAATGGATGGCTTTTGCTTTGCGTTTCTCGAGGTAAACATTTATTTATATTCTTTCTTAACCGAAAACATAAAAAAATTCAACTTAAAATCTATAATAAGATTATAAAACCATTTAAAGCGAGTAATAAGGCTTTCAAATGCGTAAGTGGCTATAAATAGACTTTTCTTATCAATGGATGGCTTTTGCTTCACGTTTCTCGAGGTAAACATTCAATTATAATCTGTTTTATGAAAAATGTAAAAAAATTCAATTTAAAATCCGTAATGAGATTGTAAAACTGTTTAAGGCAAGTAATTAAGTTGTCTAAGGCATGAGTGACTATAAATGAGCTTTCTCGTGAATAGATGGCCTTCGCTTCATGTTTCTCGAGGTAAATATTCATTTATAACCTTTCTTAACAAAAACGTAAAAAAATTCAACTTAAAATCAATAATGAGATTATAAAACCATTTAGAGCGAATAATAAGGCTTTCAACGGCATAGATGACTATAAATGGGTTTTTCTTGTCAATGGATGGCTTTTGCTTTGCGTTTCTCAAGGTAAACATTTGTTTATAACCTTTCTTAACTGAAAACATAAAAAAATTCAACTTAAAATCAATAATGAGATTATAAAACCATTTAAAGCGAGTACTAAGGCGTTCAAAGGTATAGGTGACTATAAATGCACTTTTCTTGTCAAATGGATGGCTTTTGCTTTGCGTTTCTCGAGGTAAACATTTATTTATAACCTCTCTTAACCGAAAACATAAAAAAATTCAACTTAAAATCTATAATAAGATTATAAAACCATTTAAAGCGAGTAATAAGGCTTTCAATGGCATAGGTGACTAGAAATGGACTTTTCTTGTCAATGGATGGCATTTGCTTTGCGTTTCTTAAGGTAAACATTTATTTATAACCTTTCTTAACCGAAAACATAAAAAAATTCAACTTAAAATCAATAATGAGATTATAAAACCATTTAAAGCGAGTACTAAGGCTTTCAAAGGTATAGGTGACTATAAATGCACTTTTCTTGTCAATGGATGGCTTCGGCTTTGCGTTTCTCCAGGTAAACATTTATTTATAACCTTTCTTAACCGAAAACATAAAAAAATTCAACTGAAAATCAATAATGATATTATAAAACCATTTAAAGCAAGTAATAAGGCTTTCAAAGGCATAAGTGGCTATAAATGGACTTTTCTTGTCAATGGATGGCTTTTGCTTCACGTTTCTCGAGGTAAACATTTATTTATAACCTTTCTTAACCGAAAACATAAAAAAATTCAACTTAAAATCTATAATAAGATTATAAAACATTTAAAGCGAGTAATAAGGCTTTCAATGGCATAGGTGACTATAAATCGACTTTTCTTGTCAATGCATGGCTTTTGCTTTGCGTTTCTCAAGGTAAACATTTATTTATAACCTTTCCTAACCGAAAACATAAAAAAATTCAACTTAAAATCAATAATGAGATTATAAAACCATTTAAAGTGAATAGTGAGGCTTTCAACGGCATAGGTGACTATAAATGGACTTTTCTTGTCAATGGATGGGTTTTGCTTTGCGTTTCTCAAGGTAAACATTTATTTATAACCTTTCTTAACCGAAAACATAAAAAAATTCAACTTAAAATCAATAATGAGATTATAAAACCATTTAAAGCGAGTACTAAGGCTTTCAAAGGTATAGGTGACTATAAATGCACTTTTCTTGTCAGTGGATGGCTTTTGCTTTGCGTTTCTCGAAGTAAACATTTATTTATAACCTTTCTTAACCGAAAACATAAAAACATTCAACTTAAAATCTATAATAAGATTATAAAACCATTTAAAGCGAGTAATAAGGCTTTCAATGGCATAAGTGACTATAAATGGACTTTTCTTGTCAATGGATGGCTTTTGCTTTGCGTTTCTCAAGGTAAACGTTTATTTATAACCTTTCTTAACTAAAAACATAAAAAAATTCAACTTAAAATCAATAATCAGATTATCAAACCATTTAAAGCGAGTACTAAGGCTTTCAAAGGTATAGGTGACTATAAATGCACTTTTCTTGTCAATGGATGGCTTTTGCTTCACGTTTCTCGAGGTAAACATTTATTTATAACCTTTCTTAACCGAAAACATAAAAAAATTCAACTTAAAATCTATAATAAGATTATAAAACATTTAAAGCGAGTAATAAGGCTTTCAATGGCATAGGTGACTATAAATCGACTTTTCTTGTCAATGCATGGCTTTTGCTTTGCGTTTCTCAAGGTAAACATTTATTTATAACCTTTCCTAACCGAAAACATAAAAAAATTCAACTTAAAATCAATAATGAGATTATAAAACCATTTAAAGTGAATAGTGAGGCTTTCAACGGCATAGGTGACTATAAATGGACTTTTCTTGTCAATGGATGGGTTTTGCTTTGTGTTTCTCAAGGTAAACATTTATTTATAACCTTTCTTAACCGAAAACATAAAAAAATTCAACTTAAAATCAATAATGAGATTATAAAACCATTTAAAGCGAGTACTAAGGCTTTCAAAGGTATAGGTGACTATAAATGCACTTTTCTTGTCAGTGGATGGCTTTTGCTTTGCGTTTCTCGAAGTAAACATTTATTTATAACCTTTCTTAACCGAAAACATAAAAACATTCAACTTAAAATCTATAATAAGATTATAAAACCATTTAAAGCGAGTAATAAGGCTTTCAATGGCATAAGTGACTATAAATGGACTTTTCTTGTCAATGGATGGCTTTTGCTTTGCGTTTCTCAAGGTAAACATTTATTTATAAGCTTTCTTAACTAAAAACATAAAAAAATTGAACTTAAAATCAATAATCAGATTATCAAACCATTTAAAGCGAGTACTAAGGCTTTCAAAGGTATAGGTGACTATAAATGCACTTTTCTTGTCAATGGATGGCTTTTGCTTTGCGTTTCTCGAGGTAAACATTTATTTATAACCTTTCTTAACCGAAAACATAAAAAAATTCAACTTAAAAGCTATAATAAGATTATAAAACCATTTAAAGCGAGTAATAAGGCTTTCAATGGCATATGTGACTATAAATGGACTTTTCTTGTCAATGGATGGCTTCTGCTTTGCGTTTCTCAAGGTAAACATTTATTTATAACCTTTCTTAACCGAAAACATAAAAAAATTCAACTTAAAATCAATAATGAGATTATAACACCATTTAAAGCGAGTACTAAGGCTTTCAAAGGTATAGGTGACTATAGATGCACTTTTCTTGTCAATGGATGGCTTTTGCTTTGCGTTTCTCGAGGTAAACATTTATTTATAACCTTTCTTAACCGAAAACATAAAAAAATTCAACTTAAAATCTATAATAAGATTATAAAACCATTTAAAGCGACTAATAAGGCTTTCAAATGCGTAAGTGGCTATAAATAGACTTTTCTTATCAATGGATGGCTTTTGCTTCACGTTTCTCGAGGTAAACATTCAATTATAATCTGTTTTATGAAAAATGTAAAAAAGTTCAATTTAAAATCAGTAATGAGATTGTAAAACTGTTTAATGCAAGTAATTAAGTTGTCTAAGGCATGAGTGACTATAAATGAGCTTTCTCGTGAATAGATGGCCTTCGCTTCATGTTTCTCGAGGTAAATATTCATTTATAACCTTTCTTAACAAAAACGTAAAAAAATTCAACTTAAAATCAATAATGAGATTATAAAACCATTTAGAGCGAATAATAAGGCTTTCAACGGCATAGGTGACTATAAATGGATTTTTCTTGTCAATGGATGGCTTTTGCTTTGCGTTTCTCAAGGTAAACATTTGTTTATAACCTTTCTTAACTGAAAACATAAAAAAATTCAACTTAAAATCAATAATGAGATTATAAAACCATTTAAAGCGAGTACTAAGGCGTTCAAAGGTATAGGTGACTATAAATGCACTTTTCTTGTCAAATGGATGGCTTTTGCTTTGCGTTTCTCGAGGTAAACATTTATTTATAACCTCTCTTAACCGAAAACATAAAAAAATTCAACTTAAAATCTATAATAAGATTATAAAACCATTTAAAGCGAGTAATAAGGCTTTCAATGGCATAGGTGACTAGAAATGGACTTTTCTTGTCAATGGATGGCTTTTGCTTTGCGTTTCTTAAGGTAAACATTTATTTATAACCTTTCTTAACCGAAAACATAAAAAAATTCAACTTAAAATCAATAATGAGATTATAAAACCATTTAAAGCGAGTACTAAGGCTTTCAAAGGTATAGGTGACTATAAATGCACTTTTCTTGTCAATGGATGGCTTCGGCTTTGCGTTTCTCCAGGTAAACATTTATTTATAACCTTTCTTAACCGAAAACATAAAAAAATTCAACTGAAAATCAATACTAAGATTATAAAACCACTTAAAGCGAGTATTAAGGCATTCAAAGGTATAGGTGACTATAAATGGACTTTACTTGTCAATGGAAGGCTTTCGCTTTGCGTTTCTTAAGGTAAACATTTATTTATAAACTTTCCCAACAGAAAACATTGAAAAATTCAACCTAAAATCAATAATGAGATTATAAAACCATTTAAAGCGAGTAATAAGGCTTTCAAAGGCATACGTGGCGATAAATGAACTTTTCTTGTCAATGGATGGCTTTTGCCTCGCGTTTCTTGAGGTAAACATTTATTTATAACCTTTCTCAACTGGAAACATAGAAAAATTCAACCTAAAGTCAATAATGATATTATAAAACCATTTAAAGCGAGTAATAAGGCTTTCAAAGGCATAAGTGGCTATAAATGGACTTTTCTTGTCAATGGATGGCTTTTGCTTCACGTTTCTCGAGGTAAACATTTATTTATAACCTTTCTTAACTAAAAACATAAAAAAATTCAACTTAAAATCAATACTAAGATTATAAAACCACTTAAAGCGAGTATTAAGGCATTCAAAGGTATAGGTGACTATAAAAAGACTTTACTTGTCAATGGAAGGCTTTCGCTTTGCGTTTCTAATGGTAAACATTTGTTTATAACCTTTCTCAACTGAAAACATAAAAAATTCAACCTAAAATCAATAATAAGATTATAAAACCATTTAAACGGAGTAATAAGGCTTTGAAAGGCATAGGTGACTATAATTGGAATTTTCTTGTCAATGGATGGCTTTTGCTTCACGTTTCTCGAGGTAAACATTTATTTATAACCTTTCTTACCCAAAAACATAAAAAAATTCAACTTAAAATCAATAATGAAATTATAAAACCATTTAAAGCGAGTAATAAGGCTTTCAAAGCTATAGGTGACTATAAATGGACTTTTCTTGTCAATGGATGGCTTTTGGTTCACGTTTCTCGAGGTAAACATTTATTTATAATCTTTCTTAACTAAAAACATAAAAAAATTCAACTGAAAATCAATACTAAGATTATAAAACCACTTAAAGCGAGTATTCAGGCATTCATAGGCGTAGGTTACTATAAATGGACTTTACTTGTCAATGGATGGCTTTTGCTTCACGTTTCTCAAGGTAAACATTTATTTATAACCTTTCTTACCCGAAAACATAAACAAATTCAACTTAAAATCAATAATGAAATTATAAAACCATTTAAAGCGAGTAATAAGGCTTTCAAAGGTGTAGGCGACTATAAATGGACTTTTCATGTCAATGGATGGCTTTCGCTTCGCGTTTCTTTAGGTAAATATTTATTTATAACCTTTCTTAACCGAAAATATAAAAAAATTCAACTTAAAATCTATAATAGGATTATAAAACCATTTAAAGCGAGTAATAAGGCTTTCAATGGCATAGATGACTATAAATGGACTTTTCTTGTTAATGGATGGCTTTTGCTTTGCGTTTCTCAAAGTCAACATTTATTTATAACCTTTTTTAACGAAAAACATAAAAAAATTCAACTTAAAATCAATAATCAGATTATAAAACCATTTAAAGCGAATAGTAAGGCTTTCAACGACATAGGTGACTATAAATGGACTTTTCTTCTATATGGATGGCTTTTGCTTTGCGTTTCTCGAGGCAAACATTTATTTATAACCTTTCTTAACCGAAAACATAAAAAAATTCAACTTAAAATCTATAATAAGATTATAAAACCATTTAAAGCGAGTAATAAGGCTTTCAATGACATAGGTGACTATAAACGGACTTTTCTTGTCAATGGATGGCTTTTAATTTACGTTTCTCAAGGTAAACATTTATTTATATCCTTTCTTAACCGAAAACATAAAAAAATTCAACTTAAAATCAATAATGAGATTATAAAACCATATAAAGTGAAAAGTAAGGCTTTCAACGGCAGAGGCGACTATAAATGGACTTTTCTTGTCAATGGATGGCTTTTGCTTTGCGTTTCTCAAGGTAAACATTTATTTATAACCTTTCTTAACCGAAAACATAAAAACATTCAACTTAAAATCTATAATAAGATTATAAAACCATTTAAAGCGAGTAATAAGGCTTTCAATAGCATAGGTGACTATAAATGGACTTTTCTTGTCAATGGAAGGCTTTTGCTTTGCGTTTCTCAAGGTAAACATTTGTTTATAACCTTTCTTAACCGAAAACATAAAAAAATTCAACTGAAAATCAATACTAAGATTATAAAACCACTTAAAGCGAGTATTAAGGCATTCAAAGTTATAGGTGACTATAAATGGACTTTACTTGTCAATGGAAGGCTTTTGCTTTGCGTTTCTTAAGGTAAACATTTATTTATAACCTTTCTTTACCGAAAACATAAAAAAATTCAACTTAAAATCTATAATAAGATTATAAAACCATTTAAAGCGAGTAATAAGGCTTTCAATGGCATAGGTGACTGTAAATGGACTTTTCTTGTCAATTGATGGCTTTTGCTTTACGTTTCTCAAGGTAAACATTTATTTATAACCTTTCTTAACCGAAAACATAAAAAAATTCAACTTGAAATCAATAATGAGATTATAAAACCATTTAAAGCGAGTACTAACGCTTTCAAAGGTATAAGTGACTATAAATGGACTTTACTTGTCAATGGAACGCTTTCGCTTTGCGTTTCTTAAGGTAAACATTTATTTATAACCTTTCTCGGCTGAAAACATTGAAAAATTCAACCTAAAATCAATAATGAGATTATAAAACCATTTAAAACGAGTAATAAGGCTTTCAAAGGCATAAGTGGCGATAAATGGACTTTTCTTGTCAATGGATGGCTTTTGCTTCACATTTCTCGAGGTAAACATTCAATTATAATCTGTTTTGAGGAAAAATGTAAAAAAATTCAATTTAAAATCAGTAATGAGATTATAAAACTGTTTAAGGTAAGGAATTATATTGTCTAAGGCATGAGTGACTAGAAATGAGCTTTCTTGTCAATGGTTGGCTTTCGCTTCACGTTTCTCGAGGTAAACATTCATTTATAACCTTTCTTAACAAAAACGTAAAAAAATTCAACTTAAAATCAATAATGAGATTATAAAACGATTTAAAGCGAGTAATAAGGCTTTGAAAGGCATAGGTGACTATAAATGGACTTTTCTTGTCAATGGACGGCTTTTGCTTTGCGTTTCTCAAGGTAAACATTTATTTATAACCTTTCTTAACCGAAAACATAAAAAAATCCTACTTAAAATCAATAATGAGATTATAAAACCATTTAAAGCGAGTACTAAGGCTTTCAAAGGTATAGGTGACTATAAATGCACTTTTCTTGTCAATGGATCGCTTTCGCTTTGCGTTTCTCGAGGTAAACATTTATTTATAACCTTTCTTAACTGAAAACATAAAAACATTCAACTTAAAATCTATAATAAGATTATAAAACCATTTAAAGCGAGTAATAAGGCTTTCAATAGCATAGGTGACTATAAATGGACTTTTCTTGTCAATGGATGGCTTTTGCTTTGCGTTTCTCAAGGTAAACATTTATTTATAACCTTTCTTAACTGAAAACATAAAACAATTCAACTTAAAATCAATAATGAGATTATAAAACCATTTAAAGCGAGTTCTAAGGCTTTCAAAGGTATAGGTGACTATAAATAAACTTTTCTTGTCAATGGATGGCTTTTGCTTTACGTTTCTCGAGGTAAACATTTATTTATAACCTTTCTTAACCGAAAACATAAAAAATTCAACTTAAAATCAATAATGAGATTATAAAAACACTTAAAGCGTGTATTAAGGCATTCGAAGGTATAGGTGACTATAAACGGACTTTACTTGTCAATGGAAGGCTTTCACTTTGCGTTTCTTAAGGTAACATTTATTTATAACCTTTCTCAACTGAAAACATAAAAAAATTCAACCTAAAATCAATAATGAGATTATAAAACCATTTAAAGCGAGTAATAAGGCTTTCAAAGGCATAAGTGGCTATAAATGGACTTTTCTTGTCAATGGATGGCTTTTTCTTCACGTTTCTCGAGGTAAACATTCAATTATAATCTGTTTTATAAAAAATGTAAAAAAATTCAATTTAAAATCAGTAATGGGACTATAAAACTGTTTAAGGCAAGTAATTAAGTTGTCTAAGGCATGAGTGACTATAAATAAGCTTTCTTGTCAATGGATGGCTTTCGCTTCATGTTTCTCGAGGTAAACATTCATTTATAACCTTTCTTAACAAAATCGTAAAAAAATTCAACTTAAAATCAATAATGAGATTATAAAACCATTTAAAGCGAATAATAAGGCTTTCAACGGCATAGGTGATTATAAATGGACTTTTCTTGTCAATGGATGGCTTTGGATTTACGTTTCTCGAGGTAAATATTTATTTATAACCTTTGTAAACCAAAAACATAAAAAAATTCAACTTA
Source organism: Theobroma cacao (assembly GCF_053813885.1). Lineage (NCBI taxonomy): Eukaryota > Viridiplantae > Streptophyta > Magnoliopsida > Malvales > Malvaceae > Theobroma > Theobroma cacao. Next base: position 17,172,279 of record NC_142642.1, on the reverse strand, counting down.
AAATCAATAATGAGATTATAAAACCATTTAAAGCGAGTAGTAAGGCTTTGAAAGGCATAGGTGACTATAAATGGACTTTTCTTGTCAATGGATGGCTTTGGCTTCGCGTTTCTCGAGGTAAACATTTACTTATAACCTTTCTTAACCGAAAACATAAAAAAATTCAACTTAAAATCCATAATAAGATTATAAAACCATTTAAAGCGAGTAATAAGGCTTTCAATGGCATAGGTGACTATAAATGGACTTTTCTTGTCAATGGATGGCTTTTGCTTTGCGTTTCTCAAGGTAAACATTTATTTATAACCTTTCTTAACTGAAAACATAAAAATATTCAACTTAAAATCAATAATGAGATTATAAAACCATTTAAAGCAAGTACTAAGGCTGTCAAAGGTATAGGTGACTATAAATGCACTTTTCTTGTCAATGGATGGTTTTGGCTTTGCGTTTCTCAAGGTAAAAATTTATTTATAACCTTTCTTAACCAAAAATATAAAAACATTCAATACTAAGATTATAAAACCACTTAAAGCGAGTATTAAGGCATTCAAAGGTATAGGTGACTATAAATGGACTTTACTTGTCAATGGAAGGCTTTTGCTTTGTGTTTCTTAAGGTAAACATTTATTTATAAGCTTTCTCAACTAAAAACATTGAAAAATTCAATCTAAAATCAATAATGAGATTATAAAACCATTTAAAGCGAGTAATAAGGCTTTCAAAGGCATAAGTGGCTATAAATGGACTTTTCTTGTCAATGGATGGCTTTTTCTTCACGTTTCTCGAGGTAAACATTAAATTATAATCTGTTTTATGAAAAATATAAAAAAATTCAATTTCAAATCAATAATGGGATTATAAGACTGTTTAAGGCAAGTAATTAAGTTGTCTAAGGCATGAGTGACTATAAATAAGCCTTCTTGTCAATGGATGGCTTTCGCTTCATGTTTCTTGAGGTAAACATTCATTTATAACCTTACTTAACAAAATCGTAAAAAAATTCAATTTAAAATCAATAATGAGATTATAAAACCATTTAAAGCGAGTAATAAGGCTTTGAAAGGCATAGGTGACTATAAATGGACTTTTCTTGTCAATGGATGGCTTTGGCTTTGCGTTTCACGAGGTAAAAATTTATTTATAACCTTTCTTAAGTGAAAACATAAAAAAATTCAACTTAAAATCTACAATGAGATTATTAAACCATTTAAAGCGAGTAATAAGGCTTTCAATGGCATAGGTGACTATAAATGGACCTATCTTGTCAATGGATGGCTTTTGCTTTGCGTTTCTCGAGGTAAACATTTATTTATAACCTTTCTTAACCGAAAACATAAAAAAAATCAACTTAAAATCTATAATAAGATTATAAAACCATTTAAAGCGAGTAATAAGGCTTTCAATGGCATAGGTGACTATAAATGGACTTTTCTTGTCAATGGATGGCTTTGAATTTTCGTTTCTCGAGGTAAACATTTATTTATAACCTTTCTAAACCAAAAACATAAAAAAATTCAGCTTAAAATCAATAATGAGATTATAAAACCATTTAAAGCGAGTAATAAGGCTTTGAAAGGCATAGGTGACTATAAATGGACTTCTCTTGCCAATGGATGGCTTTCGCTTCGCGTTTCTTGAGGTAAATATTTATTTATAACCTTTCTTAACCGAACACATAAAAAAATTCAACTTAAAATCTATAATAAGATTATAAAACCATTTAAAGCGAGTAATAAGGCTTTCAATGGCATAGGTGACTATAAATGGACTTTTCAGGTTAATGGATGGCTTTTGCTTTGCGTTTGTCAAGGTAAACATTTATTTATAACCTTTCTTAACCGAAAACATAAAAAAATTCAACTTAAAATCAATAATGAGATTATAAAACCATTTAAAGTGAATAGCAAGGCTTTCAACGACATTGGTGAGTATAAATGGACTTTTCTTGTCAATGGATGGCTTTTGCTTTGCGTTTCTCGAGGTAAACATTTATTTATAACCTTTCTTAACCGAAAACATAAAAAAATTCAACTTAAAATTTAGAATAAGATTATAAAACCATTTAAAGCGAGTAATAAGGCTTTCAATGCCATAGGTGACTATAAATGGACTTTTCTTGTCAATGGATGGATTTTGCTTTGCGTTTCTCAAGGTAAACATTTATTTATAACATTTCTTAACCGAAAATATAAAAAAATTCAACTTAAAATCAATAATGAGATTATAAAACCATTTAAAGCGAATAGTAAGGCTTTCAACGGCATAGGTGACTATAAATGGACTTTTCTTATCAATGGATGGCTTTTGCTTTGCAATTCTCAAGGTAAACATTTATTTATAACCTTTCTTAACCGAAAACATAAAAAAATCCAACTTAAAATCAATAATGGGAATATAAAACCATTTAAAGCGAGTACTAAGGCTTTCAAAGGTATAGGTGACTATAAATGCACTTTTCTTGTCAATGGATGGCTTTTGCTTTGCGTTTCTCGAGGTTAACATTTATTTATAACCTTTCTTAACCGAAAACATAAAAACATTCAACTTAAAATCTATAATAAGATTATAAAACCATTTAAAGCGAGTAATAAGGCTTTCATTAGCATAGGTGACTATAAATGGACTTTTCTTGTCAATGGAAGGCTTTTGCTTTGCGTTTCTCAAGGTAAACATTTGTTTATAACCTTTCTTAACCGAAAACATAACAAAATTCAACTGAAAATCAATACTAAGATTATAAAACCACTTAAAGCGAGTATTAAGGCATTCAAAGTTATAGGTGACTATAAATGGACTTTACTTGTCAATGGAAGGCTTTTGCTTTGCGTTTCTTAAGGTAAACATTTATTTATAACCTTTCTTAACCGAAAACATAAAAAAATTCAACTTAAAATCTATAATAAGATTATAAAACCATTTAAAGTGAGTAATAAGGCTTTCAATGGCATAGGTGACTATAAATGGACTTTTCTTGTCAATGGATGGCTTTTGCTTTGCGTTTCTCAAGGTAAACATTTATTTATAACCTTTCTTAACCGAAAACATAAAAAAATTCAACTTGAAATCAATAATGAGATTATAAAACCATTTAAAGGGAGTACTAACGCTTTCAAAGGTATAAGTGACTATAAATGGACTTTACTTGTCAATGGAAGGCTTTCGCTTTGCGTTTCTTAAGGTAAACATTTATTTATAACCTTTCTCGGCTGAAAACATTGAAAAATTCAACCTAAAATCAATAATGAGATTATAAAACCATTTAAAGCGAGTAATAAGGCTTTCAAAGGCATAAGTGGCGATAAATGGACTTTTCTTGTCAATGGATGGCTTTTGCTTCACGTTTCTCGAGGTAAACATTCAATTATAATCTGTTTTGAGGAAAAATGTAAAAAAATTCAATTTAAAATCAGTAATGAGATTATAAAATTGTTTAAGGCAAGTAATTATATTGTCTAAGGCATGAGTGACTAGAAATGAGCTTTCTTGTCAATGGATGGCTTTTGCTTCACGTTTCTCGAGGTAAACTTTCATTTATAACCTTTCTTAACAAAAACGTAAAAAAATTCAACTTAAAATCAATAATGAGATTATAAAACGATTTAAAGCGAGTAATAAGTAGTAAGGCTTTGAAAGGCATAGGTGACTATAAATGGACTTTTCTTGTCAACTGATAGCTTTGGCTTCGCGTTTCTCGAGGTAAACATTTATTTATAACCTTTCTTAACCGAAAACATAAAAAAATTCAACTTAAAATCTATAATAAGATTATAAAACCATTTAAAGCGAGTAATAAGACTTTCAATGGCATAGGTGACTATAAATGAACTTTTCTTGTCAATGGATGGCTTTTGCTTTGCGTTTGTCAAGGTAAACATTTATTTATAACCTTTCTTAACCGAAAACATAAAAAAATTCAACTTAAAATCAATAATGAGATTATAAAACCATTTAAAGCGAGTAATAAGGCTTTGAAAGGCATAGGTGACTATAAATGGACTTTTCTTGTCAATGGATGGCTTTGGCTTCGTGTTTCTCGAGGCAAACCTTTACTTATAACCTTTCTTAACCGAAAACATAAAAAAATTCAACTTAAAATCTACAATAAGATTAGAAAACCATTTAAAGCGAGTAATAAGGCTTTCAATGGCATAGGTGACTATAAATGGACTTTTCTTATCAATGGATGGCTTTTGCTTTGCGTTTCTCAAGGTAAACATTTATTTATAACCTTTCTTAACCAAAAACATAAAAAAATTCAACTTGAAATCAATAATGAGATTATAAAACCATTTAAAGCGAGTACTAACGCTTTCAAAGGTATAAGTGACTATAAATGGACTTTACTTGTCAATGGAAGGCTTTCGCTTTGCGTTTCTTAAGGTAAACATTTATTTATAACCTTTCTCAGCAGAAAACATTGAAGATTTCAACCTAAAATCAATAATGAGATTATAAAACCATTTAAAAGCGAGTTATAAGGCTTTCAAAGGCATACGTGACGATAAATGGACTTTTCTTGTCCATGGATGGCTTTGGATTTACGTTTCTCGAGGTGAACATTTATTTATAACCTTTCTAAACCAAAAACATAAAAAAATTCAGCTTAAAATCAATAATGAGATTATAAAACCAGTTAAAGCGAGTAATAAGGCTTTGAAAGGCATAAGTGACTATAAATGGACTTTTCTTGTTAACGGATGGCTTTTGCTTTGCGTTTCTCGAGGTAAACATTTATTTATAACCTTTGTTATCCGAAAACATAAAAACATTGAACTTAAAATCTATAATAAGATTATAAAACCATTTAAAGCGAGTAATAAGGCTTTCAATAGCATAGGTGACTATAAATGGACTTTTCTTGTCAATGGATGGCTTTTGCTTTGCGTTTCTCAAGGTAAACATTTATTTATAACCTTTCTTAACTGAAAACATAAAAAAATTCAACTTCAAATCAATAATGAGATTATAAAACAATTTAAAGCGAGTTCTAAGGCTTTCAAAGGTATAGGTGACTATAAATAAGCTTTTCTTGTCAATGGATGGATTTTGCTTTACGTTTCTCGAGGTAAACATTTATTTATAACCTTTCTTAACCGAAAACATAAAAAAATTCAACTTCAAATCTATAATAAGATTATAAAACCATTTAAAGCGAGTAATAAGGCTTTCAATGGCATAGGTGACTATAAATGGACTTTTCTTGTCAATGGATGGCTTTTGCTTTGCGTTTCTCAAGGTAAACATTTATTTATAACCTTTCTTAACTGAAAACATAAAAAAATTCAACTTAAAATCAATAATGAGATTATAAAACCATTTAAAGCGAGTACTAAGGCTTTCAAAGGTATAGGTGACTATAAATGCACTTTTCTTGTCGATGGATGGCTTTTGCTTTGCATTTCTTGAGGTAAAAATTTATTTATAACCTTTCTTAACCGAAAACATAAAACAATTCAACTTAAAATCTATAATAAGATTATAAAACCATTTAAAGCGAGTACTAAGGCTTTCAAATGCATAAGTGGCTATAAATGGACTTTTCTTGTCAATGGATGGCTTTTGCTTCACGTTTCTCGAGGTAAACATTCAATTATAATCTGCTTTATGAAAAATATAAAAAAATTCAATTTAAAATCAGTAATGAGATTATAAAACTGTTTAAGGCAAGTAATTAAGTTGGCTAAGGCATGAGTGACTATAAATGAGCTTTCTCGTGAATAGATGGCTTTCGCTTTATGTTTCTCGAGGTAGACATTCATTTATAACCTTTCTTAACAAAAACGTAAAAAAATTCAACTTAAAATCAATAATGAGATTATAAAACCATTTAGAGCGAATAATAAGGCTTTCAACGGCATAAGTGACTATAAATGGATTTTTCTTGTTAGTGGATGGCTTTTGCTTTGCGTTTCTCAAGGTAAACATTTCTTTATAACCTTTCTTAACTGAAAACATAAAAAAATTCAACTTAAAATCAATAATGAGATTATAAAACTATTTAAAGCGAGTACTAAGGCTTTCAAAGGTATAGGTGACTATAAATGCACTTTTCTTGTCAATGGATGGCTTTTGCTTTGCGTTTCTCGAGGTCAACATTTATTTATAACCTTTCTTAACCGAAAACATAAAAAAATTCAACTTAAAATCTATAATAAGATTATAAAACCATTTAAAGCGAGTAATAAGGCTTTCAATGGCATAGGTGACTATAAATGGACTTTTCTTGTCAATGGATGGCTTTTGCTTCGCGTTTCTCAAGGTAAACATTTATTTATAACCTTTCTTACCCGAAAACATAAACAAATTCAACTTAAAATCAATAATGAAATTATAAAACCATTTAAAGCGAGTAATAAGGCTTTCAAAGGTATAGGTGATTATAAATGGACATTTCTTGTCAATGGATGGCTTTTGCTTCGCGTTTCTCGAGGTAAACATTTATTTATAACCTTTCTTAACTAAAAACATAAAAACAATCAACTAAAAATCAATACTCAGATTATAAAACCACTTAAAGCGTGTATTAAGGCATTCAAAGGCATAAGTGGCTATAAATAGACTTTTCTTGTCAATGGATGGCTTTTTCTTCACGTTTCTCGAGGTAAACATTCAATTATAATCTGTTTTATGAAAAATGTAAAAAAATTCAATTTAAAATCAGTAATGGGATTATAAAACTGTTTAAGGCAAGTAATTAAGTTGTCTAAGGCATGAGTGACTATAAATAAGCTTTCTTGTCAATGGATGGCTTTCGCTTCATGTTTCTCGAGGTAAACATTCATTTATAACCTTTCTTAACTGAAAACATAAAAATATTCAACCTAAAATCAATAATGAGATTATAAAACCATTTAAAGCGAATAATGAGGCTTTCAACGGCATAGGTGATTATAAATGGACTTTTCTTGTCAATGGAAGGGTTTGGATTTACGTTTCTCGAGGTAAACATTTAGTTATAACCTTTCTAAACCAAAAACATAAAAAAATTCAACTTAAAATCAATAATGAGATTATAAAACCATTTAAAGCGTGTATTAAGGCATTCAAAGGCATAAGTGGCTATAAATAGACTTTTCTTGTCAATGGATGGCTTTTTCTTCACGTTTCTCGAGGTAAACATTCAATTATAATCTGTTTTATGAAAAATGTAAAAAAATTCAATTTAAAATCAGTAATGGGATTATAAAACTGTTTAAGGCAAGTAATTAAGTTGTCTAAGGCATGAGTGACTATAAATAAGCCATCTTGTCAATGGATGGCTTTCGCTTCATGTTTCTCGAGGTAAACAATCATTTATAACCTTTCTTAACAAAATCGTAAAAAAATTCAACTTAAAATCAATAATGAGATTATAAAACCATTTAAAGTGAATAGTAAGGCTTTCAACGGCATAGGTGATTATAAATGGACTTTTCTTGTCAATGGATGGCTTTGGATTTACGTTTCTCGAGGTAAACATTTATTTATAACCTTTCTCAGCCGAAAACATAGAAAAATTCCACCTAAAATCAATAATGAGATTATAAAACCATTTAAAGCGAGTAATAAGGCTTTCAAAGGCATAAGTGGCTATAATGGACTTTTCTTGTCAATGGATGGCTTTTTCTTCACGTTTCTCAAGGTAAACATTCAATTATAATCTGTTTTATGAAAAATGTAAAAAAATTCAATTTAAAATCAGTAATGGGAATATAAAACTGTTTAAGGCAAGTAATTAAGTTGTCTAAGGCATGAGTGACTATAAATAAGCTTTCATGTCAATGGATGGCTTTCGCTTCATGTTTCTCGAGGTAAACATTCATTTATAACCATTCTTAACAAAATCCTAAAAAAATTCAACTTAAAATCAATAATGAGATTATAAAACCATTTAAAGCGAATAATAAGGCTTTCAACGGCATAGGTGATTATAAATGGACTTTTCTTGTCAATGGATGGCTTTGGATTTACGTTTCTCGAGGTAAATATTTATTTATAACCTTTCTAAACCAAAAACATAAAAAAATTCAACTTAAAATCAATAATGAGATTATAAAACCATTTAAAGCGAGTAGTAAGGCTTTGAAAGGTATAGGTGACTATAAATGGACTTTTCTTCTCAATGGATGGCTTTGGCTTTGCGTTTCTCGAGGTAAACATTTACTTTTAACCTTTCTTAACCGAAAACATAAAAAAATTCAACTTAAAATCCATAATAAGATTATAAAACCATTTAAAGCGAGTAATAAGGCTTTCAATGGCATAGGTGACTATAAATGGACTTTTCTTGTCAATGGATGGCTTTCGCTTTGCGTTTCTCAAGGTAAACATTTATTTATAACCTTTCTTAACCACAAATATAAAAAAATTCAACTGAAAATCAATACTAAGATTAAAAAACCACTTAAAGCGAGTATTAAGGCATTCAAAGGTATAGGTGACTATAAATGGACTTTACTTGTCAATGGAAGGCTTTTGCTTTGCGTTTCTTAAGGTAAACATTTATTTATAAGCTTTCTCAACTGAAAACATTGAAAAAGTCAATCTAAAATCAATAATGAGATTATAAAACCATTTAAAGCGAGTAATAAGGCTTTCAAAGGCATAAGTGGCTATAAATGAACTTTTCTTGTCAATGGATGGCTTTTTCTTCACGTTCCTCGAGGTAAACATTCAATTATAATCTGTTTTATGAAAAATATAAAAAAATTCAATTTAAAATCAATAATGGGATTATAAAACTGTTTAAGGCAAGTAATTAAGTTGTCTAAGACTGTTTAAGGCAAGTAATTAAGTTGTCTAAGGCATGAGTGACTATAAATAAGCCATCTTGTCAATGGATGGCTTTCGCTTCAGGTTTCTCGAGGTAAACAATCATTTATAACCTTTCTTAACAAAATCGTAAAAAAATTCAACTTAAAATCAATAATGAGATTATAAAACCATTTAAAGCGAATAATAAGGCTTTCAACGGCATAGGTGATTATAAATGGACTTTTCTTCTCAATGGATGGCTTTGGATTTACGTTTCTCAAGGTAAACATTTATTTATAACCTTTCTCAGCCGAAAACATAGAAAAATTCCACCTAAAATCAATAATGAGATTATAAAACCATTTAAAGCGAGTAATAAGGCTTTCAAAGGCATAAGTGGCTATAAATGGACTTTTCTTGTCAATGGATGGCTTTTTCTTCACGTTTCTCAAGGTAAACAATCAATTATAATCTGTTTTATGAAAAATGTAAAAAAATTCAATTTAAAATCAGTAATGGGATTATAAAACTGTTTAAGGCAAGTAATTAAGTTGTCTAAAGCATGAGTGACTATAAATAAGCTTTCTTGTCAATGGATGGCTTTCGCTTCATGTTTCTCGAGGTAAACATTCATTTATAACCATTCTTAACAAAATCCTAAAAAAATTCAACTTAAAATCAATAATGAGATTATAAAACCATTTAAAGCGAGTAGTAAGGCTTTGAAAGGTATAGGTGACTATAAATGGACTTTTCTTCTCAATGGATGGCTTTGGCTTCGCGTTTCTCGAGGTAAACATTTACTTACAACCTTTCTTGACCGAAAACATAAAAAAATTCAACTTAAAATCCATAATAAGATTATAAAACCATTTAAAGCGAGTAATAAGGCTTTCAATGGCATAGGTGACTATAAATGGACTTTTCTTGTCAATGGATGGCTTTCGCTTTGCGTTTCTCAAGGTAAACATTTATTTATAACCTTTCTTAACCACAAATATAAAAAAATTCAACTGAAAATCAATACTAAGATTATAAAACCACTTAAAGCGAGTATTAAGGCATTCAAAGGTATAGGTGACTATAAATGGACTTTACTTGTCAATGGAAGGCTTTTGCTTTGCGTTTCTTAAGGTAAACATTTATTTATAAGCTTTCTCAACTGAAAACATTGAAAAATTCAATCTAAAATCAATAATGAGATTATAAAACCATTTAAAGCGAGTAATAAGGCTTTCAAAGGCATAAGTGGCTATAAATGGACTTTTCTTGTCAATGGATGGCTTTTTCTTCACGTTTCTCGAGGTAACCATTCAATTATAATCTGTTTTATGAAAAATATAAAAAAATTCAATTTAAAATCAATAATGGGATTATAAAACTGTTTAAGGCAAGTAATTAAGTTGTTTAAGGCATGAGCGACTATAAATAAGCCTTCTTGTCAATGGATGGCTTTCGCTTCATGTTTCTCGAGGTAAACATTCATTTATAACCTTTCTTAACAAAATCGTAAAAAAATTCAATTTAAAATCAATAATGAGATTATAAACCCATTTAAAGCGAGTAATAAGGCTTTGAAAGGCATTGGTGACTATAAATGGACTTTTCTTGTCAATGGATGTCTTTGGCTTTGCGTTTCACGAGGTAAACATTTATTTATAACCTTTCTTAACCGAAAACATAAAAAAATTCAACTTAAAATCTACAATGAGATTATTAAACCATTTAAAGCGAGTAATAAGGCTTTCAATGGCAGAGGTGACTATAAATGGACCTATCTTGTCAATGGATGGCTTTTGCTTTGCGTTTCTCGAGGTAAATATTTATTTATAACCTTTCTTAACCGAAAACATAAAAAAAATCAACTTAAAATCTATAATAAGATTATAAAACCATTTAAAACAAGTAATAAGGCTTTCAATGGCATAGGTCACTATAAATTGACTTTTCTTGTCAGTGGATAGCTTTGAATTTTCGTTTCTCGAGGTAAACATTTATTTATAACCTTTCTAAACCAAAAACATAAAAAAATTCAGCTTAAAATCAATAATGAGATTATAAAACCATTTAAACCGATTAATAAGGCTTTGAAAGGCATAGGTGACTATAAATGGACTTATCTTGTCAATGGATGGCTTTCGCTTCGCGTTTCTTGAGGTAAATATTTATTTATAACCTTTCTTAACCGAACACATAAAAAAATTCAACTTAAAATCTATAATAAGATTATAAAACCATTTAAAGCGAGTAATAAGGCTTTCAATGGCATAGGTGACTATAAATGGACTTTTCTTGTTAATGGATGGCTTTTTCTTTGCGTTTGTCAAGGTAAACATTTATTTATAACCTTTCTTAACCAAAAACATAAAAAAATTCAACTTAAAATCAATAATGAGATTATAAAACCATTTAAAGCGAATAACAAGGCTTTCAACGACATTGGTGACTATAAATGGATTTTTCTTGTCAATGGATGGCTTTTGCTTTGCGTTTCTCGAGGTTAACATTTATTTATGACCTTTCTTAACCGAAAACATAAAAAAATTCAACTTAAAATTTATAATAAGATTATAAAACCATTTAAAGCGAGTAATAAGGCTTTCAATGGCATAGGTGACTATAAATGGACTTTTCTTGTCAACGAATGGCTTTGAATTTTCGTTTCTCGAGGTGAACATTTATTTATAACCTTTCTAAACCAAAAACATAAAAAAATTCAGCTTAAAATCAATAATGAGATTATAAAACCATTTAAAGCTAGTAATAAGGCTTTGAAAGGCATAGGTGACTATAAATGGACTTCTCTTGTCAAAGGATGGCTTTCGCTTCGCGTTTCTTGAGGTAAATATTTATTTATAACCTTTCTTAACCGAACACATAAAAATATTCAACTTAAAATCTATAATAAGATTATAAAACCATTTAAAGCGAGTAATAAGGCTTTCAATGGCATAGGTGACTATAAATGGACTTTTCTTGTTAATGGATGGCTTTTGCTTTGCGTTTGCCAAGGTAAACATTTATTTATAACCTTTCTTAACCGAAAACATAAAAAAATTCAACTTAAAATCAATAATGAGATTATAAAACCATTTAAAGCGAATAGCAAGGCTTTCAACGACATTGGTGACTACAAATGGACTTTTCTTGTCAAAGGATGGCTTTTGCTTTACGTTTCTCGAGGTAAACATTTATTTATAACCTTTCTTAACCGAAAACATAAAAGAATTCAACTTAAAATCTATAATAAGATTATAAAACCATTTAAAGCGAGTAATAAGGCTCTCAATGGCATAGGTGACGTTAAATGGACTTTTCTTGTCAATGGATGGCTTTTGCTTTGCGTTTCTCAAGGTAAACATTTATTTATAACCTTTCTTAACTGAAAACATAAAAAAATTCAACTTAAAATCAATAATGAGATTATAAAACCATTTAAAGCGAATAGTAATGCTTTCAACGGCATAGGTGACTATAAATGGACTTTTCTTATCAATGGATGGCTTTTGCTTTGCGTTTCTCAAGGTAAACATTTATTTATAACCTTTCGTAACCGAAAATATAAAAAAATCCAACTTAAAATCAATAATGAGATTATAAAACCATTTAACGCGAGTACTAAGGCTTTCAAAGGTATAGGTGACTATAAATGCACTTTTCTTGTCAATGGATGGCTTTTGCTTTGCGTTTCTCGAGGTAAACATTTATTTATAACTTTTCTTAACCAAAAACATAAAAAAATTCAACTTAAAATCTATAATAAGATTATAAAACCATTTAAAGCGAGTAATAAGGCTTTCAATGGCATAGGTGACTTTAAATGGACTTTTCTTGTCAATGGATGGCTTTTGCTTTGCGTTTCTCAAGGTAAACATTTATTTATAACCTTTCTTAACGGAAAACATAAAAAATTCAACTTAAAATCAATAATGAGATTATAAAACTATTTAAAGCGAGTACTAAGGCTTTCACAGGTATAGGTGACTATAAATGCACTTTTCTTGTCAATGGATGGCTTTTGCTTTGCGTTTCTCAAGGTAAACATTTATTTATAACCTTTCTTAACCGAAAACATAAAAAAATTCAACTTAAAATCTATAATCAAATTATAAAACCATTTAAAGCGAGTAATAAGGCTTTGAAAGGCATAGGTGACTATAAATGGACTTTTCTTGTCAATGGATGGCTTTGGCTTCGCGTTTGTTGAGGTAAACATTTTTTTATAACCTTTCTTAACCGAAAACATAAAAAAATTCAACTTAATATCAATAATGAGATTATAAAACCATTTCAAGCGAGTAATAAGGCTTTCAAAGGCGTAGGTGACTATAAATGGACTTTTCTTTTCAATGGATGGCTTTGGCTTCGCGTTTCTCGAGGTAAACATTTATTTATAACCTTTGTTAACCGAAAACATAAAAAAATTCAATTTAAAATCAATAATACGATTATAAAACCATTTAAAGCGAGTAGTAAGGCTTTCAAAGGTATAGGTGACTATAAATGCACTTTTCTTGTCAATGGACGGCTTCGGCTTTGCGTTTCTCAAGGTAAACATGTATTTATAACCTTTCTTAACGGAAAACATAAAAAAATTCAACTGAAAATCAATACTAAGATTATAAAACCACTTAAAGCGAGTATTAAGGCATTCAAAGGTATCGGTGACTATAAATGGACTTTACTTGTCAATGGAAGGCATTCGCTTTGCGTTTCTTAAGGTAAACATTTATTTATAACCTTTCCCAACAGAAAGCATTGAAATATTCAACCTAAAATCAATAATGAGATTATAAAACCATTTAAAGCGAGTAATAAAGCTTTCAAAGGCATACGTGGCGATAAATGGACTTTTCTTGTCAATGGATGGCTTTTGCTTCGCGTTTCTCGAGGTAAACATTTATTTATAACCTTTCTCAACTGGAAACATAGAAAAATTCAACCTAAAATCAATAATGAGATTATAAAACCATTTAAAGCGGGTAATAAGGCTTTCAAAGGCATAAGTGGCTATAAATGGACTTTTCTTGTCAATGGATGGCTTTTGCTTCACGTTTCTCGAGGTAAACATTCAATTATAATCTGTTTTAGGAACAATGTAAAAAAATTCAATTTAAAATCAGTAATGAGATTATAAAACTGTTTAAGGCAAGTAATTATGATGTCTAAGGCATGAGTGACTAGAAATGAGTTTTCTTGTCAATGGATGGCTTTCGCTTCACGTTTCTCGAGGTAAACATTCATTTATAACCTTTCTTAACAAAAACATAAAAAAATTCAACTTAAAATCAATAATGAGATTATAAAACCATTTAAAGCGAGTAGTAAGGCTTTCAATGGCATAGGTGACTATAAATGGACCTATCTTGTCAATGGATGGCTTTGGCTTTGCGTTTCTCGAGGTAAACATTTATTTATAACATTTCTTAACCAAAAACATAAAAAAATTCAACTTAAAATCTATAATAAGATTATAAAACCATTTAAATCGAGTAATAAGGCTTTCAATGGCATAGGTGACTATAAATGGACTTTTCTTGTCAATGGATGGCTTTGGATTTTCGTTTCTCGAGGTAAACATTTATTTATAACCTTTCTAAACAAAAAACATAAAAAAATTCAGCTTAAAATCAATAATGAGATTATACAACCATTTTAAGCGAGTAATAAGGCTTTGAAAGACATAGGTGACTATAAATGGGCTTTTCTTGTCAATGGATGGCTTTCGCTTCGTGTTTCTTGAGGTAAATATTTATTTGTAACCTTTCTTAACCGAAAACATAAAAAAATTCAACTTAAAATCTATAATAAGATTATAAAACCATTTAAAGCGAGTAATAAGGCTTTCAATGGCATAGGTGACTATAAATGGACTTTTCTTGTTAATGGATGGCTTTTTCTTTGCGTTTCTCAAGGTAAACATTTATTTATAACCTTTCTTAACCGAAAACATAAAAAAATTCAACTTAAAATCAATAATGAGATTAGCAAGGCTTTCAACGACATAGGTGACTATAAATGGACTTTTCTTGTCAATGGATGGCTTTTGCTTTGCGTTTCTCGAGGTAAACATTTATTTATAACCTTTCTTAACCGAAAACATAAAAAAATTGAACTTAAAATCTATAATAAGATTAGAAAACCATTTAAAGCGAGTAATAAGGCTTTCAATGGCATAGGTGACTATAAATGGACTTTTCCTGTCAATGGATGGCTTTTGCTTTGCGTTTCTCAAGGTAAACATTTATTTATAACCTTTCTTAACCGAAAACATAAAAAAATTCAACTTAAAATCAATAATGAGATTATAAAACCATTTAAAGCGAATAGTAAGGCTTTCAACGGCATAGGTGACTATAAATGGACTTTTCTTGTCAATGGATGGCTTTTGCTTTGCGTTTCTCAAGGTAAACATTTATTTATAACCTTTCTTAACCGAACACATAAAAAAATCCAACTTAAAATCAATAATGAGATTATAAAACCATTTAAAGCGAGTACTAAGGCTTTCAAAGGTATAGGTGACTATAAATGCACTTTTCTTGTCAATGGATGGCTTTTGCTTTGCATTTCTCGAGGTAAACATTTATTTATAACCTTTCTTAACTGAAAACATAAAAAAATTCAACTTAAAATCAATAATGAGATTATAAAACCATTTAAAGCGACTACTAAGGCTTTCACAGGTATAGGTGACTATAAATGCACTTTTCTTGTCAATGGATGGCTTTTGCTTTGCGTTTCTCGAGGTAAACATTTATTTATAACCTTTCTTAACCGAAAACATAAAAAAATTGAACTTAAAATCTATAATAAGATTATAAAACCATTTAAAGCGAGTAATAAGGCTTTCAATGGCATAAGTGACTATAAATGTACTTTTCTTGTCAATGGATGGCTTTTGCTTTGCGTTTCTCAAGGTAAACATTTATTTATAACCTTTCTTAACCGAAAACATAAAAAAATTCAACTTAAAATCAATAATGAGATTATAAAACCATTTAAAGCGAATAGTAAGGCTTTCAACGGCGTAGGTGACTATAAATGGACTTTTCTTGTCAATGGATGGCTTTTGCTTTGCGTTTCTCAAGGTAAACATTTATTTATAACCTTTCTTAACCGAACACATAAAAAAATCCAACTTAAAATCAATAATGAGATTATAAAACCATTTAAAGCGAGTAATAAGGCTTTCAATGGCATAGGTGACTATAAATGGACTTTTCTTGTCAATGAATGGCTTTTGCTTAGCGTTTCTCAAGGTAAACATTTATTTATAACCTTTCCTAACCGAAAACATAAAAAAATTCAACTTAAAATCAATAATGAGATTATAAAACCATTTAAAGCGAGTAATAAGGCTTTGAAAGGGGTAGGTGACTATAAATGGACTTTTATTGTCAATGGATGGCTTTTGCTTTGCGTTTCTCGAGGTAAAAATTTATTTACAACCTTTGTTAACCGAAAACATAAAAAAATTCAATTTAACATCAATAATGTGATTATAAAACTATTTAAATCGAGTAATAAGGCTTTGAAAGGCATAGGTGACTATAAATGGACTTTTCTTGTCAATGGATGACTTTTGCTTCGCGTTTCTCGAGGTAAACATTTATTTATAACCTTTCTTATTTGAAAACATAAAAAAATTCAATTTAAAATCAATAATGAGATTATAAAACCATTTAAAGCGAGTAATAAGGCTTTCAAAGGCATAAGTGACTATAAATGGACTTTTCTTGTCAATGGATGGCTTTTGCTTCGTGTTTCTCGAGGTAAACATTTGTTTATAATCTTTCTTAACTAAAAACATAAAAAAATTCAACTTAAAATCAATACTAAGATTATAAAACCACTTAAAGCGAGTATTAAGGTATTCAAAGGCATAGGTGACTATAAATGGACTTTAGTTGTCAATGGAAAGCTTTCTCTTTGCGTTTCTTAAGGTAAACATTTATTTATAACCTTTCTCAACCGAATACATAGAAAAATTCCACCTAAAATGAATAATGAGATTATAAAACCATTTAAAGCGAGTAATAAGGCTTTCGAAGGGATAAGTGGCTATAAATGGACTTTTCTTGTCAATGGATGGCTTTTGCTTCACGCTTCTCGAGGTAAACATTCAATTATAATCTTTTTTATGAAAAATGTAAAAAAATTCAATTTAAAATCAGTAATGAGATTGTAAAACTGTTTAAGTCAAGTAATTAAGTTGTCTAAGGCATGAGTGACTATAAATGAGCTTTCTCGTGAATAGATGGCTTTCGCTTCATGTTTCTCGAGGTAAACATTCATTTATAACCTTTCTTAACAAAATCGTAAAAAAATTCAACTTAAAATCAATAATGAGATTATAAAACCATTTAAAGCGAATAATAAGGCTTTCAACGGCATAGGTGCTTATAAATGGACTTTTCTTGTCAATGGATGGCTTTGGATTTACGTTTTTCGAGGTAAACATTTATTTATAACCTTTCTCAACCGAAAACATAGAAAAATTCCACCTAAAATCAATAATGAGATTATAAAACAATTTAAAGCGAGTAATAAGGCTTTCAAAGGCATAAGTGGCTATAAATGGACTTTTCTTGTCAATGGATGGCTTTTTCTTCACGTTTCTTGAGGTAAACATTCAATTATAATCTGTTTTATGAAAAATGTAAAAAAATTCAATTTAAAATCAGTAATGGGATTATAAAACTGTTTAAGGCAAGTAATTAAGTTGTCTAAGGCATGAGTGACTATAAATAAGCTTTCTTGTCAATGGACGGCTTTCGCTTCATGTTTCTCAAGGTAAACATTCATTTATAACCATTCTTAACAAAATCGTAAAAATATTCAACTTAAAATCAATAATGAGATTATAAAACCATTTAAAGCGAATAATAAGGCTTTCAACGGCATAGGTGATTATAAATGGACTTTTCTTGTCAATGGATGGCTTTGGATTTACGTTTCTCGAGGTAAACATTTATTTATAACCTTTTCTAAACCAAAAACATAAAAAAATTCAACTTAAAATCAATAATGAGATTATAAAACCATTTAAAGCGAGTAGTAAGGCTTTGAAAGGCATAGGTGACTATAAATGGACTTTTCTTGTCAATGGATGGCTTTGGCTTCGCGTTTCTCGAGGTAAACATTTACTTATAACCTTTCTTAACCAAAAACATAAAAAAATTCAACTTAAAATCCATAATAAGATTATAAAACCATTTAAAGCGAGTAATAAGGCTTTCAATGGCATAGGTAACTATAAATGGACTTTTCTTGTCAATGGATGGCTTTTGCTTTGCGTTTCTCAAGGTAAACATTTATTTATAACCTTCCTTAACTGAAAACATAAAAATATTCAACTTAAAATCAATAATGAGATTATAAAACCATTTAAAGCGAGTACTAAGGCTTTCAAAGGTATAGGTGACTATAAATGAGCTTTTCTTGTCAATGGATGGCTTTGGCTTTCTGTTTCTCAAGGTAAACATTTATTTATAACCTTTCTTAACCAAAAATATAAAAAAATTCAACTGAAAATCAATACTAAGATTATAAAACCACTTAAAGCGAGTATTAAGGCATTCAAAGGTATAGGTGACAATAAATGGACTTTACTTGTCAATGGAAGGCTTTGCTTTGCGTTTCTTAAGGTAAACATTTATTTATAAGCTTTCTCAACTGAAAACATTGAAAAATTCAATCTAAAATCAATAATGAGATTATAAAACCATTTAAAGCGAGTAATAAGGCTTTCAAAGGCATAAGTGGCGATAAATGGACTTTTCTTGTCAATGGATGGCTTTTGCTTCACGTTTCTCAAGGTAAACATTCAATTATAATCTGTTTTAGGAACAATGTAAAAAAATTCAATTTAAAATCAGTAATGAGATTATAAAACTGTTTAAGGCAAGTAATTATGATGTCTAAGGCATGAGTGACTAGAAATGAGCTTTCTTGTCAATGGATGGCTTTCGCTTCACGTTTCTCGAGGTAAACATTCATTTATAACCTTTCTTAACAAAAACATAAAAAAATTCAACTTAAAATCAATAATGAGATTATAAAACCATTTAAAGCGAGTAATAAGGCTTTGAAAGGTATAGGTGACTATAAATGGACTTTTCTTGTCAATGGATGGCTTTGGCTTTGCGTTTCACGAGGTAAACATTTATTTATAACCTTTCTTAACCGAAAACATAAAAAAATTGAACTTAAAATCTACAATGAGATTATTAAACCATTTAAAGCGAGTAATAAGGCTTTCAATGGCATAGGTGACTATAAATGGACCTATCTTGTCAATGGATGGCTTTTGCTTTGCGTTTCTCGAGGTAAACATTGAATTATAACCTTTCTTAACCGAAAACATAAAAAAATTCAACTTAAAATCTATAATAAAATTATAAAACCATTTAAATCGAGTAATAAGGCTTTCAATGGCATAGGTGACTATAAATGGACTTTTCTTGTCAATGGATGGCTTTGGATTTTCGTTTCTCGAGGTAAGCATTTATTTATAACCTTTCTAAACCAAAAAAATAAAAAAATTCAGGTTAAAATCAATAATGAGATTATAAAACTATTTAAAGCGAGTAATAAGGCTTTGAAAGGCATAGGTGACTATAAATGGGCTTTTCTTGTCAATAGATTGCTTTCGCTTCGCGTTTCTTGAGGTAAATATTTATTTATAACCTTTCTTAACCGAAAACATAAAAAAATTCGACTTTAAATCTATAATAAGATTATAAAACCATTTAAAGCGAGTAATAAGGCTTTCAATGGCTTAGGTGACTATAAATGGACTTTTCTTGTTAATGGATGGCTTTTGCTTTGTGTTTCTCAAGGTAAACATTTATTTATAACCTTTCTTAACCGAAAACATAAAAAAATTCAACTTAAAATTAATAATGAGATTATAAAACCATTTAAAGCGAATAGCAAGGCTTTCAACGACAGTGGTGACTATAAATGGACTTTTCTTGCCAATGGATGGCTTTTGCTTTGCGTTTCTTGAGGTAAACACTTATTTATAACCTTTCTTAATCGAAAACATAAAAAAATTCAACTTAAAATCTATAATAAGATTATAAAACCATTTAAAGCGAGTAATAAGGCTTTCAATGGCATAGGTGACTATAAATGGACTTTTCTTGTCAATGGATGGCTTTTGCTTTGCGTTTCTCAAGGTAAACATTTATTTATAACCTTTCTTAACCGAAAACATAAAAAAATTCAACTTAAAATTAATAATGAGATTATAAAACCATTTAAGGCGAATAGTAAGGCTTTCAACGGCATAGGTGACTATAAATGGACTTTTCTTGTCAATGGATGGCTTTTGCTTTGCGTTTCTCAAGGTAAACATTTATTTATAACCTTTCTTAACCGAAAACATAAAAAAATCCAATTTAAAATCAATAATGAGATTATAAAACCATTTAAAGCGAGTACTAAGGCTTTCAAAGGTGTAGGTGACTATAAATGCACTTTTCTTGTCAATGGATGGCTTTTGCTTTGCGTTTCTCGAGGTAAAAATTTATTTATAACCTTTCTTTACCAAAAACATAAACAAATTCAACTTAAAATCTATAATAAGATTATAAAACCATTTAAAGCGAGTAATAAGGCTTTCAATGGCATAGGTGACTATAAATGGACTTTTCTTATCAATGGATGGCTTTTGCTTTGCGTTTCTCAAGGTAAACATTAATTTATAACCTTTCTTAACTGAAAACATAAAAAAATTCAACTTAAAATCAATAATGAGATTATAAAACCATTCAAAGCG
Organism: Theobroma cacao; assembly: GCF_053813885.1. Taxonomy (NCBI): domain Eukaryota; kingdom Viridiplantae; phylum Streptophyta; class Magnoliopsida; order Malvales; family Malvaceae; genus Theobroma; species Theobroma cacao. The sequence goes on along the minus strand of NC_142642.1, from coordinate 17,151,755 downwards.
AGTACTAAGGCTTTCACAGGTATAGGTGACAATAAATGCACTTTTCTTGTCAATGGATGGCTTTTGCTTTGCGTTTCTCGAGGTAAACATTTATTTATAACCTTTCTTAACCGAAAACATAAATAAATTCAACTTAAAATCTTTAATCAGATTATAAAACCATTTAAAGCGAGTAATAAGGCTTTCAATTGCATAGGTGACTATAAATGGACTTTTCTTGTCAATGGATGGCTTTTGCTTTACGTTTCTCAAGGTAAACATTTATTTATAACCTTTCTTAACCGAAAACATAAAAAAATCCAACTTAAAATCAATAATGAGATTATAAAACCATTTAAAGCGAGTACTAAGGCTTTCAAAGGTATAGGTGACTATAAATGAACTTTTCTTGTCAATGGATAGCTTTTGCTTTGCGTTTCTCGAGGTAAACATTTATTTATAACCTTTCTTAACCAAAAACATAAAAAAATTCAACTTAAAATCTATAATAAGATTATAAAACCATTTAAAGCGAGTAATAAGGCTTTCAATGGCATAGGTGACTATAAATGGACTTTTCTTATCAATGGATGGCTTTTGCTTTGCGTTTCTCAAGGTAAACATTTATTTATAACCTTTCTTAACTGAAAACATAAAAATATTCAACTTAAAATCAATAATGAGATTATAAAATCATTTAAAGCGAGTACTAAGGCTTTCACAGGTATAGGTGACTATAAATGCACTTTTCTTGTCAGTGGATGGCTTTTGCTTTGCGTTTCTCGAGGTAAACATTTATTTATAACCTTTTTTAACCGAAAACATAAATAAATTCAACTTAAAATCTATAATCAGATTATAAAACCATTGAAAGCGAGTAATAAGGCTTTTAATAGCATAGGTGACTATAAATGGACTTTTCTTGTCAATGGATGGCTTTTGCTTTGCGTTTCTCGAGGTAAACACTTATTTATAACCTTTCTTAACCGAAAACATAAAAAAATTCAACTTAAAATCAATAATGAAATTATAGAACCATTTAAAGCGAGTAATAACACTTTGAAAGGCATAGGTGACTATAAATGGACTTTTCTTGTCAATGGATGGCTTTGGCTTCGCATTTCTTGAGGTAAACATTTATTTATAACCTTTCTTAACCGAAAACATAAAAAAATTCAACTTAAAATCAATAATGAGATTATAAAACCATTTAAAGCGAGTAATAAGGCTTTCAAAGGCGTAGGTGACTATAAATGGACTTTTCTTTTCAATGGATGGCTTTGGCTTCGCGTTTCTCGGGGTAAACATTTATTTATAACCTTTGTTAACCGAAAACATAAAAAAATTCAATTTAAAATCAATAATGCGATTATAAAACCATTTAAAGCGAGTAGTAAGGCTTTGAAAGGCATAGGTGACTATAAATGGACTTTTCTTGTCAATTGATGGCTTTGGCTTCGCGTTTCTCGAGGTAAACATTTATTTATAACCTTTCTTAACCGAAAACATAAAAAAATTCAACTTAAAACCTATAATAAGATTATAAAACCATTTAAAGCGAGTAATAAGGCTTTCAATGGCATAGGTGACTATAAATGGACTTTTCTTGTCATTGGATGGCTTTTGCTTTGCGTTTCTCAAGGTAAACATTTATTTATAACCTTTCTTAACCGAAAACATAAAAAAATTCAACTTAAAATCAATAATGAGATTATAAAACCATTTAAAGCGAGTACTAAGGCTTTCAAAGGTATAGGTGACTATAAATGCACTTTTCTTGTCAATGGATGGCTTCGGCTTTGCGTTTCTCAAGGTAAACATTTATTTATAACCTTTCCTAACGGAAAACATAAAAAAATTCAACTGAAAATCAATACTAAGATTATAAAACCACTTAAAGCGAGTATTAAGGCATTCAAAGGTATCAGTGACTATAAATGGACTTTTCTTTTCAATGGATGGCTTTGGATTTGTGTTTTTCAAGGTAAACATTTATTTATAACCTTTCTAAACCGAAAGCATAAAACAATTCAAATTAAAATCAATAATGAGATTATAAAACCATTTAAAGCGAGTTATAAGGCTTTGAAAGGCATAGGTGACTATAAATGGACTTTTCTTGTCAATAGATGGCTTTGGCTTCGCGTTTCTCGAAGTAAACATTTATTTATAACCTGTCTTAACCGAAAATATAAAAAAATTAAACTTAAAATCTATAATGAGATTATAAAACCATTTAAAGCGAGTAATAAGGCTTTCAATGGCATAGGTGACTATAAATGGACTTTTCTTGTCAATGAATGGCTTTTGCTTTGCGTTTCTCAAGGTAAACATTTATTTATAACCTTTCCTAACCGAAAACATAAAAAAATTCAAGTTAAAATCAATAATGAGATTATAAAACCATTTAAAGCGAGTAATAAGGCTTTGAAAGGCGTAGGTGACTATAAATGTACTTTTCTTGTCAATGGATGGCTTTTGCTTTGCGTTTCTCGAGGAAAAAATTTCTTTATAACCTTTGTTAACCGAAAACAAAAAAATTTAATTTAAAATCAATAATGCGATTATAAAACCATTTAAATCGAGTAATAAGGCTTTGAAAGGCATAGGTGACTATAAATGGACTTTTCTTGTCAATAGATGACTTTTGCTTCACATTTCTCGAGGTAAACATTTATTTATAACCTTTCTTAACCGAAAACATAAAAAAATTCAACTTCAAATCAATAATCAGATTACAAAACCATTTAAAGCGAGTAATAAGGCTTTCAAAGGTATAGGTGACTATAAATGTCACGACCCGGAACTCCCCATCGAGCCCGTGACAACCGCCGCGAAGCCTCGACAAACATTCTTCACCCCGAATGTCGATCGAAACCTCGCAAGGCTCTCGTATCAGCTTTCGCACTTCCCCGGTGAGCAATAGTTATCAAATAATCAAAATACGAAGGATTACAAATCATTTCCAAATCATAACATAACATATTGTTTTTTTTTTTTTTTTTGCTCACAGGGGCATTTTCGTCATTTTTATCGAAAGCCTCGAAACTTGCTAAAAATGTAGTAGCTAAGTCGAAAATATATATATAATGATTTAAAAAAAATTAAGTATCTAAAACGTTCATTTGAAAGCAAATTGTTGACAACTAGTACTATTCAAAAATAATAAATAAAATATTATATTTTCTCATAAAATAAATTTTTATAGAAATATTCGTAAATAATTTTTCGCACATGAAAGTAAAGTAAAAATTGTATGAATAGAAATACAGATAACCAAAATATAAGTTTTGATCTGCAATGACACGTGGGCTCCAATTGACCAAGAGGATGTAAGACTGTGAACTCTTACTTTCTATAATGTAGTTCCGAGCTTAGTTCTCGTCCTACTCGACTATCTACAAACTGTCCTGAGCCTGAAAAATGTATAGGAAGAAGGGGTGAGATTTTATAATCCCAGTGAGTAAACAGATACCATCTAAAGTATCTAAAGCCGAGTAAATGGAGACAATTAAAATAAGTCATCATACCGTAATTTCATTACCTTTCAGTTCATTTCAACCAAATAAAATCAATCCATATAAATCGAGTAATCAACTTGGCTTATGAATTTCTTAAAACTTTGGCTCGTGCCAAAACTCATACTCGGTGATACCTTGCGCAGGGCATCTAACCGAGTCCGCCAAGGCTATTAAAATTTTGTATACACTTAAAATATATTTTAGTTTGAGAAAAATACAGCCGTTCCTTGGCGTTGGCTGAGTTCCCCTTCACGTGGTGGTTTGGCGTGAAGTGAACCCTAAGCTTTACCCTAGGAGATACCCTACGCGCCTCTCCGTTCGAGGTAATAATATAATGGAGTTTACCGTGCCCCTCTAATAGGCTGGTCCACGGAACCCCCTCTGCAGTAAATAATTAATATATACTCCACCAATTTAATAAAATTCATTCTAGCATGACATGGCAATTTATCGCAATCTAGCCTCTCAAGGCTGAATACACAATACAAATAATTCTGACACCAAAATCAATTTAGCCATTCATGCTCATATATTGTCATAAGCCATTCAATTTAAAACCATAAATTTACCACACAAGCAGACAGTCTCCAATTACTCTATTTTCAAAACCAGTATTCGATTTTTCAGCAAATTTATAAAATCATTTTATAAAATCACAATTTCTCCTAAAACATAGCAATTTACCATTTAAACCCATTTTTCATAAAATCACACAGTTGTATAAAACTACTATAGATAATTAAGACGATAATAAGTTTACTCACTATGTCTAGAATGCAGACTTTTGAAACACTCTGTCTACTGGTCCTCGGATGCAATTTCCTTGCCTTTACTGGAGGACTCACCACCTTGACACAGTACAAAATCGAGAATTTCACTAAGTTGGTACTAAATCAAAATTAAACTAATTTGGACTACCAATGCATGATAGGGAATGCAAAAATGCACTGGTAACTATCTAAATCCGGTATTAGCCTAATTCGTCTTATCACCCGATTAAATTCCTAACGGGTTCGTTTAAACTCCAATTTAATTCTTTTCAGTTTCTATACCTCAATTGCACCCAAATTAACTTAATGTCCCTCAGTGTGATGCAAATTATCAGTCCCAACAGCAAATTACGAAAATACCCCTAGTGGGTAAAAATTCGTATTTTTGCTCCGAAAATTCTCATTATTTTTCTAGGCTCATAATTCATTATTCCTTAACCAATTCTCCTAGAATAAAATCAAACTCATCCTCACTCACTACATGGTAAATTCAGCCATTAATGGTTGGAGGAGAAAATAAATTATTTTCTTGTTGTTTTGTTTCTAAATATGCTAAACTAACTAAAAACACTAACATAAATTAAAATCAAATAAATCCAACAACTTTCTCTCTCCTAACCCATTTTTTCAGAATTGAATTCATCATGAAAACATGTAATTTAATCATGGAAAATAAAGAGAAATGCTTGGGAATAAGAAAACTCAAGCTTAATAGAAAAAAATCTCACCTTTTTCACTTAATTTCCTTGAAAATTCACACTTTTTCTTTGATTTTCTCTCTCTAGGGTTTTGTTTTCTCCTTTCTCTCTCTTGTTTCTTGCTTGGCCGAATGTTGAAGAAGAAGAATGGGTGGGCTGATTTTTTTTTTATGCCTTTTTATTGTTTAATGAAATAATATTATTTTATTCATATTTTAAATATTTTATTAATTCATTTTTTTTTCTAGCCATCCACTTGTCCTATTTTTTTCACCATGCATTCCCTTTGACTTATCCAAGTCTTAAGTGAAATTTCCAGATTTTTCCAAAGTTTTGGTGGAGCAAATTTTTCAAAATTACACTTTTGCCCCCGAACTTTTCAAAAGTTACATTTTTACCCCAAAAATTGAAAATTTTCCATAATGCATAATTTTCACTCCTCATACTCATTTCACACTCCAAATAATTAAATTTGATCAAAATCCCTTCAAAAAATTAAATTTTCGATTTCGAATGGTAAAATTACCATTTTACCCTTTTGCTCCAAATTATACCGAAATTAAAATTTTTCACTTCTAAACCTCAAATCTTACTCCAATAAGTCAAATGGGGCCAAAAATCTTTTCTAAAAATTTTCATTTTGTCCCCATGTGGCAAATGACCATTTTGCCCTTAGATAGCGAAAATTTCAGTTTGACTCCAAATTGATCCTCGAACTCCGAATCACCATATTAACCCATTCTGGGACTTTAAAATTCTTAATTTCATTGTAAATTCTCTATTTGATCTAGTTCGAGCCTTAAATCAACTTTATTGTACCTCTAGGTACAATACCGACTTTTGTAAATTTTTTAAAACTCTCTTAGCATGTAAACATGCTATCCACCACATGTATGTCATCACAAATATTTTTGTAGAGTCGGGCTTGTCATCTTCTCCCCCACTTGGATCAACCATATGATCCTCCTTCTTGATTGACTTCGACATCCGGCTAAATATTAATATTTTAATATTATTTTATTAATAAAATATTATTTTATTCTAAAAATTTTATCTTGTCTCCTTGGTACCAAAAATACCTTATTATGCCTCACTTCACTTCCAAATCGCCTTTTATCTCACAAATTCTCCTCCGATAAAATTATTATTATTTTATTATTATTTTCTCACTTGCGAAACATTTTATCCTAAACTACTCCTTTCGTCTTTTATCACTTCTAAACATTTTAATTGACCTCAATTTGCATTCGATCAACTTTATTTATTACCATATCAAAGTATGGGGTATTTCAATAAATGGACTTTACTTGTCAATGGAAGGCTTTCAAAGACGTAGGAGACTACAAATGGACTTTTCTTGTCAATTGATGGCTTTTACTTCGCGTTTGTCGAGGTAAACATTTATTTATAACCTTTCTTACCCGAAAACGTTAACAAATTCAACTTAAAATCAATAATGAAATTATAAAACCATTTAAAGCGAGTAATAAGGCTTTCAAAGGTATAGGTGACTATAAATGGACTTTACTTGTCAATGGAAGGCTTTCCCTTTGCGTTTCTTAAGGTAAACATTTATTTATAACCTTTCTTAACCGAAAACATAAAAAAATTCAACTTCAAATCAATAATCAGATTACAAAACCATTTAAAGCGAGTAATAAGGCTTTCAAAGGCGTAGGAGACTATAAATGGACTTTTCTTGTGAATGGATGGCTTTTGCTTTGCGTTTCTCGAGGTAAACACTTATTTATAACCTTTCTTAACCGAAAACATAAAAAAATTCAACTTAAAATCAATAATGAAATTATAAAACCATTTAAAGCGAGTAATAAGACTTTGAAAGGCATAGGTGACTATAAATGGACTTTTCTTGTCAATGGATGGCTTTGGCTTCGAATTTCTTGAGGTAAATATTTATTTATAACCTTTCTTAACCGAAACATAAAAAAATTCAACTTAAAACCAATAATGAGATTATAAAACCATTTAAAGCGAGTAATAAGGCTTTCAAAGGCGTAGGTGACTATAAATGGACTTTTCTTTTCAATGGATGGCTTTGGCTTCACGTTTCTCGAGGTAAATATTTATTTATAACCTTTGTTAACCGAAAACATAAAAAAATTCAATTTAAAATCAATAATGCGATTATAAAACCATTTAAAGCGAGTAGTAAGGCTTTGAAAGGCATAGGTGAATATAAATGGACTTTTCTTGTCAACTGATGGCTTTGGCTTCGCGTTTCTCGAGGTAAACATTTATTTATAACCTTTCTTAACCAAAAACATAAAAAAATTCAACTTAAAACCTATAATAAGATTATAAAACCATTTAAAGCGAGTAATAAGGCTTTCAATGGCATAGGTGACTATAAATGGACTTTTCTTGTCATTGGATGGCTTTTGCTTTGCGTTTCTCAAGGTAAACATTTATTTATAACCTTTCTTAACCGAAAACATAAAAAAATTCAACTTAAAATCAATAATGAGATTATAAAACCATTTAAAGCGAGTACTAAGGCTTTCAAAGGTATAGGTGACTATAAATGCACTTTTCTTGTCAATGGATGGCTTCGGCTTTGCGTTTCTCAAGGTAAACATTTATTTATAACCTTTCTTAATGGAAAACATAAAAAAATTCAACTAAAAATCAATACTAAGATTATAAAACCACTTAAAGCAAGTATTAAGGCATTTAAAGGTATCAGTGACTATAAATGGACTTTACTTGTCAATGGAAGGCTTTCGCTTTGCGTTTCTTAAGGTAAACATTTATTTATAACCTTTCTCAACCGAAAACATATAAAAATTCCACCTAAAATCAATAATGAGATTATAAAACCATTTAAAGCGAGTAATAAGGCTTTCAAAGGCATACGTGGTGATAAATGGACTTTTCTTGTCAATGGATGGCTTTTGCTTCGCGTTTCTCGAGGTAAACATTTATTTATAACCTTTCTCAACTGGAAACATAGAAAAATTCAGCCTAAAATCAATAATGAGATTATAAAACCATTTAAAGCGAGTAATAAGGCTTTCAAAGGCATAAGTGGGTATAAATGAACTTTTCTTGTCAATGGATGGCTTTTGCTTCACGTTTCTCGAGTAAACATTTATTTATAACCTTTCTTAACTAAAAACATAAAAAAGTTCAACTTAAAATCAATACTAAGATTATAAAACCACTTAAAGTGAGTATTAAGGCATTCAAAGGCATAGGTGACTATAAAAAGACTTTACTTGTCAATAGAAGGCTTTTGCTTTGCGTTTCTCATAGTAAACATTTACTTATAACCTTTCTCAACTGAAAACATAGAAAAATTCATCCTAAAATCAATACTGAGATTATAAAACCATTTAAAGGGAGTAATAAGGCTTTGAAAGGCATAGGTGACTATAAGTGGAATTTTCTTGTCAATGGATGGCTTTTGCTTCGCGTTTCTCGAGGTAAACATTTATTTATAACCTTTCTTACCCAAAAACATAAAAAAATTCAACCTAAAATCACTAATGAAATTATAAAACCATTTAAAGCGAGTAATAAGGCTTTCAAAGGTATAGGTGACTATAAATGGACTTTTCTTGTCAATGGATGGCTTTTGCTTCGCGTTTCTCGAGGTAAACATTTATTTATAATCTTTCTTAACTAAAAACATAAAAATATTCAACTGAAAATCAATACTAAGATTATAAAACCACTTAAAGCGAGTATTAAGGCATTCAAATGCGTAGGTGACTATAAATGGCCTTCACCTTTCAATGGATGGCTTTTGCTTCGCGTTTCTCAAGGTAAACATTTATTTATAACCAAAATGGACTTTTCTTGTCAATGGATGACTTTTGTTTCACATTTCTCGAGGTAAACATTTATTTATAACCTGTCTTAACCGAAAACATTAACAAATTAAACTTAAAATCAATAATGAAATTATAAAACCATTTAAAGCGAGTAATAAGGCTTTCAAAGGTATAGGTGACTATCAATGGACTTTACTTGTCAATGGAAGGCTTTCGCTTTGCGTTTCTTAAGGTAAACATTTATTTATAACCTTTCTCAACCGAAAACATAGAAAAATTCAACCTAATATCAATAATGAGATTATAAAACCATTTAAAGCGAGTAATAAGGCTTTCAAAGGAATAAGTGGCTATAAATGGACTTTTCTTGTCAATGGATGGCTTTTGCTTCACGTTTCTCGAGGTAAACATTCAATTATAATCTGTTTTATGAAAAATGTAAAAAAATTCAATTTAAAATCAGTAATGAGATTATAAAACTGTTTAAGGCAAGTAATTAAGTTGTCTAAGGCATGAGTGACTATAAATGAGCTTTCTCGTGAATAGATGGCCTTCGCTTCATGTTTCTCGAGGTAAACATTCATTTATAACCTTTCTTAACAAAAACGTAAAAAAATTCAACTGAAAATCAATAATGAGATTATAAAACCATTTAGAGCGAATAATAAGGCTTTCAACGGCATAGGTGACTATAAATGGACTTTTCTTGTCAATGGATGGCTTTGGATTTGTGTTTTTCAAGGTAAACATTTATTTATAACCTTTCTAAACCGAAAGCATAAAACAATTCAAATTAAAATCAATAATGAGATTATAAAACCATTGAAAGCGAGTTATAAGGCTTTGAAAGGCATAGGTGACTATAAATGAACTTTTCTTGTCAATAGATGGCTTTGGCTTCACGTTTCTCGAGGTAAACATTTATTTATAACCTGCCTTAACCGAAAATATAAAAAAATTAAACTTAAAATCTATAATGAGATTATAAAAGCATTTAAAGCGAGTAATAAGGCTTTCAATGGCATAGGTGACTATAAATGGACTTTTCTTGTCAATGAATTGCTTTTGCTTTGCATTTCTCAAGGTAAACATTTATTTATAACCTTTCCTAACCGAAAACATAAAAAAATTCAACTTAAAATCAATAATGAGATTATAAAACCATTTAAAGCGAGTAATAAGGCTTTGAAAGGCGTAGGTGACTATAAATGTACTTTTCTTGTCAATGGATGGCTTTTGCTTTGCGTTTCTCGAGGAAAAAATTTATTTATAACCTTTGTTAACCGAAACTAAAAAAATTCAATTTAAAATCAATAATGCGATTATAAAACCATTTAAATCGAGTAATAAGGCTTTGAAAGGCATAGGTGACTATAAATGGACTTTTCTTGTCAATGGATGACTTTTGCTTCACATTTCTCGAGGTAAACATTTATTTATAACCTTTCCTAACCGAAAACATAAAAAAATTAAACTTCAAATCAATAATCAGATTACAAAACCATTTAAAGCGAGTAATAAGGCTTTCAAAGGCGTAGGTGACTATAAATGTACTTTTCTTGTCAATTGATGGCTTTTACTTCGCGTTTGTCGAGGTAAACATTTATTTATAACCTTTCTTACCCGAAAACATTAACAAATTCAACTTAAAATCAATAATGAAATTATAAAACCATTTAAAGCGAGTAATAAGGCTTTCAAAGGTATAGGTGACTATAAATGGACTTTACTTGTCAATGGAAGGCTTTCGCTTTGCGTTTCTTAAGGTAAACATTTATTTATAACCTTTCTCAACCGAAAACATAGAAAAATTCAACCTAAAATCAATAATGAGATTATAAAACCATTTAAAGCGAGTAATAAAGCTTTCAAAGGAATAAGTGGCTGTAAATGGACTTTTCTTGTCAATGGATGGCTTTTGCTTCACGTTTCTCGAGGTAAACATTCAATTATAATCTGTTTTATGAAAAATGTAAAAAAATTCAATTTAAAATCAGTAATGAGATTATAAAACTGTTTAAGGCAAGTAATTAAGTTGTCTAAGGCATGAGTGACTATAAATGAGCTTTCTCGTGAATAGATGGCTTTCGCTTCATGTTTCTCGAGGTACACATTCATTTATAACCTTTCTTAACAAAAACGTAAAAAAATTCAACTTAAAATCAATAATGAGATTATAAAACCATTTAGAGATAATAATAAGGCTTTCAACGGCATAGGTGACTATAAATGGACTTTTCTTGTCAATAGATGGCTTTGGATTTGTGCTTTTCAAGGTAAACATTTATTTATAACCTTTCTAAACTGAAAACATAAAAAAAATTCAAATTAAAATCAATAATGACATTATAAAACCATTTAAAGCGAGTTATATGGCTTTGAAAGGAATAGGTGACTATAAATGGACTTTTCTTGACAATGGATGGCTTTGGCTTCGCGTTTCCCGAGGTAAACATTTATTTATAACCTGTCTTCACCAGAAACATAAAAAAATTAAACTTAAAATCTATAATGAGATTATAAAACCATTTAAAGCGAGTAATAAGGCTTTCAATGGTATAGGTGACTATAAATGGACTTTTCTCGTCAATGAATGGCTTTTGCTTTGCGTTTCTCAAGGTAAACATTTATTTATAACCTTTCCTAACTGAAAACATAAAAAAATTCAACTTAAAATCAATAATCAGATTATAAAACCATTTAAAGCGAGTAATAAGGCTTTGAAAGGCGTAGGTGAATATAAATGGACTTTTCTTGTCAATGGATGGGTTTTGCTTCGCGTTTCTAGAGGTAAAAATTTATTTATAACCTTTGTTAACCGAAAACAAAAAAAATTCAATCTAAAATCAATAATGCGATTATAAAACTATTTAAATCGAGTAATAAGGCTTTGAAAGGCATAGGTGATTATAAATGGACTTTTCTTGTCAATGGATGAATTTTGCTTCGCGTTTCTCGAGGTAAACATTTATTTATAACCTTTCTTATTCGAAAACATAAAAAAATTCAATTTGAAATCAATAATGAGATTATAAAACCATTTAAAGCGAGTAATAAGGCTTTCAAAGGCATAAGTGACTATAAATGGACTTTTCTTGTCAATGGATGGCTTTTGCTTCGTGTTTCTCAAGGTAAACATTTGTTTATAACCTTTCTTAACTAAAAACATAAAAAACTTCAACTTAAAATCAATACTAAGATTATAAAACCATTTAGAGCGAATAATAAGGCTTTCAAAGGCATAGGTGACTATAAATGGATTTTTCTTGTCAATGGATGGCTTTGGATTTGTGTTTCTCAAGGTAAACATTTATTTATATCCTTTCTAAATCGAAAACATAAAACAATTCAACTTAAAATCAATAATGAGATTATAAAACCATTTAAAGCGAGTTATAATGCTTTGAAAGGCATAGGTGACTATAAATGGACTTTTCTTGTTAATGGATGGCTTTCGCTTCGCGTTTCTCGAGGTAAACATTTATTTATAACCTGTCTTAACCGAAAACATAAAAAAATTAAACTTAAAATCTATAATGAGATTATAAAACCATTTAAAGCGAGTAATAAGGCTTTCAATGGCATAGGTGACTATAAATGGACTTTTCTTGTCAATGAATGGCTTTTGCTTTGCGTTTCTCAAGGTAAACATTTATTTATAACCTTTCCTAACCGAAAACATAAAAAAATTCAATTTAAAATCAGTAATGAGATTATAAAACCATTTAAAGCGAGTAATAAGGCTTTCAATGGCATAGGTGACTATAAATGGACATTTCTTGTCAATGAATGGCTTTTGCTTTGCGTTTCTCAAGGTAAATATTTATTTATAACCTTTCCTAACCGAAAACATAAAAAAATTCAATTTAAAATCAGTAATGAGATTATAAAACCATTTAAAGCGTGTAATAAGGCTTTCAAAGGCATAGGTGACTATAAATGGACTTTTCTTGTCAATGGATGGCTTTTGCTTCGTGTTTCTCAAGGTAAGCATTTGTTTATAACCTTTCTTAACTAAAAACATAAAAAAATTCAACTTAAAATCAATACTAAGATTATAAAACCACTTAAAGCGAGTATTAAGGCATTCAAAGGCATAGGTGACTATAAATGGACTTTACTTGTCAATGGAAGGCTTTCGCTTTGCGTTTCTTAAGGTAAACATTTATTTATAACCTTTCTCAACCGAAAACATAGAAAAATTCAACCTAAAATCAATAATGAGATTATAAAACCATTTAAAGCGAGTAATAAAGCTTTCAAAGGAATAAGTGGCTGTAAATGGACTTTTCTTGTCAATGGATGGCTTTTGCTTCACGTTTCTCGAGGTAAACATTCAATTATAATCTGTTTTATGAAAAATGTAAAAAAATTCAATTTAAAATCAGTAATGAGATTATAAAACTGTTTAAGGCAAGTAATTAAGTTGTCTAAGGCATGAGTGACTATAAATGAGCTTTCTCGTGAATAGATGGCTTTCGCTTCATGTTTCTCGAGGTACACATTCATTTATAACCTTTCTTAACAAAAACGTAAAAAAATTCAACTTAAAATCAATAATGAGATTATAAAACCATTTAGAGATAATAATAAGGCTTTCAACGGCATAGGTGACTATAAATGGACTTTTCTTGTCAATAGATGGCTTTGGATTTGTGCTTTTCAAGGTAAACATTTATTTATAACCTTTCTAAACTGAAAACATAAAAAAATTCAAATTAAAATCAATAATGACATTATAAAACCATTTAAAGCGAGTTATATGGCTTTGAAAGGCATAGGTGACTATAAATGGACTTTTCTTGACAATGGATGGCTTTGGCTTCGCGTTTCCCGAGGTAAACATTTATTTATAACCTGTCTTCACCAGAAACATAAAAAAATTAAACTTAAAATCTATAATGAGATTATAAAACCATTTAAAGCGAGTAATAAGGCTTTCAATGGTATAGGTGACTATAAATGGACTTTTCTCGTCAATGAATGGCTTTTGCTTTGCGTTTCTCAAGGTAAACATTTATTTATAACCTTTCCTAACTGAAAACATAAAAAAATTCAACTTAAAATCAATAATCAGATTATAAAACCATTTAAAGCGAGTAATAAGGCTTTGAAAGGCGTAGGTGACTATAAATGGACTTTTCTTGTCAATGGATGGGTTTTGCTTCGCGTTTCTAGAGGTAAAAATTTATTTATAACCTTTGTTAACCGAAAACAAAAAAAATTCAATCTAAAATCAATAATGCGATTATAAAACTATTTAAATCGAGTAATAAGGCTTTGAAAGGCATAGGTGATTATAAATGGACTTTTCTTGTCAATGGATGAATTTTGCTTCGCGTTTCTCGAGGTAAACATTTATTTATAACCTTTCTTATTCGAAAACATAAAAAAATTCAATTTGAAATCAATAATGAGATTATAAAACCATTTAAAGCGAGTAATAAGGCTTTCAAAGGCATAAGTGACTATAAATGGACTTTTCTTGTCAATGGATGGCTTTTGCTTCGTGTTTCTCAAGGTAAACATTTGTTTATAACCTTTGTTAACTAAAAACATAAAAAACTTCAACTTAAAATCAATACTAAGATTATAAAACCATTTAGAGCGAATAATAAGGCTTTCAAAGGCATAGGTGACTATAAATGGATTTTTCTTGTCAATGGATGGCTTTGGATTTGTGTTTCTCAAGGTAAACATTTATTTATATCCTTTCTAAATCGAAAACATAAAACAATTCAACTTAAAATCAATAATGAGATTATAAAACCATTTAAAGCGAGTTATAATGCTTTGAAAGGCATAGGTGACTATAAATGGACTTTTCTTGTCAATGGATGGCTTTCGCTTCGCGTTTCTCGAGGTAAACATTTATTTATAACCTGTCTTAACCGAAAACATAAAAAAATTAAACTTAAAATCTATAATGAGATTATAAAACCATTTAAAGCGAGTAATAAGGCTTTCAATGGCATAGGTGACTATAAATGGACTTTTCTTGTCAATGAATGGCTTTTGCTTTGCGTTTCTCAAGGTAAACATTTATTTATAACCTTTCCTAACCGAAAACATAAAAAAATTCAATTTAAAATCAGTAATGAGATTATAAAACCATTTAAAGCGAGTAATAAGGCTTTCAATGGCATAGGTGACTATAAATGGACTTTTCTTGTCAATGAATGGCTTTTGCTTTGCGTTTCTCAAGGTAAATATTTATTTATAACCTTTCCTAACCGAAAACATAAAAAAATTCAATTTAAAATCAGTAATGAGATTATAAAACCATTTAAAGCGTGTAATAAGGCTTTCAAAGGCATAGGTGACTATAAATGGACTTTTCTTGTCAATGGATGGCTTTTGCTTCGTGTTTCTCAAGGTAAACATTTGTTTATAACCTTTCTTAACTAAAAACATAAAAAAATTCAACTTAAAATCAATACTAAGATTATAAAACCACTTAAAGCGAGTATTAAGGCATTCAAAGGCATAGGTGACTATAAATGGACTTTACTTGTCAATGGAAGGCTTTCGCTTTGCGTTTCTTAAGGTAAACATTTATTTATAACCTTTCTTAACCGAAAACATAGAAAAATTCCACCTAAAATCAATAATGAGATTATAAAACTGTTTAAAGCGAGTAATAAGACTTTCAAAGGCATAAGTGGTTATAAATGGACTTTTCTTGTCAATGGATAGCTTTTGCTTCACGTTTCTTGAGGTAAACATTCAATTATAATCTTTTTTATGAAAAATGTAAAAAAATTCAATTTAAAATCAGTAATGAGATTGTAAAACTATTTAAGTCAAGTAATTAAGTTGTCTAAGGCATGAGTGACTACAAATGAACTTTCTTGTCACTAGATGACTTTCGCTTCACGTTTCTCTAGTTAACCATTCATTTATAACCTTTCTTAACAAAAACGTAAAAACATTCAACTTAAAATCAATAATGAGATTATAAAACCATTTAAAGAGAATAATAAGGCTTTCAACGGCATGGGTGACTATAAATAGACTTTTCTTGTCAATGGATGGCTTTGGATTTGTGTTTCTCGAGGTAAACATTTATTTATAACCTTTCTAAACCAAAAACATAAAAAAATTCAACTTAAAATCAATAATGAGATTATAAAACCATTTAAAGCGAGTAATAAGGCTTTGAAAGGCATAAGTGACTATAAATGGGCTTTTCTTGTCAATGGATGGCTTTTGCTTGGCATTTCTCAAGGTAAACATTTAGTTATAACCTTTCTTTACCGAAAACATAAAAAAATTTAACTTAAAATCAATAATGAGATTATAAAACCATTTAAAGCGAGTAATAAGGCTTTCAAAGGCGTAGGAGACTACAAAGGGACTTTTCTTGTCAATTGATGGCTTTTACTTTGCGTCTCTCGAGGTAAACATTTATTTATAACCTTTGTTAATCGAAAACATAAAAAAATTCAATTTCAAATCAATAATGCGATTAGAAAACTATTTAAATCGAGTAATAAGGCTTTGAAAGGCATAGGTGACTATAAACGGACTTTTCTTGTCAATGGATGGCTTTTGCTTCGTGTTTCTCGAGGTAAACATTTATTTATAACCTTTCTTATCCAAAAACATAAAAAAATTCAATTTAAAATCAATAATGAGATTATAAAACCATTTAAAGCGAGTAATAAGGCTTTCAAAGGCATAGGTGACTATAAACGGACTTTTCTTGTCAATGGATGGCTTTTGCTTCGCGTTTCTCGAGGTAAACATTTGTTTATAACCTTTCTGAACTAAAAACATAAAAAATTCAACTTAAAATCAATACTAAGATTATAAAACCACTTAAAGCGAGTATTAAGGCATTCAAAGGCGTAGGTGACTATAAATGGCCTTTACCTTTCAATGGATGGCTTTTGCTTCGCGTTTCTCAAGGTAAACATTTATTTATAACCAAAATGGACTTTTCTAGTCAATGGATGACTTTTGTTTGACATTTCTCGAGGTAAACATTTATTTATAACCTTTCTTAACCGAAAACATTAACAAATTCAACTTAAAATCAATAATGAAATTATAAAACCATTTAAAGCGAGTAATAAGGCTTTCAAAGGTATAGGTGACTATCAATGGACTTTACTTGTCAATGGAAGGCTTTCGCTTTGCGTTTCTTAAGGTAAACATTTATTTATAACCTTTCTCAACCGAAAACATAGAAACATTCAACCTAATATCAATAATGAGATTATAAAACCATTTAAAGCGAGTAATAAGGCTTTCAAAGGAATAAGTGGCTATAAATGGACTTTTCTTGTCAATGGATGGCTTTTGCTTCACGTTTCTCGAGGTAAACATTCAATTATAATCTGTTTTATGAAAAATATAAAAAAATTCAATTTAAAATCAGTAATGAGATTATAAAACTGTTTAAGGCAAGTAATTAAGTTGTCTAAGGAATGAGTGACTATAAATGAGCTTTCTCGTGAATAGATGGCTTTCGCTTCATGTTTCTCGAGGTAAACATTCATTTATAACCTTTCTTAACAAAAACGTAAAAAAATTCAACTTAAAATCAATAATGAGATTATAAAACCATTTAGAGCGAATAATAAGGCTTTCAACAGCATAGGTGACTATAAATGGACATTTCTTATCAATGGATGGCTTTGGATTTGTGTTTTTCAAGGTAAACATTTATTTATAACCTTTCTAAATCGAAAGCATAAAACAATTCAAATTAAAATCAATAATGAGATTATAAAACCATTTAAAGCGAGTTATAAGGCTTTGAAAGGCATAGGTGACTATAAATGGACTTTTCTTGTCAATAGATGGCTTTGGCTTCACGTTTCTCGAGGTAAACATTTATTTATAACCTGTCTTAACCGAAAATATAAAAAAATTAAACTTAAAATCTATAATGAGATTATAAAACCATTTAAAGCGAGTAATAAGGTTTCAATGGCATAGGTGACTATAAATGGACTTTTCTTGTCAATGAATTGCTTTTGCTTTGCGTTTCTCAAGGTAAACATTTATTTATAACCTTTCCTAACCGAAAACATAAAAAAATTCAACTTAAAATCAATAATGAGATTATAAAACCATTTAAAGCGAGTAATAAGGCTTTTAAAGGCGTAAGTGACTATAAATGTACTTTTCTTGTTAATGGATGGCTTTTGCTTTGCGTTTCTCGAGGAAAAAATTTATTTATAACCTTTGTTAACCGAAAATAAAAAAATTCAATTTAAAATCAATAATGCGATTATAAAACCATTTAAATCGAGTAATAAGGCTTTGAAAGGCATAGGTGACTATAAATGGACTTTTCTTATCAATGTATGACTTTTGCTTCACATTTCTCGAGGTAAACATTTATTTATAACCTTTCTTAATCGAAAACATAAAAAAATTAAACTTCAAAACAATAATCAGATTACAAAACCATTTAAAGCGAGTAATAAGGCTTTCAAAGGCGTAGGTGACTATAAATGTACTTTTCTTGTCAATTGATGGCTTTTACTTCGCGTTTGTCGAGGTAAACATTTATTTATAACCTTTCTTACCCGAAAACATTAACAAATTCAACTTAAAATCAATAATGAAATTATAAAACCATTTAAAGCGAGTAATAAGGCTTTCAAAGGTATAGGTGACTATAAATGGACTTTACTTGTCAATGGAAGGCTTTCGCTTTGCGTTTCTTAAGGTAAACATTTATTTATAACCTTTCTCAACCGAAAACATAGAAAAATTCAACCTAAAATCAATAATGAGATTATAAAACCATTTAAAGCGAGTAATAAGGCTTTCAAAGGAATAAGTGGCTGTAAATGGACTTTTCTTGTCAATGGATGGCTTTTGCTTCACGTTTCTCGAGGTAAACATTCAATTATAATCTGTTTTATGAAAAATGTAAAAAAATTCAATTTAAAATCAGTAATGAGATTGTAAAACTGTTTAAGGCAAGTAATTAAGTTGTCTAAGGCATGAGTGACTATAAATGAGCTTTCTCGTGAATAGATGGCTTTCGCTTAATGTTTCTCGAGGTACACATTCATTTATAACCTTTCTTAACAAAAACGTAAAAAAATTCAACTTAAAATCAATAATGAGATTATAAAACCATTTACAGATAATAATAAGGCTTTCAACGGCATAGGTGACTATAAATGGACTTTTCTTGTCAATAGATGGCTTTGGATTTGTGCTTTTCAAGGTAAACATTTATTTATAACCTTTCTAAACTGAAAACATAAAAAAATTCAAATTAAAATCAATTATGACATTATAAAAGCATTTAAAGCGAGTTATATGGCTTTGAAAGGCATAGGTGACTATAAATGGACTTTTCTTGACAATAGATGGCTTTGGCTTCGCGTTTCTGGAGGTAAAAATTTATTTATAACCTTTGTTAACCGAAAACAAAAAAAATTCAATTTAAAATCAATAATGCGATTATAAAACTATTTAAATCGAGTAATAAGGCTTTGAAAGGCATAGGTGATTATAAATGGACTTTTCTTGTCAATGGATGAATTTTGCTTCGCGTTTCTCGAGGTAAACATTTATTTATAACCTTTCTTATTCGAAAACATAAAAAAATTCAATTTAAAATCAATAATGAGATTATAAAACCATTTAAAGCGAGTAATAAGGCTTTCAAAGGCATAAGTGACTATAAATGGACTTTTCTTGTCAATGGATGGCTTTTGCTTCGTGTTTCTCAAGGTAAACATTTGTTTATAACCTTTGTTAACTAAAAACATAAAAAACTTCAACTTAAAATCAATACTAAGATTATAAAACCATTTAGAGCGAATAATAAGGCTTTCAAAGGCATAGGTGACTATAAATGGATTTTTCTTGTCAATGGATGGCTTTGGATTTGTGTTTTTCAAGGTAAACATTTATTTATATCCTTTCTAAATCGAAAACATAAAACAATTCAACTTAAAATCAATAATGAGATTATAAAACCATTTAAAGCGAGTTATAAGGCTTTGAAAGGCATAGGTGACTATAAATGGACTTTTCTTGTCAATGGATGGCTTTGGCTTCGCATTTCTCGAGGTAAACATTTATTTATAACCTGTCTTAACCAAAAACATAAAAAAATTAAACTTAAAATCTATAATGAGATTATAAAACCATTTAAAGCGAGTAATAAGGCTTTCAATGGCATAGGTGACTATAAATGGACTTTTCTTGTCAATGAATGGCTTTTGAATTGCGTTTCTCAAGGTAAACATTTATTTATAACCTTTCCTAACCGAAAACATAAAAAAATTCAATTTAAAATCAGTAATGAGATTATAAAACCATTTAAAGCGAGTAATATGGCTTTCAATGGCATAGGTGACTATAAATGGACTTTTCTTGTCAATGAATGGCTTTTGCTTTGCGTTTCTCAAGGTATACATTTATTTATAACCTTTCCTAACCGAAAACATAAAAAAATTCAATTTAAAATCAGTAATGAGATTATAAAACCATTTAAAGCGTGTAATAAGGCTTTCAAAGGCATAGGTGACTATAAATGGACTTTTCTTGTCAATGGATGGCTTTTGCTTCGTGTTTCTCAAGGTAAGCATTTGTTTATAACCTTTCTTAACTAAAAACATAAAAAAATTCAACTTAAAATCAATACTAAGATTATAAAACCACTTAAAGCGAGTATTAAGGCATTCAAAGGCATAGGTGACTATAAATGGACTTTACTTGTCAATGGAAGGCTTTCGCTTTGCGTTTCTTAAGGTAAACATTTATTTATAACCTTTCTTAACCGAAAACATAGAAAAATTCCACCTAAAATCAATAATGAGATTATAAAACTGTTTAAAGCGAGTAATAAGGCTTTCAAAGGCATAAGTGGTTATAAATGGACTTTTCTTGTCAATGGATGGCTTTTGCTTCACGTTTCTTGAGCTAAAAGTTCAATTATAATCTTTTTTATGAAAAATGTAAAAAAATTCAATTTAAAATTAGTAATGAGATTGTAAAACTATTTAAGTCAAGTAATTAAGTTGTCTAAGGCATGAGTGACTACAAATGAACTTTCTTGTCACTAGATGGCTTTTGCTTCACGTTTCTCTAGTTAAACATTCATTTATAACCTTTCCTAACAAAAACGTAAAAACATTCAACTTAAAATCAATAATGAGATTATAAAACCATTTAAAGAGAATAATAAGGCTTTCAACGGCATGGGTGACTATAAATAGACTTTTCTTGTCAATGGATGGCTTTGGATTTGTGTTTCTCGAGGTAAACATTTATTTATAACCTTTCTAAACCAAAAACATAAAAAAAATCAACTTAAAATCAATAATGAGATTATAAAACCATTTAAAGCGAGTAATAAGGCTTTGAAAGGCATAGGTGACTATAAATGGGCTTTTCTTGTCAATGGATGGCTTTTGCTTGGCATTTCTCAAGGTAAACATTTAGTTATAACCTTTCTTTACCGAAAACATAAAAAAATTTAACTTAAAATCAATAATTAGATTATAAAACCATTTAAAGCGAGTAATAAGGCTTTCAAAGGCGTAGGAGACTACAAAGGGACTTTTCTTGTCAATTGATGGCTTTTACTTTGCGTCTCTCGAGGTAAACATTTATTTATAACCTTTGTTAATCGAAAACATAAAAAAATTCAATTTAAAATCAATAATGCGATTATAAAACTATTTAAATCGAGTAATAAAGCTTTGAAAGGCATAGGTGACTATAAATGGACTTTTCTTGTCAATGGATGGCTTTTGCTTCGCGTTTCTCGAGGTAAACATTTATTTATAACCTTTCTTATCGAAAAACATAAAAAAATTCAATTTAAAATCAATAATGAGATTATAAAACCATTTAAAGCGAGTAATAAGGCTTTCAAAGGCATAGGTGACTATAAACGGACTTTTCTTGTCAATGGATGGCTTTTGCTTCGCGTTTCTCGAGGTAAACATTTGTTTATAACCTTTCTGAACTAAAAACATAAAAAATTCAACTTAAAATCAATACTAAGATTATAAAACCACTTAAAGCGAGTATTAAGGCATTCAAAGGCATAGGTGACTATAAATGGACTTTACTTGTCAATGGAAGGCTTTCGCTTTGCGTTTTTTAAGGTAAACATTTATTTATAACCTTTCACAACCAAAAACATAGAAAAATTCAGCCTAAAATCAATAATGAGATTATAAAATCTTTTAAAGCGAGTAATAAGGCTTTCAAAGGCTTAAATGGCTATAAATGGACTTTTCTTGTCAATGGATGGCTTTTGCTTCATGTTTCTTGAGGTAAACATTCAATTATAACCTGTTTTATGAAAAATGTAAAAAAATTCAATTTAAAATCAGTAATCAGATTATAAAACTATTTAAGGCAAGTAATTAAGTTGTCTAAGGTATGAGTGACAATAAATGAGCTTTCTCGTGAATAGATGGCTTTCGCTTCATGTTTCTCGAGGTAAACATTCATTTATAACCTTTCTTAACAAAAACGTAAAAAAATTCAACTTAAAATCAATAATGAGATTATAAAACCATTTAGAGCGAATAATAAGGCTTTCAACGGCATAGGTGACTATAAATGGATTTTTCTTGTCAATGGATGGCTTTGGATTTGTGTTTCTCAAGGTAAACATTTATTTATATCCTTTCTAAATCGAAAGCATAAAACAATTCAACTTAAAATCAATAATGAGATTATAAAACCATTTAAAGCGAGTTATAATGCTTTGAAAGGCATAGGTGACTATAAATGGACTTTTCTTGTCAATGGATGGCTTTGGCTTCGCGTTTCTCGAGGTAAACATTTATTTATAACCTGTCTTAACCGAAAACATAAAAAAATTAAACTTAAAATCTATAATGAGATTATAAAACCATTTAAAGCGAGTAATAAGGCTTTCAATGGCATAGGTGACTATAAATGGACTTTTCTTGTCAATGAATGGCTTTTGCTTTGCGTTTCACAAGGTAAACATTTATTTATAATCTTTCCTAACCGAAAACATAAAACAATTCAACTTAAAATCAATAATGAGATTATAAAACTATTTAAAGCGAGTAATAAAGCTTTGAAAGGCGTAGGTGACTGTAAATAGACTTTTCTTGTCAATGGATGGCTTTTGCTTCGCTTTTCTCAAGGTAAAAATTTATTTATAACCTTTGTTAACCGAAAACTAAAAAAATTCAATTTAAAATCAATAATGCGATTATAAAACTATTTAAATCGAGTAATAAGGCTTTGAAAGGCATAGGTGACTATAAATGGACTTTTCTTGTCAATGGATGACTTTTGCTTCGCGTTTCTTGAGGTAAACATTTATTTATAACCTTTCTTATTCGAAAACATAAAAAAATTCAATTTAAAATCAATAATGAGATTATAAAACCATTTAAAGCGAGTAATAAGGCTTTCAAAGGCATAGGTGACTCTAAATGGACTTTTCTTGTCAATGGATGGCTTTTGCTTCGTGTTTCTCAAGGTAAACATTTGTTTATAACCTTTCTTACCTAAAAACATAAAAAAATTCAACTTAAAATCAATACTAAGATTATAAAACCACTTAAAGCGAGTATTAAGGCATTCAAAGGCATAGATGACTATAAATGGACTTTACTTGTCAATGGAAGGCTTTCGCTTTGCGTTTCTTAAGGTAAACATTTATTTATAATCTTTCTCAACCGAAAACATAGAAAAATTCCACCTAAAATCAATAATGAGATTATAAAACCATTTAAAGCGAGTAATAAGGCTTTCAAAGGCATAAGTGGCTATAAATGGACTTTTCTTGTCAATGGATGGCTTTTGCTTCACGTTTCTCGAGGTAAACATTCAATTATAATCATTTTTATTAAAAATGTAAAAAAATTCAATTTAAAATCAGTAATGAGATTGTAAAACTGTTTAAGTCAAGTAATTAAGTTGTCTAAGGCATGAGTGACTATAAATGAGCTTTCTTGTCACTAGATGGCTTTCGCTTCACGTTTCTCTAGTTAAACATTCATTTATGACCTTTCTTAACAAAAACGTAAAAACATTCAACTTAAAATCAATAATGAGATTATAAAACCATTTAAAGCGAATAATAAGGCTTTCAACGGCATTGGTGACTATAAATGGACTTTTCTTGTCAATGGATGGCTTTGGATTTGTGTTTCTCGAGGTAAACATTTATTTATAACCTTTCTAAACCAAAAACATAAAAAAATTCAACTTAAAATCAATAATGAGATTATAAAACCATTTAAAGCGAGTAGTAAGGCTTTGAAAGACATAGGTGACTATAAATGGGCTTTTCTTGTCAATGGATGGCTTTTGCTTGGCATTTCTCAAGGTAAACATTTATTTATAACCTTTCTTTATTGAAAACATAAAAAAATTCAACTCAAAATTAATAATGAGATTATAAAACCATTTAAAGCGAGTAATAACGCTTTCAAAGGCGTAGGAGACTAGAAAGGGACTTTTCTTGTTAATTGATGGCTTTTACTTCGCGTCTCTCGAGGTAAACATTTATTTATAACCTTTGTTAATCGAAAACATAAAAAAATTCAATTTAAAATCAATAATGCGATTATAAAACTATTTAAATCGAGTAATAAGGCTTTGGAAGGCATAGGTGACTATAAACGGACTTTTCTTGTCAATGGATGGGTTTTGCTTCGCGTTTCTCGAGGTAAACATTCAATTATAATCTGTTTTATGAAAAATGTAAAAAAATTCAATTTAAAATCAGTAATGAGATTATAAAACTGTTTAAGGCAAGTAATTAAGTTGTCTAAGGCATGAGTGACTATAAATGAGCTTTCTCGTGAATAGATGGCTTTCGCTTCATGTTTCTCGAAGTACACATTCATTTATAACCTTTCTTAACAAAAACCTAAAAAAATTCAACTTAAAATCAATAATGAGATTATAAAACCATTTAGAGCGAATAATAAGGCTTTCAACGGCATAGGTGACTATAAATGGATTTTTCTTGTCAATGAATGGCTTTGGATTTATGTTTTTCAAGGTAAACATTTATTTATATCCTTTCTAAATCGAAAATAGAAAACAATTCAACTTAAAATCAATAATGAGATTTTAAAACTATTTAAAGCGAGTTATAAGGCTTTGAAAGGCATAGCTGACTATAAATGGACTTTTCTTGTCAATGGATGGCTTTGGATTTATGTTTTTCAAGGTAAACATTTATTTATATCCTTTCTAAATCGAAAATAGAAAACAATTCAACTTAAAATCAATAATGAGATTTTAAAACTATTTAAAGCGAGTTATAAGGCTTTGAAAGGCATAGCTGACTATAAATGGACTTTTATTGTCAATGGATGGCTTTGGCTTCGCGTTTCTCGAGGTAAACATTTATTTATAACCTGTCTTAACCGAAAACATAAAAAAATTAAACTTAAAATCTATAATGAGATTATAAAACCATTTAAAGTGAGTAATAAGGCTTTCAATGGCATAGGTGACTATAAATGGACTTTTCTTGTCAATGAATGGCTTTTGCTTTGCGTTTCTCAAGGTAAACATTTATTTATAACCTTTCCTAACTGAAAACATAAAAAAATTCAACTTAAAATCAATAATGAGATTATAAAACCACCTAAAGCGAGTAATAAGGCTTTGAAAGGCGTAGGTGACTATAAATGGACTTTTCTTGTCAATGGATGGCTTTTGCTTCGCGTTTCTCCAGGTAAAAATTTATTTATAACCTTTGTTAACCGAAAACAAAAAAAATTCAATTTAAAATCAATAATGCGATTATAAAACTATTTAAATCGAGTAATAAGGCTTTGAAAGGCATAGGTGACTATAAATGGACTTTTCTTTTCAATGGATGACTTTTGCTTCGCGTTTCTTGAGGTAAACATTTATTTATAACCTTTCTTATTCGAAAACATAAAAAAATTCAATTTAAAATCAATAATGAGATTATAAAACCATTTAGAGCGAGTAATAAGGCTTTCAAAGGCATAGGTGACTATAAATGGACTTTTCTTGTCAATGGATGGCTTTTGCTTCGTGTTTCTCAAGGTAAACATTTGTTTATAACCTTTCTTAACTAAAAACATAAAAAAATTCAACTTAAAATCAATACTAAGATTATAAAACCACTTAAAGCGAGTATTAAGGCATTCAAAGGCATAGGTGAATATAAATGGACTTTACTTGTCAATGGAAGGCTTTCTCTTGGCGTTTCTTAAGGTAAACATTTATTTATAACCTTTCTCAACCGAAAACATAGAAAAATTCCACCTAAAATCAATAATGAGATTCTAAAACCATTTAAAACGAGTAATAAGGCTTTCAAAGGCATAAGTGGCTATAAATGGACTTTTCTTGTCAATGGATGGCTTTTGCTTCACGTTTCTCGAGGTAAACATTCAATTATAATCTTTTTTATGAAAAATGTAAAAAAATTCAATTTAAAATCAGTAATGAGATTGTAAAACTGTTTAAGTCAAGTAATTAAGTTGCCTAAGGCATGAGTGACTATAAATGACCTTTCTTGTCACTAGATGGCTTTCGCTTCACGTTTCTCTAGTTAAACATTCAATTATATCCTTTCTTAACAAAAACCTAAAAGCATTCAACTTAAAATCAATAATGAGATTATAAAACATTTAAAGCGAATAATAAGGCTTTCAATAGCATGGGTGACTATAAATGGACTTTTCTTGTCAATGGATGGCTTTGGATTTGTGTTTCTCGAGGTAAACATTTATTTATAACCTTTCTAAACCAAACACATAAAAAAATTCAACTTAAAATCAATAATGAGATTATAAAACCATTTAAAGCGAGTAATAAGGCTTTGAAAGGCATAGGTGACTATAAATGGACTTTTCTGGTCAATGGATGTCTTTTGCTTCGCGTTTCTCGAGGTAAAAATTTATTTATATCCTTTGTTAACCGAAAACAAAAAAAATTCAATTTAAAATCAATAATGCGATTATAAAACTATTTAAATCGAGTAATAAGGCTTTGAAAGGCATAGGTGACTATAAATGGACTTTTCTTGTCAATGGATGACTTTTGCTTCGCGTTTCTTGAGGTAAACATTTATTTATAATCTTTGTTAATCGAAAACATAAAAAAATTCATTTGAAAATCAATAATGAGATTATAAAACCACTTAAAGCGAGTATTAAGGCATTCAAAGGTATAGGTGACTATAAATGGACTATACTTGTCAATGGAAGGCTTTCGCTTTGCGTTTCTTAACGTAAACATTTATTTATAACCTTTCTCAACCGAAAACATAGAAAAATTTCACCTAAAATCAATAATGAAATTATAAAACCATTTAAAGCGAGTAATAAGGCTTTCAAACGCATAAGTGGCTATAAATGGACTTTTCTTATCAATGAATGGCTTTTGCTTCACGTTTCTCGAGGTAAACATTCAATTATAATCTTTTTTATGAAAAATGTAAAAAAATTCAATTTAAAATCAGTAATGAGATTGTAAAACTGTTTAAGTCAAGTAATTAAGTTGTCTAAGGCATGAGTGACTATAAATGAGCTTTCTTGTCACTAGATGGCTTTCGCTTCACGTTTCTCTAGTTAAACATTCATTTATAACCTTTCTTAACAAAAACGTAAAAACATTCAACTTCAAATCAATAATGAGATTATAAAACCATTTAAAGCGAATAATAAGGCTTTTAACAGCATGAGTGACTATAAATGAACCTTTCATGTCGATGGATGGCTTTGGATTTGTGTTTCTCGAGGTAAACATTTATTTATAACCTTTCTAAACCAAAAACATAAAAAAATTCAATTTAAAATCAATAATGAGATTATAAAACCATTTAAATCGAGTAATAAGGCTTTGAAAGGCATAGGTGACTATAAATGGGCTTTTCTTGTCAATGGATGGCTTTTGCTTGGCATTTCTCAAGGTAAACATTTATTTATAACCTTTCTTTACCGAAAACATAAAAAAATTCAACTCAAAATCAATAGTGAGATTATAAAACCATTTAAAGCGAGTAATAAGGCTTTCAAAGGCGTAGGAGACTAGAAAGGGACTTTTCTTGTCAATTGATGGCTTTTACTTCGCGTCTCTCGAGGTAAACATTTATTTATAACCTTGGTTAATTGAAAACATAAAAAAATTCAATTTAAAATCAATAATGCGATTATAAAACTATTTAAATCGAGCAATAAGGCTTTGAAAGGCATAGGTGACTATAAATGGACTTTTCTTGTCAATGGATGACTTTTGCTTCGCGTTTCTTGAGGTAAACATTTATTTATAACCTTTCTTATTCGAAAACATAAAAAAATTCAATTCAAAATCAATAATGAGATTATAAAACCATTTAAAGCGAGTAATAAGGCTTTCAAAGGCATAGGTGACTATAAGTGGACTTTTCTTGTCAATGGATGGCTTTTGCTTCGCGTTTCTCGAGGTAAACATTTGTTTATAACCTTTCTTAACTAAAAACATAAAAAATTCAACTTAAAATGAATACTAAGATTATAAAACCACTTAAAGCGAGTATTAAGGCATTCAAAGGCATAGGTGACTATAAATTGACTTTACTTATCAATGGAAGGCTTTCGCTTTACGTTTCTTAAGGTAAACATTTATTTATAACCTTTCTCAACCAAAAACATAGAAAAATCCAACCTAAAATCAATAATGAGATTATAAAACCTTTTAAAGCGAATAATAAGGCTTTCAAAGGCTTAAATGGCTATAAATGGACTTTTCTTGTCAATGGATGGCTTTTGCTTCACGTTTCTCGAGGTAAACATTCAATTATAATCTGTTTTATGAAAAATGTAAAAAAATTCAATTTAAAATCAGTAATGAGATTATAAAACTGTTTAAGGCAAGTAATTAAGTTGTCTAAGGCATGAGTGACTATAAATGAGCTTTCTCGTGAATAGATGGCTTTCGCTTCATGTTTCTCGAGGTAAACATTCGTTTATAACCTTTCTTAACAAAAACGTAAAAAAATTCAACTTAAAATTAATAATGAGATTATAAAACCATTTAGAGCGAATAATAACGCTTTCAACGGCATAGGTAACTATAAATGGATTTTTCTTGTCAATGGATGGCTTTGGATTTGTGTTTTTCAAGGTAAACATTTATTTATATCCTTTCTAAACCGAAAACATAAAACAATTCAACTTAAAATCAATAATAAGATTATAAAACCATTTAAAGCGAGTTATAAGGCTTTGAAAGGCGTAGGTGACTATAAATGGACTTTTCTTGTCAATTGATGGCTTTTGCTTCGCGTTTCTCCAGGTAAAAATTTATTTATAACCTTTTTTTAACCGAAAACAAAAAAAATTCAATTTAAAATCAATAATGCGATTATAAAACTATTTAAATCGAGTAATAAGGCATTGAAAGGCGTAGGTTACTATAAATGGACTTTTCTTGTCAATGGATGACCTTTGCTTCGCGTTTCTTGATGTAAACATTTATTTATAAACTTTCTTATTCGAAAACATAAAAAAATTCAATTTAAAATCAATAATGAGATTATAAAACCATTTAAAGCGAGTAATAAGGCTTTCAAAGGTATGGGTGACTATAAATGGACTTTTCTTGTCAATGGATGGCTTTTGCTTCGTGTTTCTCAAGGTAAACATTTGTTTATAACCTTTCTTAACTAAAAACATAAAAAAATTCAACTTAAAATCAATACTAAGATTATAAAACCACTTAAAGCGAGTATTAAGGCATTCAAAGGCATAGGTGAATATAAATGGACTTTACTTGTCAATGGAAGGCTTTCTCTTGGCGTTTCTTAAGGTAAACATTTATTTATAACCTTTCTCAACCGAAAACATAGAAAAATTCCACCTAAAATCAATAATGAGATTCTAAAACCATTTAAAGCGAGTAATAAGGCTTTCGAAGGCATAAGTGGCTATAAATGGACTTTTCTTGTCAATAGATGGCTTTTGCTTCACGTTTCTCGAGGTAAACATTCAATTATAATCTTTTTTATGAAAAATGTAAAAAAATTCAATTTAAAATCAGTAATGAGATTGTAAAACTGTTTAAGTCAAGTAATTAAGTTGTCTAAGGCATGAGTGACTATAAATGACCTTTCTTGTCACTAGATGGCTTTCGCTTCACGTTTCTCTAGTTAAACATTCAATTATATCCTTTCTTAACAAAAACCTAAAAGCATTCAACTTAAAATCAATAATGAGATTATAAAACATTTAAAGCAAATAATAAGGCTTTCAATAGCATGGGTGACTATAAATGGACTTTTCTTGTCAATGGATGGCTTTGGATTTGTGTTTCTCGAGGTAAACATTTACTTATAACCTTTCTAAACCAAACACATAAAAAAATTCAACTTAAAATCAATAATGAGATTATAAAACCATTTAAAGCGAGTAATAAGGCTTTGAAAGGCATAGGTGACTATAAATGGACTTTTCTTGTCAATGGATGGCTTTTGCTTCGCGTTTCTCGAGGTAAAAATTTATTTATATCCTTTGTTAACCGAAAACAAAAAAAATTCAATTTAAAATCAATAATGCGATTATAAAACTATTTAAATCGAGTAATAAGGCTTTGAAAGGCATAGGTGACTATAAATGGACTTTTCTTGTCAATGGATAACTTTTGCTTCGCGTTTCTTGAGGTAAACATTTATTTATAATCTTTGTTAATCGAAAACTTAAAAAAATTCATTTGAAAATCAATAATGGGATAATAAAACCATTTAAAGCGAGTAATAAGGCTTTGAAAGGCATAGGTGACTATAAATGGACTTTTCTTGTCAATGGATGGCTTTTGCTTCGTGTTTCTCAAGGTAAACATTTGTTTATAACCTTTCTTAACTAAAAACATAAAAAAATTCAACTTCAAATCAATACTAAGATTATAAAACCACTTAAAGCGAGTATTAAGGCATTCAAAGGCATAGGTGACTATAAATGGACTTTACTTGTCAATGGAAGGCTTTCGCTTTGCGTTTCTTAACGTAAACATTTATTTATAACCTTTCTCAACCGAAAACATAGAAAAATTTCACCTAAAATCAGAAATGAAATTATAAAACCATTTAAAGCGAGTAATAAGGCTTTCAAACGCATAAGTGGCTATAAATGGACTTTTCTTATCAATGGATGGCTTTTGCTTCACGTTTCTCGAGGTAAACATTCAATTATAATCTTTTTTATGAAAAATGTAAAAAAATTCAATTTAAAATCAGTAATGAGATTGTAAAACTGTTTAAGTCAAGTAATTAAGTTGTCTAAGCCATGAGTGACTATAAATGATCTTTCTTGTCACTAGATGGCTTTCGCTTCACGTTTCTCTAGTTAAACATTCATTTATAACCTTTCTTAACAAAAACGTAAAAACATTCAACTTCAAATCAATAATGAGATTATAAAACCATTTAAAGCGAATAATAAGGCTTTCAACGACATAGGTGACTATAAATGGATTTTTCTTGTCAATGGATGGCTTTGGATTTGTGTTTTGCAAGGTAATCATTTATTTATATCCTTTTTAAACCGAAAACATAAAACAATTCAACTTAAAATCAATAATGAGATTATAAAACCATTTAAAGCGAGTTATAAGGCTTTTAAACGCATAGGTGACTATAAATGGACTTTTCTTGTCAATGGATGGCTTTGGCTTTGCGTTTCTTGAGGAAAACATTTATTTACAACCTGTCTTAACCGAAAACATAAAAAAATTAAACTTAAAATCTATAATGAGATTATAAAACCATTTAAAGCGAGTAATAAGGCTTTCAATGACATAGGTGACTATAAATGGACTTTTCTTGTCAATGAATGGCTTTTGCTTTGCGTTTCTCAAGGTAAATATTTATTTATAACCTTTCCTAACCGAAAACATAAAAAAATTCAACTTAAAATCAATAATGAGATTATAAAACCATTTAAAGCGAGTAATAAGGCTTTGAAAGGCGTAGGTGACTATAAATGGACTTTTCTTGTCAATGGATGGCTTTTGCTTCTCGTTTCTCCAGGTAAAAATTTATTTATAACCTTTGTTAACCGAAAACAAAAAAAAATCAATTTAAAATCAATAATGCGATTATAAAACTATTTAAATCGAGCAATAAGGCTTTGAAAGGCATAGGTGACTATAAATGGACTTTTCTTGTCAATGGATGACTTTTGCTTCGTGTTTCTTGAGGTAAACATTTATTTATAAGCTTTCTTATTCGAAAACATAAAAAAATTCAATTTAAAATCAATAATGAGATTATAAAACCATTTCAAGCGAGTAATAAGGCTTTCAAAGGCATAGGTGACTATAAATGGACTTTTCTTGTCAGTGGATGGCTTTTGCTTCGTGTTTCTCAAGGTAAACATTTGTTTATAACCTTTCTTAACTAAAAACATAAAAAAATTCAACTTAAAATCAATACTAAGATTATAAAACCACTTAAAGCGAGTATTAAGGCATTCAAAGGCATAGGTGACTATAAATGGACTTTACTTGTCAATGGAAGGCTTTCTCTTTGCGTTTCTTAAGGTAAACATTTATTTATAACCTTTCTCAACCGAAAACATAGAAAAATTCCACCTAAAATCAATAATGAGATTATAAAACCATTTAAAGTGAGTAATAAGGCTTTCAAAGGCATACGTGACTATAAATGGACTTTTCTTGTCAATGGATGGCTTTTGCTTCACGTTTCTTGAGGTAAACATTCAATTATAATCTGTTTTATGAAAAATGTAAAAAAATTCAATTTAAAATCAGTAATGAGATTATAAAATTGTCTAATGCAAGTAATTAAGTTGTCTAAGGCATGAGAGACTATAAATGAGCTTTCCCGTGAATAGATTGCTTTCGCTTCATGTTTCTCGAGGTAAACATTCGTTTATAACCTTTCTTAACAAAAACGTAAAAAAATTCAACTTAAAATCAATAATGAGATTATAAAACCATTTAGAGCGAATAATAAGGCTTTCAACGGCATAGGTGACTATAAATGGATTTTTCTTGTCAATGGATGGCTTTGGATTTGTGTTTTGCAAGGTAATCATTTATTTATATCCTTTTTAAACCGAAAACATAAAACAATTCAACTTAAAATCAATAATGAGATTATAAAACCATTTAAAGCGAGTTATAAGGCTTTTAAACGCATAGGTGACTATAAATGGACTTTTCTTGTCAATGGATGGCTTTGGCTTCGCGTTTCTTGAGGAAAACATTTATTTACAACCTGTCTTAACTGAAAACATAAAAAAATTAAACTTAAAATCTATAATGAGATTATAAAACCATTTAAAGCGAGTAATAAGGCTTTCAATGACATAGCTGACTATAAATGGACTTTTCTTGTCAATGAATGGCTTTTGCTTTGCGTTTCTCAAGGTAAATATTTATTTATAACCTTTCCTAACCGAAAACATAAAAAAATTCAACTTAAAATCAATAATGAGATTATAAAACCATTTAAAGCGAGTAATAAGGCTTTGAAAAGCGTAGGTGACTATAAATGGACTTTTCTTGTCAATGGATGGCTTTTGCTTCTCGTTTCTCCAGGTAAAAATTTATTTATAACCTTTGTTAACCGAAAACAAAAAAAATTCAATTTAAAATCAATAATGCGATTATAAAACTATTTAAATCGAGCAATAAGGCTTTGAAAGGCTTAGGTGACTATAAATGGACTTTTCTTGTCAATGGATGACTTTTGCTTCGTGTTTCTTGAGGTAAACATTTATTTATAAGCTTTCTTATTCGAAAACATAAAAAAATTCAATTTAAAATCAATAATGAGATTATAAAACCATTTCAAGCGAGTAATAAGGCTTTCAAAGGCATAGGTGACTATAAATGGACTTTTCTTGTCAGTGGATGGCTTTTGCTTCGTGTTTCTCAAGGTAAACATTTGTTTCTAACCTTTCTTAACTAAAAACATAAAAAAATTCAACTTAAAATCAATACTAAGATTATAAAATCACTTAAAGCGAGTATTAAGGCATTCAAAGGCATAGGTGACTATAAATGGACTTTACTTGTCAATGGAAGGCTTTCTCTTTGCATTTCTTAAGGTAAACATTTATTTATAACCTTTCTCAACCGAAAACATAGAAAAATTCCACCTAAAATCAATAATGAGATTATAAAACCATTTAAAGTGAGTAATAAGGCTTTCAAAGGCATATGTGGCTATAAATGGACTTTTCTTGTCAATGGATGGCTTTTGCTTCACGTTTCTCGAGGTAAATATTCAATTATAATCTGTTTTATGAAAAATGTAAAAAAATTCAATTTAAAATCAGTAATGAGATTATAAAACTGTTTAAGTCAAGTAATTAAGTTGTCTAAGGCATGAGTGACTATAAATGATCTTTCTTGTCACTAGATGGCTTTCGCTTCACGTTTCTCTCGTTAAACATTCAATTATAACCTTTCTTAACAAAAACGTAAAAACATTCAACTTAAAATCAATAATGAGATTATAAAACCATTTAAAGCGAATAATAAGGCTTTCAACAGCATGGGTGACTATAAATGGACTTTTCTTGTCAATGGATGGCTTTGGATTCGTGTTTCTCGAGGTAAACATTTATTTATAACCTTTCTTATCCAAAAACATAAAAAAATTCAATTTAAAATCAATAATGAGATTATAAAACCATTTAAAGCGAGTAATAAGGCTTTGAAAGGCATAGGGGACTATAAATGGGCTTTTCTTGTCAATGGATGGCTTTTGCTTTGCGTTTCTCAAGGTAAACATTTATTTATAACCTTTCTTTACCGAAAACATAAAAAAAATTCCACTTAAAATCAATAATGAGATTATGAAACCATTTAAAGCGAGTAATAAGGCTTTCAAAGGCGTAGGAGACTACAAAGAGACTTTTCTTGTCAATTGATGGCTTTGGATTTGTGTTTCTCGAGGTAAACATTTATCTATAACCTTTCTAAACCAAAAACATAAAAAACTTCAACTTAAAATCAATAATGAGATTATAAAACCATTTAAAGCGAGTAATAAGGCTTTGAAAGGCATAGGTGACTATAAATGGGCTTTTCTTGTCAATGGATGGCTTTTGCTTTGCGTTTCTCAAGGTAAACATTTATTTATAACCTTTCTTTACCGAAAACATAAAAAAAATTCCACTTAAAATCAATAATGAGATTATGAAACCATTTAAAGCGAGTAATAAGGCTTTCAAAGGCGTAGGAGACTACAAAGACACTTTTCTTGTCAATTGATGGCTTTTACTTCGCGTCTCTCGAGGTAAACATTTATTTATAACCTTTGTTAATCGAAAACATAAAAAAATTCAATTTAAAATCAATAATGCGATTATAAAACTATTTAAATCGAGTAATAAGGCTTTGAAAGGCATAGGTGACTATAAATGGACTTTTCTTGTCAATGGATGTTTTTTGCTTCGCGTTTCTTGAGGTAAACATTTATTTATAACCTTTCTTATCCAAAAACATAAAAAATTTCAATTTAAAATCAATAATGAGATTATAAAACCATTTAAAGCGAGTAATAAGGCTTTCAAAGGCATAGGTGACTATAAACGAACTTTTCTTGTCAATGGATAGCTTTTCCTTCGCGTTTCTCCAGGTAAACATTTGTTTATAACCTTTCTTAACTAAAAACATAAAAAATTCAACTTAAAATCAATACTAATATTATAAAATCACTTAAAGCGAGTATTAAGGCATTCAAAGGCATAGGCGACTATAAATGGACTTTACTTGTCAATGGAAGGCTTTCGCTTTGCGTTTCTTAGAGTAAGCATTTATTTATAACCTTTCTCAGCCAAAAACATAGAAAAACTCAACCTGAAATCAATAATGAGATTATAAAACCTTTTAAAGCGAGTAATAAGGCTTTCAAAGGCTTAAATGGCTATAAATGGACTTTTCTTGTCAATGGATGGCTTTCGCTTCATGTTTCTCGAGGTAAACATTCATTTATAACCTTTCTTAACAAAAACGTAAAAAAATTCAACTTAAAATCTATTATGAGATTCTAAAACCATTTAGAGCGAATAATAAGGCTTTCAACGGCATAGGTGACTATAAATGGACTTTTCTTGTCAATTGATGGCTTTGGATTTGTGTTTTTCCAAGTAAACATTTATTTATAACCTTTCTAAACCGAAAACATAAAAAAATTCAACTTAAAATCAATAATGAGATTATAAAACCATTTAAAGCAAGTAATAAGGTTTTGAAAGGCATAGGTGACTATAAATGAACTTTTCTTGTCAATGGATGGCTTTGGCTTCGCGTTTCTTGAGGTAAACATTTATTTATAACCTTTCTTATTTGAAAACATAAAAAAATTCAATTTAAAATCAATAATGAGATTATAAAACCATTTAAAGCGAGTTATAAGGCTTTTAAACGCATAGGTGACTATAAATGGACTTTTCTTGTCAATGGATGGCTTTGGCTTCGCGTTTCTTGAGGAAAACATTTATTTACAACCTGTCTTAACCGAAAACATAAAAAAATTAAACTTAAAATCTATAATGAGATTATAAAACCATTTAAAGCGAGTAATAAGGCTTTCAATGACATAGGTGACTATAAATGGACTTTTCTTGTCAATGAATGGCTTTTGCTTTGCGTTTCTCAAGGTAAATATTTATTTATAACCTTTCCTAACCGAAAACATAAAAAAATTCAACTTAAAATCAATAATGAGATTATAAAACCATTTAAAGCGAGTAATAAGGCTTTGAAAGGCGTAGGTGACTATAAATGGACTTTTCTTGTCAATGGATGGCTTTTGCTTCTCGTTTCTCCAGGTAAAAATTTATTTATAACCTTTGTTAACCGAAAACAAAAAAAAATCAATTTAAAATCAATAATGCGATTATAAAACTATTTAAATCGAGCAATAAGGCTTTGAAAGGCATAGGTGACTATAAATGGACTTTTCTTGTCAATGGATGACTTTTGCTTCGTGTTTCTTGAGGTAAACATTTATTTATAAGCTTTCTTATTCGAAAACATAAAAAAATTCAATTTAAAATCAATAATGAGATTATAAAACCATTTCAAGCGAGTAATAAGGCTTTCAAAGGCATAGGTGACTATAAATGGACTTTTCTTGTCAGTGGATGGCTTTTGCTTCGTGTTTCTCAAGGTAAACATTTGTTTATAACCTTTCTTAACTAAAAACATAAAAAAATTCAACTTAAAATCAATACTAAGATTATAAAACCACTTAAAGCGAGTATTAAGGCATTCAAAGGCATAGGTGACTATAAATGGACTTTACTTGTCAATGGAAGGCTTTCTCTTTGCGTTTCTTAAGGTAAACATTTATTTATAACCTTTCTCAACCGAAAACATAGAAAAATTCCACCTAAAATCAATAATGAGATTATAAAACCATTTAAAGTGAGTAATAAGGCTTTCAAAGGCATACGTGACTATAAATGGACTTTTCTTGTCAATGGATGGCTTTTGCTTCACGTTTCTTGAGGTAAACATTCAATTATAATCTGTTTTATGAAAAATGTAAAAAAATTCAATTTAAAATCAGTAATGAGATTATAAAATTGTCTAAGGCAAGTAATTAAGTTGTCTAAGGCATGAGAGACTATAAATGAGCTTTCCCGTGAATAGATTGCTTTCGCTTCATGTTTCTCGAGGTAAACATTCGTTTATAACCTTTCTTAACAAAAACGTAAAAAAATTCAACTTAAAATCAATAATGAGATTATAAAACCATTTAGAGCGAATAATAAGGCTTTCAACGGCATAGGTGACTATAAATGGATTTTTCTTGTCAATGGATGGCTTTGGATTTGTGTTTTGCAAGGTAATCATTTATTTATATCCTTTTTAAACCGAAAACATAAAACAATTCAACTTAAAATCAATAATGAGATTATAAAACCATTTAAAGCGAGTTATAAGGCTTTTAAACGCATAGGTGACTATAAATGGACTTTTCTTGTCAATGGATGGCTTTGGCTTCGCGTTTCTAGAGGAAAACATTTATTTACAACCTGTCTTAACCGAAAACATAAAAAAATTAAACTTAAAATCTATAATGAGATTATAAAACCATTTAAAGCGAGTAATAAGGCTTTCAATGACATAGGTGACTATAAATGGACTTTTCTTGTCAATGAATGGCTTTTGCTTTGCGTTTCTCAAGGTAAATATTTATTTATAACCTTTCCTAACCGAAAACATAAAAAAATTCAACTTAAAATCAATAATGAGATTATAAAACCATTTAACGCGAGTAATAAGGCTTTGAAAAGCGTAGGTGACTATAAATGGACTTTTCTTGTCAATGGATGGCTTTTGCTTCTCGTTTCTCCAGGTAAAAATTTATTTATAACCTTTGTTAACCGAAAAGAAAAAAAATTCAATTTAAAATCAATAATGCGATTATAAAACTATTTAAATCGAGCAATAAGGCTTTGAAAGGCTTAGGTGACTATAAATGGACTTTTCTTGTCAATGGATGACTTTTGCTTCGTGTTTCTTGAGGTAAACATTTATTTATAAGCTTTCTTATTCGAAAACATAAAAAAATTCAATTTAAAATCAATAATGAGATTATAAAACCATTTCAAGCGAGTAATAAGGCTTTCAAAGGCATAGGTGACTATAAATGGACTTTTCTTGTCAGTGGATGGCTTTTGCTTCGTGTTTCTCAAGGTAAACATTTGTTTCTAACCTTTCTTAACGAAAAACATAAAAAAATTCAACTTAAAATCAATACTAAGATTATAAAACCACTTAAAGCGAGTATTAAGGCATTCAAAGGCATAGGTGACTATAAATGGACTTTACTTGTCAATGGAAGGCTTTCTCTTTGCGTTTCTTAAGGTAAACATTTATTTATAACCTTTCTCAACCGAAAACATAGAAAAATTCCACCTAAAATCAATAATGAGATTATAAAACCATTTAAAGTGAGTAATAAGGCTTTCAAAGGCATACGTGGCTATAAATGGACTTTTCTTGTCAATGGATGGCTTTTGCTTCACGTTTCTTGAGGTAAACATTCAATTATAATCTTTTTTATGAAAAATGTAAAAAAATTCAATTTAAAATCAGTAATGAGATTGTAAAACTGTTTAAGTCAAGTAATTAAGTTGTCTAAGGCATGAGTGACTATAAATCAGCTTTCTTGTCACTAGATGACTTTCGCTTCACGTTTCTCTAGTTAAACATTCAATTATAACCTTTCTTAACAAAAACGTAAAAACATTCAACTTAAAATCAATAATGAGATTATAAAACCATTTAAAGCGAATAATAAGGCTTTCAACAGCATGGGTGACTATAAATGGACTTTTCTTTTCAATGGATGGCTTTGGATTTGTATTTCTTGAGGTAAACATTTATTTATAACCTTTCTAAACCAAAAACATAAAAAAATTCAACTTAAAATCAATAATGAGATTATAAAACCATTTAAAGCGAGTAATAAGGCTTTGAAAGGCATAGGTGACTATAAATGGGCTTTTCTTGTCAATGGATGGCTTTTGCTTTGCGTTTCTCAAGGTAAACATTTATTTATAACCTTCTTTTACCGAAAACATAAAAAAATTCAACTTAAAATCAATAATGAGATTATAAAACCATTTAAAGCGAGTAATAAGGCTTTCAAAGGTGTAGGAGACTACAAAGGGACTTTTCTTGTCAATTGCTGGCTTTTGCTTCGCGTCTCTCGAGGTAAACATTTATTTATAACCTTTGTTAATCGAAAACATAAAAAAATTCAATTTAAAATCGATAATGCGATTATAAAACTATTTAAATCGAGTAATAAGGCTTTGGAAGGCATATGTGACTATAAATGGACTTTTCTTGTTAATGGATGGCTTTTGCTTCGCGTTTCTCGAGGTAAACATTTATTTATAACCTTTCTTATCCAAAAACATAAAAAAATTCAATTTAAAATCAATAATGAGATTATAAAACCATTTAAAGCGAGTAATAAGGCTTTCAAAGGCATAGGTGACTATAAACGGAATTTTCTTGTCAATGGATGGCTTTTGCTTCGCGTTTCTCAAGGTAAACATTTGTTTATAACCTTTCTTAACTAAAAACATAAAAAATTCAACTTAAAATCAATACTAAGATTATAAAACCACTTAAAGCGAGTATTAAGGCATTCAAAGGCATAGGTGACTATAAATGCACTTTACTTGTCAATGGAAGGCTTTCGCTTTGCGTTTCTTAAGGTAAACATTTATTTATAACCTTTCTCAACCAAAAACATAGAAAAATTCAACCTAAAATCAATAATGAGATTATAAAACCTTTTAAAGCGAGTAATAAGGCTTTCAAAGGCTTAAATGGACTTTTCTTGTCAATGGATGGCTTTTGCTTCACGTTTCTCGAGGTAAACATTCAATTATAATCTGTTTTATGAAAAATGTAAAAAAATTCAATTTAAAATCAGTAATGAGATTATAAAACAGTTTAAGGCAAGTAATTAAGTTGTCTAAGGCATGAGTGACTATAAATGAGCTTTCTCGTGAATAGATGGCTTTCGCTTCATGTCTCTCTAGATAAACATTCGTTTATAACCTTTCTTAACAAAAACGTAAAAAAATTCAACTTAAAATCAATAATGAGATTATAAAACCATTTAGAGCGAATAATAAGGCTTTCAACGGCATAGGTGACTATAAATGGATTTTTCTTGTCAATGGATGGCTTTGGATTTGTGTTTTTCAAGGTAAACATTTATTTATATCCTTTCTAAACCAAAAACATAAAACAATTCAACTTAAAATCAATAATGAGATTATAAAACCATGTCAAGCGAGTTATAAGGCTTTGAAAAGGCATAGGTGACTATAAATGGACTTTTCTTGTCAATGGATGGCTTTGGCTTCGCGTTTCTCGAGGTAAACATTTATTTATAACCTGTCTTAACCGAAAACATAAAAAAATTAAACTTAAAATCTATAATGAGATTATAAAACCATTTAAAGCGAGTAATAAGACTTTCAATGGCATAGATGACTATAAATGAACTTTTCTTGTCAATGAATGGCTTTTGCTTTGCGTTTCTCAAGGTAAACATCTATTTAAAAATGTAAAAAACTGTTTAAGTCAAGTAATTAAGTTGTCTAAGGCATGAGTGACTATAAATGATCTTTCTTGTCACTAGATGGCTTTCGCTTCACGTTTCTCTCGTTAAACATTCAATTATAACCTTTCTTAACAAAAACGTAAAAACATTCAACTTAAAATCAATAATGAGATTATAAAACCATTTAAAGCGAATAATAAGGCTTTCAACAGCATGGGTGACTATAAATGGACTTTTCTTGTCAATGGATGGCTTTGGATTCGTGTTTCTCGAGGTAAACATTTATTTATAACCTTTCTTATCCAAAAACATAAAAAAATTCAATTTAAAATCAATAATGAGATTATAAAACCATTTAAAGCGAGTAATAAGGCTTTCAAAGGCATAGGTGACTATAAATGGACTTTTCTTGTCAATGGATGGCTTTGGATTTGTGTTTCTCGAGGTAAACATTTATCTATAACCTTTCTAAACCAAAAACATAAAAAACTTCAACTTAAAATCGATAATGCGATTATAAAACTATTTAAATCGAGTAATAAGGCTTTGAAATGCATTGGTGACTATAAATGGACTTTTCTTGTAAATGGATGACTTTTGCTTCACGTTTCTCGAGGTAAACATTTATTTATAACCTTTCTTATCCAAAAACATAAAAAAATTCAATTTAAAATCAATAATGAGATTATAAAACTATTTAAAACGAGTAATAAGGCTTTCAAAGGCATAGGTGACTATAAATGGACTTTTCTTGTCAATGGATGACTTTTGCTTCGCGTTTCTCGAGGTAAACATTTGTTTATAACCTTTCTTAACTAAAAACATAAAAAATTCAACTTAAAATCAACACTAAGATTATAAAGCCACTTAAAGCGAGTATTAAGGCATTCAAAGGCATAGGTGACTATAAATGCACTTTACTTGTCAATGGAAGGCTTTCGCTTTGCGTTTCTTAAGGTAAACATTTATTTATAACCTTTCTCAACCAAAAACATTGAAAAATTCAACCTAAAATCAATAATGAGATTATAAAACCTTTTAAAGCGAGTAATAAGGCTTTCAAAGGCTTAAATGGACTTTTCTTGTCAATGGATGGCTTTTGCTTCACGTTTCTCGAGGTAAACATTCAATTATAATCTGTTTTATGAAAAATGTAAAAAAATTCAATTTAAAATCAGTAATGAGATTAGAAAACTGTTTAAGGCAAGTAATTAAGTTGTCTAAGGCATGAGTGACTATAAATGAGCTTTCTCGTGAATAGATGGCTTTCGCTTCATGTTTCTCGAGGTAAACATTCGTTTATAACCTTTCTTAACAAAAACGTAAAAAAATTCAACTTAAAATCAATAATGAGATTATAAAACCATTTAGAGTGAATAATAAGGCTTTCAACGTCATAGCTGACTATAAATGGATTTTTCTTGTCAATGGATGGCTTTGGATTTGTGTTTTTCAAGGTAAACATTTATTTATATCCTTTCTAAACCGAAAACATAAAACAATTCAACTTAAAATCAATAATGAGATTATAAAACCATTTAAAGCGAGTTATAACGCTTTGAAAGGCATATGTGACTATAAATGGACTTTTCTTGTCAATGGATGGCTTTGGCTTCGCGTTTCTCGAGGTAAACATTTAGTTATAACCTGTCTTCACCGAAAACATAAAAAAATTAAACTTAAAATCTATAATGAGATTATAAAACCATTTAAAGCGAGTAATAAGGCTTTCAATGGCATAGGTGACTATAAATGGACTTTTCTTGTCAATGAATAGCTTTTGCTTTGCGTTTCTCAAGGTAAACATTTATTTATAACCTTTCCTAACCGAAAACATAAAAAAATTCTACTTAAAATCAATAATGAGATTATAAAACCATTTAAAGCGAGTAATAAGGCTTTGAAAGGCGTAGGTGACTATAAATGGACTTTTCTTGTCAATGGATGGCTTTTGCTTCGCGTTTCTCGAGGTAAAAATTTATTTATAACCTTTGTTAACCGAAAACAAAAAAAATTCAATTTAAAATCAATAATGCGATTATAAAACTATTTAAATCGAGTAATAAGGCTTTGAAAGGCATAGGTGACTATAAATGGACTTTTCTTGTCAATGGATGACTTTTGCTTCGCGTTTCTTGAGGTAAACATTTATTTATAACCTTTCTTATCCAAAAACATAAAAAAATTCAATTTAAAATCAATAATGAAATTATAAAACCATTTAAAGCGAGTAATAAGGCTTTCAAAGGCATAGGTGACTATAAATGGACTTTTCTTGTCAATGGATGGCTTTTGCTTCGTGTTTCTCAAGGTAAACATTTGTTTATAACCTTTCTTAACTAAAAAAATAAAAAAATTTAACTTAAAATCAATACTAAGATTATAAAACCACTTAAAGCGAGTATTAAAGCATTCAAAGGCATAGGTGACTATAAATGGACTTTACTTGTCAATGGAAGGCTTTCTCTTTGCATTTCTTAAGGTAAACATTTATTTATAACCTTTCTCAACCGAAAATATAGAAAAATTTCACCTAAAATCAATAATGAGATTATAAAACCATTTAAAGCCAGTAATAAGGCTTTCAAAGGCATAAGTGGCTATAAATAGACTTTTCTTGTCAATGGATGGCTTTTGCTAAACGTTTCTCGAGGTAAACATTCAATTATAATCTTTTTTATGAAAAATGTAAAAAAATTCAATTTAAAATCAGTAATGAGATTGTAAAACTGTTTAAGTCAAGTAATTAAGTTGTCTAAGGCATGAGTGACTATAAATGATCTTTCTTGTCACTAGATGGCTTTCGCTTCACGTTTCTCTAGTTAAACATTCAATTATAACCTTTCTTAACAAAAACGTAAAAACATTCAACTTAAAATCAATAATGAGATTATAAAACCATTTAAAGCGAATAATAAGGCTTTCAACAGCATGGGTGACTATAAATGGACTTTTCTTGTCAATGGATGGCTTTGGATTTGTGTTTCTCGAGGTAAACATTTATTTATAACCTTTCTAAACCAAAAACATAAAAAAATTCAACTTAAAATCAATAATGAGATTATAAAACCATTTAAAGCGAGTAATAAGGCTTTGAAAGGCATAGGTGACTATAAATGGGCTTTTCTTGTCAATGGATGGCTTTTGCTTTGCGTTTCTCAAGGTAAACATTTATTTATAACCTTTCTTTACCGAAAACATAAAAAAATTCAACTTAAAATCAATAATGAGATTATAAAACCATTTAAAGCGAGTAATAAGGCTTTCAAAGGCGTAGGAGACTACAAAGAGACTTTTCTTGTCAATTGATGGCTTTTACTTCGCGTCTCTCGAGGTAAACATTTATTTATAATCTTTGTTAATCGAAAACATAAAAAAAATTCAATTTAAAATCAATAATGCGATTATAAAACTATTTAAATCGAGAAATAAGGCTTTGAAAGGCATAGGTGACTATAAATGGACTTTTCTTGTCAATGGATGACTTTTGCTTCGCGTTTCTTAAGGTAAACATTTATTTATAACCTTTCTTATCCAAAAACGTAAAAAAATTCAATTTAAAATCAATAATGAGATTATAAAACCATTTAAAGCGAGTAATAAGGCCTTAAAAGGCATAGGTGACTATAAACGGACTTTTCTTGTCAATGGATGGCTTTTGCTTCGCGTTTCTCAAGGTAAACATTTGTTTATAACCTTTCTTAACTAAAAACATAAAAAATTCAACTTAAAATCAATACTAATATTATAAAACCACTTAAAGCGAGTATTAAGGCATTCAAAGGCATAGGCGACTATAAATGGACTTTACTTGTCAATGGAAGGCTTTCGCTTTGCGTTTCTTAGAGTAAACATTTATTTATAACCTTTCTCAGCCAAAAACGTAGAAAAATTCAACCTGAAATCAATAATAAGATTATAAAACCTTTTAAAGCGAGTAATAAGGCTTTCAAAGGCTTAAATGGCTATAAATAGACTTTTCTTGTCAATGGATGGCTTTTGCTTCACGTTTCTCGAGGTAAACATTCAATTATAATCTATTTTATGAA
Organism: Theobroma cacao; assembly: GCF_053813885.1. NCBI lineage: Eukaryota > Viridiplantae > Streptophyta > Magnoliopsida > Malvales > Malvaceae > Theobroma > Theobroma cacao. The sequence continues at coordinate 17,106,909 of NC_142642.1, read as the reverse complement.
AAATGTAAAAAAATTCAATTTAAAATCAGTAATGTGATTATAAAACTGTTTAAGGCAAGTAATTAAGTTGTCTAAGGCATGAGTGACTATAAATGAGCTTTCTCGTGAATAGATGGCTTTCGCTTCATGTTTCTCGAGGTAAACATTCATTTATAACCTTTCTTAACAAAAACGTAAAAAAATTCAACTTAAAATCAATTATGAGATTATAAAACCATTTAGAGCGAATAATAAGGCTTTCAACGGCATAGGTGACTATAAATGGACTTTTCTTGTCAATTGATGGCTTTGGATTTGTGTTTTTCCAGGTAAACATTTATTTATAACCTTTCTAAACCGAAAACATAAAAAAATTCAACTTAAAATCAATAATGAGATTATAAAACCATTTAAAGCGAGTAATAAGGCTTTGAAAGGCATAGGTGACTATAAATGGACTTTTCTTGTCAATGGATGGCTTTGGCTTCGCGTTTCTTGAGGTAAACATTTATTTATAACCTGTCTTAACCGAAAACATAAAAAAATTAAACTTAAAATCTATAATGAGATTATAAAACAATTTAAAGCGAGTAATAAGGCTTTCAATGGCATAGGTAACTATAAATGGACTTTTCTTGTCAATGAATGGCTTTTGCTTTACGTTTCTCAAGGTAAACATTTATTTATAACCTTTCCTCACCGAAAACATAAAAAAATTCAACTTAAAATCAATAATGAGATTATAAAACCATTTAAAGCGAGTAATAAGGCTTTGAAAGGCGTAGGTGACTATAAATGGACTTTTCTTGTCAATGGATGGCTTTTGCTTTGCGTTTCTCGAGGTAAAAATTTATTTATAACCTTTGTTAACCGAAAACAAAAAAAATTCAATTTAAAATCAATAATGCGATTATAAAACTATTTAAATCGAGTAATAAGGCTTCGAAAGGCATAGGTGACTATAAATGGACTTTTCTTGTCAATGGATGACTTTTGCTTCGCGTTTCTTGAGGTAAACATTTATTTATAACCTTTCTTATTCGAAAACATAAAAAAATTCAATTTAAAATCAATAATGAGATTATAAAACCATTTAAAGCGAGTAATAAGGCTTTCAAAGGCATAGGTGACTATAAATGGACTTTTCTTGTCAATGAATGGCTTTTGCTTTGCATTTCTCAAGGTAAACATTTATTTATAACCTTTCTTTACCGAAAACATAAAAAAATTCAACTTAAAATCAATAATGAGATTATAAAACCATTTAAAGCGGGTAATAAGGCTTTCAAAGGCGTAAGAGACTACAAAGGGACTTTTCTTGTCAATTGATGGCTTTTGCTTCTCGTTTCTCGAGGTAAACATTTATTTATAACCTTTGTTAACCGAAAACATAAAAAAATTCAATTTAAAATCGATAATGCGATTATAAAACTATTTAAATCGAGTAATAAGGCTTTGAAAGGCATTGGTGACTATAAATGGACTTTTCTTGTCAATTGATGACTTTTGCTCCGCGTTTCTCGAGGTAAACATGTATTTATAACCATTCTTATCCAAAAACATAAAAAAAATTCAATTTTAAAATCAATAATGAGATTATAAAACCATTTAAAATGAGTAATAAGGCTTTCAAAGGCATAGGTGACTATAAATGGACTTTTCTTGTCAATGGATGACTTTTGCTTCGCGTTTCTCTAGGTAAACATTTGTTTATAACCTTTCTTAACTAAAAACATAAAATATTCAACTTAAAATCAACACTAAGATTATAAAACCACTTAAAGCGAGTATTAAGGCATTCAAAAGCATAGGTGACTATAAATGGACTTTACTTGTCAATGGAAGGCTTTCGCTTTGCGTTTCTTAAGGTAAACATTTATTTATAACCTTTCTCAACCAAAAACATAGAAAAATTCAACCTAAAATCAATAATGAGATTATAAAACCTTTTAAAGCGAGTAATAAGGCTTTCAAAGGCTTAAATGGACTTTTCTTGTCAATGGATGGCTTTTGCTTCACGTTTCTCGAGGTAAACATTCAATTATAATCTATTTTATGAAAAATGTAAAAAAATTCAATTTAAAATCAGTAATGAGATTATAAAACTGTTTAAGGCAAGTAATTAAGTTGTCTAAGGCATGAGTGACTATAAATGAGCTTTCTCGTGAATAGATGGCTTTCGCTTCATGTTTCTCGAGGTAAACATTCATTTATAACCTTTCTTAACAAAAACGTAAAAAAATTCAACTTAAAATCAATTATGAGATTATAAAACCATTTAGAGCGAATAATAAGGCTTTCAATGGCATAGGTGACTATAAATGGACTTTTCTTGTCAATTGATGGCTTTGGATTTGTGTTTTTCCAGGTAAACATTTATTTATAACCTTTCTAAACCGAAAACATAAAAAAATTCAACTTAAAATCAATAATGAGATTATAAAACCATTTAAAGCGAGTAATAAGGCTTTGAAAGGCATAGGTGACTATAAATGGACTTTTCTTGTCAATGGATGGCTTTGGCTTCGCGTTTCTTGAGGTAAACATTTATTTATAACCTGTCTTAACCGAAAACATAAAAAAATTAAACTTAAAATCTATAATGAGATTATAAAACCATTTAAAGCGAGTAATAAGGCTTTCAATGGCATAGGTAACTATAAATGGACTTTTCTTGTCAATGAATGGCTTTTGCTTTACGTTTCTCAGGGTAAACATTTATTTATAACCTTTCCTCACCGAAAACATAAAAAAATTCAACTTAAAATCAATAATGAGATTATAAAACCATTTAAAGCGAGTAATAAGGCTTTGAAAGGCGTAGGTGACTATAAATGGACTTTTCTTGTCAATGGATGGCTTTTGCTTCGCGTTTCTCGAGGTAAAAATTTATTTATAACCTTTGTTAACCGAAAACAAAAAAAATTCAATCTAAAATCAATAATGCGATTATAAAACTATTTAAATCGAGTAATAAGGCTTTGAAAGGCATAGGTGACTATAAATGGACTTTTCTTGTCAATGGATGACTTTTGCTTCACGTTTCTTGAGGTAAACATTTATTTATAACCTTTCTTATTCGAAAACATAAAAAAATTTAATTTAAAATCAATAATGAGATTATAAAATCATTTAAAGCGAGTAATAAGGCTTTCAAAGGCATAGGTGACTATAAATGGACTTTTCTTGTCAATGGATGGCTTTTGCTTTGCGTTTCTCAAGGTAAACATTTATTTATAACCTTTCTTTACCGAAAACATAAAAAAATTCAACTTAAAATCAATAATGAGATTATAAAACCATTTAAAGCGGGTAATAAGGCTTTCAAAGACGTAGGAGACTACAAAGGGACTTTTCTTGTCAATTGATGGCTTTTGCTTCTCGTTCCTCGATGTAAACATTTATTTATAACCTTTGTTAACCGAAAACACAAAAAAATTCAATTTAAAATCAATAATGCGATTATAAAACTATTTAAATCGAGTAATAAGGCTTTGAAAGGCATTGGTGACTATAAATGGACTTTTCTTGTCAATGGATGACTTTTGCTTCGCGTTTCTCGAGGTAAACATTTATTTATAACCTTTCTTATCCAAAAACATAAAAAAATTCAATTTAAAATCAATAATGAGATTATAAAACCATTTAAAACGAGTAATAAGGCTTTCAAAGGCATAGGTGACTATAAATGGACTTTTCTTGTCAATGGATGACTTTTGCTTCGCATTTCTCCAGGTAAACATTGTTCATAACCTTTCTTAACTAAAAACATAAAAAATTCAACTTAAAATCAATACTAAGATTGTAAAACCACTTAAAGCGAGTATTAAGGCATTCAAAGGCATAGGTGACTATAAATGGACTTTACTTGTCAATGGAAGGCTTTCGCTTTGCGTTTCTTAAGGTAAACATTTATTTATAACCTTTCTCAACCAAAAACATAGAAAAATTCAACCTAAAATCAATAATGAGATTATAAAACCTTTTAAAGCGAGTAATAAGGCTTTCAAAGGCTTAAATGGACTTTTCTTGTCAATGGATGGCTTTTGCTTCACGTTTCATGAGGTAAACATTCAATTATAATCTGTTTTATGAAAAATGTAAAAAAATTCAATCTAAAATCAGTAATGAGATTATAAAACTGTTTAAGGCAAGTAATTAAGTTGTCTAAGGCATGAGTGACAATAAATGAGCTTTCTTGTCAATGGATGGCTTTTGCTTCACGTTTCTCGAGATAAACATTCATTTATAACCTTTCTTAACAAAAACATAAAAAAATTCAACTTAAAATCAATAATGAGATTATAAAACCATTTAGAGCGAATAATAAGGCTTTCAACGGCATAGGTGACTATAAATGGACTTTTCTTGTCAATGGATGGCTTTGGATTTGCGTTTTTCAAGGTAAACATTTATTTATATCCTTTCTAAACCGAAAACATAAAAAAATTCAACTTAAAATCAATAATGAGATTATAAAACCATTTAAAGCGAGTTATAAGGCTTTGAAAGGCATAGGTGACTATAAATGGACTTTTCTTGTCAATGGATGGCTTTGGTTTCGCGTTTCTCGAGGAAAACATTTATTTATAACCTGTCTTAACCGAAAACATAAAAAAATTAAACTTAAAATCTATAATGAGATTATAAAACCATTTAAAGCGAGTAATAAGGCTTTCAATGGCATAGGTGACAATAAATGGACTTTTCTTGTCAATGAATGGCTTTTGCTTTGCGTTTCTCAAGGTAAACATTTATTTATAACCTTTCCTAACCGAAAACATAAAAAAATTCAACTTAAAATCAATAATGAGATTATAAAACCATTTAAAGCGAGTAATAAGGCTTTGAAAGGCGTAGGTGACTATAAATGGACTTTTCTTGTCAATGGATGGCTTTTGCTTCGCGTTTCTCGAGGTAAAAATTTATTTATAACCTTTGTTAACCGAAAACAAAAAAAATTCAATTTAAAATCAATAATGCGATTATAAAACTATTTAAATCGAGTAATAAGGCTTTGAAAGGCATAGGTGACTATAAATGGTCTTTTCTTGTCAATGGATGACTTTTGCTTCGCGTTTCTTGAGGTAAACATTTATTTATAACCTTTCTTATTCGAAAACATAAAAAAATTTAATTTAAAATCAATAATGAGATTATAAAATCATTTAAAGCGAGTAATAAGGCTTTCAAAGGCATAGGTGACTATAAATGGACTTTTCTTGTCAATGGATGGCTTTTGCTTTGCGTTTCTCAAGGTAAACATTTATTTATAACCTTTCTTTACCGAAAACATAAAAAAATTCAACTTAAAATCAATAATGAGATTATAAAACCATTTAAAGCGGGTAATAAGGCTTTCAAAGACGTAGCAGACTACAAAGGGACTTTTCTTGTCAATTGATGGCTTTTGCTTCTCGTTCCTCGATGTAAACATTTATTTATAACCTTTGTTAACCGAAAACATAAAAAAATTCAATTTAAAATCAATAATGCGATTATAAAACTATTTAAATCGAGTAATAAGGCTTTGAAAGGCATTGGTGACTATAAATGGACTTTTCTTGTCAATGGATGACTTTTGCTTCGCGTTTCTCGAGGTAAACATTTATTTATAACCTTTCTTATCCAAAAACATAAAAAAATTCAATTTAAAATCAATAATGAGATTATAAAACCATTTAAAACGAGTAATAAGGCTTTCAAAGGCATAGGTGACTATAAATGGACTTTTCTTGTCAATGGATGGCTTTTGCTTTGCGTTTCTCAAGGTAAACATTTATTTATAACCTTTCTTTACCGAAAACATAAAAAAATTCAACTTAAAATCAATAATGAGATTATAAAACCATTTAAAGCGGGTAATAAGGCTTTCAAAGACGTAGGAGACTACAAAGGGACTTTTCTTGTCAATTGATGGCTTTTGCTTCTCGTTCCTCGATGTAAACATTTATTTATAACCTTTGTTAACCGAAAACATAAAAAAATTCAATTTAAAATCAATAATGCGATTATAAAACTATTTAAATCGAGTAATAAGGCTTTGAAAGGCATTGGTGACTATAAATGGACTTTTCTTGTCAATGGATGACTTTTGCTTCGCGTTTCTCGAGGTAAACATTTATTTATAACCTTTCTTATCCAAAAACATAAAAAAATTCAATTTAAAATCAATAATGAGATTATAAAACCATTTAAAACGAGTAATAAGGCTTTCAAAGGCATAGGTGACTATAAATGGACTTTTCTTGTCAATGGATGACTTTTGCTTCGCATTTCTCCAGGTAAACATTGTTCATAACCTTTCTTAACTAAAAACATAAAAAATTCAACTTAAAATCAATACTAAGATTATAAAACCACTTAAAGCGAGTATTAAGGCATTCAAAGGCATAGGTGACTATAAATGGACTTTACTTGTCAATGGAAGGCTTTCGCTTTGCGTTTCTTAAGGTAAACATTTATTTATAACCTTTCTCAACCAAAAACATAGAAAAATTCAACCTAAAATCAATAATGAGATTATAAAACCTTTTAAAGCGAGTAATAAGGCTTTCAAAGGCTTAAATGGACTTTTCTTGTCAATGGATGGCTTTTGCTTCACGTTTCATGAGGTAAACATTCAATTATAATCTGTTTTATGAAAAATGTAAAAAAATTCAATCTAAAATCAGTAATGAGATTATAAAACTGTTTAAGGCAAGTAATTAAGTTGTCTAAGGCATGAGTGACAATAAATGAGCTTTCTTGTCAATGGATGGCTTTCGCTTCACGTTTCTCGAGGTAAACATTCATTTATAACCTTTCTTAACAAAAACATAAAAAAATTCAACTTAAAATCAATAATGAGATTATAAAACCATTTAGAGCGAATAATAAGGCTTTCAACGGCATAGGTGACTATAAATGGACTTTTCTTGTCAATGGATGGCTTTGGATTTGCGTTTTTCAAGGTAAACATTTATTTATATCCTTTCTAAACCGAAAACATAAAAAAATTCAACTTAAAATCAATAATGAGATTATAAAACCATTTAAAGCGAGTTATAAGGCTTTGAAAGGCATAGGTGACTATAAATGGACTTTTCTTGTCAATGGATGGCTTTGGTTTCGCGTTTCTCGAGGAAAACATTTATTTATAACCTGTCTTAACCGAAAACATAAAAAAATTAAACTTAAAATCTATAATGAGATTATAAAACCATTTAAAGCGAGTAATAAGGCTTTCAATGGCATAGGTGACAATAAATAGACTTTTCTTGTCAATGAATGGCTTTTGCTTTACGTTTCTCAAGGTAAACATTTATTTATAACCTTTCCTAACCGAAAACATAAAAAAATTCAACTTAAAATCAATAATGAGATTATAAAACCATTTAAAGCGTGTAATAAGGCTTTGAAAGGTGTAGGTGACTATAAATGGACTTTTCTTGTCAATGGATGGCTTTTGCTTCGCGTTTCTCGAGGTAAAAATTTATTTATAACCTTTGTTAACCGAAAACAAAAAAAATTCAATTTGAAATCAATAATGCGATTATAAAACTATTTAAATCGAGTAATAAGGCTTTGAAAGGCATAGGTGACTATAAATGGTCTTTTCTTGTCAATGGATGACTTTTGCTTCGCGTTTCTTGAGGTAAACATTTATTTATAACCTTTCTTATTCGAAAACATAAAAAAATTTAATTTAAAATCAATAATGAGATTATAAAATCATTTAAAGCGAGTAATAAGGCTTTCAAAGGCATAGGTGACTATAAATGGACTTTTCTTGTCAATGGATGGCTTTTGCTTTGCGTTTCTCAAGGTAAACATTTATTTATAACCTTTCTTTACCGAAAACATAAAAAAATTCAACTTAAAATCAATAATGAGATTATAAAACCATTTAAAGCGGGTAATAAGGCTTTCAAAGGCTTAAGAGACTACAAAGGGACTTTTCTTGTCAATTGATGGCTTTTGCTTCATGTTTTTCGAGGTAAACATTTGTTTATAACCTTTCTTAACTAAAAACATAAAAAATTCAACTTAAAATCAATACTAAGATTATAAAACCACTTAAAGCGAGTATTAAGGCATTCAAAGGCATAGGTGACTATAAATGGACTTTACTTGTCAATGGAAGGCTTTCGCTTTGCGTTTCTTAAGGTAAACATTTATTTATAACCTTTCTCAACCAAAAACATAGAAAAATTCAACCTAAAATCAATAATGACATTATAAAACCTTTCAAAGCGAGTAATAAGGCTTTCAAAGGCTTAAATGGCTATAAATGGACTTTTGTTGTCAATGGATGGCTTTTGCTTCACGTTTCTCGAGGTAAACATTCAATTATAATCTGTTTTATGAAAAATGTAAAAAAATTCAATCTAAAATCAGTAATGAGATTATAAAACTTTTTAAGGCAAGTAATTAAGTAGTCTAAGGCGTAGGTGACTCATAAATGGACTTTTCTTGTCAATGGATGGCTTTTGCTTTGAGTTTCTCAAGGTAAACATTTATTTATAACCTTTCTTAACCGAAAACATAAAAAAATTCAACTTAAAATCAATAATGAGATTATAAAACCATTTAAAGTGAATAATAAGGCTTTCAACGGCATTGGTTACTATAAATGGACTTTACTTGTCAATGGAAGTCTTTCGCTTTGCATTTCTCAACGTAAACATTTATTTATAACCTTTCTCAACTGAAAACATAGAAAAATTCAACCTAAAATCAATAATGAGATTATAAAACCATTTAAAGGGAGTAATAAGGCTTTGAAAGGCATAAGTGACTATAAATAGACTTTTCTTGTCAATGGATGGCTTTTGCTTCGCGTTTCTTGAGGTAAACATTTATTTATAACCTTTCTTAACTAAAAACATAAAAAAGTTCAACTTAAAATCAATACTAAGATTATAAAACCACTTAAAGCGAGCATTAAGGCATTCAAAGGCATAGGTGACTATAAATGGACTTTACTTGTCAATGGAAGGCTTTCGCTTTGCGTTTCTCGAGGTAAACATTTATTTATAACCTTTCTCAACTGAAAACATAGAAAAATTCAACCTAAAATCAATAATGAGATTATAAAACCATTTAAAGGGAGTAATAAGGCATGAGTGACTATAAACGAAATTTTCTTGTTAGTGGATGGCTTTCGCTCCATGTTTCCCGATGTAAACATGCAATCTCAATATGTTTTAATGAAAAATGTAAAAAAATTCAACTTAAAATCAATCATGACATTATTAAACCATTTAAAGCGAGTAATAAGGCTTTGAAAGGCATGAGTGACTATAAATAGACTTTTCTTTCAATGGATGGCTTTCGCTTCACGTTTCTTGAGGTAAACATTCAATTATAAGCTGTTTTTATCAAAAATGTAAAAACAATTCAACTTAAAATCATTAATGACATTAGAAAACCATTTAAAGCGAGTAATAAGGCTTTGAAAAGAATAAATGAATATAAATGGACTTTTCTTGTTAATGGATGGCTTTCGCTTCATGTTTCTGGAGGTAAACATTCAATTTCAATCTAATTTAATGAAAAACGTAAAAAAATTCAACTTAAAATCAATAATTACATTATAAAACCATTTAAAGTGAGTAATAAGGCTTTCAAAGGCATGAGTGACTATAAATAGAATTGTTTTGTCAATGGATGGCTTTGGCTTCACGTTTCTCAAGGTAAACATTCAATTATAAGCTGTTTTTATGAAAAATGTAAAAAAAATTCAACTTAAAATCAGTAATGACATTATAAACCCATTTAAAGCGAGTAATAAGGCTTTCAAAGGCATGAGTGACTATAAATGGACTTTTCTTGTTAGTGGATGGCTTTCGCTCCTTGTTTCCCGAGGTAAACATGCAATTCAATCTGTTTTAAGGAAAATATAAAAAAATTGAACTTAAAATCAATAACGAGATTATAAAACCGTTTAAATTGAGTAATAAGGCTTTCAAAGGCATGAGTGACTATAAATAGACTTTTCTTGTTAGTGGATGACTTCCACTCCATGTTTTCCGAGGTAAACATGCAATTTCAATCTATTTTAATAAAAAATGTAAAAAAATTCACCTCAAAATTAATAATGAGATTATGAAAGCATTTAAGGCTTTCAAAGGCATGAGTGACTATAAATGGACTTTTCTTGTTAGTGGATGGCTTTCGCTCCATGTTTCCCCAGGTAAACATGCAATTTTCAATCTGTTTTACTGAAAAAAGTAAAAAATTCAACTTAATATCAATAATGAGATTATAAAAGCATTTAAAGCGAGTAATAAGGCTTTCAAAGGCATGAGTGACTATAAATGGACTTTTCTTGTTAGTGGATGGCTTTCGCTCCATGTTTCCCGAGGTAAACATGCAATTTCAATATGTTTTACTGAGAAATGTAAAAAAATTCAACTTAAAATCAATAATGAGATTATAAAACCATTTAAAGCGAGCAATAAGGCTTTCAAAGGCATGAGTGACTATAAATGGACTTTTGTTGTTAGTGGATGGCTTTCACTCCATGTTTCTCGAAGTAAACATGCAATTTCAATCTGTTTTAATGAAAAATATAAAAAAATTCACCTCAAAATTAATAATGAGATTTAAAACCATTTAGAGCGAGTAAGAAGGCTTTCAAAGGCATGAGTGACTATAAATAGACTTTTCTTGTTAGTGGATGGCTTCCACTCCATGTTTCCCGAGGTAGACATGCAATTTCAATCTGTTTCAAAAAAAAAAGAAAAAAAATTCACCTCAAAATTAATAATGAGATTATAAAACCATTTAAAGCGAGTAATAAGGCTTTCAAAAGCATGAGTGACTATAAATGGACTTTTCTTGTTAATGGATGGCTTTCGCTCCATGTTTCCCGAGGTAAACTTGCAATTTCAATATGTTTTAATGAAAAATGTAAAAAAATTCAACTTAAAATCAGTAATGACGTTATAAAACCATTTAAAGCGAGTAATAAGGCTTTCAAAGGCATGAGTGACTATAAATAGACTTCTCTTGTTAATGGATGGCTTGCGCTCCATGTTTCCTGATGTAGACATGCAATTTCAATCTGTTTCAATAAAAAATGAAAAAAAATTCACCTCAAAATTAATAATGAGATTATAAAACTATTTAAAGCGAGTAATAAGGCTTTCAAAAGCGTGAGTGACTATAAATGGACTTTTCTTGTTAGTAGAAGGCTTTCGCTCCATGTTTCCCGAGGTAGACATATAATTCAATCTGTTTTAATGAAAAATGTAAAAAAATTTAACATAAAATCAATAATGAGATTATAAAACCATTTAAAGTGAGTAATAAGGCTTTCAAAGGCATGAGTGACTATAAATAGACTTTTCTTGTTAGTGGATGGCTTCCACTCCATGTTCCCCGAGGTGGACATGCAATTTTAATCTGTTTCAATAAAAAATAAAAAAAAATTCACCTCAAAATTAATAATGAGATTATAAAACCATTTAAAGCGAGTAATAAAGATTTCAAAAGCATGAGTGACTATAAATGGACTTTTCTTGTTAGTGGATGGCTTTCGCTCCATGTTTCCCGAGGTAAACAGGCAATTTCAAAATATTTTAATCAAAAATGAAAAAAAAATTAACTTAAAATCAGTAATGACGTTATAAAACCATTTAAAGCGAGTAATAAGGCTTTCAAAGGTATGAGTGACTATAAATAGACTTCTCTTGTTAATGGATGGCTTGCGCTCCATGTTTCCTGATGTACACATGCAATTTCAATCTGTTTCAATAAAAAATGAAAAAAAATTCACCTCAAAATTAATAATGAGATTATAAAACTATTTAAAGAGAGTAATAAGGCTTTCAAAAGCATGAGTGACTATAAATGGACTTTTCTTGTTAGTGGATGGCTTTCGCTCCATGTTTCCCGAGGTAAGCATGCAATTTCAAAATGTTTTAATGAAAAATGTAAAAAAATTCAACTTAAAATCAGTAATGACGTTATAAAACCATTTAAAGCGAGTAATAAGGCTTTCAAAGGCATGAGTGACTATAAATGGACTTTTCTTGTTAGTGGATGGCTTTCGCTCCATGTTTCCTGAGGTAAACATGCAATTTCAATATGTTTTACTGAGAAATGTAAAAAAATTCAACTTAAAATCAATAATGAGATTATAAAACCATTTAAAGCGAGCAATAAGGCTTTCAAAGGCATGAGTGACTGTAAATGGACTTTTGTTGTTAGTGGATGGCTTTCACTCCATGTTTCTCGAAGTAAACATGCAATTTCAATCTGTTTTAATGAAAAATATAAAAAAATTCACCTCAAAATTAATAATGAGATTTAAAACCATTTAGAGCGAGTAATAAGGCTTTCAAAGGCATGAGTGACTATAAATAGACTTTTCTTGTTAGTGGATGGCTTCCACTCCATGTTTCCCGAGGTAGACATGCAATTTCAATCTGTTTCAAAAAAAAAAGAAAAAAAATTCACCTCAAAATTAATAATGAGATTATAAAACCATTTAAAGCGAGTAATAAGGCTTTCAAAAGCATGAGTGACTATAAATGGACTTTTCTTGTTAGTGGATGGCTTTCGCTCCATGTTTCCCAAGGTAAACATGCAATTTCAATATGTTTTAATGAAAAATGTAAAAAAATTCAACTTAAAATCAGTAATGACGTTATAAAACAATTTAAAGCGAGTGATAAGGCTTTCAAAGGCATGAGTGACTATAAATAGACTTCTCTTGTTAATGGATGGCTTGCGCTCCATGTTTCCTGATGTAGACATGCAATTTCAATCTGTTTCAATAAAAAATGAAAAAAAATTCACCTCAAAATTAATAATGAGATTATAAAACTATTTAAAGCGAGTAATAAGGCTTTCAAAAGCATGAGTGACTATAAATGGACTTTTCTTGTTAGTAGAAGGCTTTCGCTCCATGTTTCCCGAGGTAGACATATAATTCAATCTGTTTTAATGAAAAATGTAAAAAAATTTAACATAAAATCAATAATGAGATTATAAAACCATTTAAAGTGAGTAATAAGGCTTTCAAAGGCATGAGTGACTATAAATAGACTTTTCTTGTTAGTGGATGGCTTCCACTCCATGTTTCCCGAGGTGGACATGCAATTTTAATCTGTTTCAATAAAAAATAAAAAAAAATTCACCTCAAAATTAATAATGAGATTATAAAACCATTTAAAGCGAGTAATAAAGATTTCAAAAGCATGAGTGACTATAAATGGACTTTTCTTGTTAGTGGATGGCTTTCGCTCCATGTTTCCCGAGGTAAACAGGCAATTTCAAAATATTTTAATCAAAAATGAAAAAAAAATTAACTTAAAATCAGTAATGACGTTATAAAACCATTTAAAGCGAGTAATAAGGCTTTCAAAGGCATGAGTGACTATAAATAGACTTCTCTTGTTAATGGATGGCTTGCGCTCCATGTTTCCTGATGTAGACATGCAATTTCAATCTGTTTCAATAAAAAATGAAAAAAAATTCACCTCAAAATTAATAAGGAGATTATAAAACTATTTAAAGCGAGTAATAAGGCTTTCAAAAGCATGAGTGACTATAAATGGACTTTTCTTGTTAGTGGATGGCTTTCGCTCCATGCTTCCCGAGGTAAGCATGCAATTTCAAAATGTTTTAATGAAAAATGTAAAAAAATTCAACTTAAAATCAGTAATGACGTTATAAAACCATTTAAAGCGAGTAATAAGGCTTTCAAAGGCATGAGTGACTATAAATGGACTTTTCTTGTTAGTGGATGGCTTTCGCTCCATGTTTCCTGAGGTAAACATGCAATTTCAATATGTTTTACTGAGAAATGTAAAAAAATTCAACTTAAAATCAATAATGAGATTATAAAACCATTTAAAGCGAGCAATAAGGCTTTCAAAGGCATGAGTGACTGTAAATGGACTTTTGTTGTTAGTGGATGGCTTTCACTCCATGTTTCTTGAAGTAAACATGCAATTTCAATCTGTTTTAATGAAAAATATAAAAAAATTCACCTCAAAATTAATAATGAGATTTAAAACCATTTAGAGCGAGTAATAAGGCTTTCAAAGGCATGAGTGACTATAAATAGACTTTTCTTGTTAGTGGATGGCTTCCACTCCATGTTTCCCGAGGTAGACATTCAATTTCAATCTGTTTCAAAAAAAAAAGAAAAAAAATTCACCTCAAAATTAATAATGAGATTATAAAACCATTTAAAGCGAGTAATAAGGCTTTCAAAAGCATGAGTGACTATAAATGGACTTTTCTTGTTAGTGGATGGCTTTCGCTCCATGTTTCCCAAGGTAAACATGCAATTTCAATATGTTTTAATGAAAAATGTAAAAAAATTCAACTTAAAATCAGTAATGACGTTATAAAACAATTTAAAGCGAGTGATAAGGCTTTCAAAGGCATGAGTGACTATAAATAGACTTCTCTTGTTAATGGATGGCTTGCGCTCCATGTTTCCTGATGTAGACATGCAATTTCAATCTGTTTCAATAAAAAATGAAAAAAAATTCACCTCAAAATTAATAATGAGATTATAAAACTATTTAAAGCGAGTAATAAGGCTTTCAAAAGCATGAGTGACTATAAATGGACTTTTCTTGTTAGTGGATGGCTTTCGCTCCATGCTTCCCGAGGTAAGCATGCAATTTCAAAATGTTTTAATGAAAAATGTAAAAAAATTCAACTTAAAATCAGTAATGACGTTATAAAACCATTTAAAGCGAGTAATAAGGCTTTCAAAGGCATGAGTGACTATAAATGGACTTTTCTTGTTAGTGGATGGCTTTCGCTCCATGTTTCCTGAGGTAAACATGCAATTTCAATATGTTTTACTGAGAAATGTAAAAAAATTCAACTTAAAATCAATAATGAGATTATAAAACCATTTAAAGCGAGCAATAAGGCTTTCAAAGGCATGAGTGACTGTAAATGGACTTTTGTTGTTAGTGGATGGCTTTCACTCCATGTTTCTCGAAGTAAACATGCAATTTCAATCTGTTTTAATGAAAAATATAAAAAAATTCACCTCAAAATTAATAATGAGATTTAAAACCATTTAGAGCGAGTAATAAGGCTTTCAAAGGCATGAGTGACTATAAATAGACTTTTCTTGTTAGTGGATGGCTTCCACTCCATGTTTCCCGAGGTAGACATGCAATTTCAATCTGTTTCAAAAAAAAAAGAAAAAAAATTCACCTCAAAATTAATAATGAGATTATAAAACCATTTAAAGCGAGTAATAAGGCTTTCAAAAGCATGAGTGACTATAAATGGACTTTTCTTGTTAGTGGATGGCTTTCGCTCCATGTTTCCCAAGGTAAACATGCAATTTCAATATGTTTTAATGAAAAATGTAAAAAAATTCAACTTAAAATCAGTAATGACGTTATAAAACAATTTAAAGCGAGTGATAAGGCTTTCAAAGGCATGAGTGACTATAAATAGACTTCTCTTGTTAATGGATGGCTTGCGCTCCATGTTTCCTGATGTAGACATGCAATTTCAATCTGTTTCAATAAAAAATGAAAAAAAATTCACCTCAAAATTAATAATGAGATTATAAAACTATTTAAAGCGAGTAATAAGGCTTTCAAAAGCATGAGTGACTATAAATGGACTTTTCTTGTTAGTAGAAGGCTTTCGCTCCATGTTTCCCGAGGTAGACATATAATTCAATCTGTTTTAATGAAAAAAGTAAAAAAATTTAACATAAAATCAATAATGAGATTATAAAACCATTTAAAGTGAGTAATAAGGCTTTCAAAGGCATGAGTGACTATAAATAGACTTTTCTTGTTAGTGGATGGCTTCCGCTCCATGTTTCCCGAGGTGGACATGCAATTTTAATCTGTTTCAATAAAAAATAAAAAAAAATTCACCTCAAAATTAATACTGAGATTATAAAACCATTTAAAGCGAGTAATAAAGGTTTCAAAAGCATGAGTGACTATAAATGGACTTTTCTTGTTAGTGGATGGCTTTCGCTCCATGTTTCCCGAGGTAAACAGGCAATTTCAAAATATTTTAATCAAAAATGAAAAAAAAATCAACTTAAAATCAGTAATGACGTTATAAAACCATTTAAAGCGAGTAATAAGGCTTTGAAAGGCATGAGTGACTATAAATAGACTTTTCTTGTTAATGGATGGCTTTCGCTCCATGTTTCCCGATGTAGACATGCAATTTCAATCTGTTTCAATAAAACACGAAAAAAATTCACCTCAAAATTATTAATGAGATTATAAAACTATTTAAAGCGAGTACTAAGACTTTCAAAAGCATAAGTGACTATAAATGTACTTTTCTTGTTAGTGGATGGCTTTTGCTCCATGTTTCCCGAGGTAGACATATAATTCAATCTGTTTTAATGAAAAATGTAAAAAAATTTAACATAAAATCAATAATGAGATTATAAAACCATTTAAAGTGAGTAATAAGGCTTTCAAAGGCATGAGTGACTATAAATAGACTTTTCTTGTTAGTGGATGGCTTCCACTCCATGTTTCCCGAGGTGGACATACAATTTTAATCTGTTTCAATAAAAAATGAAAAAAAATTCACCTCAAAATTAATAATGAGATTATAAAACCATTTAAAGCGAGTAATAAGGCTTTCAAAAGCATGAGTGACTACAAATGGACTTTTCTTGTTAGTGGATGGCTTTCGCTCCATGTTTCCCGAGGTAAACATGCAATTTCAATATGTTTTAATGAAAAATGTAAAAAAATTCAACTTAAAATCAGTAATGACATTATAAAACCATTTAAAGCGAGTAATAAGGCTTTCAAAGGCATGAGTGGCTATAAATAGACTTTTCTTGTTAATGAATGGCTTTCGCTCCATGTTTCCCGATGTAAACATGCAATCTCAATATGTTTTAACAAAAAATGTAAAAAAATTCAACTTAAAATCGATAATGAGATTAGAAAACCATTTAAAGCGAGTTATAAGGCTTTCAAAGGCAAGAGTGACTATAAATAGACTTTTCGTGTTAGTGGATGTCTTTCCCTCCACGTTTGCAGAGGTAAATATGCAATTTCAATCTGTTATAATGAAAAATGTAAAAAAATTCACCTCAAAATTAATAATGAGATTATAAAACCATTTAAAGCGAGTAATAAGGCTTTCAAAAGTATGAGTGACTATAAATGAACTTTTCTTGTTAGTGGATGGCTTTCGCTCCATGTTTCCCTAGGTAGACATATAATTCAATCTGTTTTAATGAAAAATGTAAAAAAATTTAACTTAAAATCGATAATGAGATTATAAAACCATTTAAAGCGAGTTATAAGGCTTTCAAAGGCATGAGTGACTATAAATAGACTTTTCTTGTTAGTGGATGGCTTTCGCTCCATGTTTCCTGAGGTAAACATGCAATTTCAATATGTTTTACTGAGAAATGTAAAAAAATTCAACTTAAAATCAATAATGAGATTATAAAACCATTTAAAGCGAGCAATAAGGCTTTCAAAGGCATGAGTGACTGTAAATGGACTTTTGTTGTTAGTGGATGGCTTTCACTCCATGTTTCTCGAAGTAAACATGCAATTTCAATCTGTTTTAATGAAAAATATAAAAAAATTCACCTCAAAATTAATAATGAGATTTAAAACCATTTAGAGCGAGTAATAAGGCTTTCAAAGGCATGAGTGACTATAAATAGACTTTTCTTGTTAGTGGATGGCTTCCACTCCATGTTTCCCGAGGTAGACATGCAATTTCAATCTGTTTCAAAAAAAAAAGAAAAAAAATTCACCTCAAAATTAATAATGAGATTATAAAACCATTTAAAGCGAGTAATAAGGCTTTCAAAAGCATGAGTGACTATAAATGGACTTTTCTTGTTAGTGGATGGCTTTCGCTCCATGTTTCCCAAGGTAAACATGCAATTTCAATATGTTTTAATGAAAAATGTAAAAAAATTCAACTTAAAATCAGTAATGACGTTATAAAACAATTTAAAGCGAGTGATAAGGCTTTCAAAGGCATGAGTGACTATAAATAGACTTCTCTTGTTAATGGATGGCTTGCGCTCCATGTTTCCTGATGTAGACATGCAATTTCAATCTGTTTCAATAAAAAATGAAAAAAAATTCACCTCAAAATTAATAATGAGATTATAAAACTATTTAAAGCGAGTAATAAGGCTTTCAAAAGCATGAGTGACTATAAATGGACTTTTCTTGTTAGTAGAAGGCTTTCGCTCCATGTTTCCCGAGGTAGACATATAATTCAATCTGTTTTAATGAAAAAAGTAAAAAAATTTAACATAAAATCAATAATGAGATTATAAAACCATTTAAAGTGAGTAATAAGGCTTTCAAAGGCATGAGTGACTATAAATAGACTTTTCTTGTTAGTGGATGGCTTCCACTCCATGTTTCCCGAGGTAGACATTCAATTTCAATCTGTTTCAAAAAAAAAAAGAAAAAAAATTCACCTCAAAATTAATAATGAGATTATAAAACCATTTAAAGCGAGTAATAAGGCTTTCAAAAGCATGAGTGACTATAAATGGACTTTTCTTGTTAGTGGATGGCTTTCGCTCCATGTTTCCCAAGGTAAACATGCAATTTCAATATGTTTTAATGAAAAATGTAAAAAAATTCAACTTAAAATCAGTAATGACGTTATAAAACAATTTAAAGCGAGTGATAAGGCTTTCAAAGGCATGAGTGACTATAAATAGACTTCTCTTGTTAATGGATGGCTTGCGCTCCATGTTTCCTGATGTAGACATGCAATTTCAATCTGTTTCAATAAAAAATGAAAAAAAATTCACCTCAAAATTAATAATGAGATTATAAAACTATTTAAAGCGAGTAATAAGGCTTTCAAAAGCATGAGTGACTATAAATGGACTTTTCTTGTTAGTGGATGGCTTTCGCTCCATGCTTCCCGAGGTAAGCATGCAATTTCAAAATGTTTTAATGAAAAATGTAAAAAAATTCAACTTAAAATCAGTAATGACGTTATAAAACCATTTAAAGCGAGTAATAAGGCTTTCAAAGGCATGAGTGACTATAAATGGACTTTTCTTGTTAGTGGATGGCTTTCGCTCCATGTTTCCTGAGGTAAACATGCAATTTCAATATGTTTTACTGAGAAATGTAAAAAAATTCAACTTAAAATCAATAATGAGATTATAAAACCATTTAAAGCGAGCAATAAGGCTTTCAAAGGCATGAGTGACTGTAAATGGACTTTTGTTGTTAGTGGATGGCTTTCACTCCATGTTTCTCGAAGTAAACATGCAATTTCAATCTGTTTTAATGAAAAATATAAAAAAATTCACCTCAAAATTAATAATGAGATTTAAAACCATTTAGAGCGAGTAATAAGGCTTTCAAAGGCATGAGTGACTATAAATAGACTTTTCTTGTTAGTGGATGGCTTCCACTCCATGTTTCCCGAGGTAGACATGCAATTTCAATCTGTTTCAAAAAAAAAAGAAAAAAAATTCACCTCAAAATTAATAATGAGATTATAAAACCATTTAAAGCGAGTAATAAGGCTTTCAAAAGCATGAGTGACTATAAATGGACTTTTCTTGTTAGTGGATGGCTTTCGCTCCATGTTTCCCAAGGTAAACATGCAATTTCAATATGTTTTAATGAAAAATGTAAAAAAATTCAACTTAAAATCAGTAATGACGTTATAAAACAATTTAAAGCGAGTGATAAGGCTTTCAAAGGCATGAGTGACTATAAATAGACTTCTCTTGTTAATGGATGGCTTGCGCTCCATGTTTCCTGATGTAGACATGCAATTTCAATCTGTTTCAATAAAAAATGAAAAAAAATTCACCTCAAAATTAATAATGAGATTATAAAACTATTTAAAGCGAGTAATAAGGCTTTCAAAAGCATGAGTGACTATAAATGGACTTTTCTTGTTAGTAGAAGGCTTTCGCTCCATGTTTCCCGAGGTAGACATATAATTCAATCTGTTTTAATGAAAAAAGTAAAAAAATTTAACATAAAATCAATAATGAGATTATAAAACCATTTAAAGTGAGTAATAAGGCTTTCAAAGGCATGAGTGACTATAAATAGACTTTTCTTGTTAGTGGATGGCTTCCGCTCCATGTTTCCCGAGGTGGACATGCAATTTTAATCTGTTTCAATAAAAAATAAAAAAAAATTCACCTCAAAATTAATACTGAGATTATAAAACCATTTAAAGCGAGTAATAAAGGTTTCAAAAGCATGAGTGACTATAAATGGACTTTTCTTGTTAGTGGATGGCTTTCGCTCCATGTTTCCCGAGGTAAACAGGCAATTTCAAAATATTTTAATCAAAAATGAAAAAAAAATCAACTTAAAATCAGTAATGACGTTATAAAACCATTTAAAGCGAGTAATAAGGCT
Organism: Theobroma cacao; assembly: GCF_053813885.1. Taxonomy (NCBI): domain Eukaryota; kingdom Viridiplantae; phylum Streptophyta; class Magnoliopsida; order Malvales; family Malvaceae; genus Theobroma; species Theobroma cacao. Next base: position 17,086,576 of record NC_142642.1, on the reverse strand, counting down.
TTGAAAGGCATGAGTGACTATAAATAGACTTTTCTTGTTAATGGATGGCTTTCGCTCCATGTTTCCCGATGTAGACATGCAATTTCAATCTGTTTCAATAAAACACGAAAAAAATTCACCTCAAAATTATTAATGAGATTATAAAACTATTTAAAGCGAGTACTAAGACTTTCAAAAGCATAAGTGACTATAAATGTACTTTTCTTGTTAGTGGATGGCTTTTGCTCCATGTTTCCCGAGGTAGACATATAATTCAATCTGTTTTAATGAAAAATGTAAAAAAATTTAACATAAAATCAATAATGAGATTATAAAACCATTTAAAGTGAGTAATAAGGCTTTCAAAGGCATGAGTGACTATAAATAGACTTTTGTTGTTAGTGGATGGCTTCCACTCCATGTTTCCCGAGGTGGACATGCAATTTTAATCTGTTTCAATAAAAAATGAAAAAAAATTCACCTCAAAATTAATAATGAGATTATAAAACCATTTAAAGCGAGTAATAAGGCTTTCAAAAGCATGAGTGACTACAAATGGACTTTTCTTGTTAGTGGATGGCTTTCGCTCCATGTTTCCCGAGGTAAACATGCAATTTCAATATGTTTTAATGAAAAATGTAAAAAAATTCAACTTAAAATCAGTAATGACATTATAAAACCATTTAAAGCGAGTAATAAGGCTTTCAAAGGCATGAGTGGCTATAAATAGACTTTTCTTGTTAATGAATGGCTTTCGCTCCATGTTTCCCGATGTAAACATGCAATCTCAATATGTTTTAACAAAAAATGTAAAAAAATTCAACTTAAAATCGATAATGAGATTAGAAAACCATTTAAAGCGAGTTATAAGGCTTTCAAAGGCAAGAGTGACTATAAATAGACTTTTCGTGTTAGTGGATGTCTTTCCCTCCACGTTTGCAGAGGTAAATATGCAATTTCAATCTGTTATAATGAAAAATGTAAAAAAATTCACCTCAAAATTAATAATGAGATTATAAAACCATTTAAAGCGAGTAATAAGGCTTTCAAAAGTATGAGTGACTATAAATGAACTTTTCTTGTTAGTGGATGGCTTTCGCTCCATGTTTCCCTAGGTAGACATATAATTCAATCTGTTTTAATGAAAAATGTAAAAAAATTTAACTTAAAATCGATAATGAGATTATAAAACCATTTAAAGCGAGTTATAAGGCTTTCAAAGGCATGAGTGACTATAAATAGACTTTTCTTGTTAGTGGATGGCTTCCACTCCATGTTTCCCAAGGTAGACATGCAATTTCAATCTGTTTCAATAAAAGATGAAAAAAAATTCACCTCAAAATTAATAATGAGATTATAAAACCATTTAAAACGAGTAATAAGGCTTTCAAAAGCATGAGTGACTATAAATGGACTTTTCTTGTTAGTGGGTGGCTTTCGCTCCATGTTTCTCGAGGTAGACAGATAATTCAATCTGTTTTAGTGAAAAATGTAAAAAAATTTAACTTAAAATCAATAATAAGATTATAAAACCATTTAAAGCGAGTAATAAGGCTTTCAAAGGCATGAGTGACTATAAATAGACTTTTCTTGTTAGTGGATGGCTTCCACTCCATGTTTTTCGAGGTAAACATGCAATTGCAATCTGTTTTAATGAAAAATTTAAAAAAATTCACCTAAAAATTAATAATGAGATTTAAAACCATTTAGAGCGAGTAATAAGGCTTTCAAAGGTATGAGTGACTATAAATGGACTTTTCTTGTTAGTGGATGGCTTTCGCTCCATGTTTCCCAAGGTAAACATGCAATTTCAATCTCTTTTAACGAAAAATGTAATAAAATTCAACTTAAAATCAATAATGAGATTATAAAACCATTTAATGCGAGTAATAAGGCTTTCAAAGGCATGAGTGACTATAAATGGACTTTTCTTGTTAGTGGATTGCTTTCACTCCATGTTTTTCGAGGTATACATGCAATTGCACTCTGTTTTAATGAAAGATTTAAAAAAATTCACCTAAAAATTAATAATGAGATTTAAAACCATTTAGAGCGAGTAATAAGGCTTTCAAAGGTATGAGTGACTATAAATGGACTTTTCTTGTTAGTGGATGGCTTTCGCTTCATGTTTCCCGAGGTAAACATGCAATTTCAATCTGTTTTAATAAAAAATGTAAAAAAATTCAACTTAAAATCAATAATGACATTATAAAACCATAAAGTGAGTAATAAGGCTTTCAAGGGCATGAGTGACAATAAATGGACTTTTCTTGTTAATTGATGGCTTTGGCTTCACGTTTCTCAAGGTAAACATTCAATTATAAGCTGTTTTTATGAAAAATGTAAAAAAATTCGACTTAAATCAGTAATGACATTATAAAACCATTTAACGCAAGTAATAAGGCTTTCAAAGGCATGAGTGACAATAAATGGACTTTTCTTTTTAGTGGATGGCTTTCGCTCCATGTTTCCCAAGGTAAACATATAATTCAATCTGTTTTAATGAAAAATGTAAAAAAATTTAACTTAAAATCAATAATGAAATTATAAAACCATTTAAAGCGAGTAATAAGGCTTTCAAAGGCATGAGTGACTATAAATAGACTTTTCTTGTTAGTGGATGGCTTTCACTCCATGTTTTCCGAGGTAAACATGCAATTTCAATCTCTTTTAATGAATAATGTAAAAAAGTTCAACTTAAAATCAATAATGAGATTATGAAACCATTTAAAGCGAGTAATAAGGCTTTCAAAGGCATGAGTGACTATAAACGGAAGTTTCTTGTTGGTGGATGGCTTTCGCTCCATGTTTCCCAATGTAAACATGCAATCTCAATATGTTTTAATGAAAAATGTAAAAAAATTCAACTTAAAATCAATAATGACATTATTAAACCATTTAAAGCAAGTAATAAGGCTTTGAAAGGCATCAGTGACTATAAATAGACTTTTCTTGTCAATGGATAGCTTTCGCTTCACGTTTCTTGAGGTAAACATTCAATTATAAGCTGTTTTTATTAAAAATGTAAAAACAATTTAACTTAAAATCATTAATGACATTATAAAACCATTTAAAGGGAGTAATAAGGCTTTGAAAAGAATGAATGAATATAAATGGACTTTTCTTGTTAATGGATGGCTTTCGCTTCATGTTTCTTGAGGTAAACATTCAATTTCAATCTGTTTTAATGAAAAACGTCAAAAAACTCAACTTAAAATCAATAATTACATTATAAAACCATTTAAAGTGAGTAATAAGGCTTTCAAAGGCATGAGTGACTATAAATATAATTTTCTTGTCAATGGATGGCTTTGGCTTCACGTTTCTTAAGGTAAACATTCAATTATAAGCTGTTTTTATGAAAAATGTAAAAACAATTCAACTTAAAATCAGTAATGACATTATAAAACCATTTAAAGCGAGTAATAAGTCTTTCAAAGGCATGAGTGACTATAAATGGACTTTTCTTTTTAGTGGATGGCTTTCGCTCCATGTTTCTTGAGGTAAACATGCAATTTCAATCTCTTTTAACGAAAAATGTAAAAAAATTCAACTTAAAATCAATAATGAGATTATAAAACCATTTAATGCGAGTAATAAGGCTTTCAAAGGCATGAGTGACTATAAATGAACTTTTCTTGTTAGTGGATTGCTTTCACTCCATGTTTTTCGAGGTAAACATGCAATTGCAATCTGTTTTAATGAAAAATTTAAAAAAATTCACCTAAAAATTAATAATTAGATTTAAAACCATTTAGAGCGAGTAATAAGGCTTTCAAAGGTATGAGTGACTATAAATGGACTTTTCTTGTTAGTGGATGGCTTTCGCTTCCTGTTTCCCGAGGTAAACATGCAATTTCAATTTGTTTTAATAAAAAATGTAAAAAAATTCAACTTAAAATCAATAATGACATTATAAAACCATTTAAAGTGAGTAATAAGGCTTTCAAGGGCATGAGTGACAATAAATGGACTTTTCTTGTCAATGGATGGCCTTGGCTTCACGTTTCTCAAGGTAAACATTCAATTATAAGCTGTTTTTATGAAAAATGTAAAAAATTCAACTTAAATCAGTAATGACATTATAAAGCCATTTAACGCAAGTAATAAGGCTTTCAAAGGCATGAGTGACAATAAATGGACTTTTCTTTTTAGTGGATGACTTTCGCTCCATGTTTCCCAAGGTAAACATATAATTCAATCTGTTTTAATGAAAAATGTAAAAAAATTTAACTTAAAATCAATAATGAAATTATAAAACCATTTAAAGCGAGTAATAAGGCTTTCAAAGGCATGAGTGACTATAAATAGATTTTTCTTGTTAGTGGATGGCTTTCACTCCATGTTTCCCGAGGTAAACATGCAATTTCAATCTCTTTTAATGAATAATGTAAAAAAGTTCAACTTAAAATCAATAATGAGATTATGAAACCATTTAAAGCGAGTAATAAGGCTTTCAAAGGCATGAGTGACTATAAACGGAAGTTTCTTGTTGGTGGATGGCTTTCGCTCCATGTTTCCCGATGTAAACATGCAATCTCAATATGTTTTAATGAAAACTGTAAAAAAATTCAACTTAAAATCAATAATGACATTATTAAACCATTTAAAGCAAGTAATAAGGCTTTGAAAGGCATGAGTGACTATAAATAGACTTTTCTTGTTAATGGATAGCTTTCGCTTCACGTTTCTTGAGGTAAACATTTAATTATAAGCTGTTTTTATCAAAAATGTAAAAACAATTTAACTTAAAATCATTAATGATATTATAAAACCATTTAACGCGAGTAATAAGGCTTTGAAAAGAAAGAATGAATATAAATGGACTTTTCTTGTTAATGGATGGCTTTCGCTTCATGTTTCTGGAGGTAAACTTTGAATTTCAATCTGTTTTAATGAAAAACGTCAAAAAATTCAACTTAAAATCAATAATTACATTATAAAACCATTTAAAGTGAGTAATAAGGCTTTCAAAGGCATGAGTGACTATAAATAGAATTTTCTTGTCAATGGATGGCTTTGGCTTCACGTTTCTTAAGGTAAACATTCAATTATAAGCTGTTTTTATGAAAAATGTAAAAACAATTCAACTTAAAATCAGTAATGACATTATAAAACCATTTAAAGCGAGTAATAAGTCTTTCGAAGGCATGAGTGACTATAAATGGACTTTTCTTTTTAGTGGATGGCTTTCGCTCCATGTTTCCTGAGGTAAACATGCAATTCAATCTGTTTTAACAAAAAATATAAAAAAATTCAACTTAAAATCAATAATAAGATTATAAAACCATTTAAAGCGAGTAATAAGGCTTTCAAAGCCATGAGTGACTATAAATAGACTTTTCTTGTTAGTGGATGGCTTCCACTCGATGCTTCCCGAGGTAAACATGCAATTTCAATCTATTTTAATGAAAAATGTAAAAAAATTCACCTCGAAATTAATAATGAGATTTAAAACCATTTAGAGCAAGTAATAAGGCTTTCAAAGGAATGTATGAATATAAATGGACTTTTCTTGTTAATGGATGGCTTTCGCTTCATGTTTCTGGAGGTAAACATTCAATTGCAACCTATTTTAATGAAAAACGTAAAAATATTCAGCTTAAAATCAATAATTACATTGTAAAACCATTTAAATTGAGTAATAAGGCTTTCAAAGGCATGAGTGACTATAAATAGAATTTTCTTGTCAATGGATGGCTTTGGCTTCACGTTTCTCAAGGTAAACATTCAATTATAAGTTGTTTTTATGAAAAATGTAAAAAATATTCAACTTAAAATCAGTAATGACGTTATAAAACCATTTAAAACGAGTAATAAGGCTTTCAAAGGCATGAGTGACTATAAATGGACTTTTCTTGTTAGTGGATGGCTTTCACTCCATGTTTCTCGAGGTAAACATGCAATTTCAATCTGTGTTAATGGAAAATGTAAAAAGATTCAACTTAAAATCAATAGTGAGATTATAAAACCATTTAAAGCGAGTAATAAGGCTTTCAAAGGCATGAGTGACTATAAATGGACTTTTCTTGTTAGTGGATGGCTTTCGCTCCATGTTTCCAGAGGTAAACATACAATTCAATCTGCTTTAATGAAAAATGCAAAAGAAATTCACTTAAAATCAATAATGAGATTATAAAACCATTTAAAGCGAGTAATCAGGCTTTCAAAGGCATGAGTGACTATAAATAGACTTTTCTTGTTAGTGGATGAGTTTCACTCCATGTTTCTCGAGGTAAACATGCAATTTCAATCTGTTTCAATTAAAAATGTAAAAAAATTCACCTCAAAATTAATAATGAGATTATAAAACCATTTAAAGCGAGTAATAAGGCTTTCAAAGGCATGAGTGACTATAAATGGACTTTTCTTGTTAGTGGATGGCTTTCGCTCCATGTTTCCTGAGGTAAACATACAATTCAATCTGCTTTAATGAAAAATGCAAAAGAAATTCACTTAAAATGAATAATGAGATTATAAAACCATTTAAAGCGAGTAATCAGGCTTTCAAAGGCATGAGTGACTATAAATAGACTTTTCTTGTTAGTGGATGAGTTTCACTCCATGTTTCTCGAGGTAAACATGCAATTTCAATCTGTTTCAATTAAAAATGTAAAAAAATTCACCTCAAAATTAATAATGAGATTATAAAACTATTTAAAACGAGTAATAAGGCTTTCAAAGGCATGAGTAACTATAAATGGACTTTTCTTGTTAGTGGATGGCTTTCGCTCCATGTTTCCCGAGTTAAACTTACAATTCAATTTGGTTCAATGAAAAATGTAAAAAAATTTAACTTAAAATGAATAATGAGATTATAAAACCATTTAAAGCGAGTAATAAGGCTTTCAAAGGCATGAGTGACTATAAATAGACTTTTCTTGTTAGTGGATGGCTTTCACTCCATGTTCCCGAGGTAAACATGCAATTTCAATCTGTTTCAATAAAAAATGAAAAAAAATTCCCCTCCAAATTAATAATGAGATTATAAAACCATTGAAAGCGAGTAATAAGGCTTTCAAAGGCATGAGTGACTATAAATGGACTTTTCTTATTAGTGGATGGCTTTGGCTCCACGTTTCTCAAAATAAACATTCAATTATAAGCTGTTTTTATGAAAAATGTAAAACAAATTCAACTTAAAATCAGTAATGACATTATAAAACCATTTAAAGTGAGTAATAAGGCTTTCAAAGGTATGAGTGATTATAAATGGACTTTTGTTGTTAGAAGATGGCTTTCGCTCGATGTTTCCTGAGGTAAACATGCAATTCAATCTGTTTTAACGAAAAATGTAAAACAATTCAACTTAAAATCAATAATGAAATTATAAAACCATTTAAAGCGACTAATAAGGCTTTTAAAGGCATGAATGACTATAAATAGACTTTTCTTGCTAGTGGATGGCTTTCACTCCATGTTTCCCGAGGTAAATAAGCAATCTCAATCTGTTTCAATACAAAATTCAAAAAAATTCACCTCAAAATAAATAATGAGATTATAGAACCATTTAAAGCGAGTAAAAAGGCTTTCAAAGGCATGAGTGACTATAAATGGACTTTTCTTGTTAGTGGATGGCTGTCACACCATGTTTCTCGAGGTAAGGATGCAATTTCAATCTGTTTGAATGAAAAATGTAAAAAAATTCACCTCAAAATTCATAATGAGATTTAAAACCATTTAGAGTAAGTAATAAGGTTTTGAAAGGCATGAGTGACTATAAATGGACTTTTCTTGTTAGTGGATGGCTTTCGCTCCATGTTTCCCGAGGTAAACATGCAATTTCAATCTGTTTCAATAAAAAATGTGAAAAAATTCACCTTAAAACTAAAATGAGATTATAAAATCATTTAAAGCGAGTAATAAGGCTTTCAAAGGCATGAGTGACTATAAATGGACTTTTCTTGTTAGTGGATGGCTTTGGCTTCACTTTTCTCAATGTAAACATTCAATTATAAGCTGTTTTCATGAAAAATGTAAAAGAAATTCAACAAAAAATCAATAATAACATTATAAAATCATTTAAAGCGAGTAATAAGGCTTTCAAAGGCATGAGTGACTATAAATGGACTTTTCTTATTAGTGGGTGGCTTTCGCTCCATATTTCCTGAGGTAAACATGCAATTTCAATCTGTTTTAATAGAAAATGCAAAACAATTCGCCTTAAAATTAATAATGAGATTTAAAACCATTTAGAGCGAGTAATAAGGCTTTCAAAGGTATGAGTGACTATAAATGGATTTTTCTTGTTAATGGATGGCTTTCTCTTCATGTTTCCCGAGGTAAACATGCAATTTCAATCTGTTTTAACAAAAAATGTAAAAAAATTTAACTTAAAATCGATAATGAGATTATAAAATCATTTAAAGCGAGTAATAAGGCTTTCAAAGGTATGAGTGACTATAAATGGACTTTTCTTGTTAGTGGGTGGCTTTCGCTCCATGTTTCCTGAGGTAAACATGCAATTTCAATCTGTTTTAATAAAAAATGTAAAAAAATTTACCTCAAAATTAATAATGAGATTATAAAACCATTTAAAGCGAGTGATGAGGCTTTCAAAGGCATGAGTGACTATAAATGGACTTTTCTTGTTAGTGGATGGCTTTCGCTCCATGTTTCCTGAGGTAAACATGCAATTTCAATATGTTTTAATGAAAAATGTAAAAAAATTCAACTTAAAATCAATAATGAGATTATAAAACCATTTAAAGCGAGTAATAAGGCTTTCAAAGGCATCAGTGACTATAAATGGACTTTTGTTGTTAGTGGATGGCTTTCACTCCATGTTTTTCGAAGTAAACATGCAATTTCAATATGTTTTAATGAAAAATGTAGAAAAATTCACCTCAAAATTAATAATGAGATTTAAAACCATTTAGAGCGAGTAATAAGGCTTTCAAAGGCATGCGTGACTATAAATGGACTTTTCTTGTTAGTGGATGGCTTTCGCCCCATATTTCCCGAGGTAAACATGCAATTTCACTTTGTTTTAACAAAAAATGTAAAACAATTCAACTTAAAATCGATAATGAGATTAGAAAACCATTTAAAGCGAGTTATAAGGCTTTCAAAGGCATGAGTGACTATAAATAGACTTTTCGTGTTAGTGGATGTCTTTCCCTCCATGTTTCTCGAGGTATATATGCAATTTCAATCTGTTTTAATAAAAAATGGAAAAAAATTTACCTCAAAATTAATAATGAGATTATGAAACCATTTAGAGCGAGTAAGAAGGCTTTCAAAGGCATGAGTGACGATAAATGCACTTTTCTTGTTAGTGGATGGCTTTCGTTCCATGTTTCCCGAAGTAAACATGCAATTTCAATCTCTTTTAATGAAAAATGTAAAAAAGTTCAACTTAAAATCAATAACGAGATTATAAAACCATTTAAAGCGAGTAATAAGGCTTTCAAAGGCATGAGTGACTATAAACAGAATTTTCTTATTAGTGGATGGCTTTCGCTCCATGTTTCCCAATGTAATCATGCAATCTCAATATGTTTTAATGAAAAATGTAAAAAAATTCAACTTAAAATCAGTAATGACGTTATAAACCCATGTAAAGCGAGTAATAAGGCTTTCAAAGGCATGAGTGACTATAAATGGACTTTTGTTGTTAGTGGATGGCTTTCACTCCATGTTTGTCGAAGTAAACGTGCAATTTCAATCTGTTTTAACAAAAAATGTAAAAAAATTCAACTTAAAATCGATAATGAGATTAGAAAACCATTTGAAGCGAGTTATAAGGCTTTCAAAGGCATGAGTGACTATAAATAGACTTTTCGTGTTAGTGGATGTCTTTCCCTCCATGTTTCTCGAGGTATATATGCAATTTCAATCTGTTTTCATAAAAAATGTAAAAAAATTTACCTCAAAATTAATAATGAGATTATAAAACCATTTAGAGCGAGTAACAAGGCTTTCAAAGGCATGAGTGACGATAAATGGACTTTTCTTGTTAGTGGATGGCTTTCATTCCATGTTTCCCGAGGTAAACATGCAATTTCAATCTCTTTTAATGAAAAATGTAAAAAAATTCAACTTAAAATCAGTAATGACGTTATAAACCCATGTAAAGCGAGTAATAAGGCTTTCAAAGGCATGAGTAACTATAAACAGAATTTTCTTATTAGTGGATGGCTTTCGCTCCATGTTTCCAGAGGTAAACATGCAATTTCAATCTATTTCAATAAAAAATGTAAAAAAATTCACCTCAAAATTAATAATGAGATTATAAAACCATTTAAAGCGAGTAATAAGGCTTTCAAAGGCATGAGTGACTATAAATGGACTTTTCTTATTAGTGGATGGCTTTCGCTCCATGTTTCCCGAGGTAAACATGCAAATTCAATATGTTTTAATAAAAAATGTAAAAAAATTCAGCTTAAAATCAATAATGAGATTATAAAACCATTTAAAGCGAGTAATAAGGCTTTCAAAGGCATGAGTGACTATAAATGGACTTTTGTTGTTAGTGGATGGCTTTCACTGCATGTTTCTCGAAGTAAACATGCAATTTCAATCTGTTTTAATGAAAAATGTAAAAAAATTCACCTCAAAATTGATAATGAGATTTAAAACTATTTAAAGCGAGTAATAAGGCTTTCAAAGGCATGCGTGACTATAAATGGACTTTTCTTGTTAGTGGATGGCTTTCGCTCCATGTTTCCCGAGGTAAACATGCAATTTCACTCTGTTTTAACAAAAAATGTAAAAAAATTCAACTTAAAATCAATAACAAGATTAGAAAACCATTTAAAGGGAGTTATAAGGCTTTCAAAGGCATGAGTGACTATAAATAGACTTTTCGTGTTAGTGGATGTCTTTCCCTCCACGTTTCTCAAGGTATATATGCAATTTCAATCTGTTTTAATAAAAAATGTAAAAAACTTTACCTCAAAATTAATAATGAGATTATAAAACCATTTAGAGCGAGTAGTAAGACTTTCAAAGGCATGAGTGACGATAAATGGACTTTTCTTGTTAGTGGATGGCTTTTGTTCCATGTTTCCCGAGGTAAACATGCAATTTCAATCTCTTTTAATGAAAAATGTAAAAAAGTTCAACTTAAAATCAATAACGAGATTATAAAACCATTTAAAGCGAGTAATAAGGCTTTCAAAGGCATGAGTGACTATAAACAGAATTTTCTTATTAGTGGATGGCTTTCGCTCCATGTTTCCCGATGTAATCATGCAACCTCAATATGTTTTAATGAAAAATGTAAAAACATTCAGGTTAAAATGAATAATGACATTATTAAACCATTTAGAGCGGGTAATAAGGCTTTGAAAGGCATGAGTGACTATAAATAGACTTTTCATGCAATGGATGGCTTTCGCTTCACGTTTCTTGAGGTAAACATTCAATTATAAGCTGTTTTTATCAAATATGTAAAAACAATTCAACTTAAAATCATTAATGAGATTAGAAAACCATTTAAAGCGAGTAATAAGGCTTTGAAAAGAATGAATGAATATAAATGGACTTTTCTTGTTAATGGATGGCTTTCGCTTCATGTTTCTGGAGGTAAACATTCAATTTCAATATGTTTTAATGAAAAACGTAAAAAACTTCAACTTAAAATCAATAATTACATTATAAAACCATTTAAAGTGAGTAATAAGGCTTTCAAAGGCATGAGTGACTATAAATAGAATTTTTTTGTCAATGGATGGCTTTGGCTTCACGTTTCTCAAGGTAAACATTCAATTATAAGCTATTTTTATGAAAAATGTAAAAAAAAATCAACTTAAACTCAGTAATGACATTATAAAACCATTTAAAGTGAGTAATAAGGCTTTCAAAGGCATGAGTGACTATAAATGGACTTTTCTTGTTAGTGGATGGCTTTCACTCCATGTTTCCCGAGGTAACATGCAATTCAATCTGTTTTAACGAAAAATATAAAAAAATTGAACTTAAAATCAATAATGATATTATAAAACCGTTTAAATTGAGTAATAAGGCTTTCAAAAGCATGAGTGACTATAAATAGACTTTTCTTGTTAGTGGATGGCTTCCACTCCATGTTTCCCGAGGTAAACATGCAATTTCAATCTATTTCAATAAAAAATGTAAAAAAATTCACCTCAAAATTAATAATGAAATTATAAAACCATTTAAAGCGAGTAATAAGGGTTTCAAAGGCATGAGTGACTATAAATGGACTTTTCTTGTTAGTGGATGGCTTTCGCTCCATGTTTCCCGAGGTAAACATGCAAATTCAATATGTTTTAATGAAAAATGTAAAAAAATTCAACTTAAAATCAATAATGAGATTATAAAACCATTTAAAGCGAGTAATAAGGCTTTCAAAGGCATTAGTGACTATAAATGGACTTTTGTTGTTAGTGGATGGCTTTCACTCCATGTTTCTCGAAGTAAACATGCAATTTCAATATGTTTTAATGAAAAATGTAAAAAAATTCACCTCAAAATTAATAATGAGATTTAAAACCATTTAGAGCGAGTAATAAGGCTTTCAAAGGCGTGCGTGACTATAAATGGACTTTTCTTGTTAGTGGATGGCTTTCGCTCCATGTTTCCCAAGGTAAACATGCAATTTCACTCTGTTTTAACAAAAAATGTAAAAAAATTCAACTTAAAATCGATAATGAGATTAGAAAACCATTTAAAGCGAGTTATAAGGCTTTCAAAGGCAGGAGTGACTATAAATAGACTTTTCGTGTTAGTGGATGTCTTTCCCTCCACGTTTCTAGAGGTATATATGCAATTTCAATCTGTTTTAATAAAAAATGTAAAAAAATTTACCTCAAAATTAATAATGAGATTAGAAATCCATTTAGAGTGAGTAATAAGGCTTTCAAAGGCATGAGTGACGATAAATGGACTTTTCTTGTTAGTGGATGGCTTTCGTTCCATGTTTCCCGAGGTAAACATGCAATTTCAATCTCTTTTAATGAAAAATGTGAAAAAGTTCAACTTAAAATCAATAACGAGATTATAAAACCATTTAAAGCGAGTAATAAGGCTTTCAAAGGCATGAGTGACTATAAACAGAATTTTCTTATTAGTGGATGGCTTTCGCTCCATGTTTCCCAATGTAATCATGCAATCTCAATATGTTTTAATGAGAAATGTAAAAACATTCAGCTTAAAATGAATAATGACATCATTAAACCATTTAGAGCGGGTAATAAGGCTTTGAAAGGCATGAGTGACTATAAATAGACTTTTCTTGCAATGGATGGCTTTCGCTTCACATTTCTTGAGGTAAACATTCAATTATAGGCTGTTTTTATCAAAAATGTAAAAACAATTCAACTTAAAATCATTAATGACATTAGAAAACCATTTAAAGCGAGTAATAAGGCTTTGAAAAGAATGAATGAACATAAATGGACTTTTCTTGTTAATGGATGGCTTTCGCTTCATGTTTCTGGAGGTAAACATTCAATTTCAATCTGTTTTAATGAAAAACGTAAAAAACTTCAACTTAAAATCAATAATTACATTATAAAACCATTTAAAGTGAGTAATAAGGCTTTCAAAGGCATGAGTGACTATAAATAGAATTGTTTTGTCAATGGATGGCTTTGGCTTCACGTTTCTCAAGGTAAACATTCAATTATAAGCTGTTTTTATGAAAAATGTAAAAAAATTCAACTTAAAATCAGTAATGACATTATAAAACCATTTAAAGTGAGTGATAAGGCTTTCAAAGGCATGAGTGACTATAAATGGACTTTTCTTGTTAGTGGATAGCTTTCGCTCCATGTTTCCTGAGGTAAACATGCAATTCAATCTGTTTTAACGAAAAATATAAAAAAATTGAACTTAAAATCAATAATGAGATTATAAAACCGTTTAAATTGAGTAATAAGGCTTTCAAAGGCATGAGTGAGTATAAATAGACTTTTCTTGTTAGTGGATGGCTTCCACTCCATGTTTCCCGAGGTAAACATGCAATTTCAATCTATTTCAATAAAAAATATAAAAAAATTCACCTCAAAATTAATAATGAGATTATAAAAGCATTTAAAGCGAGTAATAAGGCTTTCAAAGGCATGAGTGACTATAAATGGACTTTTCTTGTTAGTGGATGGCTTTCGCTGCATGTTTCCCGAGGTAAACATGCAATTTCAATATGTTTTAATGAAAAATGTAAAAAAATTCAACTTAAAATCAATAATGAGATTATAAAACCATTTAAAGCGAGTAATAAGGCTTTCAAAGGCATGAGTGACTATAAATGGACTTTTATTGTTAGTGGATGGCTTTCACTCCATGTTTCTTGAGGTAAACGTGCAATTTCAATCTGTTTTAATGAAAAATGTAAAAAAATTCACCTTAAAATTAATAATGAGATTTAAAACCATTTAGAGCGAGTAATAAGGCTTTCAAAGGCATGAGTGACTATAACTGGACTTTTCTTGTTAGTGGATGGCTTTCCCTCCATGTTTCCCAAGGTAAACATGCAATTTGAATCTGTTTTAATGAAAAATATAAAGAAATTCAACTTAAAATCAATAATGATATTATAAAACCATTGAAAGCCAGTAATAAGGCTTTCAAAGGCATGAGTGACTATAAATAGACTTTTCTTGTTAGTGGATGGCTTTCACTCCATGTGTCCTGAGGTAAACATGCAGTTTCAATCTGTTTTAATAAAAAATGTAAAAAAATTCACCTCAAAATTAATAATGAGATTATAAAACCATTTAAAGCAAGTAATAAGGCTTTCAAAGGCATGAGTGACTATAAATGGACTTTTCTTGTTAGTGGATGGGTTTCGCTCCATGTTTCCCGAGGTAAACATGCAATTTCAATCTGTTTTATTGGAAAATGTAAAAAAATTCAACTTTATATCAATAATGAGATTATAAAACCATTTAAAGCGAGTAATAAGGCTTTCAAAGGCATGGGTGACTATAAATGGCTTTTCTCGTTAGTGGATGGCTTTCGCTCCATGTTTCCCGAGGTAAACATGCAATTTCAATATGTTTTAATGAAAAATGTAAAAAAATTCAACTTAAAATCAATAATGAGATTATAAAACCATTTAAAGCGAGTAATAAGGCTTTCAAAGGCATGAGTGACTATAAATGGACTTTTGTTGTTAGTGGATGGCTTTCACTCCATGTTTCTTGAGGTAAACGTGCAATTTCAATCTGTTTTAATGAAAAATTTAAAAAAATTCACCTCAAAATTAATAATGAGATTTAAAACCATTTAGAGCGAGTAATAAGGCTTTCAAAGGCATGAGTGACTATAACTGGACTTTTCTTGTTAGTGGATGGCTTTCCCTCCATGTTTCCCAAGGTAAACATGCAATTTGAATCTGTTTTAATGAAAAATATAAAGAAATTCAACTTAAAATCAATAATGAGATTATAAAACCATTGAAAGCCAGTAATAAGGCTTTCAAAGGCATGAGTGACTATAAATAGACTTTTCTTGTTAGTGGATGGCTTTCACTCCATGTGTCCTGAGGTAAACATGCAGTTTCAATCTGTTTTAATAAAAAATGTAAAAAAATTCACCTCAAAATTAATAATGAGATTATAAAACCATTTAAAGCAAGTAATAAGGCTTTCAAAGGCATGAGTGACTATAAATGGACTTTTCTTGTTAGTGGATGGGTTTCGCTCCATGTTTCCCGAGGTAAACATGCAATTTCAATCTGTTTTATTGGAAAATGTAAAAAAATTCAACTTTATATCAATAATGAGATTATAAAACCATTTAAAGCGAGTAATAAGGCTTTCAAAGGCATGGGTGACTATAAATGGCTTTTCTCGTTAGTGGATGGCTTTCGCTCCATGTTTCCCGAGGTAAACATGCAATTTCAATATGTTTTAATGAAAAATGTAAAAAAATTCAACTTAAAATCAATAATGAGATTATAAAACCATTTAAAGCGAGTAATAAGGCTTTCAAAGGCATGAGTGACTATAAATGGACTTTTGTTGTTAGTGGATGGCTTTCACTCCATGTTTCTTGAGGTAAACGTGCAATTTCAATCTGTTTTAATGAAAAATTTAAAAAAATTCACCTCAAAATTAATAATGAGATTTAAAACCATTTAGAGCGAGTAATAAGGCTTTCAAAGGCATGAGTGACTATAACTGGACTTTTCTTGTTAGTGGATGGCTTTCCCTCCATGTTTCCCAAGGTAAACATGCAATTTGAATCTGTTTTAATGAAAAATATAAAGAAATTCAACTTAAAATCAATAATGAGATTATAAAACCATTGAAAGCCAGTAATAAGGCTTTCAAAGGCATGAGTGACTATAAATAGACTTTTCTTGTTAGTGGATGGCTTTCACTCCATGTGTCCTGAGGTAAACATGCAGTTTCAATCTGTTTTAATAAAAAATGTAAAAAAATTCACCTCAAAATTAATAATAAGATTATAAAACCATTTAAAGCAAGTAATAAGGCTTTCAAAGGCATGAGTGACTATAAATGGACTTTTCTTGTTAGTGGATGGGTTTCGCTCCATGTTTCCTGAGGTAAACATGCAATTTCAATCTGTTTTAATAAAAAATGTAAAAAAATTCAACTTAAAATCAATAATGACATTAGAAAACCATTTAAAGTGAGTAATAAGGCTTTCAAGGGCATGAGTGACAATAAATAGACTTTTCTTGTCAATGGATGGCTTTGGCTTCATGTTTCTCAAGGTAAACGTTCAACTATAAGCTGTTTTTATGAAAAATGTAAAAAAATTCAACTTAAATCAGTAATGACATTATAAAACCATTTAACGCAAGTAATAAGGCTTTCAAAGGCATGAGTGACTATAAATAGACTTTTCTTTTAAGTGGATGGCTTTTGCTCCATGTTTCCCAAGGTAAACATACAATTCAATATGTTTTAATGAAAAATGTAAAAAAATTTAACTTGAAATCAATAATGAGATTATAAAACCATTTAAAGCGAGTAATAAGGCTTTCAAAGGCATGAGTGACTATAAATAGACTTTTCTTGTTAGTGGATGGCTTCCACTCCATGTTTCCCGAGGTAGACATGCAATTTCAATCTGTTTCAACAAAAAATTAAAAAAAATTCACCTCAAAATTAATAATGAAATTATAAAACCATTTAAAGCGAGTAACAAAGCTTTCAAAGGCATGAGTGACTATAAATAGACTTTTCTTGTTAGTGGACGGCTTTCACTCCATGTTTCCCAAGGTAAACATGCAATTTCAATCTGTTTCAATAAAAAATGTAAAAAAATTCACCTCAAAATTAGTAATGAGATTATAAAACCATTTAAAGCGAGTAATAAGGCTTTAAAAGGCAAGAGTGACTATAAATGGACTTTTCTTGTTAGTGGATAGCTTTCGCTCCATGTTTCCCGAGGTAAACATGCAATTTCAATCTGTTTTATTGGAAAATGTAAAAAAATTCAACTTTATATCAATAATGAGATTATAAAACCATTTAAAGCGAGTAATAAGGCTTTCAAAGGCATGGGTGACTATAAATGGCTTTTCTCGTTAGTGGATGGCTTTCGCTCCATGTTTCCCGAGGTAAACATGCAATTTCAATATGTTTTAATAAAAAATGTAAAAAAATTCAACTTAAAATCAGTAATGACGTTATAAACCCATGTAAAGCGAGTAATAAGGCTTTCAAAGGCATGAGTGACTATAAATGGACTTTTCTTGTTAGTGGATGGCTTTCACTGCATGTTTCATGAGGTAAATATGTAATTTCAATCTGTTTTAATGAAAAATATAAAAACATTCAGCTCAAAATTAATAATGAGATTATAAAACCATTTAGAGCGAGTAATAAGGCTTTCAAAGGCATGAGTGACTATAAATGGACTTTTTTTGTTAATGGATGGCTTTCGCTCCATGTTTCCTAAGGTAAACAAACAAATTTCAATCTGTTTGAATGAAAAATGTAAAAAAATTCAACTTAAAATCAATAATGAGATTATAAAACCATTTAAAGCGAATAATAAGGCTTTGAACGGCATGGGTGACTATAAATGGACTTTTCTTATCAATGGATGGCTTTGGATTTGTGTTTCTCGAGGTAAACATTTATTTATAACCTTTCTAAACCAAAAACATAAAAAAATTCAACTTAAAATCAATAATGAGATTATAAAACCATTTAAAGTGAGTAATAAGGCTTTGAAAGGCATAGGTTACTATAAATGGACTTTTCTTGTCAATGGATGGCTTTTGCTTTGCGTTTCTCAAGGTAAACATTTATTTATAACCTTTCTTTACCGAAAACATAAAAAAATTCAACTTAAAATCAATAATGAGATTATAAAACCATTTAAAGCGCGTAATAAGGCTTTCAAAGGCGTAGGAGACTACAAAGGGTCTTTTCTTGTCAATTGATGGCTTTTGCTTCATGTTTCTCGAGGTAAACATTTATTTATAACCTTTGTTAACCGAAAACATAAAAAAATTCTATTTAAAATCAATAATGCGATTATAAAACTATTTAAATCGAGTAATAAGGCTTTGAAAGGCATAAGTGACTATAAATGGACTTTTCTTGTCAATGGATGACTTTTGCTTCGCGTTTCTCGAGGTAAACATTTATTTATAACCTTTCTTATCCAAAAACATAAGAAAATTCAATTTAAAATCAATAATGAGATTATAAAACCATTTAAAGCGAGTAATAAGGCTTTCAAAGGCATAGGTGACTATAAATGGACTTTTCTTGTCAATGGATGGCTTTTGCTTCGCGTTTCTCGAGGTAAACATTTGTTTATAACCTTTCTTAACTAAAAACATAAAAAATTCAACTTAAAATCAATACGAAGATTATAAAACCACTTAAAGCGAGTATTAAGGCATTCAAAGGCATAGGTGACTATAAATGGACTTTACTTGTCAATGGAAGGCTTTCGCTTTGCGTTTCTTAAGGTAAAAACATTTATTTATAACCTTTCTCAACCAAAAACATAGAAAAATTCAACCTAAAATCAATAATGAGATTATAAAACCTTTTAAAGCAAGTAATAAGGCTTTCAAACGCTTAAATGGCTATAAATGGACTTTTCTTGTCAATGGATGGCTTTTGCTTCACGTTTCTCGAGGTAAACATTCAATTATAATCTGTTTTATGAAAAATGTAAAAAAATTCAAGCTAAAATCAGTAATGAGATTATAAAACTGTTTAAGGCAAGTAATTAAGTTGTCTAAGGCATGAGTGACTATAAATGAGCTTTCTTGTCAATGGATGGCTTTCGCTTCACGTTTCTCAAGGTAAACATTCATTTATAACCTTTCTTAACAAAAACATAAAAAAATTCAACTTAAAATCAATAATGAGATTATAAAACCATTTAGAGCGAATAATAAGGTTTTCAACGGCATAGGTGACTATAAATGGACTTTTCTTGTCAATGGATGGCTTTGGATTTGCGTTTTTCAAGGTAAACATTTATTTATAACCTTTCTAAACTGAAAACATAAAAAAATTCAACTTAAAATCAATAATGAGATTATAAAACCATTTAAAGCGAGTTATAAGGCTTTGAAAGGCATAGGTGACTATAAATGGACTTTTCTTGTCAATGGATGGCTTTGGCTTCGCGTTTCTCGAGGTAAACATTTATTTATAACCTGTCTTAACCGAAAACATAAAAAAATTCAACTTAAAATCTATAATGAGATTATAAAACCATTTAAAGCGAGTAATAAGGCTTTCAATGGCATAGCTGACTATATATGGACTTTTCTTGTCAATGAATGACTTTTGCTTTGCGTTTCTCAAGGTAAATAGTTATTTATAACCTTTCCTAACCGAAAACATAAAAATATTCAACTTAAAATCAATAATGAGATTATAAAACCATTTAAAGCGAGTAATAAGGCTTTGAAAGGCGTAGGTGACTATAAATGGACTTTTCTTGTCAATGGATGGCTTTTGCTTCGCGTTTCTTGAGGTAAAAATTTATTTATAACCCTTGTTAACCAAAAACATAAAAAAATTTAATTTAAAATCAATAATGCGATTATAAAACTATTTAAATCGAGTAATAAGGCTTTGAAAGGCATAGGTGACTATAAATGGACTTTTCTTGTAAATGGATGACTTTTGCTTCGCGTTTCTCGAGGTAAACATTTATTTATAACCTTTCTTATCCGAAAACATAAAAAAATTCAATTTAAAATCAATAATGAGATTATAAAACCATTTAAAGCGAGTAATAAGGCTTTCAAAGGCATAAGTGGTTATAAATGGACTTTTCTTGTCAATGGATGGCTTTTGCTTCACGTTTCTCAAGGTAAACATTCAATTATAATCTGTTTTATGAAAAATGTAAAAAAATTCAATTTAAAATCAGTAATGAGATTATAAAGCTGTTTAAGTCAAGTAATTAAGTTGTCTAAGGCATGAGTGACTATAAATGAGCTTTCTTGTCAATAAATGCCTTTTGCTTCACGTTTCTCGAGTTAAACATTCATTTATAACCTTTCTTAATAAAAATGTAAAAACATTCAACTTAAAATCAATAATGAGATTATAAAACCATTTAAAGCGAATAATAAGGCTTTCAACGGCATGGGTGACTATAAATGGACTTTTCTTGTCATTGGATGGCTTTGGATTTGTGTTTCTCGAGGTAAACATTTGTTTATAACCTTTTTAAACCGAAAACATAAAAAAATTCAACTTAAAATCAATAATGAGATTATAAAACTATTTAAAGCGAGTAATAAGGCTTTGAAAGGCATAGGTGACTATCAATGGACTTTTCTTGTCAATGGATGGCTTTTGCTTTGCGTTTCTCATGGTAAACATTTATTTATAACCTTTCAATTTCAATCTGTTTCAATAAAAAATGAAAAAAAATTCACCTCAAAATTAATAATGAGATTATAAAACCATTTAAAGCGAGTAATAAGGCTTTCAAAAGCATGAGTGACTATAAATGGACTTTTCATGTTAGTGGATGGCTTTCGCTCCATGTTTCTCGAGGTAAACATGCAATTTCAATATGTTGTAATGAAAAATGTAAACAAATTCAACTTAAAATCAGTAATGACGTTATAAAACCATTTAAAGCGAGTAATAAAGCTTTCAAAGGCATGAGTGACTATAAATAGACTTTTCTTGTTAATGGATGGCTTTCGCTCCATGTTTCCCGATGTAGACATGCAATTTCAATCTTTTTCAATAAAAAATGAAAAAAAATTCACCTCAAAATTAATAATGAGATTATAAAACCATTTAAAGCGACTAATAAGGCTTTCAAAAGCATGAGTGACTATAAATTGACTTTTCTTGTTAGTGGATGGCTTTCGCTCCATGTTTCCTGAGGTAAACATATAATTCAATCTGTTTTAATGAAAAATGTAAAAAAATTTAACTTAAAATCAATAATGAGATTATCAAACCATTTAAAGCGAGTAATAAGGCTTTCAAAGGCATGACTGACTATAAATAGACTTTTCTTGTTAGTGGATGGCTTCCACTCCATGTTTTCCAAGGTAGACATGCAATTTCAATCTGTTGCAATAAAAAATGAAAAAACATTCACCTCAAAATTAATAATGAGATTATAAAACCATTTAAAGCGAGTAATAAGGCTTTCAAAAGCATGAGTGACTATAAATGGACTTTTCTTGTTAGTGGATGGCTTTCGCTCCATGTTTCCCGAGGTAAACATGCAACTTCAATATGTTTTAATAAAAAATGTAAAAAAATTCAACTTAAAATCAGTAATGACGTTATAAAACCATTTAAAGCGAGTAATGAGGCTTTCAAAGGCATGAGTGACTATAAATAGACTTTTCTTGTTAATGGATGGCTTTCGCTCCATGTTTCCCGATGTAAACATGCAATCTCAATATGTTTTAACAAAAAATGTAAAAAAATTCGACTTAAAATCGATAATGAGATTAGAAAACCATTTAAAGCGAGTTATAAGTCTTTCAAAGGCATGAGTGACTATAAATAGACTTTTCGTGTTAGTGGATGTCTTTCCCTCCACGTTTCCCGAGGTAAATATGCAATTTCAATCTGTTTTAATGAAAAATGTAAAAAAATTCATCTCAAAATTAGTAATGAGATTATAAAACCATTTAAAGCGAGTAATAAGGCTTTCAAAAGCATGAGTGACTATAAATGGACTTTTCTTGTTAGTGGATGGCTTTCACTCCATGTTTCCCGAGGTAGACATATAATTCAATCTGTTTTAATGAAAAATGTAAAAAAATTTAACTTAAAATCAATAATGAGATTAAAAAACCATTTAAAGCGAGTAATAAGGCTTTCAAAGGCATGAGTGACTATAAATAGACTTTTCTTGTTAGTGGATGGCTTCCACTCCATGTTTCCCGAGGTAGACATGCAATTTCAATCTGTTTCAATAAAAAATGAAAAAAAATTCACCTCAAAATTAATAATGAGATTATAAAACCATTTAAAGCGAGTAATAAGGCTTTCAAAAGCATGAGTGACTATAAATGGACTTTTCTTGTTAGTGGATGGCTTTCGCTCCATGTTTCCCGAGGTAGACATATAATTCAATCTGTTTTAATGAAAAATGTAAAAAAATTTAACTTAAAATCAATAATGAGATTATAAAACCATTTAAAGCGAGTAATAAGGCTTTCAAAGGCATGAGTGACTATAAATAGCCTTTTCTTGTTAGTGGATGGCTTCCACTCCATGTTTCCCGAGGTAGACATGCAATTTCAATCTGTTTCAATAAAAAATGAAAAACAATTCACCTCAAAATTAATAATGAGATTATAAAACCATTTAAAGCGAGTAATAAAGCTTTCAAAAGCATGAGTGACTATAAATGGACTTTTCTTGTTAGTGGATGGCTTTCGCTCCATGTTTCCCGAGGTAGACATATAATTCAATCTGTTTTAATGAAAAATGTGAAAAAATTTAACTTAAAATCAATAATGAGATTATAAAACCATTTAAAGCGAGTAATAAGGCTTTCAAAGGCATGAGTGACTATAAATAGACTTTTCTTGTTTGTGGATGGCTTCCACTCCATGTTTCCCGAGGTAGACATGCAATTTCAATCTGTTTCAATAAAAAATGAAAAACAATTCACCTCAAAATTAATAATGAGATTATAAAACCATTTAAAGCGAGTAATAAGGCTTTCAAAAGCATGAGTGACTATAAATGGACTTTTCTTGTTACTGGATGGCTTTCGCTCCATGTTTCCCGAGGTAAACATGCAATTTCAATATGTTTTAATGAAAAATGTAAAAAAATTCAACTTAAAATCAGTAATGACGTTATAAAACCATTTAAAGCTAGTAATAAGGCTTTGAAAGGCATGAGTGACTATAAATAGACTTTTCTTATTAATGGATGGCTTTTGCTCCATGTTTTCCGATGTAAACATGCAATCTCAATATGTTTTAATGAAAAATGTAAAATAATTCAACTTAAAATCAATAATGAGATTATAAAACAATTTAAAGCGAGTAATAAGGCTTTCAAAGGCATGAGTGACTATAAATGGACTTTTGTTGTTAGTGGATGGCTTTCACTCCATGTTTCTCGAAGTAAACATGCAATTTCAATCTGTTTTAATGAAAAATGTAAAAAAATTCACCTCAAAATTAATAATGAGATTTAAAACCATTTAGAGCGAGTAATAAGGCTTTCAAAGGCATGAGTGACTATAACTGGACTTTTCTTATTAGTGGATGGCTTTCACTCCATGTTTCCCGAGGTAAACATGCAATTTCAATATGTTTTAACGAAAAATATAAAAAAATTCAACTTAAAATCAATAATGAGATCATAAAATCATTGAAAGCGAGTAATAAGGCTTTCAAAGGCATGAGTGACTATAAATAAACTTTTCCTGTTAGTGGATGGCTTTCACTCCATGTGTCCTGAGGTAAACATGCAGTTTCAATCTGTTTTAATAAAAAATGTAAAAAAATTGACCTCAAAATTAATAATGAGATTATAAAACCATTTAAAGCAAGTAATAAGGCTTTCAAAGGCATGAGTGACTATAAATGGACTTTTCTTGTTAGTGGATGGGTTTCGCTCCATGTTTCCCGAGGTAAACATGCAATTTCAATCTGTTTTAATAGAAAATGTAAAAAAATTCAACTTAAAATCAATAATGACATTATAAAACCATTTAAATTGAGTAATAAGGCTTTCAAGGGCATGAGTGACAATAAATGGACTTTTCTTGTCAATGGATGGCTTTGGCTTCACGTTTCTCAAGGTAAAAATTCAATTGTAAGCTGCTTTTATGAAATATGTAAAAAAAATTCAACTTAAATCAGTAATGACATTATAAAACCATTTAACGCAAGTAATAAGGCTTTCAAAGGCATGAGTGACTATAAATGGACTTTTCTTTTTAGTGGATGGCTTTCGCTCCATGTTTCCTGAGGTAAACATATAATTCAATTTGTTTTAATGAAAAATGTAAAAATATTTAACTTAAAATCAATAATGAAATTATAAAACCATTTAAAGCGAGTAATAAGGCTTTCAAAGGCATGAGTGACTATAAATAGACTTTTCTTGTTAGTGGATGGCTTCCACTCCATGTTTCCCGAGGTAGACATGCAATTTCAATCTGTTTCAACAAAAAATGAAAAAAAATTCACCTCAAAATTAATAATGAGATTATAAAACTATTTAAAGTGAGTAATAAGGCTTTCAAAAGCATGAGTGACTATAAATGGACTTTTCTTGTTAGTGGATGGCTTTCGCTCCATGGTTCCCGAGGTAAACATGCAATTTCAATATGTTTTAATGAAAAATGTAAAAAAATTCAATTTAAAATCAGTAATGACGTTATAAAACCTTTTAAAGCGAGTAAAAAGGCTTTCAAAGGCATGAGTGAATATAAATAGACTTTTCTTGTTAATGGATGGCTTTCGCTCCATGTTTCCCAATGTAAACATTCAATCTCAATATGTTTTAATGAAAAATGTAAAAAAATTCAACTTAAAATCAATAATGACATTATTAAACCATTTAAAGCGAGTAATAAGGCTTTGAAAGGCATGAGTGACTATAAATGGACTTTTCTTCTTAGTGGATGGCTTTCGCACAATGTTTCCTGAGGTAAACATGCAATTTCAATATGTTTTAATAAAAAATGTAAAAAAATTCAACTTAAAATCAGTAATCACGTTATAAAACCATTTAAAGCGAGCAATAAGGCTTTCAAAGGCATGAGTGACTATAAATAGACTTTTCTTGTTAATGGATGGCTTTCGCTCCATGTTTCCCGATGTAAACATGCAATCTCAATATGTTTTAATGAAAAATGTAAAATAATTCAACTTAAAATCAATAATGAGATTATAAAACAATTTAAAGCGAGTAATAAGGCTTTCAAAGGCATGAGTGACTATAAATGGACTTTTGTTGTTAGTGGATGACTTTCACTCCATGTTTCTCGAAGAAAACATGCAATTCCAATTTGTTTTAATGAAAAATGTAAAAAAATTCACCTCAAAATTAATAATGAGATTTAAAGCCATTTAGAGCGAGTAATAAGGCTTTCAAAGGCATGAGTGACTATAACTGGACTTTTCTTGTTAGTGGATGGCTTTCACTCTATGTTTCCCAAGGTAAACACGCAATTTCAATCTGTTTTAACGAAAAATATAAAAAAATTCAACTTAAAATCAATAATGAGATTATAAAACCATTGAAAGCGAGTAATAAGGCTTTCAAAGGCATGAGTGACTATAAATAGACTTTTCTTGTTAGTGGATGGCTTTCGCTCCATGTGTCCCGAGGTAAACATGCAGTTTCAATCTGTTTTAATGAAAAATGTAAAAAAATTGACCTCAAAATTAATAATGAGATTATAAAACCATTTAAAGCAAGTAATAAGGCTTTTAAAGGCATGAGTGACTATAAATGGACTTTTCTTGTTAGTGGATGGGTTTCGCTCCATGTTTCCCGAGGTAAACATGCAATTTCAATCTGTTTTAATAAAAAATGTAAAAAAATTCAACTTAAAATCAATAATGACATTATAAAACCATTTAAAGTGAGTAATAAGGCTTTCAAGGGCATGAGTGACAATAAATTGACTTTTCTTGTCAATGGATGGCTTTGGCTTCACGTTTCTCAAGGTAAACATTCAATTATAAGCTGTTTTTATGAAAAATGTAAAAAAATTCAACCTAAATCAGTAATGACATTATAAAACCATTTAACGCAAGTAATAAGGCTTTCAAAGGCATGAGTGACTATAAATGGACTTTTCTTGTTAGTGGATGGATTTCGCTCCATGTTTCCTGAGGTAAACATATAATTCAATCTGTTTTAATGAAAAATGTAAAAAAAATTAACTTAAAATCAATAATGAGATTACAAAACCATTTAAAGCGAGTAATAAGGCTTTCAAAGGCATGAGTGACTATAAATAGACTTTTCTTGTTAGTGGATGGCTTCCACTCCATGTTTTCCAAGGTAGACATTCAATTTCAATCTGTTTCAATAAAAAATGAAAAAACATTCACCTCAAAATTAATAATGAGATTATAGAACCATTTAAAGCGAGTAATAAGGCTTTCAAAAGTATGAGTGACTATAAATGGACTTTTCTTGTTAGTGGATGGCTTTCGCTTCATGTTTCCCGAGGTAAACAGGCAATTTCAATATGTTTTAATAAAAAATGTAAAAAAATTCAACTTAAAATCAGTAATGACGTTATAAAACTATTTAAAGCGAATAAGAAGGCTTTCAAAGGCATGAGTGACTATAAATAGACTTTTCTTGTTAATGGATGGCTTTCGCTCCATGTTTCCCGATGTAAACATGCAATCTTAATATGTTTTAACAAAAAATGTAAAAAAATTCAACTTAAAATCGATAATGAGATTAGAAAACCATTTAAAGCGAGTTATAAGGCTTTCAAAGGCATGAGTGACTATAAATAGACTTTTCGTGTTAGTGGATGTCTTTCCCTCCACGTTTCCCTAGGTAAATATGCAATTTCAATCTATTTTAATGAAAAATGTAAAAAAATTCATCTCAAAATTAGTAATGAGATTATAAAACCATTTAAAGCGAGTAATAAGGCTTTCAAAAGCATGAGTGACTATAAATGGACTTTTCTTGTTAGTGGATGGCTTTCACTCCATGTTTCCCGAGGTAGACATATAATTCAATCTGTTTTAATGAAAAATGTAAAAAAATTTAACTTAAAATCAATAATGAGATTATAAAACCATTTAAAGCGAGGAATAAGGCTTTCAAAGGCATGAGTGACTATAAATAGACTTTTCTTGTTAGTGGATGGCTTTCGCTCCATGTTTCCCGATGTAAACATGCAATCTCAATATGTTTTAATCAAAAATATAAAACAATTCAACTTAAAATCAATAATGAGATTATAAAACCATTTAAAGCGAGTAATAAGGCTTTCAAAGGCATGAGTGACTATAAATGGACTTTTGTTGTTAGTGGATGGCTTTCACTCCATGTTTCTTGAAGTAAACATGCAATTTCAATCTGTTTTAATGAAAAATGTAAAAAAATTCACCTCAAAATTAATAATGAGATTTAAAACCATTTAGAGCGAGTAATAAGGCTTTCAAAGGCATGAGTGACTATAACTGGACTTTTCTTGTTAGTGGATGGCTTTCACTCCATGTTTTCCAAGGTAAACACGCAATTTCAATCTGTTTTAATGAAAAATATAAAAAAATTAAACTTAAAATCAATAATGACATTATAAAACCATTTAAAGTGAGTAATAAGGCTTTCAAGGGCATGAGTGACAATAAATGGACTTTTCTCGTCAATGAATGGCCTTGGCTTCACGTTTCTCAAGGTAAACATTCAATTATAAGCTGTTTTTATGAAAAATGTAAAACAATTCAACTTAAATCAGTAATGACATTATAAAACCATTTGACGCAAGTAATAGGGCTTTCAAAGGCATGAGTGACTATAAATGGACTTTTCTTTTTAGTGGATGGCTTTCGCTCCATGTTTCCCAAGGTAAACATATAATTCAATCTGTTTTAATGAAAAATGTAAAAAAATTTAACTTAAAATCAA
Organism: Theobroma cacao; assembly: GCF_053813885.1. NCBI lineage: Eukaryota > Viridiplantae > Streptophyta > Magnoliopsida > Malvales > Malvaceae > Theobroma > Theobroma cacao. The sequence continues at coordinate 17,058,605 of NC_142642.1, read as the reverse complement.
TAATGGAATTATAAACCAATTAAAGTGAGTAATAAGGCTTTCAAGGGCATGAGTGACAATAAATGGACTTTTCTTGTCAATGGATGGCTTTGGCTTAACGTTTCTCAAGGTAAACATTCAATTATAAGCTGTTTTTATGAAAAATGTAAAAAAATTCAACTTAAATCAGTAATGACATTATAAAATCATTTAACGCAAGTAATAAGGCTTTAAAAGGAATGAGTGACTATAAATGGACTTTTCTTTTTAGTGGATGGCTTTCGCTCCATGTTTCCCAAGGTAAACATATAATTCAATCTGTTTTAATGAAAAATGTAAAAAAATTTAACTTAAAATCAATAATGGAATTATAAACCATTTAAAGCGAGTAATAAGGCTTTCAAAGGCATGAGTGACTATAAATAGACTTTTCTTGTTAGTGGATGGCTTCGACTCCATGTTTCTTGAGGTAGACATGCAATTTCAATCTGTTTCAACAAAAATGAAAAAAAATTCACCTCAAAATTAATAATGAGATTATAAAACCATTTAAAGCTAGTAATAAAGCTTTCAAAAGCATGAGTGACTATAAATGGACTTTTCTTGTTAGTGGATGGCTTTCGCTCCATGTTTCCCGAGGTAAACATGCAATTTCAATATGTTTTAACGAAAAATGTAAAACAATTCAACTTAAAATCAGTAATGACGTTATAAAACCATTTAAAACGAGTAATAAGGCTTTCAAAGGCATGAGTGACTATAAATAGACTTTTCTTGTTAGTGGATGGCTTTCCCTTCATGTTTCCCAAGGTAAACATGCAATTTCAATCTGTTTTAATATAAAATGTAAAAAAATTCAACTTAAAATCAATAATGACATTATAAAACCATTTAAAGTGAGTAATAAGGCTTTTAAGGGCATGAGTGACAATAATTGGGCTTTTCTTGTCAATGGATGGCTTTGGCTTCACATTTCTCAAGGTAAACATTCAATTATAAGCTGTTCTTATGAAAAATGTAAAAAAATTCAACTTAAATCAGTAATGACATTATGAAACCACTTAACGCAAGTAATAAGGCTTTCAAAGGCATGAGTGACAATAAATGGACTTTTCTTTTTAGTGGATGGCTTTCGCTCCATGTTTCACAAGGTAAACATATAATTCAATCTGTTTTAATGAAAAATGTAAAACAATTTAACTTAAAATCAATAATGAAATTATAAAACCATTTAAAGCGAGTAATAAGGCTTTCAAAGGCATGAGTGACTATAAATAGACTTTTCTTGTTAGTGGATAGCTTCCACTCCATGTTTCCCGAGGTAGCCATGCAATTTCAATCTGTTTCAATAAAAAATGAAAAAAAATTCACCTCAAAATTAATAATGAGATTATAAAACCATTTAAAGAGAGTAATAAGGCCTTCAAAAGCATGAGTGACTATAAATGAACTTTTCTTGTTAGTGGATGGCTTTTGCTCCATGTTTCCCGAGGTAAACATGCAATTTCAGTATGTTTTAATGAAAAATGTAAAAAAATTCAACTTAAAATCGGTAATAACATTATACAACCATTTAAAACGAGTAATAAGGCTTTCAAAGGCAAGAGTGACTATAAATAGACTTTTCTTGTTAATGGATGGCTTTCGCTCCATGTTTCCCGATGTAAACATGCAATCTCAATATGTTTTAATGAAAAATGTAAAACAATTCAACTTAAAATCAATAATGAGATTATAAAACCATTTAAAGCGAGTAATAAGGCTTTCAAAGGCATGAGTGACTATAAATGGACTTTTGTTGTTAGTGGATGGCTTTCACTCCATGTTTCTCGCAGTAAACATGAAATTTCAATCTGTTTTAACGAAAAATGTAAAAAAATTCACCTCAAAATTAATATTGAGATTTAAAACCATTTAGAGCGAGTAATAAGGCTTTCAAAGGCATGAGTGACTATAAATGGACTTTTTTTGTTACTGGATGGCTTTCACTCCATGTTTCTCGAAGTAAACATGTAATTTCAATCTGTTTTAATGAAAAATGTAAAAAAATTCACCTCAAAATTAATAATCAGATTTAAAACCATTTAGAGCGAGTAATAAGGTTTTCAAAGGCATGAGTGACTATAACTGGACTTTTCTTGTTAGTGGATGGCTTTCACTCCATGTTTCCCAAGGTAAACACGCAATTTCAATCTGTTTTAACAAAAAAATATAAAAAAATTCAACTTAAAATCAATAATGAGATTAAAAAACCATTGAAAGCGAGTAATAGGGCTTTCAAAGGCATGAGTGACTATAAATAGACTTTTCTTGTTAGTGGATGGCTTTCACTCCATGTGTCCCGAGGTAAACATGCAGTTTCGATCTATTTTAATAAAAAATGTAAAAATATTCACCTCAAAATTAATATCGAGAATATAAAACCATTTAAATTCAGTAATAAGGCTTTCAAAGGCATGAGTGACTATAAATGGACTTTTCTTGTTAGTGGATGGGTTTCGCTCCATGTTTCCCGAGGTAAACATGCAATTTCAATCTGTTTTAATAAAAAATGTAAAAAATTCAACTTAAAATCAATAATGACATTATAAAACCATTTAAAGTGAGTAATAAGGCTTTCAAGGGCATGAGTGACAATAAATGGACTTTTCTTGTCAATGGATGGCTTTGGCTTAACGTTTCTCAAGGTAAACATTCAATTATAAGCTGTTTTTATGAAAAATGTAAAAAAATTCAACTTAAATCAGTAATGACATAATAAAATCATTTAACGCAAGTATTAAGGCTTTCAAAGGAATGAGTGACTATAAATGGACTTTTCTTTTTAGTGGATGGCTTTCGCTCCATGTTTCCCAAGGTAAACATATAATTCAATCTGTTTTAATGAAAAATGTAAAAAAATTTAACTCAAAATCAATAATAGAATTATAAAAGCATTTAAAGCGAGTAATAAGGCTTTCAAAGGCATGAGTGACTATAAATAGACTTTTCTTGTTAGTGGATGGCTTCGACTCCATGTTTCTTGAGGTAGACATGCAATTTCAATCTGTTTTAACAAAAATAAAAAAAAATTCACCTCAAAATTAATAATGAGATTATAAAACCATTTAAAGCGAGTAATAAGGCTTTCAAAAGCATGAGTGACTATAAATGGACTTTTCTTGTTAGTGGATGGCTTTCGCTCCATGTTTCCCGAGGTAAACATGCAATTTCAATATGTTTTAATGAAAAATGTAAAAAAATTCAACTTAAAATCAGTAATGACGTTATAAAACCATTTAAAACGAGTAATAAGGCTTTCAAAGGCATGAGTGACTATAAATAGACTTTTCTTGTTAGTGGATGGCTTTTGCTTCATGTTTCCCGAGGTAAACATGCAATTTCAATATGTTTTATAAAAAAATGTAAAAAAATTCAACTTAAAATCAATAATGACATTATAAAACCATTTAAAATGAGTAATAAGGCTTTTAAGGGCATGAGTGACAATAATTGGACTTTTCTTGTCAATGGATGGCTTTGGCTTCACGTTTCTCATGGTAAACATTCAATTATAAGCTGTTTTTATGAAAAATGTAAAACAATTCAACTTAAATCAGTAATGACATTATAAAACCATTTAACGCAAGTAATAACGCTTTTAAAGGCATGAGTGACAATAAATGGACTTTTCTTTTTAGTGGATGGCTTTCGCTCCATGTTACACAAGGTAAACATATAATTCAATCTGTTTTAATGAAAAATGTAAAAAAATTTAACTTAAAATCAATAATGAAATTATAAAACCATTTAAAGCGAGTAATCAGGCTTTCAAAGGCATGAGTGACTATAAATAGACTTTTCTTGTTAGTGGATGGCTTTCACTCCATGTTTCCCGAGGTAAACATTCAATTATAAGCTGTTTTTATGAAAAATGTAAAAACAATTCAACTTAAAATCAGTAATGACATTATAAAACCATTTAAAGCGAGTAATAAGGCTTTCAAAGGAATGAGTGACTATAAATGGACTTTTCTTTTTAGTGGATGGCTTTCGCTCCATGTTTCCCGAGGTAAACATGCAATTCAATCTGTTTTAACAAAAAATATAAAAAAATTCAACTTAAAATCAATAATAAAATTATAAAACCATTTAAAACGAGTAATAAGGCTTTCAAAGCCATGAGTGACTATAAATAGACTTTTATTGTTAGTGGATGGCTTCCACTCCATGCTTCACGAGGTAAATATGCAATTTCAATCTATTTTAATTAAAAATATAAAAAAATTCCCCTCGAAATTAATAATGAGATATAAAACCATTTAGAGCAAGTAATAAGGCTTTCAAAGGAATGAATGAATATAAATGGACTTTTCTTGTTAATGGATGGCTTTCGCTTCATGTTTCTGGAGGTAAACATTCAATTGCAATCTATTTTAATGAAAAACGTAAAAATATTTAGCTTAAAATCAATAATTACATTATAAAACCATTTAAAGTGAGTAATAAGGCTTTCAAAGGCATGAGTGACTATAAATAGAATTTTCTTGTCAATGGATGGCTTTGGCTTCACGTTTCTCAAGGTAAACATTCAATTATAAGTTGTTTTTATGAAAAATGCAAAAAAAATTCAACTTAAAATCAGTAATGACGTTATAAAACCATTTAAAGCAAGTAATAAGGCTTTCAAAGGCTTGAGTGACTATAAATGGACTTTTCTTGTTAGTGGATGGCTTTCGCTCCATGTTTCCCGAGGTAAACATGCAATTTCAATCTATGTTAATGAAAAAAGTAAAAAGATTCAACTTAAAATCAATAGTGAGATTATAAAACCTTTTAAAGCGAGTAATAAGGCTTTCAAATGTATGAATGACTATAAATGGACTTTTCTTGTTAGTGGATGGCTTTCGCTCCATGTTTCCCGAGGTAAACATACAATTCAATCTGCTTTAATGAAAAATGGAAAAAAATTTCACTTAAAATCAATAATGAGATTATAAAACCATTTAAAGCGAGTAATCAGGCTTTCAAAGGCATGAGTGACTATAAATAGACTTTTCTTGTTAGTGGATGGCTTTCACTCCATGTTTCCCGAGGTAAACATGCAATTTCAATCTCTTTTAATGAATAATGTAAAAAAGTTCAACTTAAAATCAATAATGAGATTATAAAACCATTTAAAGCGAGTAATAAGGCTTTCAAAGGCATGAGTGACTATAAACGGAAGTTTCTTGTTTGTGGATGGCTTTCGCTCCATGTTTCCCGATGTAACATGCAATCTCAATATGTTTTAATGAAAAATGTAAAAAAATTCAACTTAAAATCAATAATGACATTATTAAACCATTTAAAGTAAGTAATAAGGCTTTGAAAGGCATCAGTGACTATAAATAGACTTTTCTTTTCAATGGATAGCTTTCGCTTCACGTTTCTTGATGTAAACATTCAATTATAAGCTGTTTTTATCAAAAATGTAAAAACAATTTAACTTAAAATCATTAATGACATTATAAAACCATTTAAAGCGAGTAATAAGGCTTTGAAAAGAATGAATGAATATAAATGGACTTTTCTTGTTAATGGATGGCTTTCGCTTCATGTTTCTGGAGGTAAACATTCAATTTCAATCTGTTTTAATGAAAAACGTCAAAAAGATCAACTTCAAATCAATAGTTACATTATAAAACCATTTAAAGTGAGTAATAAGGCTTTCAAAGGCATGAGTGACTATAAATAGAATTTTCTTGTCAATGGATGGCTTTGGCTTCATGTTTCTCAAGGTAAACATTCAATTATAAGCTGTTTTTATGAAAAATGTAAAAACAATTCAACTTAAAATCAGTAATGACATTATAAAACCATTTAAAGCGAGTAATGCGGCTTTCAAAGGCATGAGTGACTATAAATGGACTTTTCTTTTTAGTGGATGGCTTTCGCTCCATGTTTCCCGAGGTAAACATGCAATTCAATCTGTTTTAACAAAAAATATAAAAAAATTCAACTTAAAATCAATAATAAGATTATAAAACCATTTAAAGCGAGTAATAAGGCTTTCAAAGCCATGAGTGACTATAAATAGACTTTTCTTGTTAGTGGATGGCTTCCACTCCATGCTTCACGAGGTAAACATGCAATTTCAATCTATTTTAATTAAAAATGTAAAAAAATTCACCTCAAAATTAATAATGAGATTTAAAACCATTTAGAGCAAGTAATAAGGCTTTCAAAGGAATGAATGAATATAAATCGACTTTTCTTGTTAATGGATGGCTTTCGCTTCATGTTTCTGGAGGTAAACATTCAATTGCAATCTATTTTAATGAAAAACGTAAAAATATTCAGCTTAAAATCAATAATTACATTATAAAACCATTTAAAGTGAGTAATAAGGCTTTCAAAGGCATGAGTGACTATAAATAGAATTTTCTTGTCAATGGATGGCTTTGGCTTCACGTTTCTCAAGGTAAACATTCAATTATAAGTTGTTTTTATGAAAAATGCAAAAACAATTCAACTTAAAATCAGTAATGACGTTATAAAACCATTTAAAGCGAGTAATAAGGCTTTCAAAGGCTTGAGTGACTATAAATGGACTTTTCTTGTTAGTGGATGGCTTTCGCTCCATGTTTCCCGAGGTAAACATGCAATTTCAATATGTTTTAATGAAAAATGTAAAAAAATTCAACTTAAAATCAGTAATGACGTTATAAAACCATTTAAAACGAGTAATAAGGCTTTCAAAGGCATGAGTGACTATAAATAGACTTTTCTTGTTAGTGGATGGCTTTTGCTTCATGTTTCCCGAGGTAAACATGCAATTTCAATATGTTTTATAAAAAAATGTAAAAAAATTCAACTTAAAATCAATAATGACATTATAAAACCATTTAAAATGAGTAATAAGGCTTTTAAGGGCATGAGTGACAATAATTGGACTTTTCTTGTCAATGGATGGCTTTGGCTTCACGTTTCTCATGGTAAACATTCAATTATAAGCTGTTTTTATGAAAAATGTAAAACAATTCAACTTAAATCAGTAATGACATTATAAAACCATTTAACGCAAGTAATAACGCTTTTAAAGGCATGAGTGACAATAAATGGACTTTTCTTTTTAGTGGATGGCTTTCGCTCCATGTTACACAAGGTAAACATATAATTCAATCTGTTTTAATGAAAAATGTAAAAAAATTTAACTTAAAATCAATAATGAAATTATAAAACCATTTAAAGCGAGTAATCAGGCTTTCAAAGGCATGAGTGACTATAAATAGACTTTTCTTGTTAGTGGATGGCTTTCACTCCATGTTTCCCGAGGTAAACATTCAATTATAAGCTGTTTTTATGAAAAATGTAAAAACAATTCAACTTAAAATCAGTAATGACATTATAAAACCATTTAAAGCGAGTAATAAGGCTTTCAAAGGAATGAGTGACTATAAATGGACTTTTCTTTTTAGTGGATGGCTTTCGCTCCATGTTTCCCGAGGTAAACATGCAATTCAATCTGTTTTAACAAAAAATATAAAAAAATTCAACTTAAAATCAATAATAAAATTATAAAACCATTTAAAACGAGTAATAAGGCTTTCAAAGCCATGAGTGACTATAAATAGACTTTTATTGTTAGTGGATGGCTTCCACTCCATGCTTCACGAGGTAAATATGCAATTTCAATCTATTTTAATTAAAAATATAAAAAAATTCCCCTCGAAATTAATAATGAGATATAAAACCATTTAGAGCAAGTAATAAGGCTTTCAAAGGAATGAATGAATATAAATGGACTTTTCTTGTTAATGGATGGCTTTCGCTTCATGTTTCTGGAGGTAAACATTCAATTGCAATCTATTTTAATGAAAAACGTAAAAATATTTAGCTTAAAATCAATAATTACATTATAAAACCATTTAAAGTGAGTAATAAGGCTTTCAAAGGCATGAGTGACTATAAATAGAATTTTCTTGTCAATGGATGGCTTTGGCTTCACGTTTCTCAAGGTAAACATTCAATTATAAGTTGTTTTTATGAAAAATGCAAAAAAAATTCAACTTAAAATCAGTAATGACGTTATAAAACCATTTAAAGCAAGTAATAAGGCTTTCAAAGGCTTGAGTGACTATAAATGGACTTTTCTTGTTAGTGGATGGCTTTCGCTCCATGTTTCCCGAGGTAAACATGCAATTTCAATCTATGTTAATGAAAAAAGTAAAAAGATTCAACTTAAAATCAATAGTGAGATTATAAAACCTTTTAAAGCGAGTAATAAGGCTTTCAAATGTATGAATGACTATAAATGGACTTTTCTTGTTAGTGGATGGCTTTCGCTCCATGTTTCCCGAGGTAAACATACAATTCAATCTGCTTTAATGAAAAATGGAAAAAAATTTCACTTAAAATCAATAATGAGATTATAAAACCATTTAAAGCGAGTAATCAGGCTTTCAAAGGCATGAGTGACTATAAATAGACTTTTCTTGTTAGTGGATGGCTTTCACTCCATGTTTCCCGAGGTAAACATGCAATTTCAATCTCTTTTAATGAATAATGTAAAAAAGTTCAACTTAAAATCAATAATGAGATTATAAAACCATTTAAAGCGAGTAATAAGGCTTTCAAAGGCATGAGTGACTATAAACGGAAGTTTCTTGTTTGTGGATGGCTTTCGCTCCATGTTTCCCGATGTAACATGCAATCTCAATATGTTTTAATGAAAAATGTAAAAAAATTCAACTTAAAATCAATAATGACATTATTAAACCATTTAAAGTAAGTAATAAGGCTTTGAAAGGCATCAGTGACTATAAATAGACTTTTCTTTTCAATGGATAGCTTTCGCTTCACGTTTCTTGATGTAAACATTCAATTATAAGCTGTTTTTATCAAAAATGTAAAAACAATTTAACTTAAAATCATTAATGACATTATAAAACCATTTAAAGCGAGTAATAAGGCTTTGAAAAGAATGAATGAATATAAATGGACTTTTCTTGTTAATGGATGGCTTTCGCTTCATGTTTCTGGAGGTAAACATTCAATTTCAATCTGTTTTAATGAAAAACGTCAAAAAGATCAACTTCAAATCAATAGTTACATTATAAAACCATTTAAAGTGAGTAATAAGGCTTTCAAAGGCATGAGTGACTATAAATAGAATTTTCTTGTCAATGGATGGCTTTGGCTTCATGTTTCTCAAGGTAAACATTCAATTATAAGCTGTTTTTATGAAAAATGTAAAAACAATTCAACTTAAAATCAGTAATGACATTATAAAACCATTTAAAGCGAGTAATGCGGCTTTCAAAGGCATGAGTGACTATAAATGGACTTTTCTTTTTAGTGGATGGCTTTCGCTCCATGTTTCCCGAGGTAAACATGCAATTCAATCTGTTTTAACAAAAAATATAAAAAAATTCAACTTAAAATCAATAATAAGATTATAAAACCATTTAAAGCGAGTAATAAGGCTTTCAAAGCCATGAGTGACTATAAATAGACTTTTCTTGTTAGTGGATGGCTTCCACTCCATGCTTCACGAGGTAAACATGCAATTTCAATCTATTTTAATTAAAAATGTAAAAAAATTCACCTCAAAATTAATAATGAGATTTAAAACCATTTAGAGCAAGTAATAAGGCTTTCAAAGGAATGAATGAATATAAATCGACTTTTCTTGTTAATGGATGGCTTTCGCTTCATGTTTCTGGAGGTAAACATTCAATTGCAATCTATTTTAATGAAAAACGTAAAAATATTCAGCTTAAAATCAATAATTACATTATAAAACCATTTAAAGTGAGTAATAAGGCTTTCAAAGGCATGAGTGACTATAAATAGAATTTTCTTGTCAATGGATGGCTTTGGCTTCACGTTTCTCAAGGTAAACATTCAATTATAAGTTGTTTTTATGAAAAATGCAAAAACAATTCAACTTAAAATCAGTAATGACGTTATAAAACCATTTAAAGCGAGTAATAAGGCTTTCAAAGGCTTGAGTGACTATAAATGGACTTTTCTTGTTAGTGGATGGCTTTCGCTCCATGTTTCCCGAGGTAAACATGCAATTTCAATCTGTGTTAATGAAAAAAGTAAAAAGATTCAACTTAAAATCAATAGTGAGATTATAAAACCTTTTAAAGCGAGTAGTAAGGCTTTCAAAGGTATGAGTGACTATAAATGGACTTTTCTTGTTAGTGGATGGCTTTCGCTCCATGTTTCCCGAGGTAAACATACAATTCAATCTGCTTAAATGAAAAATGGAAAAAAATTTCAGTTACAATCAATAATGAGATTATAAAACCATTTAAAGCAAGTAATAAGGCTTTCAAAGGCATGAGTGACTATAAATAGACTTTTCTTGTTAGTGGATGGGTTTCACTCCATGTTTCTCGAGGTAAACATGCAATTTCAATCTGTTTCAATGAAAAATGTAAAAAAATTCACCTCAAAATTAATAATGAGATTATAAAACCATTTAAAACGAGTAATAAGGCTTTCAAAGGCATGAGTGACTAAAAATGGACTTTTCTTGTTAGTGGATGACTTTCCCTCCATGTTTCTTGAGGTAAACATACAATTCAATCTGTTTTAATGAAAAATGTAAAAAAATTTAACTTAAAATCAATAATGAGATTATAAAACCATTTAAAGCGAGTAATAAGGCTTTGAAAGGCATGAGTGACTATCAATGGACTTTTCTTGTTAGTGGATGGCTTTGGCTCCACGTTTCTCAAGGTAAACATTCAATTATAAGCTGTTTTTATGAAAAATGTAAAACAAATTCAACTTAAAATCAGTAATGACATTATAAAACCATTTAAAGTGAGTAATAAGGCTTTCAAAGGTATGAGTGACTATAAATGGACTTTTCTTGGTAGAAGATGGCTTTCGCTCGATGTTTCCCGAGGTAAACATGCAATTCAATCTATTTTAACGAAAAATGTAAAAAATTTAACTTAAAATCAATAATGAGATTATAAAACCATTTAAAGCGACTAGTAAGGCTTTTAAAGGCATGAATGACTATAAACAGACCTTTCTTGCTAGTGGATGGCTTTCACTCCATGTTTCCCGAGGTAAACATGCAATTTTAATCTGTTTCAATACAAAATTTAAAAAATTCACCTCAAAATAAATAATGAGATTATAAAACCATTTAAAGCGAGTAAAAAGGCTTTCAAAGGCATGATTGACTATAAATGGACTTTTCTTGTTAGTGGATGGCTGTCACTCCACGTTTCTCGAGGTAAAGATGCAATTTCAATCTGTTTTACTGAAAAATGTAAAAAAATTCACCTCAAAATTCATAACGAGATTTAAAACCATTTAGAGCGAGTAATAAGGTTTTCAAAGGCATGAGTGACTATAAATGGACTTTTCTTGTTAGTGGATTGCTTTCGCTCCATGTTTCCCAAGGTAAACATGCAATTTCAATCTGTTTCAATAAAAAATGTAAAATATTCTCCTTAAAACTAATAATGAGATTATAAAATCATTTAAAGCGAGTAATAAGGCTTTCAAAGGTATGAGTGACTATAAATGGACTTTTCTTATTAGTGGGTGGCTTTCGCTCCATGTTTCCTGAGGTAAACATGCAATTTCATTCTGTTTTAATAAAAAATGTAAAAAAATTCACCTCAAAATTAATAATGAGATTTAAAACCATTTAGAGCGAGTAATAAGGCTTTCAAAGGTATGAGTGACTACAAATGGACTTTTCTTGTTAGTGGATGGCTTTCTCTCCATGTTTCCCGAGGTAAACATGCAATTTCAATCTGTTTTAACAAAAAATGTAAAAAAAATCAGCTTAAAATCGATAATGAGATTATAAAACCATTTAAAGCGAGTTATAAGGCTTTTAAAGGCATGAGTGACTATAAATAGACTTTTCTTGTTAGTGGATGGCTTTCCCTCCATGTTTCCCGAGGTAAATATGCAATTTCAATATGTTTTAAGAAAAAATCTAAAAAAATTTACCTCAAAATTAATAATGAGATTATAAAACGATTTAAAGCGAGTAATAAGGCTTTCAAAGGCATGAGTGACTATAAATGGACTTTTCTTGTTAGTGGATGGCTTTCGCTCCATGTTTCCCAAGGTAAACATGCAATTTCAATATGTTTTATTGAAAAATGTAAAAAAATTCAACTTAAAATCAATAATGAGATTATAAAACCATTTAAAGCGAGTAATAAGACTTTTAAAGGCATGAGTGACTATAAATGGACTTTTGTTGTTAGTGGATGGCTTTCACTCCATGTTTCTCGAAGTAAACATGCAATTTCAATCTGTTTTAATGAAAAGTGTAAAAAAATTCGCGTCAAAATTAATAATTAGATTTAAAACCATTTAGAGCGAGTAATAAGGCTTTCAAAGGCATGAGTGACTATAAATGGACTTTTCTTGTTAGTGGATGGCTTTCGCTCCTTGTTTCCTGAGGTAAACGTGCAATTTCGATCTGTTTTAACAGAAAATGTAAAAAAATTCAACTTAAAATCCATAATGAGATTAGAAAACCATTTAAAGCGAGTTATAAGGCTTTCAAAGGCATGAGTGACTATAAATAGACTTTTCGTGTTAGTGGATGTCTTTCCCTCCACGTTTCCCGAGGTAAATATGCAATTTCAATCTGTTTTAATAAAAAATGTAAAAAAATTTACCTCAAAATTAATAATGAGATTATAAAACCATTTAGAGCGAGTAATAAGGCTTTCAAAGGCATGAGTGACGATAAATGGATTTTTCTTGTTAGTGGATGGCTTTCGTTCTATGTTTCCTGAGGTAAACATGCAATTTCAATCTCTTTTAATGAAAAATGTAAAAAAGTTCAACTTAAAATCAATAACGAGATTATAAAACCATTTAAAGCGAGTAATAAGGCTTTCAAATGAATGAGTGACTATAAACGGAATTTTCTTATTAGTTGATGGCTTTCGCTCCATGTTTCCCGATGTAATCATGCAATCTCAATATGTTTTAATGAAAAATGTAAAAAAATTCAACTTAAAATCAATGATGACATTATTAAACCATTTAGAGCGGGTAATAAGGCTTTGAAAGGCATGAGTGACTATAAATAGACTTTTCTTGCAATGGATGGCTTTCGCTTCACGTTTCTTGAGGTAAACATTCAACTATAAGCTGTTTTTGTCAAAAATGTAAAAACAATTCAACTTAAAATCATTAATGAATTTAGAAAACCATTTAAAGCGAGTAATAAGGCTTTGAAAAGAATGAATGAATATAAATGGACTTTTCTTGTTAATGGATGGCTTTCGCTTCATGTTTCCGGAGGTAAACATTCAATTTCAATCTGTTTTAATGAAAAACGTCAAAAAATTCAACTTAAAATCAATAATTACATTATAAAACCATTTAAAGTGAGTAATAAGGCTTTCAAAGGCATGAGTGACTATAAATAGAATTGTTTTGTCAATGGATGGCTTTGGCTTCACGTTTCTCAAGGTAAACATTCAATTATAAGCTGTTTTTATGAAAAATGTAAAAAAAAATTCAACTTAAAATCAGTAATGACATTATAAAACCATTTAAAGTGAGTAATAAAGCTTTCAAAGGCATGAGTGACTATAAATGGACTTTTCTTGTTAGTGGATGGCTTTCGCTCCATGTTTCCCGAGGTAAACATCCAATTCAATCTGTTTTAATGAAAAATATAAAAAAATTGAACTTAAAATCAATAATGAGATTATAAAACCGTTTAAATTGTGTAATAAGGCTTTCAAAGGCATGAGTGACTATAAATAAACTTTTCTTGTTAGTGGATGGCTTCCACTCCATGTTTCCCGAGGTAAACATGCAATTTCAATCTATTTCAATAAAAAATGTAAAAAAATTCACCTCAAAATTAATAATGAGATTATAAAAGCATTTAAAGCGAGTAATAAGGCTTTCAAAGGCATGAGTGACTATAAATGGACTTTTCTTGTTAGTGGATGGCTTTCGCTCCATGTTTCCCGAGGTAAACATCCAATTCAATCTGTTTTAATGAAAAATATAAAAAAATTGAACTTAAAATCAATAATGAGATTATAAAACCGTTTAAATTGTGTAATAAGGCTTTCAAAGGCATGAGTGACTATAAATAAACTTTTCTTGTTAGTGGATGGCTTCCACTCCATGTTTCCCGAGGTAAACATGCAATTTCAATCTATTTCAATAAAAAATGTAAAAAAATTCACCTCAAAATTAATAATGAGATTATAAAAGCATTTAAAGCGAGTAATAAGGCTTTCAAAGGCATGAGTGACTATAAATGGACTTCTCTTGTTAGTGGATGGCTTTCGCTCCATGTTTCCCTAGGTAAACATGCAATTTCAATCTGTTTTATTGGAAAATGTAAAAAAATTCAACTTAATATCAATAATGAGATTATAAAACCATTTAAAGCGAGTAATAAGGCTTTCAAAGGCATGAGTGACTATAAATGGACTTTTCTCGTTAGTGGATGGATTTCGCTCCATGTTTCCTGAGGTAAACATGCAATTTCAATATGTTTTAATGAAAAATGTAAAACAATTCAACTTAAAATCAATAATGAGATTATAACACCATTCAAAGCGAGTAATAAGGCTTTCAAAGGCATGAGTGACTATAAATGGACTTTTGTTGTTAGTGGATCGCTTTCACTCCATGTTTCTTTAAGTAAACATGCAATTTCAATCTGTTTTAATGAAAAATGTAAAAAAATTCACCTCAAAATTAATAATGAGATTTAAAACCATTTAGAGCGAGTAATAAGGCTTTCAAAGGCATGAGTGACTATAACTGGACTTTTCTTGTTAGTGGATGGCTTTCCCTCCATGTTTCCCAAGGTAAACATGCAATTTGAATCTGTTTTAATGAAAAATATAAACAAATTCAACTTAAAATCAATAATGAGATTATAAACCATTGAAAGCCAGTAATAAGGCTTTCAAAGGCATGAGTGACTATAAATAGACTTTTCTTGTTAGTGGATGGCTTTCACTCCATGTGTCCTGAGGACAACATGCAGTTTCAATCTGTTATAATAAAAAATGTAAAAAAATTCACCTCAAAATTAATAATGAGATTATAAAACCATCTAAAGCAAGTAATAAGGCTTTCAAAGGCATGAGTGACTATAAATGGACTTTTCTTGTTAGTGGATGGGTTTCGCTCCATGTTTTCCAAGGTAAACGTGCAATTTTAATCTGTTTTAATAAAAAATTTAAAAAAATTCAATTTAAAATCAATAATGACATTATAAAACCATTTAAAGTTAGTAATAAGGCTTTCAAGGGCATGAGTGACAATAAATAGACTTTTCTTGTCAATGGATGGCTTTGGCTTCAGGTTTCTCAAGGTAAACATTCAATTATAAGCTGTTTTTATCAAAAATGTAAAAAAATTCAACTTAAACCAGTAATGACATTATAAAACCATTTAACGCAAATAATAAAGCTTTCAAAGGCATGAGTGACTATAAATAGACTTTTCTTGTTAGTGGATGGCTTTCACTCCATGTGTCCTGAGGTAAACATGCAGTTTCAATCTGTTATAATAAAAAATGTAAAAAAATTTACCTCAAAATTAATAATGAGATTATAAAACCATTTAAAACGAGTAGTAAGGCTTTCAAAGGCATGAGTGACTATAAATGGACTTTTCTTGTTAGTGGATGGCTTTTACTCCATGTTTCCTGAGGTAAACATGCAATTTCAATCTCTTTTAATGAAAAATGTAAAAAAGTTCAACTTAAAATCAATAATGAGATTATAAAACCGTTTAAATCGAGTAATAAGGCTTTCAAAAGCATGAGTGACTATAAACGAAATTTTCTTGTTGGTGGATGGCTTTCGCTCCATGTTTTCCGATGTAAACATGCAATCTCAATATGTTTTAATGAAAAATGTAAAAAAAGTCAACTTAAAATCAATAATGACATTATTAAACCATTTAAAGCGAGTAATAAGGCTTTGAAAGGCATCAGTGACTATAAATAGACTTTTCTTGTCAATGGATAGCTTTCGCTTCACGTTTCTTGAGGTAAACATTCAATTATAAGCTGTTTTTATTAAAAATGTAAAAACAATTTAACTTAAAATCATTAATGACATTATAAAACCATTTAAAGCGAGTAATAAGGCTTTGAAAAGAATGAATGAGTATAAATGGACTTTTCTTGTTAATGGATGGCTTGCGCTTCATGTTTCTGGAGGTAAACATTTAATTTCAATCTGTTTTAATGAAAAACGTAAAAAAATTCAACTTAAAATCAATAATTACATTATAAAACCATTTAAATTGAGTAATAAGGCTTTCAAAGGCATGAGTGACTATAAATAGAATTTTCTTGTCAATGGATGGCTTTGGCTTTACGTTTCTCAAGGTAAAGATTCAATTATAAGCTGTTTTTATGAAAAATGTAGAAACAATTCAACTTAAAATCAGTAATGACATTATAAAACCATTTAAAGCGAGTAATAAGGCTTTCAAAGGCATGAGTGACTATAAAAGTACTTTTCTTTTTAGTGGATGGCTTTCGCTCCATGTTTCCCGAGGTAAACAAGCAATTCAATCTGTTTTAACAAAAAATATAAAAAAATTCAACTAAAAATCAATAATAAGATTATAAAACCATTTAAAGCGAGTAATAAGGCTTTCAAAGTCATGAGTGACTATAAATAGACTTTTCTTGTTAGTGGATGGCTTCCACTCCATGCTTCCCGAGGTAAACATGCAATTTCAATCTATTTTAATGAAAAATGTAAAAAAATTCACCTCGAAATTAATAATGAGATTTAAAACCATTTAGAGCAAGTAATAAGGCTTTCAAAGGAATGAATGAATATAAATGGACTTTTCTTGTTAACGGATGGCTTTCGCTTCATGTTTCTGGAGGTAAACATTCAATTGCAATCTATTTTAATGAAAAACGTAAAAAAATTCAGCTTAAAATCAATAATTACATTATAAAACCATTTACAGTGAGTAATAAGGCTTTCAAAGGCATGAGTGACTATAAATAGAATTCTCTTGTCAATGGATGGCTTTCGCTTCACGTTTCTCAAGGTAAACATTCAATTATAAGCTGTTTTTATGAAAAATGTAAAAACAATTCAACTTAAAATTAGTAATGACATTATAAAACCATTTAAAGCGAGTAATAAGGCTTTCAAAGGCATGAGTGACTATAAATGTACTTTTCTTTTTAGTGGATGGCTTTCGCTCCATGTTTCCCGAGGTAAACAAGCAATTCAATCTGTTTTAACAAAAAATATAAAAAAATTCAACTAAAAATCAATAATAAGATTATAAAACCATTTAAAGCGAGTAATAAGGCTTTCAAAGCCATGAGTGACTATAAATAGACTTTTCTTGTTAGTGGATGGCTTCCACTCCATGCTTCCCGAGGTAAACATGCAATTTCAATCTATTTTAATGAAAAATGTAAAAAAATTCACCTCGAAATTAATAATGAGATTTAAAACCATCTAGAGCAAGTAATAAGGCTTTCAAAGGAATGAATGAATATAAATGGACTTTTCTTATTAATGGATGGCTTTCACTTCATGTTTCTGGAGGTAAACATTCAATTGCAATCTATTTTAATGAAAAACGTAAAAACATTCAGCTTAAAATCAATAATTACATTACAAAACCATTTACAATGAGTAATAAGGCTTTCAAAGGCATGAGTGACTATAAATAGAATTCTCTTGTCAATGGATGGCTTTCGCTTCACGTTTCTCAAGGTAAACATTCAATTATAAGCTGTTTTTATGAAAAATGTAAAAATAATTCAACTTAAAATCAGTAATGACATTATAAAACCATTTAAAGCGAGTAATAAGGCTTTCAAAGGCATTAGTGACTATAAATGGACTTTTCTTGTTAGTGGATGGCTTTCGCTCCAGGTTTCCCGAGGTAAACATGCAATTTTAATCTGTTTCAATACAAAATTTAAAAAATTCACCTCAAAATAAATAATGAGATTATAAAACCATTTAAAGCGAGTAAAAAGGCTTTCAAAGGCATGATTGACTATAAATGGACTTTTCTTGTTAGTGGATGGCTGTCACTCCACGTTTCTCGAGGTAAAGATGCAATTTCAATCTGTTTTAATGAAAAATGTATAAAAATTCACCTCAAAATTCATAACGAGATTTAAAACCATTTAGAGCGAGTAATAAGGTTTTCCAAGGCATGAGTGACTATAAATGGACTTTTCTTGTTAGTGGATGGCTTTCGCTCCGTGTTTCCCAAGGTAAATATGCAATTTCAATCTGTTTCAATAAAAAATGTAAAAAATTCACCTTAAAACTAATAATGAGATTATAAAACCATTTAAAGCGAGTAATAAGGCTTTCAAAGGCATGAGTGACTATAAATGGACTTTTCTTATTAGTGGGTGGCTTTCGCTCCATGTTTCCTGAGGTAAACATGCAATTTCATTCTGTTTTAATAAAAAATGTAAAAAAATTCACCTCAAAATTAATAATGAGATTTAAAACCATTTAGAGCGAGTAATAAGGCTTTCAAAAGTATGAGTGACTATAAATGGACTTTTCTTGTTAGTGGATGGCTTTCTCTTCATGTTTCCCGAGGTAAACATGCAATTTCAATCTGTTTTAACAAAAAATGTAAAACAATTCAGCTTAAAATCGATAATGAGATTATAAAACCATTTAAAGCGAGTTATAAGGCTTTTAAAGGCATGAGTGACTATAAATAGACTTTTCTTGTTAGTGGATGGCTTTCCCTCCATGTTTCCCGAGGTAAATATGCAATTTCAATCTGTTTTAATAAAAAATGTAAAAACATTTACCTCAAAATTAATAATGAGATTATAAAACGATTTAAAGCGAGTAATAAGGCTTTCAAATGCATGAGTGACTATAAATGGACTTTTCTTGTTAGTGGATGGCTTTCGCTCCATGTTTCCCAAGGTAAACATGCAATTTCAATATGTTTTATTGAAAAATGTAAAAAAATTCAACTTAAAATCAATAATGAGATTATAAAACCATTTAAAGCGAGTAATATGGCTTTTAAAGGCATGAGTGACTATAAATGGACTTTTGTTGTTAGTGGATGGCTTTCACTCCATGTTGCTCGAAGTAAACATGCAATTTCAATCTGTTTTAATGAAAAGTGTAAAAAAATTCGCGTCAAAATTAATAATCAGATTTAAAACCATTTAGAGCGAGTAATAAGGCTTTCAAAGGCATGAGTGACTATAAATGGACTTTTCTTATTAGTGGATGGCTTTCGCTCCTTGTTTCCCGAGGTAAACATGCAATTTCAATCTGTTTTCACAAAAAATGTAAAAAAATTCAACTTAAAATCCATAATGAGATTAGAAAACCATTTAAAGCGAGTTATAAGGCTTTCAAAGGCATGAGTGACTATAAATAGACTTTTTGTGTTAGTGGATGTGTTTCCCTCCACGTTTCCCGAGGTAAATATGCAATTTCAATCTGTTTTAATAAAAAATGTAAAAAAATTTACCCCGAAATTAATAATGAGATTATAAAACCATTTAGAGCGAGTAATAAGGCTTTCAAAGGCATGAGTGATGATAAATGGATTTTTCTTGTTAGTGGATGGCTTTCGTTCCATGTTTCCTGAGGTAAACATGTAATTTCAATCTCTTTTAATGAAAAATGTAAAAAAGTTCAACTTAAAATCAATAACGAGATTATAAAACCATTTAAAGCGAGTAATAAGGCTTTCAAAGGAATGAGTGACTATAAACGGAATTTTCTTATTAGTTGATGGCTTTCGCTCCATGTTTCCCGATGTAATCATGCAATCTCAATATGTTTTAATGAAAAATGTAAAAAAATTCAACTTAAAATCAATAATGACATTATTAAACCATTTAGAGCGGGTAATAAGGCTTTGAAAGGCATGAGTGACTATAAATAGACTTTTCTTGCAATAGATGGCTTTCGCTTCACGTTTCTTGAGGTAAACATTCAATTATAAGCTGTTTTTATAAAAAATGTAAAAACAATTCAACTTAAAATCATTAATGAAATTAGAAAACCATTTAAAGCGAGTAATAAGGCTTTGAAAAGAATGAATGAATATAAATGGACTTTTCTTGTTAATGGATGGCTTTCGCTTCATGTTTCGGGAGGTAAACATTCAATTTCAATCTGTTTTAATGAAAAACGTCAAAAAATTCAACTTAAAATCAATAATTACATTATATGTCACGACCCGAAACTCCCCATCAAGCCCGTGACAACCGCCACGAGGCCTCGACATACGTTCTTCACCCCGAATGCCTATCGAAACCCCGTAAGGCTTAGCATCAACTTTCGCATCTCCCCGGTGAGCAACAATTATAAAATCTCGCATTTAAAAAAATCATAAGTCATTTTCAAATAAGAATAATAAAATATTATTTTCTGGCTCATAGGGGCATTTTCGTAATTTTTCGTCAAAAATCTCAAAACTTGCTAAAAATGTAATAGGTAAGCAGAAAATATATATTTAATGATTTAAAAACAAAATAAGTATCTAAAACGTTCATTTGAAAGCAAATTGTTAACAACTAGTACTATTCAAAAATAATTAATAAAATATTCTATTTTCTCATAAAATAAATTTTTATAGAAATATTCGTAAATAATTTTTCGCACATGAAAGTAAAGTAAAAATTGTATGAATAGAAATACAGATAACCAAAATATAAGTTTTGATCTGCAATGACACGTGGGCTCCAATTGACCAAGAGGATGTAAGACTGTGAACTCTTACTTTCTATAATGCAGTTCCGAGCTTAGTTCTCATCCTACTCGACTATCTACAAACTGTCCTGAGCCTGAAAAATGTATAGGAAGAAGGGGTGAGATTTTATAATCCTAGTGAGTAAACAGATACCATCTAAAGTATCTAAAGCCGAGTAAATGGAGACAATTAAAATAAGTCATCATACTGTAATTCATTACCTTCTAGTTCATTTCAACCAAGCAAAATCAATCCATATAAATCGAGTAATCAACTTGGCTTATGAATTTCTTAAAACTTTGGCTCGTGTCAAAACTCATACTCGGTGATACCTTGCGCAGGGCATCCAACCGAGTCCGCCAAGGTTGTTAAAATTCACATTTCACATAAATCATATTTTTAGTTTGAGAAAAATACAGCCGTTCCTTGGCGTTGGCTGAGTTCCCCTTCACGTGGTGGTTTGGCGTGAAGTGAACCCTAAGCTATACCCCAGGAGATACCCTACGCGCCTCTCCATTCGAGGTAATAATATAATGGAGTTTACCGTGCCCCTCTAATAGGCTGGTCCACGGAACCCCCTCTGCAGTAAATAATTAATATATAATCCACCAATCAATAAAATTCATTCTAGCATGACATGGCAATTTATCGCAACCTAGCCTCTCAAGGCTGAATACACAATATAAATAATTCTAATACCAAAATTAGTTTAGCCATTCATGCTCATTTATTGTCATAAGCCATTCAATTCAAAACCATAAATATGCAACACAAGCAGGCAGTCTCCAATTACTCTATTTTCAAAACCAGTATTCGATTTTCGAGAAAATTTATAAAATCATTTTATAAAATCACAATTTCTCTTAAAACATAGCAATTTACCATTTAAACC
Organism: Theobroma cacao; assembly: GCF_053813885.1. Taxonomy (NCBI): domain Eukaryota; kingdom Viridiplantae; phylum Streptophyta; class Magnoliopsida; order Malvales; family Malvaceae; genus Theobroma; species Theobroma cacao. Next base: position 17,037,034 of record NC_142642.1, on the reverse strand, counting down.
CATTTTTCATAAAATCACACAGTTGTATAAAACTACTCTAGATAATTAAGACGATAATAAGTTTACTCACAGTATTAGGAGTAGAAATACTCCTATCTTCCGCCCTCGGGTGCAGTCTCTTACCCGAAACAATTGACTCACCACCTATCCATAATCCATGACACAAAATTCAGTAAATTGTGTCAATTTATCATAAATTATTTCAGGCTCTTATCCATGCGTATGCACTAGATAGGATTTGAAATGTCTAGACAATCGCTTAATTGTGGTGTCCGACCTAACTCGCCTACACACGGTGTAAATTCCTAAAATCCCCAATTCGACTCCAATTCCATCCATTTCAATTTCAATTATCCAATTATATCCACAATACCTCAATGACTGTGAATTTGGTCCAATTTATCAGTCCGGACTATAAATTACGCTTTTACCCCTAGTGGGTAAAAATTTTAATTTATTGCACCGAAAATTTCCATTTAATTTCCAACCTCATAATTCATCATTTTTCCACCCAATTCTCTTAAAATAAAGTCAACCTCATCCCCACATACCATTGGCTAGATTCGGCCTAGGGAAATTCATGGAGAAGATAAATATTTTTCTTGTTGTTTTACTCATAAACATGCTAAACTAACACTAAACACTAACATAGCTCAAAATCAAATTTATCTAACAACTTTCTCTCTCTAAACCCATATGATCAGAATTCAAATCATCCTCAAATCACATGATTCAACCATGAAAAATGATGAAAAATGCATGGGAAAGGTAAAGCACAAGACAAATTTAAGAAATGTTACCTTTTTTCACTTGATTTTTGAATTTCCACCTATTTTCCCTTTAAATTTCTTAGCTAGGGTTTTACTTTCTCCTTTCTCTCTCTTGTTTCTTGCTTGGCCGAATGTTGAAGAAGAAGAATGGGTGGGCTGATTTTTTTATGCCTTTTTTATTAGTTTAATGAAATAATATTATTTTATTCATATTTTGAATATTTTATTAATTCATTTTTTTTTCTAGCCATCCACTTGTCCTACTTTTTCCACCATGCATTCCCTTTGACTTATCCAAGTCTTAAGTGAAATTTCCAGATTTTTCCAAAGTTTTGGTGGAGCAAATTTTTCAAAATTACACTTTTACCCCTGAACTTTTCAAAAATTACATTTTTACCCCAAAAATTGAAAATTTGCCATAATGCATAATTTTCACTCCTCATACTCATTTCACACTCCAAATAATTAAATTTGATCAAAATCCTTTCAAAAATTAAATTTTCGATTTCGGATGGCAAAATTACCATTTTACCCTTTTACTCCAAATTATACCGAAATTAAAATTTTTCACTTCTAAACTTCAAATCTTACTCCAATAAGTCAAATGGGGCCAAAAATCGTTTCTAAGAATTCCCATTTTGTCCCCAGGTGGCAAATGACCATTTTGCCCCTAACCGGTCAATTTTTCGAATTGACTCCAAATCGGACCTCAAACTCCGAATTACCATATTAAACCATTCTGGGACTTCAAAATTCTTAATTTCATCATGAATTCTCTATTTGATCTAGTTCGAGGTTTAACTCAACTTTGTTGTACCTCTAGGTACAATACCGACTTTTGTAAATTTTTCGAGACTCTCTTAGCATGCAAACATGCTATCCATCACATGTATGTCATGATAAATATTTTTATAGAGTCGGGCTTGTCATCTTCTCCCCAACTTGGATCCACCATATGATCCTTCTTCTTGACTGATTTCGACATCCGGTTAAATATTAATATTTTAAAAATTTTATCTTGTCTCCTTGGTACTTGAAATACCTTATTATGCCTCACTTGACTTCTGAATTGCCTTTTATCTCACAAATTCTCCTCTGATAAAATTATTATTATTTTATTGTTATTTTCTCACTTGCGAAATATTTTATCCTAAACTACACCTTTCGTCTTTTATCACTTATAAACATTTTAATTGACCTCAATTTGCATTCGATCAACTTTATTTATCACTATATCAAAGTATGGGGTATTTCATTATAAAACCATTTAAAGTGAGTAATAAGGCTTTCAAAGGCATGAGTGACTATAAATAGAATTGTTTTGTCAATGGATGGCTTTGGCTTCACGTTTCTCAAGGTAAACATTCAATTATAAGCTGTTTTTATGAAAAATGTAAAAACAAATTCAACTTAAAATCAGTAATGACATTATAAAACCATTTAAAGTGAGTAATAAAGCTTTCAAAGGCATGAGTGACTATAAATGGACTTTTCTTGTTAGTGGATGGCTTCCACTCCATGTTTCCCGAGGTAAACAAGCAATTCAATCCGTTTTAACGAAAAATATAAAAAAATTGAACTTAAAATCAATAATGATATTATAAAACCGTTTAAATTGAGTAATAAGGCTTTCAAAGGCATGAGTGACTATAAATAGACTTTTCTTGTTAGTGGATGGCTTCCACTCCATGTTTCCCGAGGTAAACATGCAATTTCAGTCTATTTCAATAAAAAATGTAAAACAATTCACCTCAAAAATAATAATGAGATTATAAAAGCATTTAAAGCGAGTAATAAGGCTTTCAAAGGCATGAGTGACTATAAATGGACTTTTCTTGTTAGTGGATGGCTTTCGCTCCATGTTTCCCTAGGTAAACATGCAATTTCAATTTGTTTTATTGGAAAATGTAAAAAAATTCAACTTAAAATCAATAATGAGATTATAAAACCATTTAAAGCGAGTAATAAGGCTTTCAAAGGCATGAGTAACTATAAATGGACTTTTCTCATTAGTGGATGGCTTTCGCTCCATGTTTCCTGAGGTAAACATGCAATTTCAATATGTTTTAATGAAAAATGTAAAAAAATTAAACTTAAAATCAATAATGAGATTATAACACCATTTAAAGCGAGTAATAAGGCTTTCAAAGGCATGAGTGACTATAAATGGACTTTTGTTGTTAGTGGATGGCTTTCACTCCATGTTTCTCTAAGTAAACATGCAACTTCAATCTGTTTTAATGAAAAATGTAAAAAAATTCACCTCAAAATTAGTAATGAGATTTAAAACCATTTAGAGCGAGTAATAAGGCTTTCAAAGGCATGAGTGACTATAACTGGACTTTTCTTGTTAGTGGATGGCTTTCCCTCCATGTTTCCCAAGGTAAACATGCAATTTGAATCTGTTTTAATGAAAAATATAAAGAAATTCAACTTAAAATCAATAATGAGATTATAAAACCATTGAAAGCCAGTAATGAGGCTTTCAAAGGCATGAGTGACTATAAATAGACTTTTCTTGTTAGTGGATGGCTTTCACTCCATGTGTCCTGAGGTCAACATGCAGTTTCAATCTGTTATAATAAAAAATGTAAAAAAATTCACCTCAAAATTAGTAATGAGATTATAAAACCATTTAAAGCAAGTAATAAGTCTTTCAAAGGCATGAGTGACTATAAATGGACTTTTCTTGTTAGTGGATGGGTTTCGCTCCATGTTTCCCGAGGTAAACGTGCAATTTTAATCTGTTTTAATAAAAAATTTAAAAAAATTCAACTTAAAATCAATAATAACATTATAAAACCATTTAAAGTGAGTAATAAGGCTTTCAAGGGCATGAGTGACAATAAATAGACTTTTCTTGTTAATGGATGGCTTTGGCTTCAGGTTTCTCAAGGTAAACATTCAATTATACGCTGTTTTTATGAAAAATGTAAAAAAATTCAACTTAAACCAGTAATGACATTATAAAACCATTTAACGCAAGTAATAAAGCTTTCAAAGGCATGAATGACTATAAATAGACTTTTCTTGTTAGTGGATGGCTTTCACTCCATGTGTCCTGAGGTAAACATGCAGTTTCAATCTGTTATAATAAAAAATGTAAAAAAATTCACCTCAAAATTAATAATGAGATTATAAAACCATTTAAAACGAGTAGTAAGGCTTTCAAAGGCATGAGTGACTATAAATGGACTTTTCTTGTTAGTGGATGGCCTTTACTTCATGTTTCCTGAGGTAAACATGCAATTTCAATCTCTTTTAATGAAAAATGTAAAAAAGTTCAACTTAAAATCAATAATGAGATTATAAAACCGTTTAAAGCGAGTAATAAGGCTTTCAAAGGCATGAGTGACTATAAACGAAATTTTCTTGTTGGTGGATGGCTTTCGCTCCATGTTTCCCGATGTAAACATGCAATCTCAATATGTCTTAATGAAAAATGTAAAAAAAGTCAACTTAAAATCAATAATGACATTATTAAACCATTTAAAGCGAGTAATAAGGCTTTGAAAGGCATCAGTGACTATAAATAGACTTTTCTTGTCAATGGATAGCTTTCGCTTCACGTTTCTTGAAATAAACATTCAATTATAAGCTGTTTTTATCAAAAATGTAAAAACAATTTAACTTAAAATCATTAATGACATTATAAAACCATTTAAAGCGAGTAATAAGGCTTTCAAAAGAATGAATGAATATAAATGGACTTTTCTTGTTAATGGATGGCTTGCGCTTCATGTTTCTGGAGGTAAACATTTAATTTCAATCTGTTTTAATGAAAAACGTAAAAAAATTCAACTTAAAATCAATAATTACATTATAAAACCATTTAAAGTGAGTAATAAGGCTTTCAAAGGCATGAGTGACTATAAATAGAATTTTCTTGTCAATGGATGGCTTTGGCTTCACGTTTCTCAAGGTAAACATTCAATTATAAGCTGTTTTTATGAAAAATGTAGAAACAATTCAACTTAAAATCAGTAATGACATTATAAAACCATTTAAAGCAAGTAATAAGGCTTTCAAAGGCATGAGTGACTATAAATGTACTTTTCTTTTTAGTGGATGGCTTTCGCTCCATGTTTCCCGAGGTAAACAAGCAATTCAATCTGTTTTAACAAAAAATATAAAAAAATTCAACTTAAAATCAATAATAAGATTATAAAACCATTTAAAGCGAGTAATAAGGCTTTCAAAGCCATGAGTGACTATAAATAGACTTTTCTTGTTAGTGGATGGCTTCCACTCCATGCTTCCCGAGGTAAACATGCAATTTCAATCTATTTTAATGAAAAATGTAAAAAAATTCACCTCGAAATTAATAATGAGATTTAAAACCATTTAGAGCAAGTAATAAGGCTTTCAAAGGAATGAATGAATATAAATGGACTTTTCTTGTTAAGGGATGGCTTTCGCTTCATGTTTCTGGAGGTAAACATTCAATTGCAATCTATTTTAATGAAAAACGTAAAAATATTCAGCTTAAAATCAATAATTACATTATAAAACCACTAACAGTGAGTAATAAGGCTTTCAAAGGCATGAGTGACCATAAATAGAATTCTCTTGTCAATGGATGGCTTTTGCTTCACGTTTCTCAAGGTAAACATTCAATTATAAGCTATTTTTATGAAAAATGTAAAAACAATTCAACTTAAAATCAGTAATGACATTATAAAACCGTTTAAAGCGAGTAATAAGGCTTTCAAAGGCATGAGTGACTATAAATGGACTTTTCTTGTTAGTGGATGGCTTTCGCTCCATGTTTCCCGAGGTAAACATTCAATTCAATCTGTTTTAACGAAAAATATAAAAAAATTCAACTTAAAATCAATAATGAGATTATAAAAGCATTTAAAGCGAGTAATAAGGCGTTCAAAGGCATGAGTGACTATAAATAGACTTTTCTTGTTAGTGGATGGCTTCCACTCCATGCTTCTTGAGGTAAACATGCAATTTCAATCTATTTTAATGAAAAATGTAAAAAAATTCACCTCAAAATTAATAATGAGATTTAAAACCATTTAGAGCAAGTAATGAGGCTTTCAAATGGATGAATGAATATAAATGGATTTTTCTTGTTAATGGATGGCTTTCGCTTCATGTTTTTGGAGGTAAACATTCAATTGCAATCTATTTTATTGAAAAACGTAAAAAAATTCAACTTAAAATCAATAATTACTTTATAAAACCATTTAAAGTGAGTAATAAGGCTTTCAAAGGCATGAGTGACCATAAATAGAATTTTCTTGTGAATGGATGGCTTTGGCTTCACGTTTCTTAAGGTAAACATACAATTAAAAGTTATCTTTATGAAAAATGTAAAACAAATTCAACTTAAAATCAGTAATGACGTTATAAAACCATTTAAAGTGAGTAATAAGGCTTTCAACGGCATGAGTGACTATAAATAGACTTTTGTTGTTAGTGGATGGGTTTCACTCCATGTTTCCCGAGGTAAACATGCAATTTGAATCTGTTTCAACGAAAAATAGAAAAAAATTCACCTCAAAATTAATAATGAGATGATAAAACCATTTAAAGAGAGTAATAAGGCTTTCAAAGGCATGAGTGACTATAAATGGACTTTTCTTGTTAGTGGATGGCTTTCGCTCCATGTTTCTCGAGGTAAACATACAATTCAATCTGTTTTAATGAAAAATGTAAAACAATTTAACTTAAAATCAATAATGAGATTATTAAACCATTTAAAGCGAGTAATAAGGCTTTCAAAGGCATGAGTGACTATAAATGGACTTTTCTTGTTAGTGGATGGCTTCCACTCCATGTTCCCGAGGTAAACATGCAATTTCAATCTGTTTCAATACAAAATGTAAAAAAATTCACCTCAAAATAAATAATGAGATTATAAAACCATTTAAAGCGAGTAATAAGGCTTTCAAGGGCATGAGTGACTATAAATGGACTTTTCTTGTTAGTGGATGGCTGTCACTCCATGTTTCTCGAGGTAAAGATGCAATTTCAATCTGTTTTAACAAAAAATGTAAAAAAATTCACCTCAAAATTCATAATGAGATTTAAAACCATTTAGAGCAAGTAATAAGGCTTTCAAAGGCATGAGTGACTATAAATGGACTTTTCTTATTAGTGGATGGCTTTGGCTTCACGTTTCTCAAGGTAAACATTCAATTATAAGCTGTTTTTATGAAAAATGTAAAACAAATTCAACATAAGATCAGTAATGACATTATAAAACCATTTAAAGTGAGTAATAAGGCTTTCAAAGGCATGAGTGAGTATAAATGAACTTTTCTTGTTAGAGGATGGCTTTCGCTCCATGTTTCCCGAGGTAAACAAGCAATTCAATCTGTTTTAACGAAAAATGTAAAAAAATTTAACTTAAAATCAATAGTGTGATTATAAAACCATTTAAAGCGACTAATAAGGCTTTTAAAGGCATGAGTGACTATAAATAGACTTTTCTTGCTAGTGGATGGCTTTCACTCCATGTTTCCCGAGGTAAACATGCAATTTAAATCTGTTTCAATACAAAATGTTAAAAAATTCACCTCAAAATAAATAATGAGGTTATGAAACCATTTAAAGCGAGTAATAAGGCTTTCAAAGGCATGAGTGACTATAAATGGACCTTTCTTGTTAGTGGATGGCTGTCACTCCATGTTTCTCGACGTAAAGATGCAATTTCAATCTGTTTTAACGAAAAATGTAAAAAAATTCACCTCAAAATTCATAATGAGATTTAAAACCATTTAGAGCAAGTAATAAGGCTTTCAAAGGCATGAGTGACTATAAATGGACTTTTCTTATTAGTGGATGGCTTTCGCTCCATGTTTCCTGAGGTAAACATGCAATTTCAATTTGTTTTAATAAAAAATGTAAAAAAATTTACCTCAAAATTAATAATGAGATTATAAAACCATTTAAAGCGAGTAATAAGGCTTTCAGAGGCATGAGTGACTATAAATAGACCTTTTTTGTCAATGGATGGCTTTGGCTTCGCGTTTCTCCAGGTAAACATTCAATTATAAGCTATTTTTATGAAAAATGTAAAAAAAATTCATCTTAAAATCTGTAATGACATTATAAAACCTTTTAAAGCGAGTAATAAGGCTTTCAACGACATGAGTGACTATAAATGGACTTTTCTTGTTAGTGGATGCGTTTCACTCCATGTTTCTCGAGGTAAACATGCAATTTCAATATGTTTTAACAAAAAATGTAAAAAAATTCAACTTAAAATCAATAATGAGATTATAAAACCATTGAAAGCGAGTAATATGGCTTTTAAAGGCATGATTGACTATAACTAGACTTTTTTTGTTAGTGGATGGCTTTCGCTCCATTTTTCCCAAGGTAAAAATGCAATTTCAATATGTTTTAATGAAAAATGTAAAAAAATTCAACTCAAATAATAAGATTATAAAACCATTCAAAGCGAGTAATAAGGCTTTCAAAGGCATGAGTGACTATAAATAGACTTTTCTTGTTAGTGGATGGCTACTGCTCCATGTTTCCTGAGCTAAACATGCAATTTCAATCTGTTTTAACAAAAAATGCAAAAAAAATCAACTTAAAATCAATAATGAGATTATAAAACCATTTAAAGCGAGTTATAAGGCTTTCAAAGGCATGAGTGACTATAAATAGACTTTTCTTATTAGTGGATGGCTTTCCCTCCATGTTTCCCGAGGGAAACATGCAATTTCAATCTGTTTTAATAAAAAATCTAAAACAATTCACCTCAAAATTAATAATGAGATTATAAAACCATTTAAAGCGAGTAATAAGGCTTTCAAAGGCATGAGTGACTGTAAATGGACTTTTCTTGTTATTGGATGGCTATCGCTCCATGTTTCCCGAGGTAAACTTGCAATTTCAATCTGTTTTAAAAAAATATATAAAAAAAGCCACCTCAAAATTAATAATGAGATTATAAAATCATTTAAAGCGAGTAATAAGGCTTTCAAAGGCATGAGTGACTATAAATGGACTTTCCTTGTTAGTGGATGGCTTGCGCTCCACGTTTCCCAAGGTAAACATGCAATCTCAATATGTTTTAACAAAAAATGTAAAAAAATTCAATTTAAAATCAATAATGAGATTATAAAACCATTTAAAGTGAATAATAAGGCTTTGGAAGGCATGAGTGACTATAAATAGACTTTTCTTTTCAATGGATGGCTTTGGCTTCACGTTTCCCAATGTAAACATTCAATTGTAAGCTGTTTTTATGAACAATGAAAAACAAATTCAACAAAAAATCAACAATGACATTATAAAATCATTTAAAGCGAGTAATAAGGCTTTCAAAGGCATGAGTGACTATAAATGGACTTTTCTTGTTAGTGGATGGCTGTCACTCCATGTTTCTCGAGGTAAAGATGCAATTTCAATATGTTTTAACGAAAAATGTAAAAAAATTCACGTCAAAATTCATAATGAGATTTAAAACCATTTAGAGCAAGTAATAAGGCTTTCAAAGGCATGAGTGACTATAAATGGACTTTTCTTATTAGTGGATGGCTTTCGCTCCATGTTTCCTTAGGTAAACATGCATATTCAATCTGTTTTAATAAAAAATGTAAAAAAATTCACCTCAAAATTAATAATGAGATTATAAAACCATTTAAAGCGAGTAATAAGGCTTTCAGAGGCATGAATGACTATAAACGGAATTTTCTTGTTAGTGGATGGCTTTCGCTCCACGTTTCCCAAGGTAAACATGCAATCTCAATATGTTTTAAAAAAAATGTAAAAAAATTCAACTTAAAATCAATAATGACATTATAAAACCATTTAAAGCGAGTAATAAGGCTTTCAAGGGCATGAGTGACTATAAATAGACCTTTCTTGTCAATGGATGGCTTTGGCTTCGCATTTCTCCAGGTAAACATTCAATTATAAGCTATTTTTATGAAAAATGTAAAAAAAATTCATCTTAAAATCTGTAATGACATTATAAAACCTTTTAAAGCGAGTAATAAGGCTTTCAACGACATGAGTGACTATAAATGGACTTTTCTTGTTAGTGGATGGGTTTCACTCCATGTTTCTCGAGGTAAACAAGCAATTTCAATCTGTTTTAACGAAAAATGTAAAAAAATTCAACTTAAAATCAATAATGAGATTATAAAACCATTTAAAGCGAGTAACAAGGCTTTTAAAGGCATGATTGACTATAACTAGACTTTTTTTGTTAGTGGATGGCTTTCGCTCCATTTTTCCCAAGGTAAAAATGCAATTTCAATATGTTTTAATGAACAATGTAAAAAAATTCAACTCAAATAATAAGATTATAAAACCATTTAAAGCGAGTAATAAGGCTTTCAAAGGCATGAGTGAATATAAATAGACTTTTCTTGTTAGTGGATGGCTACTGCTCCATGTTTTGTGAGCTAAACATGCAATTTCAATCTGTTTTAACGAAAAATGCAAAACAAATCAACTTAAAATCAATAATGAGATTATAAAACCATTTAAAGCGAGTTATAAGGCTTTCAAAGGCATGAGTGACTATAAATAGACTTTTCTTATTAGTGGATGGCTTTCCCTCCATGTTTCCCGAGGGAAACATGCAATTTCAATCTGTTTTAATAAAAAATGTAAAACAATTCACCTCAAAATTAATAATGAGATTATAAAACCATTTAAAGCGAGTAATAAGGCTTTCAAAGGCATGAGTGGCTATAAATGGACTTTTCTTGTTAGTGGATGGCTGTCGCTCCATGTTTTCCGAGGTAAACTTGCAATTTCAATCTGTTTTAAAAAAATATATAAAAAAAGCCACCTCAAAATTAATAATGAGATTATAAAACCATTTAAAGCGAGTAATAAGGCTTTTAAAGGCATGAGTGACTATAAATGGACTTTCCTTGTTAGTGGATGGCTTGCACTCCACGTTTCCCAAGGTAAACATGCAATCTCAATATGTTTTAACAAAAAATGTAAAAAAATTCAATTTTAAATCAATAATGATATTATAAAACCGTTTAAAGTGAATAATAAGGCTTTGGAAGGCATGAGTGACTATAAATAGACTTTTCTTTTCAATGGATGGCTTTGGCTTCACGTTTCCCAATGTAAACATTCAATTGTAGGCTGTTTTTATGAACAATGTAAAAAAAATTCAACACAAAATCAACAATGACATTATAAAATCATTTAAAGCGAGTAATAAGGCTTTCAAAGGTATGAGTGACTATAAATGGACTTTTCTTGTTAGTGGATGGCTGTCACTCCATGTTTCTCGAGGTAAAGATGCAATTTCAATCTGTTTTAACGAAAAATGTAAAACAATTCACCTCAAAATTCATAATGAGATTTAAAACCATTTAGAGCAAGTAATAAGGCTTTCAAAGGCATGAGTGACTATAAATGGACTTTTCTTATTAGTGGATGGCTTTCGCTCCATGTTTCCTGAGGTAAACATGCAATTTCAATCTATTTTAATAAAAAATGTAAAAAAATTCACCTCAAAATTAATAATGAGATTATAAAACCATTTAAAGCGGGTAATAAGGCTTTCAGAGGCAGGAATGACTATAAACGGAATTTTCTTGTTAGTGGATGGCTTTCGCTCCACGTTTCCCAAGGTAAACATGCAATCTCAATATGTTTTAACAAAAAATGTAAAAAAATTCAACTTAAAATCAATAATGACATTATAAAACCATTTAAAGCGAGTAATAAGGCTTTCAACGGCATGAGTGACTATAAATAGACCTTTCTTGTCAATGGATGGCTTTGGCTTCGCGTTTCTCCAGGTAAACATTCAATTATAAGCTATTTTTATGAAAAATGTAAAAAAAATTCATCTTAAAATCTGTAATGACATTATAAAACCTTTTAAAGCGAGTAATAAGGCTTTCAACGACATGAGTGACTATAAATGGACTTTTCTTGTTAGTGGATGGGTTTCACTCCATGTTTCTCGAGGTAAACATGCAATTTCAATCTGTTTTAACGAAAAATGTAAAAAAATTCAACTTAAAATCAATAATGAGATTATAAAACCATTTAAAGCGAGTAATAAGGCTTTTAAAGGCATGATTGACTATAACTAGACTTTTCTTGTTAGTGGATGGCTTTCGCTCCATTTTTCCCAAGGTAAAAATGCAATTTCAATATGTTTTAATGAAAAATGTAAAAAAATTCAACTCAAATAATAAGATTATAAAACCATTTAAAGCGAGTAATAAGGCTTTCAAAGGCATGAGTGACTATAAATAGACTTTTCTTGTTAGTGGATGGCTACTGCTCCATGTTTCCTGAGGTAAACATGCAATTTCAATCTGTTTTAACGAAAAATGCAAAAAAAATCAACTTAAAATCAATAATGAGATTATAAAACCATTTAAAGCGAGTTATAAGGCTTTTAAAGGCATGAGTGACTATAAATAGACTTTTCTTATTAGTGGATGGCTTTCCCTCCATGTTTCCCGAGGGAAACATGCAATTTCAATCTGTTTTAATAAAAAATGTAAAACAATTCACCTCAAAATTAATAATGAGATTATAAAACCATTTAAAGCGAGTAATAAGGCTTTCAAAGGCATGAGTGGCTATAAATGGACTTTTCTTGTTAGTGGATGGCTGTCGCTCCATGTTTCCCGAGGTAAACTTGCAATTTCAATCTGTTTTAAAAAAATATATAAAAAAAGCCACCTCAAAATTAATAATGAGATTATAAAACCATTTAAAGCGAGTAATAAGGCTTTTAAAGGCATGAGTGACTATAAATGGACTTTCCTTATTAGTGGATGGCTTGCGCTCCACGTTTCCCAAGGTAAACATGCAATCTCAATATGTTTTAACAAAAAATGTAAAAAAATTCAATTTGAAAATCAATAATGAGATTATAAAACCATTTAAAGTGAATAATAAGGCTTTGGAAGGCATGAGTGACTATAAATAGATTTTTCTTTTCAATGGATGGCTTTGGCTTCACGTTTCCCAATGTAAACATTCAATTGTAAGCTGTTTTTATGAACAATGTAAAAAAAATTCAACAAAAAATCAACAATGACATTATAAAATCATTTAAAGTGAGTAATAAGGCTTTCAAAGGCATGAGTGACTATAAATGCTCTTTTCTTATTGGTGGATGGCTTTCGCACCATGTTTCCTGAGGTCAACAAGCAATTTCAATCTGTTTTAATAAAAAATGTAAAAACATTCACCTCAAAATTAATAATGAGATTATAAAACCATTTAAAGCGAGTAATAAGGCTTTCAAAGGCATGAATGGCAATAAATGGACTTTCTTGTTAGTGGATGGCTTTCGCTCCATCTTTCCCGAGGTAAACATGCAATTTCAATCTGTTTTAATAAAAAATATAAAAATATTCACCTCAAAATTAATAATGAGATTATAAAACCATTTACAGCGAGTAATAAGGATTTCAAAGGCATGAGTGACTATAAATGGACTTTTCTTGTTAGTGGATAGCTTTCACTCCATCTTTCCCGAGGTAAACAAGCAATTTCAATCTGTTTTAATAAAAAATGTAAAAATATTCACCTCAAAATTAATAATGAGATTATAAAACCATTTACAGCGAGTAATAAGGATTTCAAAGGCATGAGTGACTATAAATGGCCTTTTCTTGTTAGTGGATGGCATTCACTACATGTTTCTCGAGGTAAATATGTAACTTCAATATCTTTTAATGAAAAATGTAAAAACATTCACCTCAAAATTAATAATGAGATTATAAAACAATTTAAAGCGAGTAATAAGGCTTTCAAAGGCATGAGTGACTATAAATGGACTTTTCTTGTTAGTGGATGGCTTTCGCTCCATGTTTCCCGAGGTAAACATGCAATTTCAATATGTTTTAATGAAAAATGTAAAAAAATTCAACTTAAAATCAATAATGAGATTATAAAACCATTTAAAGCGAGTAATAAGGCTTTCAAAGGCATGAGTGACTATAAATGGACTTTTCTTGTTAGTGGATGGCTTTCTCTCCATCTTTCCTGAGGTAAACTTGAAATTTCAATCTGTTTTAATAAAAAATGTAAAAATATTCACCTCAAAGTTAATAATGAGATTATAAAACCATTTAAAGCGAGTAATAAGGATTTCAAAGGCATGAGTGACTATAAATGGACTTTTCTTGTTAGTGGATGGCATTCACTACATGTTTCTCGAGGTAAATATGTAACTTGAATCTGTTTTAATGAAAAATGTAAAAACATTCACCTCAAAATTAATAATGAGATTATAAAACCATTTAAAGCGAGTGATAAGGCTTTCAAAGGCATGAGTGACAATAAATAGACTTTTCTTGTTAGTGGATGACTTTCGCTCCATGTTTCCTGAGGTAAACATGGAATTTCAATATGTTTTAACAAAAAAGGCAAAAAAATTCAACTTAAAATCAATAATGAGATTATAAAACCATTTAAAGCGAGTAATAAGGCTTTGAAAGGCATGAGTGTCTATAAATAGACTTTTCTTGTCAACGGATGGCTTTCGCTTCACATTTCTTAAGGTAAACATTCAATTATAAGCTGTTTTTATCAAAAATGTAACCACAATTCAACTTAAAATCAGTAATGACATTATAAAACCGTTTAAAACGGGTAATAATGCTTTCAAAAGAATGAATGAAAATAAAATGGACTTTTCTTGTTAATGGATGGCTTTCACTTCATGTTTTTGGCGATAAACATTCAATTCTAATCTGTTTTAATGAAAAATGTAAAAAATTCAACTTAAAATCAATAATGACATTATAAAACCATTCAAAGTGAGCAATAAGGCTTTCAAAGGCATGAGTGACTATAAATAGACTTTTCTTGTCAATGCATGGCTTTGGCTTCACGTTTCTCAAGGTAAACATTCAATTATAAGCTATTTTTATGAAAAATGTAAAAAAAATTCAACTTAAAATCCGTAATGACATTATAAAACCATTTAAAGCGAGTAATAAGGATTTCAAAGGCATGAGTGACTATAAATGGACTTTTCTTGTTAGTGGATGGCTTTCGCTCCATGTTTCTCGAGGTAAACATGTAACTTCAATCTGTTTTAATGAAAAATGTAAAAACATTCACCTCAAAATTAATAATGAGATTATAAAACCATTTAAAGCGAGTGATAAGGCTTTCAAAGGCATGAGTGACAATAAATAGACTTTTCTTGTCAACGGATGGCTTTCGCTTCACATTTCTTGAGGTAAACATTCAATTATAAGCTGTTTTTATCAAAAATGTAACCATAATTCAACTTAAAATCAGTAACGACATTATAAAACCATTTAGAACGGGTAATAATGCTTTCAAAAGAATGAATAAAAATAAAACGGACTTTTCTTGTTAATGGATGGCTTTCGCTTCATGTTTTTGGCGATAAACATTCAATTCTAATCTGTTTTAATGAAAAATGTATAAAATTCAACTTAAAATCAATAATGACATTATAAAACCATTCAAAGTGAGTAATAAGGCTTTCAAAGGCATGCGTGACTGTAAATAGACTTTTCTTGTTAGTGGATGGCTTTCGCACCATGTTTCCTGAGGTAAACATGCAATTTCAATCTGTTTTAATAAAAAATGTAAAACTATTCACCTCAAAATGAATAATGACATTATAAAACCATTTAAAGCGAGTAATAAGGATTTCAAACGCATGAGTGACTATAAATGGACTTTTCTTGTTAGTGGATGGCATTCACTACATGTTTCTCGAGGTAAATATGTAACTTCAATCTGTTTTAATGAAAAATGTAAAAACATTCACCTCAAAATTAATAATGAGATTATAAAACCATTTAAAGCGAGTAATAAGGCCTTCAAAGGCATGAGTGACTATAATTGGACTTCTCTTGTTAGTGGATGGCTTTCGCTCCATGTTTCCCAAGGTAAACATGCAATCTTAATATGTTTTAACAAAAAATGTAAACAAATTCAACTTAAAATCAATAATGAGACTATAAAACCATTTAAAGCGAGTAATAAGGCTTTTAAAGGCATGAGCGACTATAAATAGACTTTTTTTGTCAATGGACGGCTTTCGCTTCACGTTTCTTGAGGTCAACAGTCAATTATAAGCTGTTTCTATCAAAAATGTAAAAAACTTCACCTCAAAATTAATAATGACATTATAAAATCATTTAAAGCGAGTAATAAGGCTTTCAAAGGCATGAGTGACTATAAATGCACTTTTCTTATTAGTGGATGGCTTTCGCACCATGTTTCCTGAGGTAAACAAGCAATTTCAATATTTTTTAATAAAAAATGTACAAACATTCACCTCAAAATTAATAATGAGATTATAAAACCATTTAAAGCGAGTAATAAGACTTTCAAAGGCATGAGTGACAATAAATGGACTTTTCTTGTTAGTGGATGGCTTTCGCTCCATCTTTCCCGAGGTAAACATGCAATTTCAATCTGTTTTAATAAAAAATGTAAAAATATTTACCTCAAAATTAATAATGAGATTATAAAACCATTTACAGCGAGTAATAAGGATTTCAAAGGCATGAGTGACTATAAATGGACTTTTCTTGTTAGTGGATGGCTTTCGCTCCATCTTTCCCGAGGTAAACATGCAATTTCAATCTGTTTAAATAAAAAATGTAAAAATATTAACCTCAAAATTAATAATGAGATTATAAAACCATTTACAGCGAGTAATAAGGATTTCAAAGGCATGAGTGACTATAAATGGACTTTTCTTGTTAGTGGATGGCATTCACTACATGTTTCTCGAGGTAAATATGTAACTTCAATATCTTTTAATGAAAAATGTAAAAACATTCACCTCAAAATGAATAATGAGATTATAAAACCATTTAAAGCGAGTAATAAGGCTTTCAAAGGCATGAGTGACTATAAATGGACTTTTCTTGTTAGTGGATGGCTTTCGCTCCATCTTTCCCGAGGTAAACATGAAATTTCAATCTGTTTTAATAAAAAATGTAAAAATATTCAGCTCAAAATTAATAATGAGATTATAAAACCATTTACAGCGAGTAATAAGGATTTCAAAGGCATGAGTGACTATAAATGGACTTTTCTTGTTAGTGGATGGCATTCACTACATGTTTCTCGAGGTAAATATGTAACTGCAATCTGTTTTAATGAAAAATGTAAAAACATTCACCTCAAAATTAATAATGAGATTATAAAACCATTTAAAGCGAGTGATAAGGCTTTCAAAGGCATGAGTGACAATAAATAGACTTTTCTTGTTAGTGGATGACTTTCGCTCCATGTTTCCTGAGGTAAACATGGAATTTCAATCTGTTTTAACAAAAAAGGCAAAAAAATTCAACTTAAAATCAATAATGAGATTATAAAACCATTTAAAGCGAGTAATAAGGCTTTGAAAGGCATGAGTGTCTATAAATAGACTTTTCTTGTCAACGGATGGCTTTCGCTTCACATTTCTTGAGGTAAACATTCAATTATAAGCTGTTTTTATCAAAAATGTAACCACAATTCAACTTAAAATCAGTAATGACATTATAAAACCGTTTAAAACGAGTAATAATGCTTTCAAAAGAATGAATGAAAATAAAATGGACTTTTCTTGTTAATGGATGGCTTTTGCTTCATGTTTTTGGCGATAAACATTCAATTCTAATATGTTTTAATGAAAAATGTAAAAAATTCAACTTAAAATCAATAATGACATTATAAAACCATTCAAAGTGAGTAATAAGGCTTTCAAACGCATGAGTGACTATAAATAGACTTTTCTTGTCAATGGATGGCTTTGGCTTCATGTTTCTCAAGGTAAACATTCAATTATAAGCTGTTTTTATGAAAAATGTAAAAAAAATTCAACTTAAAATCAGTAATGACATTATAAAACCATTTAAAGCGAGTAATAAGGCTTTCAAAGGCATGAGTGACTATAAATGGACTTTTCTTGTTAGTGGATGGCTTTCGCTCCATGTTTCCCAAGGTAAACATGCAATTTCAATATGTTTTAATGAAAAATGTAAAAAAATTCAATTTAAAATCAACAATGAGATTATAAAACCATTTAAAGCGAGTAATAAGGGTTTCAAAGGCATGAGTGACTATAAATGGATTTTTCTTGTTAGTGGATGGATTTCACTCCATATTTCTTGACGTAAACATGCAATTTCAATCTGTTTTAATGAAAAATGTAAAAAAATTCACTTCATATTTAATGACGACATTATAAAATAACTTAAAGCCAGCAATAAGGCTTTCGAAGGCATGAGTGACTATAAATGGACTTTTCTTGTTAGTGGATGGCTTTCGCTCCATGTTTCTCGAGGTAAATATGTAACTTCAATATGTTTTAATGAAAAATGTAAAAACATTCACCTCAAAATTAATAATGAGATTATAAAACCATTTAAAGCGAGTGATAAGGCTTTCAAAGGCATGAGTGACAATAAATAGACTTTTCTTGTCAACGGATGGCTTTCGCTTCACATTTCTTGAGGTAAACATTCAATTATAAGCTGTTTTTATCAAAAATGTAACCACAATTCAACTTAAAATCAGTAACGACATTATAAAACCAGTTTTTGAACGGGTAATAATGCTTTCAAAAGAATGAATAAAAATAAAACAGACTTTTCTTGTTAATGGATGGCTTTCGCTTCATGTTTTTGACGATCAACATTCAATTCTAATCTGTTTTAATGAAAAATGTAAAAAATTCAACTTAAAATCAATAATGACATTATAAAACCATTCAAAGTGAGTAATAAGGCTTTCAAAGGCATGAGTGACTGTAAATAGACTTTTCTTGTTAGTGGATGGCTTTCGCACCATGTTTCCTGAGGTAAACATGCAATTTCAATCTGTTTTAATAAAAAATGTAAAACTATTCACCTCAAAATGAATAATGACATTATAAAACCATTTAAAGCGAGTAATAAGGATTTCAAAAGCATGAGTGACTATAAATGGACTTTTCTTGTTAGTGGATGGCATTCACTACATGTTTCTCGAGGTAAATATGTAACTTCAATCTGTTTTAATGAAAAATGTAAAAAAATTCACTTCATATTTAATGACGACATTATAAAATAACTTAAAGCCAGCAATAAGGCTTTCGAAGGCATGAGTGACTATAAATGGACTTTTCTTGTTAGTGGATGGCTTTCGCTCCATGTTTCTCGAGGTAAATATGTAACTTCAATCTGTTTTAATGAAAAATGTAAAAACATTCACCTCAAAATTAATAATGAGATTATAAAACCATTTAAAGCGAGTGATAAGGCTTTCAAAGGCATGAGTGACAATAAATAGACTTTTCTTGTCAACGGATGGGTTTCGCTTCACATTTCTTGAGGTAAACATTCAATTATAAGCTGTTTTTATCAAAAATGTAACCACAATTCAACTTAAAATCAGTAACGACATTATAAAACCATTTTTTGAACGGGTAATAATGCTTTCAAAAGAATGAATAAAAATAAAACAGACTTTTCTTGTTAATGGATGGCTTTCGCTTCATGTTTTTGACGATCAACATTCAATTCTAATCTGTTTTAATGAAAAATGTAAAAAATTCAACTTAAAATCAATAATGACATTATAAAACCATTCAAAGTGAGTAATAAGGCTTTCAAAGGCATGAGTGACTGTAAATAGACTTTTCTTGTTAGTGGATGGCTTTCGCACCATGTTTCCTGAGGTAAACATGCAATTTCAATCTGTTTTAATAAAAAATGTAAAACTATTCACCTCAAAATGAATAATGACATTATAAAACCATTTAAAGCGAGTAATAAGGATTTCAAAAGCATGAGTGACTATAAATGGACTTTTCTTGTTAGTGGATGGCATTCACTACATGTTTCTCGAGGTAAACATGTAACTTCAATCTGTTTTAATGAAAAATGTAAAAACATTCACCTCAAAATTAATAATGAGATTATAAAACCATTTAAAGCGAGTAATAAGGCTTTCAAAGGCATGAGTGACTATAAATGGACTTTTCTTGTTAGTGGATGGCTTTTGCTCCAACTTTCCCGAGGTAAACATGCAATTTCAATCTGTTTTAATAAAAAATGTAAAAATATTCACCTCAAAATTAATAATGAGATTATAAAACCATTTACAGCGAGTAATAAGGATTTCAAAGGCATGAGTGACTATAAATGGACTTTTCTTGTTAGTGGATGGCATTCACTACATGTTTCTTGAGGTAAATATGTAACTTCAATCTGTTTTAATGAAAAATGTAAAAACATTCACCTCAAAATTAATAATGAGATTATAAAACCATTTAAAGCGAGTGATAAGGCTTTCAAAGGCATGAGTGACAATAAATAGACTTTTCTTGTTAGTGGATGACTTTCGCTCCATGTTTCCTGAGGTAAACATGGAATTTCAATATGTTTTAACAAAAAAGGCAAAAAAATTCAACTTAAAATCAATAATGAGATTATAAAACCATTTAAAGCGAGTAATAAGGCTTTGAAAGGCATGAGTGTCAATAAATAGACTTTTCTTGTCAACGGATGGCTTTCGCTTCACATTTCTTGAGGTAAACATTCAATCATAAGCTGTTTTTATAAAAAATGTATCCACAATTCAACTTAAAATCAGTAATGACATTATAAAACCATTTAAAACGGGTAATAATGCTTTCAAAAGAATGAATGAAAATAAAATGGACTTTTCTTGTTAATGGATGGCTTTTGCTTCATGTTTTTGGCGATAAACATTCAATTCTAATATGTTTTAATGAAAAATGTAAAAAATTCAACTTAAAATCAATAATGACATTATAAAACCATTCAAAGTGAGTAATAAGACTTTCAAAGGCATGAGTGACTATAAATAGACTTTTCTTGTCAATGGATGGCTTTGGCTTCACGTTTCTCAAGGTAAACATTTAATTATAAGCTGTTTTTATGAAAAATGTAAAAAAAATTCAACTTAAAATCAGTAATGACATTATAAAACCATTTAAAGCGAGTAATAGGGCTTTCAAAGGCATGAGTGACTATAAATGGACTTTTCTTGTTAGTGGATGGCTTTCGCTCCATGTTTCCTGAGGTAAACATGCAATTTCAATATGTTTTAATGAAAAATGTAAAAAAATTCAACCTAAAATCAATAATGAGATTATAAAACCATTTAAAGCGAGTAATAAGGCTTTCAAAGGCATGAGTGACTGTAATTGGACTTCTCTTGTTAGTGGATGGCTTTCGCTCCATGTTTCCCAAGGTAAACATGCAATCTCAATATGTTTTAACAAAAAATGTAAAAAAATTCAACTTAAAATCAATAATGAGACTATAAAACCATTTAAAGCGAGTAATAAGGCTTTTAAAGGCATGAGCGACTATAAATAGACTTTCTTTGTCAATGGACGGCTTTCGCTTCACGTTTCTTGAGGTCAACATTCAATTATAAGCTGTTTTTATCAAAAATGTAAAACAATTCACCTCAAAATTAATAATGATATTATAAAACCATTTAAATCGAGTAATAAGGCTTTCAAAGGCATGAGTGACTATAATTGGACTTTTCTTGTTAGTGGATGGCTTTCACTCCATGTTTCTCGAGGTAAACATGCAATTTCAATCTATTCTGATGAAAAATGTAAAAACATTCACCTTAAAATTACTAATGAGATTATAAAACCATTTAAAGCGAGTAATAAGGCTTTCAAAGGCGTGAGTGACTATAAATAGACTTTTCTTGTTAGTGGATGGCTTTCCCTCCATGTTTCCCTATGTAAAAATGCAATTTTGATCTGTTTTAACAAAAATTGTAAAAAAATTCACCTTAAAATTAATAATGAGATTTAAAACCATTTAGAGCGAGTAGTAAGGCTTTCAAAGGCATGAGTGACTATAAATAGAATTTTCTTGTCAATCGATGGCTTTGGCTTCAAGCTTCTCAAGGTAAATATTCAATTATAAGCTGTTTTTATGAAAAATGTAAAAAAAAAATTCAACTTAAAATCAGTAATGACATTATAAAACAATTTAAACAAAGTAATAAGGCTCTCAAAGGCATGAGTGACTAAAAATGGACTTTTCTTGTTAGTGGATGGCTTTTACTCCATGTTTCCCGAGGTAAACATGCAATTTCAATCTGTTTTAACAAAAAATGTAAAAAAATTGAACTTAAAACAAATAATGAGATTATAAAACCATTTAAAGCGATTAATAAGGCTTTCGAAGGCATTAGTGACTATAAATAGACTTTTCTTGTTAGTGGATGGCTTTCACTCAATGTTTCCCGAGGTAAACACGAAATTTCAATCTATTTCAATAAAAAATGTAAAAAAATTCACCTCAAAAGTAATAATGAGATTATAAAACCATTTAAAGCGAGTAATAAGGCTTTCAAAGGCATGAGTGACTATAAATGGACTTTTCTTGTTAGTGGATGGCTTTCGCTCCATGTTTCCCCAGGTAAACATGCAATTTCAATCTGGTTTAATGAAAGATGTAAAAAAACTTTAACTTAAAATCAATAATGAGATTATAAAACCATTTAAAGGGAGTAATAAGGCTTTTAAAGGCATGAGTGACTATAAATAGACTTTTCTTGTTAGTGGAGGGCTTTCACTCCATGTTTCTCGAGGTAAACATGCAATTTCACTCTGTTGTAATGAAAAATGTAAAAAAATTAACCTCAAAATTAATAATGAGATTTAAAACCATTTAGAGCGAGTAATAAGGTTGTCAAAGGCATGAGTGACTATAAATGGACTTTTCTCGTTAGTGGATGGCTTTCGCTCCATGTTTCCTAAGGTAAACATGCAATTTCAATCTGTTTTAACGAAAAATGTAAAAAAAATCAACTTAAAATCAATAATGAGATTATAAAACCATTTAAAGCGAGTTATAAGGCTTTCAAAGGCATGAGTGACTATAAATAGACTTTTCTTGTTAGTGGATGGCTTTCCCTCCATGTTTCCCAAGGTAAACATGCAATTTCAATCTGTTTTAATAAAAAATGTAAAAAAATTCACCTCAAAATTAATAATGAGATTATAAAACCATTTAAAGCGAGTAATAAAGCTTTCAAAGGCATGAGTAACTATAAATGGACTTTTCTTGCTAGCGGATGACTGTCGCTCCATGTTTCCCGAGGTAAACATGCAATTTCAATCTGTATTTAAAAAATATATAAAAAAAGCCACCCCAAAATTAATAATGAGATTATAAAAAAATTTAAAGTGAGTAATGAGGCTGTCGAAGGCATGAGTGACTATAAATGGACTTTTCTTGTTAGTGGACGGCTTTCACTCCATGTTTCACGAGGTAAACATGCAATTTCAATCTGTATTCAAAAAATATATAAAAAAAGCTACCTCAAAATTAATAATGAGATTATAAAACCATTTAAACCGAGTAATAAGGCTTTCAAAGGCATGAGTGACTATAAATGGACTTTTCTTGTTAGTGGATGGCATTCACTACATGTTTCTCGAGGTAAATATGTAACTGCAATCTGTTTTAATGAAAAATGTAAAAACATTCACCTCAAAATTAATAATGAGATTATAAAACCATTTAAAGCGAGTGATAAGGCTTTCAAAGGCATGAGTGACAATAAATAGACTTTTCTTGTTAGTGGATGACTTTCGCTCCATGTTTCCTGAGGTAAACATGGAATTTCAATCTGTTTTAACAAAAAAGGAAAAAAAATTCAACTTAAAATCAATAATGAGATTATAAAACCATTTAAAGCGAGTAATAAGGCTTTGAAAGGCATGAGTGTCTATAAATAGACTTTTCTTGTCAACGGATGGCTTTCGCTTCACATTTCTTGAGGTAAACATTCAATTATAAGCTGTTTTTATCAAAAATGTAACCACAATTCAACTTAAAATCAGTAATGACATTATAAAACCGTTTAAAACGAGTAATAATGCTTTCAAAAGAATGAATGAAAATAAAATGGACTTTTCTTGTTAATGGATGGCTTTTGCTTCATGTTTTTGGCGATAAACATTCAATTCTAATCTGTTTTAATGAAAAATGTAAAAAATTCAACTTAAAATCAATAATGACATTATAAAACCATTCAAAGTGAGTAATAAGGCTTTCAAACGCATGAGTGACTATAAATAGACTTTTCTTGTCAATGGATGGCTTTGGCTTCATGTTTCTCAAGGTAAACATTCAATTATAAGCTGTTTTTATGAAAAATGTAAAAAAAATTCAACTTAAAATCAGTAATGACATTATAAAACCATTTAAAGCGAGTAATAAGGCTTTCAAAGGCATGAGTGACTATAAATGGACTTTTCTTGTTAGTGGATGGCTTTCGCTCCATGTTTCCCAAGGTAAACATGCAATTTCAATATGTTTTAATGAAAAATGTAAAAAAATTCAATTTAAAATCAATAATGAGATTATAAAACCATTTAAAGCGAGTAAGAAGGGTTTCAAAGGCATGAGTGACTATAAATGGATTTTTCTTGTTAGTGGATGGATTTCACTCCATATTTCTTGACGTAAACATGCAATTTCAATCTGTTTTAATGAAAAATGTAAAAAAATTCACTTCATATTTAATGACGACATTATAAAATAACTTAAAGCCAGCAATAAGGCTTTCGAAGGCATGAGTGACTATAAATGGACTTTTCTTGTTAGTGGATGGCTTTCGCTCCATGTTTCTCGAGGTAAATATGTAACTTCAATCTGTTTTAATGAAAAATGTAAAAACATTCACCTCAAAATTAATAATGAGATTATAAAACCATTTAAAGCGAGTGATAAGGCTTTCAAAGGCATGAGTGACAATAAATAGACTTTTCTTGTCAACGGATGGCTTTCGCTTCACATTTCTTGAGGTAAACATTCAATTATAAGCTGTTTTTATCAAAAATGTAACCACAATTCAACTTAAAATCAGTAACGACATTATAAAACCATTTTTTGAACGGGTAATAATGCTTTCAAAAGAATGAATAAAAATAAAACAGACTTTCCTTGTTAATGGATGGCTTTCGCTTCATGTTTTTGACGATCAACATTCAATTCTAATCTGTTTTAATGAAAAATGTAAAAAATTCAACTTAAAATCAATAATGACATTATAAAACCATTCAAAGTGAGTAATAAGGCTTTCAAAGGCATGAGTGACTGTAAATAGACTTTTCTTGTTAGTGGATGGCTTTCGCACCATGTTTCCTGAGGTAAACATGCAATTTCAATCTGTTTTAATAAAAAATGTAAAACTATTCACCTCAAAAGGAATAATGACATTATAAAACCATTTAAAGCGAGTAATAAGGATTTCAAAAGCATGAGTGACTATAAATGGACTTTTCTTGTTAGTGGATGGCATTCACTACATGTTTCTCGAGGTAAATATGTAACTTCAATCTGTTTTAATGAAAAATGTAAAAAAATTCACTTCATATTTAATGACGACATTATAAAATAACTTAAAGCCAGCAATAAGGCTTTCGAAGGCATGAGTGACTATAAATGGACTTTTCTTGTTAGTGGATGGCTTTCGCTCCATGTTTCTCGAGGTAAATATGTAACTTCAATCTGTTTTAATGAAAAATGTAAAAACATTCACCTCAAAATTAATAATGAGATTATAAAACCATTTAAAGCGAGTGATAAGGCTTTCAAAGGCATGAGTGACAATAAATAGACTTTTCTTGTCAACGGATGGCTTTCGCTTCACATTTCTTGAGGTAAACATTCAATTATAAGCTGTTTTTATCAAAAATGTAACCACAATTCAACTTAAAATCAGTAACGACATTATAAAACCATTTTTTGAACGGGTAATAATGCTTTCAAAAGAATGAATAAAAATAAAACAGACTTTTCTTGTTAATGGATGGCTTTCGCTTCATGTTTTTGACGATCAACATTCAATTCTAATCTGTTTTAATGAAAAATGTAAAAAATTCAACTTAAAATCAATAATGACATTATAAAACCATTCAAAGTGAGTAATAAGGCTTTCAAAGGCATGAGTGACTGTAAATAGACTTTTCTTGTTAGTGGATGGCTTTCGCACCATGTTTCCTGAGGTAAACATGCAATTTCAATCTGTTTTAATAAAAAATGTAAAACTATTCACCTCAAAATGAATAATGACATTATAAAACCATTTAAAGCGAGTAATAAGGATTTCAAAAGCATGAGTGACTATAAATGGACTTTTCTTGTTAGTGGATGGCATTCACTACATGTTTCTCGAGGTAAACATGTAACTTCAATCTGTTTTAATGAAAAATGTA
This sequence comes from Theobroma cacao, assembly GCF_053813885.1. Lineage (NCBI taxonomy): Eukaryota > Viridiplantae > Streptophyta > Magnoliopsida > Malvales > Malvaceae > Theobroma > Theobroma cacao. Next base: position 17,011,093 of record NC_142642.1, on the reverse strand, counting down.
AAAACATTCACCTCAAAATTAATAATGAGATTATAAAACCATTTAAAGCGAGTAATAAGGCTTTCAAAGGCATGAGTGACTATAAATGGACTTTTCTTGTTAGTGGATGGCTTTTGCTCCAACTTTCCCGAGGTAAACATGCAATTTCAATCTGTTTTAATAAAAAATGTAAAAATATTCACCTCAAAATTAATAATGAGATTATAAAACCATTTACAGCGAGTAATAAGGATTTCAAAGGCATGAGTGACTATAAATGGACTTTTCTTGTTAGTGGATGGCATTCACTACATGTTTCTTGAGGTAAATATGTAACTTCAATCTGTTTTAATGAAAAATGTAAAAACATTCACCTCAAAATTAATAATGAGATTATAAAACCATTTAAAGCGAGTGATAAGGCTTTCAAAGGCATGAGTGACAATAAATAGACTTTTCTTGTTAGTGGATGACTTTCGCTCCATGTTTCCTGAGGTAAACATGGAATTTCAATATGTTTTAACAAAAAAGGCAAAAAAATTCAACTTAAAATCAATAATGAGATTATAAAACCATTTAAAGCGAGTAATAAGGCTTTGAAAGGCATGAGTGTCAATAAATAGACTTTTCTTGTCAACGGATGGCTTTCGCTTCACATTTCTTGAGGTAAACATTCAATCATAAGCTGTTTTTATAAAAAATGTATCCACAATTCAACTTAAAATCAGTAATGACATTATAAAACCATTTAAAACGGGTAATAATGCTTTCAAAAGAATGAATGAAAATAAAATGGACTTTTCTTGTTAATGGATGGCTTTTGCTTCATGTTTTTGGCGATAAACATTCAATTCTAATATGTTTTAATGAAAAATGTAAAAAATTCAACTTAAAATCAATAATGACATTATAAAACCATTCAAAGTGAGTAATAAGACTTTCAAAGGCATGAGTGACTATAAATAGACTTTTCTTGTCAATGGATGGCTTTGGCTTCACGTTTCTCAAGGTAAACATTTAATTATAAGCTGTTTTTATGAAAAATGTAAAAAAAATTCAACTTAAAATCAGTAATGACATTATAAAACCATTTAAAGCGAGTAATAGGGCTTTCAAAGGCATGAGTGACTATAAATGGACTTTTCTTGTTAGTGGATGGCTTTCGCTCCATGTTTCCTGAGGTAAACATGCAATTTCAATATGTTTTAATGAAAAATGTAAAAAAATTCAACCTAAAATCAATAATGAGATTATAAAACCATTTAAAGCGAGTAATAAGGCTTTCAAAGGCATGAGTGACTGTAATTGGACTTCTCTTGTTAGTGGATGGCTTTCGCTCCATGTTTCCCAAGGTAAACATGCAATCTCAATATGTTTTAACAAAAAATGTAAAAAAATTCAACTTAAAATCAATAATGAGACTATAAAACCATTTAAAGCGAGTAATAAGGCTTTTAAAGGCATGAGCGACTATAAATAGACTTTCTTTGTCAATGGACGGCTTTCGCTTCACGTTTCTTGAGGTCAACATTCAATTATAAGCTGTTTTTATCAAAAATGTAAAACAATTCACCTCAAAATTAATAATGATATTATAAAACCATTTAAATCGAGTAATAAGGCTTTCAAAGGCATGAGTGACTATAATTGGACTTTTCTTGTTAGTGGATGGCTTTCACTCCATGTTTCTCGAGGTAAACATGCAATTTCAATCTATTCTGATGAAAAATGTAAAAACATTCACCTTAAAATTACTAATGAGATTATAAAACCATTTAAAGCGAGTAATAAGGCTTTCAAAGGCGTGAGTGACTATAAATAGACTTTTCTTGTTAGTGGATGGCTTTCCCTCCATGTTTCCCTATGTAAAAATGCAATTTTGATCTGTTTTAACAAAAATTGTAAAAAAATTCACCTTAAAATTAATAATGAGATTTAAAACCATTTAGAGCGAGTAGTAAGGCTTTCAAAGGCATGAGTGACTATAAATAGAATTTTCTTGTCAATCGATGGCTTTGGCTTCAAGCTTCTCAAGGTAAATATTCAATTATAAGCTGTTTTTATGAAAAATGTAAAAAAAAAATTCAACTTAAAATCAGTAATGACATTATAAAACAATTTAAACAAAGTAATAAGGCTCTCAAAGGCATGAGTGACTAAAAATGGACTTTTCTTGTTAGTGGATGGCTTTTACTCCATGTTTCCCGAGGTAAACATGCAATTTCAATCTGTTTTAACAAAAAATGTAAAAAAATTGAACTTAAAACAAATAATGAGATTATAAAACCATTTAAAGCGATTAATAAGGCTTTCGAAGGCATGAGTGACTATAAATAGACTTTTCTTGTTAGTGGATGGCTTTCACTCAATGTTTCCCGAGGTAAACACGAAATTTCAATCTATTTCAATAAAAAATGTAAAAAAATTCACCTCAAAAGTAATAATGAGATTATAAAACCATTTAAAGCGAGTAATAAGGCTTTCAAAGGCATGAGTGACTATAAATGGACTTTTCTTGTTAGTGGATGGCTTTCGCTCCATGTTTCCCCAGGTAAACATGCAATTTCAATCTGGTTTAATGAAAGATGTAAAAAAACTTTAACTTAAAATCAATAATGAGATTATAAAACCATTTAAAGGGAGTAATAAGGCTTTTAAAGGCATGAGTGACTATAAATAGACTTTTCTTGTTGGTGGAGGGCTTTCACTCCATGTTTCTCGAGGTAAACATGCAATTTCACTCTGTTGTAATGAAAAATGTAAAAAAATTAACCTCAAAATTAATAATGAGATTTAAAACCATTTAGAGCGAGTAATAAGGTTGTCAAAGGCATGAGTGACTATAAATGGACTTTTCTCGTTAGTGGATGGCTTTCGCTCCATGTTTCCTAAGGTAAACATGCAATTTCAATCTGTTTTAACGAAAAATGTAAAAAAAATCAACTTAAAATCAATAATGAGATTATAAAACCATTTAAAGCGAGTTATAAGGCTTTCAAAGGCATGAGTGACTATAAATAGACTTTTCTTGTTAGTGGATGGCTTTCCCTCCATGTTTCCCAAGGTAAACATGCAATTTCAATCTGTTTTAATAAAAAATGTAAAAAAATTCACCTCAAAATTAATAATGAGATTATAAAACCATTTAAAGCGAGTAATAAAGCTTTCAAAGGCATGAGTAACTATAAATGGACTTTTCTTGCTAGCGGATGACTGTCGCTCCATGTTTCCCGAGGTAAACATGCAATTTCAATCTGTATTTAAAAAATATATAAAAAAAGCCACCCCAAAATTAATAATGAGATTATAAAAAAATTTAAAGTGAGTAATGAGGCTGTCGAAGGCATGAGTGACTATAAATGGACTTTTCTTGTTAGTGGACGGCTTTCACTCCATGTTTCACGAGGTAAACATGCAATTTCAATCTGTATTCAAAAAATATATAAAAAAAGCTACCTCAAAATTAATAATGAGATTATAAAACCATTTAAACCGAGTAATAAGGCTTTCAAAGGCATGAGTGACTATAAATGGACTTTTCTTATTAGTGGATGGCTTTCGCTCCACGTTTCCCAAGGTAAACATGCAATCTCAATATGTTTTAAAAAAAATGTAAAAATATTCAATTTAAAATCACTAATGATATTATAAAAACATTTAAAGTGAGTAATAAGGCTTTGAAAGACATGAGTGACTATAAATAGATTTTGTTTTTCAATGGATGGCTTTGGCTTCAAGTTTCTCAATGTAAACATTCAATTATAAGCTGTTTTTTATGAAAAATGTAAAAAAAATTCAACAAAAAATCAATAATGACATTATAAAATCATTTAAAGCGAGTAATAAGGCTTTCAATGGCATGAGTGACTATAAATGGACTTTTCTTATTAGTGGATGGCTTTCGCACCATGTTTCCTGAGGTAAACATGCAATTTCAATCTGTTTTAATAAAAAAATAAAAAAATTCACCTCAAAATTAATAATGAGATTATAAAACCATTTAAAGCAAGTAATAAGGCTTTCAAAGGCTTGAGTGACTATAAATGGACTTTTCTTGTTAGTGGATGGCTTTCGCTCCATGTTTCTCGAGGTAAACATGCAATTTCAATATGCTTTAATGAAAAATGTAAAAAATTCAACCTAAAGTCAATAATCAGATTATAAAACCATTTAAAGCCAGTAATAAGGCTTTCAAAGGCATCAGTGATTATAAACGGAATTTTCTTGTTAGTGGATGGCTTTCGCTCCACGTTTCCCAAGGTAAACATGCAATCTCAATATATTTTGACAAAAATGTCAAAAAATTCAACTTAAAATCAATAATGAGATTATAAAACCATTTAAAGCGAGTAATAAGGCTTTCAAAGGCATGAGCGACTATAAATAGATATTTTTTTGTCAATGGACGGCTTTCGCTTCACGTTTCTTGAGGTCAACATTCAATTATAAGCTGTTTTTATCAAAAATTTTAAAAAATTCACCTCAAAATTAATAATGAGATTATAAAACCATTTAAAGCGAGTAATAAGGCTTTCAAAGGCATGCGTGACTATAATTGGACTTTTCTTGTTAGTGGATGGCTTTCACTCCATGTTTCTCGAGGGAAACATGCAATTTCAATCTGTTCTAATGAAAAATGTACAAAATTTCACCTTATAATTAATAATGAGATTACAAAACCATTTAAAGCGAATTATAAGGCTTTCAAAGGCATGAGTGACTATAAATAGACTTTTCTTGTTAGTGGGTGGCTTTCCCTCCATGTTTCCCGAGGCAAACTTGCAATTTCAATCTGTTTTAACAAAAAATGTAAAAAAATTGACCTCAAAATTAATAATGAGATTATAAAACCATTTAAAGCGAGTAATAAGGCTTTCAAAGGCATGAGTGACTATAAATAGACTTTTCTTGTTAGTGGATGGCTTTCCCTCCATGTTTCCCGAGGTAAACATGCAATTTCAATCTGTTTTAATAAAACATGTAAAAAAATCCACCTCAAAATGAATAATGAGATTATAAAACCATTTAAAGCGAGTAATAAGGCTTTCAAAGGCATGAGTGACTATAAATGGACTTTTCTTGTTAGTGGATGGCTTTCACTCCATGTTTCACGAGGTAAACATGCAATTTCAATCTGTATTCAAAAAATATATAAAAAAAGCTACCTCAAAAGTAATAATGAGATTATAAAACCATTTAAACCGAGTAATAAGGCTTTCAAAGGCATGAGTGACTATAAATGGACTTTTCTTATTAGTGGATGGCTTTTGCTCCACGTTTCCTAAGGTAAACATGCAATCTCAATATGTTTTAAAAAAATATAAAAATATTCAATTTAAAATCACTAATGATATTATAAAAACATTTAAAGTGAGTAATAAGGCTTTGAAAGGCATGAGTGACTATAAATAGATTTTGTTTTTCAATGGATTGCTTTGGCTTCAAGTTTCTCAATGTAAACATTCAATTATAAGCTGTTTTTTATGAAAAATGTAAAAAAAATTCAAGAAAAAATCAATAATGACATTATAAAGTCATTTAAAGCGAGTAATAAGGCTTTCAATGGCATGAGTGACTATAAATGGACTTTTCTTATTAGTGGATGGCTTTCGCACCATGTTTCCTGAGGTAAACATGCAATTTCAATATGTTTTAATAAAAAAATAAAAAAATTCACCTCAAAATTAATAATGAGATTATAAAACCATTTAAAGCAAGTAATAAGGCTTTCAAAGGCTTGAGTGACTATAAATGGACATTTCTTGTTAGTGGAGGGCTTTCACTCCATGTTTCTCGAGGTAAACATGCAATTTCAATCTGTTTTAATGAAAAATGTAAAAAAATTAACCGCAAAATTAATAATAAGATTTGAAACCATTCAGAGCGAGTAATAAGGCTTTCAAAGGCATGAGTGACTATAAATGGAATTTTCTTGTTAGTGGATGGCTTTCGCTCCATGTTTCCTGAGGTAAACATGCAATTTCAATCTGTTTTAACGAAAAATGTAAAAAAAAATCAACTTAAAATCAATAATGAGATTACAAAACCATTTAAAGCGAGTTATAAGGCTTTCAAAGGCATGAGTGACTATAAATAGACTTTTCTTGTTAGTGGATGGCTTTCCCTCCACGTTTCCCGAGGCAAACTTGCAATTTCAATCTGTTTCAATAAAAAATGTAAAAAAATTGACCTCAAAATTAATAATGAGATTATAAAACTATTTAAAGCGAGTAATAAGGCTTTCAAAGGCATGAGGGACTATAAATAGACTTTTCTTGTTAGTGGATGGCTTTCCCTCCATGTTTCCCGAGGTAAACATGCAATTTCAATCTTTTTTAATAAAACATGTAAAAAAATCCACCTCAAAATGAATAATGAGATTATAAAACCATTTAAAGCGAGTAATGAGGCTTTCAAAGGCATGAGTGACTAGAAATGGACTTTTCTTGTTAGTGCATGGCTGTCGCTCCATGTTTTTCGAGGTAAACATGCAATTTCAATCTGTTTTGAAAAAATATATCAAAAAAGCCGCCTCAAAATTAATAATGAGATTATAAAACCATTTAAAGCGAGTAATAAGGCTTTCAAAGGCATAAGTGACTATAAATGGACTTTTCTTGTTAGCGGATGGCTTTCGCTCCACGTTTCCCAAGGTAAACATGCAATCTCAATATGTTTTAACAAAAAATGTAAAAAATATCAATTTAAAACCAATAATGAGATTATAAAAACATTTAAAGTGAGTAATAAGGCTTTAAAAGGCATGAGTGACTATAAATAGACTTTTCTTATCAATGGATAGCTTTGGCTTCACGTTTCTCAATGTAAACATTCAATTATAAGCTGTTTTTATGAAAAATGTAAAAAAAATTCAACAAAAAATCAATAATGACATTATAAAATCATTTAAAGCGAGCAATAAGGGTTTCAAAGGCATGAGTGACTATAAATGGACTTTTATTGTTAGTGGATGGCTTTCGCTCCATGTTTCCCGAGGTAAACATGCAATTTCAATATGTTTTAATGAAAAATGTAAAAAAGTTCAACCTAAAATCAATAATGAGATTATAAAACTATTTAGAGCGAGTAATAAGGCTTTCAAAGGCATGAGTGACTATAAATGGACTTTTCTTGTTAGTGGATGGCTTTCACTCCATGTTTCTCGAGGTAAACATGCAATTTCAATCTGTTTTAATGAAAAATGTAAAAAATTAACCTCAAAATTAATAATGAGATTTAAAACCATTTAGAGCGAGTAATAAGGCTTTAAAGGCATGAGTGACTATAAATGGACTTTTCTTGTTAGTGGATGGCTTTCGCTCCATGTTTCCTGAGGTAAACATGCAATTTCAATCTGTTTTAACGAAAAATGTAAAAAAAATCAACTTAAAATCAATAATGGGATTATAAAACCATTTAATGCGAGTTATAAGGCTTTCAAAAACATGAGTGACTACAAATAGACTTTTCTTGTTAGTGGATGGCTTTCCCTCCATGTTTCCCGAGGTCAACATGCAATTTCAATCTGTTTTAATAAAAAATGTAAAATAATTCACTTCAAAATTAGTAATGAGATTATAAAACCATTTAAGGCCAGTAATAAGGCTTTCAAAGGCATGGGTGACTATAAATGGACTTTTCTTGTTAGTGGACGGCTGTCGCTCCACGTTTCCCGAGGTAAACATGCAATTTTAATCTGTTTTAAAAAAAATATAAAAAAAGCCACCTCAAAATTAATAATGAGATTATAAAACCATTTAAAGCGAGTAATAAGGCTTCCAAAGGCATGAGTGACTATAAATGGACTCTTCTTGTTAGTGGATGGCTTTCGCTCCACGTTTCCCAAGGTAAACATTCAATCTCAATATGTTTTAACAAAAAATGTAAAAAAATTCAATTTAAAATCAATAATGAGATTATAAAAACATTTAAAGTGAGTAATAAGGCTTTGAAAGGCATGAGTGACTATAAATATACTTTTTTTTCAATGGATGGCTTTGGCTTCACGTTTCTCATTGTAAACATTCAGTTATAAGCTATTTTTATGAAAAATGTAAAAAAAATTCAACAAAAAATCAATAATGACATTATAAAGTCATTTAAAGCGAGTAATAACGCTTTCAATGGTATGAGTGACTATAAATGGACTTTTCTTATTAGTGGATGGCTTTCGCATCATGTTTCCTGAGGTAAACATGCAATTTCAATCTGTTTTAATAAAAAATGTAAAACAATTCACCTCAAAATTAATAATGAGATTATAAAACCATTTAAAGCGAGTAATAAGGCTTTCAAAGGCATGGGTGACTATAAATGGACTTTTCTTGTTAGTGGACGGTTGTCGCTCCATGTTTCCCGAGGTAAACATGCAATTTTAATCTGTTTTAAAAAAAATATAATAAAAGCCACCTCAAAATTAATAATGAGATTATAAAACCATTTAAAGCGAGTAATAAGGCTTCCAAAGGCATGAGTGACTATAAATGGACTCTTCTTGTTAGTGGATGGCTTTCGCTCCACGTTTCCCAAGGTAAACATTCAATCTCAATATGTTTTAACAAAAAATGTAAAAAAATTCAATTTAAAATCAATAATGAGATTATAAAAACATTTAAAGTGAGTAATAAGGCTTTGAAAGGCATGAGTGACTATAAATATACTTTTTTTTTCAATGGATGGCTTTGGCTTCACGTTTCTCATTGTAAACATTCAGTTATAAGCTATTTTTATGAAAAATGTAAAAAAAATTCAACAAAAAATCAATAAAGACATTATAAAGTCATTTAAAGCGAGTAATAACGCTTTCAATGGCATGAGTGACTATAAATGGACTTTTCTTATTAGTGGATGGCTTTCGCATCATGTTTCCTGAGGTAAACATGCAATTTCAATCTGTTTTAATAAAAAATGTAAAACAATTCACCTCAAAATTAATAATGAGATTATAAAACCATTTAAAGCGAGTAATAAGGCTTTCAAAGGCATGGGTGACTATAAATGGACTTTTCTTGTTAGTGGACGGTTGTCGCTCAATGTTTCCCGAGGTAAACATGCAATTTTAATCTGTTTTAAAAAAAATATAATAAAAGCCACCTCAAAATTAATAATGAGATTATAAAACCATTTAAAGCGAGTAATAAGGCTTCCGAAGGCATGAGTGACTATAAATGGACTCTTCTTGTTAGTGGATGGCTTTCGCTCCACGTTTCCCAAGGTAAACATGCAATCTCAATATGTTTTAACAAAAAATGTAAAAAAATTCAATTTAAAATCAATAATGAGATTATAAAAACATTTAAAGTGAGTAATAAGGCTTTGAAAGGCATGAGTGACTATAAATAGACTTTTTTTTTCAATGGATGGCTTTGGCTTCACGTTTCTCATTGTAAACATTCAGTTATAAGCTGTTTTTATGAAAAATGTAAAAAAAATTCAAGAAAAAATCAATAACGACATTATAAAGTCATTTAAAGCGAGCAATAAGGCTTTCAATGGCATGAGTGACTATAAATGGACTTTTCTTGTTAGTGGACGGTTGTCGCTCCATGTTTCCCGAGGTAAACATGCAATTTTAATCTGTTTTAAAAAAAATATAAAAAAAGCCACCTCAAAATTAATAATGAGATTATAAAACCATTTAAAGCGAGTAATAAGGCTTCCGAAGGCATGAGTGACTATAAATGGACTCTTCTTGTTAGTGGATGGTTTTCGCTCCACGTTTCCCAAGGTAAACATGCAATCTCAATATGTTTTAACAAAAAATGTAAAAAAATTCAATTTAAAATCAATAATGAGATTATAAAAACATTTAAAGTGAGTAATAAGGCTTTGAAAGGCATGAGTGACTATAAATAGACTTTTTTTTTCAATGGATGGCTTTGGCTTCACGTTTCTCATTGTAAACATTCAGTTATAAGCTGTTTTTATGAAAAATGTAAAAAAAATTCAACAAAAAATCAATAATGACATTATAAAGTCATTTAAAGCGAGTAATAACGCTTTCAATGGCATGAGTGACTATAAATGGACTTTTCTTATTAGTGGATGGCTTTCGCATCATGTTTCCTGAGGTAAACATGCAATTTCAATCTGTTTTAATAAAAAATGTAAAATAATTCACCTCAAAATTAATAATGAGATTATAAAACCATTTAAAGCGAGTAATAAGGCTTTCAAAGGCATGGGTGACTATAAATGGACTTTTCTTGTTAGTGGACCGTTGTCGCTCCATGTTTCCCGAGGTAAACATGCAATTTTAATCTGTTTAAAAAAAAATATAAAAAGAGCCACCTCAAAATTAATAATGAGATTATAAAACCATTTAAAGCGAGTAATAAGGCTTCCGAAGGCATGAGTGACTATAAATGGACTCTTCTTGTTAGTGGATGGCTTTCGCTCCACGTTTCCCAAGGTAAACATGCAATCTCAATATGTTTTAACAAAAAATGTAAAAAAATTCAATTTAAAATCAATAATGAGATTATAAAAACATTTAAAGTGAGTAATAAGGCTTTGAAAGGCATGAGTGACTATAAATAGACTTTTTTTTTCAATGGATGGCTTTGGCTTCACGTTTCTCATTGTAAACATTCAGTTATAAACTGTTTTTATGAAAAATGTAAAAAAAATTCAAGAAAAAATCAATAACGACATTATAAAGTCATTTAAAGCGAGCAATAAGGCTTTCAATGGCATGAGTGACTATAAATGGACTGTTCTTCTTAGTGGATGGCTTTCGCATCATGTTTCCTGAGGTAAACTTGCAATTTCAATCTGTTTTAATAAAAAATGTAAAACAATTCACCTCAAAATTAATAATGAGATTATAAAACCATTTAAAGCGAGTAATAAAGCTTTCAAAGGCATGAGTGACTATAAATGGACTTTTGTTGTTAGTGGATGGCTTTCGCTCCATGTTTCCCGAGATAAACATGCAATTTCAATATGTTTTAATGAAAAATGTAAAAAAATTCAACCTAAAATCAATAATGAGATTATAAAACCATTTAAAGCGAGTAATAAGGCTTTCAAAGGCATGAGTGACTATAAACGAAATTTTCTTGTTAGTGGATGGCTTTCGCTCCATGTTTGTCAAGGTAAACATGCAATCTCAACATGTTTTAACAAAAAATGTAAAAAAATTCAACTTAAAATCAATAATGAGATTATAAAACCATTTAAAGCGAGTAATAAGGCTCTGAAAGGCATAAGTGACTATAAATAGACTTTTCTTGTCAATGGGATGCTTTCGCTTCACGTTTCTTGAGGTAAACATTCAATTATCAGCTGTTTTTATCAAAAATGTAAAAAAAATTTGATTTAAAATCATTAATGACATTAGAAAACCATTTAAAGCGAGTAATAATGCTTTCAAAAGAATGAATGAATATAAATGGACTTTTCTGGTTAATGGATGGCTTTCGCTTCATGTTTCTGGGGGTAAACATTCAATTCCAATCTGTTTTAATGAAAAATGTAAAAAAGTTCAACCTAAAATCAATAATGAGATTATAAAACTATTTAGAGCGAGTAAAAAGGCTTTCAAAGGCATGAGTGACTATAAATGGACTTTTCTTGTTAGTGGATGGCTTTCGCTCCATGTTTCCTGAGGTAAACATGCAATTTCAATCTGTTTTAACAAAAAATGTAAAAAAATCAACTTAAAATCAATAATGAGATTATAAAACCATTTAATGCGAGTTATAAGGCTTTCAAAGGCATGAGTGACTACAAATAGACTTTTCTTATTAGTGGATGGCTTTCCCTCCATGTTTCCTGAGGTCAACATGCAATTTCAATCTGTTTTAATAAAAAATGTAAAAAAATTCACCTCAAAATTAATAATGAGATTATAAAACCATTTAAAGCGAGTAATGAGGCTTTCAAAGGCATGAGTGACTATAAATGGACTTTTCTTGTTAGTGGATGGCTTTCGCTCCATGTTTCTCGAGGTAAACATGCAATTTCAATCTGTTTTAATGAAAAATGTAAAAAATTAACCTCAAAATTAATAATGAGATTTAAAACCATTTAGAGCGAGTAATAAGGCTTTCAAAGGCATGAGTGGCTAGAAATGGACTTTTCTTGTTAGTGGATAGCTTTCGCTCCATGTTTCCTGAGGTAAACATGCAATTTCAATCTGTTTGAACGAAAAATGTAAAAAAAATCAACTTAAAATCAATAATGAGATTATAAAACCATTTAATGCGAGTTATAAGGCTTTCAAAGGCATGAGTGACTACAAATAGACTTTTCTTGTTAGTGGATGGCTTTCCCTCCATGTTTCCCGAGGTCAACAAGCAATTTCAATCTGTTTTAATAAAAAATGTAAAAAAATTCACATCAAAATTAATAATGAGATTATAAAACCATTTAAAGCGAGTAATAAGGCTTTCAAAGGCATGGGTGACTATAAATGGACTTTTCTTGTTAGTGGACGGCTGTCGCTCCATGTTTCCCGAGGTAAACATGCAATTTTAATCTGTTTTAAAAAAAATATAAAAAAAGCCACCTCAAAATTAATAATGAGATTATAAAACCATTTAAAGCGAGTAATAAGACTGGCAAAGGCGTGAGTCACTATAAATGGACTCTTCTTGTTAGTGGACGGCTTTCGCTCCACGTTTCCCAAGGTAAACATGCAATCTCAATATGTTTTAACAAAAAATGTAAAAAAATTCAATTTAAAATCAATAATGAGATTATAAAACATTTAAAGTGAGTAATAAGGCTTTGAAAGGCATAAGTGACTATAAATAGACTTTTTTTTTCAATGGATGGCTTTGGCTTCACGTTTCTCATTATAAACATTCAGTTATAAACTGTTTTTATGAAAAATGTAAAACAAATTCAACAAAAAATCAATAATGACGTTATAAAGTCATTTAAAGCGAGTAATAAGGCTTTCGATGGCATGAGTGACTATAAATGGACTTTTCTTATTAGTGGATGGCTTTCGCATCATGTTTCCTGAGGTAAACATGCAATTTCAATCTGTTTTAATAAAAAATGTAAAACAATTCACCTCAAAATTAATAATGAGATTATAAAACCATTTAAAGCGAGTAATAAGGCTTTCAAAGGCATGGGTGACTATAAATGGACTTTTCTTGTTAGTGGACGGCTGTCGCTCAATGTTTCCCGAGGTAAACATGCAATTTTAATCTGTTTTAAAAAAAATATAAAAAAAGCCACCTCAAAATTAATAATGAGATTATAAAACCATATAAAGCGAGTAATAAGGCTTCCAAAGGCATGAGTGACTATAAATGGACTCTTCTTGTTAGTGGATGGCTTTCGCTCCATGTTTCCCAAGGTAAACATGCAATCTCAATATGTTTTAACAAAAAATGTAAAAAAATTCAATTTAAAATCAATAATGAGATTATAAAAACATTTAAAGTGAGTAATAAGGCTTTGAAAGGCTTGAGTTACTATAAATAGACTTTTTTTTTCAATGGATGGCTTTGGCTTCACGTTTCTCATTGTAAACATTCAGTTATAAGCTGTTTTTATGAAAAATGTAAAAAAAATTCAACAAAAAATCAATAATGACATTATAAAGTCATTTAAAGCGAGTAATAAGGCTTTCAATGGCATGAGTGACTATAAATGGACTTTTCTTATTAGTGGATGGCTTTCGCATCATGTTTCCTGAGGTAAACATGCAATTTCAATCTGTTTTAATAAAAAATGTAAAACAATTCACCTCAAAATTAATAATGAGATTATAAAACCATTTAAAGCGAGTAATAAGGCTTTCAAAGGCATGAGTGACTATAAATGGACTTTTCTTGTTAGTGGATGGCTTTCGCTCCATGTTTCCCGAGGTAAACATGCAATTTCAATATGTTTTAATGAAAAATGTAAAAAAATTCAACCTAAAATCAATAATGAGATTATAAAACCATTTAAAGAGAGTAATAAGGCTTTCAAAGGCATAAGTGACTATAAACGAAATTTTCTTGTTAGTGGATGGCTTCGCTCCACGTTTGGCAAGGTAAACATGCAATCTCAACATGTTTTAACAAAAAATATAAAAAAATTCAACTTAAAATCAATAATGAGATTATAAAACCATTTAAAGCGAGTAATAAGGCTCTGAAAGGCATAAGTGACTATAAATAGACTTTTCTTGTCAATGGGATGCTTTCGCTTCACTTTTCTTGAGGTAAACATTCAATTATCAGCTATTTTTATCAAAAATGTAAAAAAAATTTGATTTAAAATCATTAATGACATTAGAAAACCATTTAAAGCGAGTAATAATGCTTTCAAAAGAATGAATGAATATAAATGGACTTTTCTGGTTAATGGATGGCTTTCGCTTCATGTTTCTGGGGGTAAACATTCAATTCCAATCTGTTTTAATGAAAAATGTAAAAAAATTCAGCATAAAATCAATAATGACATTATAAAATTATTTAAAGTGAGTAATAAGGCTTTCAAAGGCAGGAGTGACTATAAATAAACTTTTCTTGTTAGTGAATGGCTTTCACTCCATGTTTCCCGAGGTAAACATGCAATTTCAATCTGTTTTAATGAAAAAAGTAAAAAAATTCAACTTAAAATCAATAATGAGATTATAAAACCATTTTAAGCGAGTAATAAGGCTTTCAAAGGCATAAGTGACTATAAATGGACTTTTCTTGTTAGTGGATGGCATTCACCCCAGGTTTCTCGAGGTAAATATGCAATTTCAATCTGTTTTAATGAAAAATGTAAAAACATTCACCTCAAAATTAATAATTAGATTATAAAACCATTTAAAACGAGTAATAAGGCTTTCAAAGGCATGAGTGACTATAAATGGACTTTTCTTGTTAGTGGATGGCTTTCGCTCCATGTTTCTCGAGGTAAACATGCAATTTCAATCTGTTTTAGTGAAAAATGTAAAACAATTCAACTCAAAATCAATAATGAGATTATAAAACCATTTAAAGCGAGTAATAAGGCTTTTAAAGGCATGAGTGACTATAAATAGACTTTTCTTGTTAGTGGATGGCTTTCAGTCTATGTTTTCCGAGGTAAACATGCAATTTCAAACTGTTTTAATAAAAAATGTAAAAATATTCACCTCAAAATTAATAATGAGATTATAAAACCATTTAAAGCGAGTACTAAGCCTTTCAAAGGCATGAGTGACTATAAATAGACTTTTCTTGTTGGTGGATGGCTTTCACTCCATCTTTCCAGAGGTAAACATGGAATTTCAATTTGTTTTAACAAAAAATGTAAAAAAATTCACCTCAAAATTACTAATGAGATTATAAAACCATTTAAAGCGAGTAATAAGGCTTTCAAAGGCATGAGTGACTATAAATGGACTTTTCTTGTTAGTGGATGGCTGTCGCTCCATGTTTTTCGAGGTAAACATGCAATTTCAATCTGTTTTAAAAAAATATATAAAAAAAGCCACCTCAAAATTAATAATGAGATTATAAAACCATTTAAAGCGAGTAATAAGGCTTTCAAAGTCATGAGTGACTATAAATGGACTCTTCTTGTTAGTGGATGGCTTTCGCGCCACGTTTCCCAAGGTAAACATGCAATCTCAATATGTTTTAACAAAAAATGTAAAAAAATTCAATTTGAAAATCAATAATGAGATTATAAAAACATTTAAAGTGAGTAATAAGGCTTTGAAAGGCATGAGTGACTATAAATAGACTTTTTTTTTCAATGGATGGCTTTGGCGTCTCGTTTCTCATTGTAAACATTCAGTTATAAGCTGTTTTTATGAAAAATGTAAAAAAAATTCAAGAAAAACTCAATAATGACATTATAAAGTCATTTAAAGCGAGTAATAAGGCTTTCAATGGCATGAGTGACTATAAATGGACTTTTCTTATTAGTGGATGGCTTTCGCATCATGTTTCCTGAGGTAAACATGCAATTTCAATCTGTTTTAATAAAAAATGTAAAACAATTCACCTCAAAATTAATAATGAGATTATAAAACCATTTAAAGCGAGTAATAAGGCTTTCAAAGGCATGAGTGACTATAAATGGACTTTTCTTGTCAATGGATGGCTTTCGCTCCATGTTACCCGAGGTAAACATGCAATTTCAATCTGTTTTAATGAAAAATGTAAAAAATTAACCTCAAAATTAATAATGAGATTTGAAACCATTTAGAGCGAGTAATAAGGCTTTCAAAGGCATGAGTGACTATAAATGGACTTTTCTTGTTAGTGGATGGCTTTCGCTCCATGTTTCCTAAGGTAAACATGCAATTTCAATCTGTTTTAACGAAAAATGTAAAAAAAATCAACTTAAAATCAATAATGAGATTATAAAACCATTTAATGCGAGTTATAAGGCTTTCAAAGGCATGAGTGACTACAAATAGACTTTTCTTGTTAGTGGATGGCTTTCCCTCCATGTTTCCCGAGGTCAACATGCAATTTCAATCTGTTTTAATAAAAAATGTAAAAATATTCACCTCAAAATTAATAATGAGATTATAAAACCATTTAAAGCGAGTAATAAGCCTTTCAAAGGCATGAGTGACTATAAATAGACTTTTCTTGTTGGTGGATGGCTTTCACTCCATCTTTCCTGAGGTAAACATGGAATTTCAATTTGTTTTAACAAAAAATGTAAAAAAATTCACCTCAAAATTACTAATGAGATTATAAAACCATTTAAAGTGAGTGATAAGGTTTTCAAAGGCATGAGTGACTAAAAATAGACTTTTCTTGTTGGTGGATGGCTTTCACTCCATGTTCCCCAAGGTAAACATGCAATTTCAATCGGTTTTAGCAAAAAAGGTAAAAAAATTCACCTTGAAATTAATAATGAGATTATAAAACCATTTAAAAGGAGTGATAAGGCTTTCAAAGGCATGAGTGATTATAAATAGACTTTTCTTGTTGGTGGATCGCTTTTGCTCCATGTTTCTCGAGGTAAACATGCAATTTCAATCTGTTTTAATAAAAAATGTAAAAATATTCACCTCAAAATTAATAATAAGATTATAAAACCATTTAAAGCGAGTAATAAGGATTTCAAAGGCATGAGTGACTATAAATGAACTTTTCTTGTTAGTGGATGGCATTCACTCCATGTTTCCCGAGGTAAACAAGCAATTTCAATATGTTTTAATGAAAAATGTAAAAAAATTCAACTTAAAATCAACAATGAGATTATAAAACCATTTAAAGCGAGTAAAAAGGCTTTCAAAGGCATGAGTGACTATAAATGGACTTTTCTTGTTAGTGGATGGCTTTCTCTCCATGTTTCTCGACGTAAACATGCAATTTCAATCTGTTTTAATGAAAAATGTAAAAACATTCACCTCAAAATTAATGATGATATTATAAAACCATTTAAAGCGAGTAATAAGGCTTTCAAAGGCATGATTGACTATAAGTGGACTTTTCTTGTTAGTGGATGGCTTTCGCTCCATGTTTCCCAAGGTAAACATGCAATCTCAATATGTTTTAACGAAAAATGTCAAACAATTCAACTGAAATTCAAGAATGAGGTTATAAAACCATTTAAAGCAAGTAATAAGGCTTTCAAAGGCATGAGTGACTATAAATAGACCTTTTTGTCAATGGATTGTCTTCGCTTCACGTTTCTTGAGGTAAACATTCAATTATAAGCTGTTTTTATCAAAAATGCAAAAAAATTCACCTCAAAATTAATAATGAGATTATAAAACCATCTAAAGCGAGTAATAAGGCTTTCAAAGGCATGAGTGACTATAATTGGACTTTTTTTGTTAGTGGATGGCTTTCACTCCATGTTTCTCGAGGTAAACATGCAATTTCAATTTGTTTTAATAAAAAATGTAAAAAAATTCACCTCAAAATTAATAATGAGATTATAAAACCATTTAAAGCGAGTAATAAGGCTTTCAAAGGCATTAGTGACTATAAACGGACTTTTCTTGTTAGTGGATGGCTTTCACTCCATGTTTCTCGAGGTAAACATGCAATTTCAATCTGGTTTAATGAAAACTGTAAAAAAATTCAACTTAAAATCAATAATGAGATTATAAAACCATTTAAAGGGAGTAATAAGACTTTCTAAGGCATGAGTGACTATAAATGGACTTTTCTTGTTAGTGAATGGCTTTCGCTCCAAGTTTCCCAAGGTAAACATGCAATCTCAATATGTTTTAACGAAAAATGTAAAAAAATTTAGCTTAAAATCAATAATGAGATTATAAAACCATTTAAAGCGAGTAATAAGGCTTTGAAAGGCATGAGTGACTATAAATAAACTTTTCTTGTCAATGGATGGCTTTCGCTTCACGTTTCTTGGGGTAAACATTCAATTATAAGCCGTTTTTATCAAAAATGTAACCACAATTCAACCTCAAATCAGTAAAGACATTATAAAACCATTTAAAACGGGTAATAATGCTTTCAAAAGAATGAATGAAAATTAAATAGACTTTTCTTATTAATGGATGGCTTTCGCTTCATGTTTTTGGCGATAAACATTCAATTCTAATCCGTTTTAATGAAAAATGTAAAAAATTCAACTTAAAATCAAGAATGACATTATAAAACCATTCAAAGCGAGTAATAAAGCTTTCAAAGGCATGAGTGACTATAAATAGACTTTTCTTGTCAATGGATGGCTTTGGCTTCACGTTTCTTAAGGTAAACATTCAATGATAAGCTGTTTTTATGAAAAATGTAAAAAAAATTTAACTTAAAATCAGTAATGACATTGTAAAACCATTTAAAGCGAGTAATAAGGTTTTCAAAGGCATGAGTGACTATAAATGGACTTTTCTTGTTAGTGGATGGCTTTCGCTCCATGTTTCCCGAGGTAAACATGCAATTTCAATCTCTTTCAATGAAAAATGTAAAAAAATTCAACTTAAAATCAATAATGAGATTATAAAACCATTTAAAGTGAGTAAAAAGGCTTTCAAAGGCATGAGTGACTATAAATGGACTTTTCTTGTTAGTGGATGGCTTTCACTCCATGTTTCTCGACGTAAACATGCAATTTCAATCTGTTTTAATGAAAAATATAAAAACATTCACCTCAAAATTAATGATGAGATTATAAAACCATTTAAAGCGAGTAATAAGGCTTTCAAATGCATGAGTGACTATAAATGGACTTTTCTTGTTAGTGGATGGCTTTCGCTCCATGTTTCCCAAGGTTGCAATCTGAATACGTTTTAACGAAAAATGTAAAACAATTCAACTTAAAATCAATAATGAGATTATAAAACCATTTAAAGCGAGTAATAAGGCGTTGAAAGGCATGAGTGACTATAAATAGACTTTTTTGTCAATGGATGGTCTTCGCTTCACGTTTCTTGAGGAAACATTCACCTATAAGCTGTTTTTATCAAAAATGTAAAAAAATTCACCTCAAAATTAATATTGAGATTATAAAACCATCTAAAGCGAGTAATAAGGCTTTCAAAGGCATGAGTGACTATAATTGGACTTTTCTTGTTAGTGGATGGCTTTCACTCCATGTTTCTCGAGGTAAACATGCAATTTCAATATGTTTTAATAAAAAATGTAAAAAAATTCACCTCAAAATCAATAATGAGATTATAAAACCATTTAAAGCGAGTAATACGGCTTTCAAAGGCATGAGTGACTATAATTGGACTTTTCTTGTTAGTGGATGGCTTTCACTTTATGTTTCTCGAGGTATATATGTAATTTCAATATGTTTTAATAAAAAATATAAAAAAATTCACCTCAAAATTAATAATGAGATTATAAAACCATTTAAAGCGAGTGTTAAGGCTTTCAAAGGCATTAGTGACTATAAATGGACCTTTCTTGTTAGTGGATGGCTTTCGCTCCATATTTCCTGAGGTAAACATGCAATTTCAATCTGTTTTAATGAAAAATGTAAAAAAATTCAACTTAAAATCGATAATGAGATTATAAAACCATTTAAAGCGAGTAAAAAGGCTTTCAAAGGCTTGAGTGGCTATAAATGGACTTTTCTTGTTAGTGGGTGGCTTTCACTCCATGTTTCTCGAGGTAAACATGCAATTTCAATCTGTTTCAATGAAAAATGAAAAAACATTCACCTCAAAATTAATAATGAACTATAAAACCATTTAAAGCGAGTAATATGGCTTTCGATGGCATTAGTGACTATAAATAGACTTTTCTTGTTAGTGGATGGCTTTCACTCCATGTTTCCCGAGGTAAACATGCAATTTCAATCTGTTTTAATGAAAAATATAAAAAAATTCAACTCAAAATCAATAATGAGATTATAAAATCATTTAAAAGCGAGTAATAAGGCTTTCAAAGGCATGAGTGACTATAAATAGACTTTTCTTGTTAGTGGATGGCTTTCACTCCATGTTTCCCAAGGTAAACATGCAATTTCAATCTGTTTTAATGAAAAATGTAAAAATATTCACCTCAAAATTAATAATGAGATTATAAAACCATTTAAAGCGAGTAATAAGGCTTTCAAAGGCATGAGTGACTATAAATAGACTTTTCTTCTTGGTGGATGGCTTTCCCTCCATGTTTCCCGAGCTAAAAATGCAATTTCAATCTGTTTTAACAAACAATGTAAAAAAATCCACCTCAAAATTAATAATGATATTATAAAACCATTTAAAACGAGTAATAAGGCTTTCAAAGGAATGAGTGACTATGAATGGACTTTTGTTGTTGGTGGATGGCTTTTGCTCCATGTTTCTCGAGGTAAACATGCAATTTCAATCTGTTTTAATAAAAAATGTAAAAAATTTCACCTCAAAATCAATAATGAGATTATAAAACGATTTAAAGCGAGTAATAAGGCTTTCAAAGGCATGAATGACTATAGTTGGACTTTTCTTGTTAGTGGATGGCTTTCAGTCCATGTTTCTCGACGTAAACATGCAATTTCAATCTGTTTTAACAAAAAATGTAAAAACAGTCACCTCTAAATTAATAATGAGATTATAAAACCATTTAAAGCGAGTAATAAGGCTTTCAAAGGCATGAGTGACTATAAATGGACTTTTCTTGTTAGTGGATCGCTTTCACTCCATGTTTCTCGAGGTAAACATGCAATTTCAATTTGTTTTAATGAAAAATGTTAAAAAATTCACCTCAAAATTAATAATGAGATTATAAAGCCATTTAAAGCGAGTAATAAGGCTTTCAAAGGCATGAGTGACTATAAATGGACTTTTGTTGTTAGTGGATGGCTTTCTGTCACGACCCAATTTCTCGGGCCATGACCGGTGCATGAGCTCAATGAGCATAGCTCACTAAGCCCAAGCAAGCCTATCCGTTTACCTTTGCTTAACAAATTTATCATATCATCAAACACACACACACACCTTTTCCCGGGTGTGAACATAGCCAAAACACAATGGCATTATCGATAATAATATACATGCACTATACCAGTCATGTATTTAGCAATTTACATTGCATACACATATTCACATTGTTAGATTGTATTCACACTGCAAAAGGACCCATGACTTCCAGTGGAGACATGTACAATAAAAAGGATTACTATCGAATGCCAGACACATACCTAGGAGATGCACTGCGGGGATTCCTCGATCTAAGGTCCAACAGTCACCTTATCTGAAAACATGAATTTTTTTTTAATAAAACGTGAGTACAATACTCAGTGAGTGAACAAGATGGGAACAAGCATACCATAAGAAATGTTTATCGAAATCATGATGCATTCATTTTCTCAAAACCATGCAATTATTTTAGCTCCTTTAAACCCCTCATGTAAACCCCACATGAGTAAATCACTTTACAAAAATCCATGCTCAACTATGGTACCAAAGAAATGGGATATATGGCAAACACCCACAAGTTAGCAAAATGGACAGAAAGTTTCTCGCTGTAGCAAACTTCATTCTCGCTACAGCGAGAACCAGAACATCAAGGAAAAAGTCTCATTTTTCCCTTAAAATAAGTCATCCTGCTAAAAAAACAATAGCAACATGTAACACATGTAAACTTCCAAATTCCAACAAAACAAATGCTTACATATTTGCATTTACAACCATATACCCATCATCAACATGCACACCATCCCATCATCATCATCTCATATGCAACGGGTCAACAACGGCTTATGTGCACTCCCACTCACACATAGCCGGGTCAGCAACGGCTTATGTGCACTCCTACTCGCACATAGCTGGGTCAGCAACGGCTTATGTGCACTCCTATTCGCACATAGCCGGGTCAACAACGGCTTATGTGCACTCCCACTCGCACATAGTCGGGTCAGCAACGGCTTATGTGCACTCCCACTCGCACATAGCTGGGTCCAAATCAACATGCAAAAAAGCATCCAATGCATATCATGCATTTTATCATATTGTGATAACACATAAACCATTGTATAGCACATTTTCACAATATAATATCATTTTACTAAAAGCCTGTTCCCAAGGTACATTTTCTAAGACAAGTTGGATAGAATCTTTCATATTTCTCAAAACAAGTTTGAAATGCAAGTCCACTCACCGGTATTAGGAGTAGAAATACTCTTATTTTCAGTCTGTGAGTATAGTCCTTTACCCGTATCCAATGGCTCACCACCTAGCCATAATCCATGACACATATTCCAATTAAATTGTGTTTAATAGTCATAAGCTATTTCAGGCTCGATATATATATATGATATAAAATGAAAAATACACGGGTAGCCATCTAGACCCGGTAGTGACCTAAGTCAATTTTTCATCTGATAAATTAGCCAATTCGTCCAATTTCACTCCAAATTAATCCATTTCTCCTCTAATACCTTAATTTACCACATACCATTTAAATAAAGCCAAATTCAGCATTAGAACCCTCACAGTTCCTAATAGAAAAATTCGGTCATTTGGTGCACTAGCACCGAAAATTTTTCCACATAACCGTTTCACCTTAATTCATCATTTTCCAAGCCATTTTCCTTGAAATAAAAACAATCCCCCATTGATATTCAGCCCTCATGGTTCGACCAACAAGGAACCCTAGAGAAATTGAATATTTCTTTTGTGTTTTTGTTCATAACCATGCTTAACTATCCCTTAACACTAACATAGTCTGAAATCAAATTATTCCAACAACAATTCCTCTTCCATACCCATTTTTCAGAATTGAATTCATCATGATAACTCAATATTCAACCATGGAAATCAAGAACAAAAGCATGGGTAAGTTAGGTATCAAGGAGAATTAAAGAAATTTTAACTTACCTAGCTTGTTTCCTTGAATTCCAACACTTTCTCTTTGATTTTTCCCACCTAGGGCTTGTTCTTCCTTGGTTTCTCTTCTCTTCTGGTTTGGCTGATCACTATGGGAGAAATGGGCTGATTTTATGCCTTTTATAAAGAAAATAATGAATGGATGAGATTTTGACACATGTCACCATTCCATTGGTCCATGTGTCATACTTAGCCATTAAGCAATCTCTCTCCACCACAAATATTCTGGTACTTATCCAATCCTACCACAATTAAAATCCCTTGATCTTGACAAGTGCTGGGGTGAAAAATTTACCGATTTGCCCCCGGAGTGAAAAAATTACGATTATACCCCTATACTCCAAAATGTACCGGAATCACATTATTTCTACTTTTCAACCTCAAATAACACTAATATTGATCAATATTAACCAAATGGGGTAAAAAATCGTTTTATAAAAATTTTCGTTTAGTCCTCTAGTGGCAAAATTACCATTTTGCCCTTGTGCTCCAAAAATACCGAGAAGCACAATTTTTCACTGCTAAACATCATTTTATACTCCAATAATAATAATTATATCTCATATAATTATTCTTGGTCAAATGTGATCAAATCTTGGCTAGAAATCTCCATTTAATCATCAAATGATAAAATGACCATTTTATCCCGAATCGGTCAATTTTTCTGATGGACTCTAAATTGGACCTTGAACTCTGAATCACTATTCTAAGCCATTTTGTGGGTTTCAAAATTTTCAAATTCCTCTTAGAATTTCTATTTGAACTAATTCAAGGCTCGATTTAACTTAGTTGTAACACTCGGTACAATACCATCTTTTAATCGAGCTTGACAGGGCCTCACACTTTCACTCCATGTTTCTCGAGGTAAACATGCAATTTCAATCTGGTTTAACGAAAAATGTAAAACAATTCAACTTAAAATCAATAATGAGATTATAAAACCATTTAAAGCGAGTAATAAGGCTTTCAAAGGCATGAGTGACTATAAATGGACTTTTCTTGTTAGTGAATGGCTTTCGCTCCATGTTTCCCAAGGTAAACATGCAATCTCAATATGTTTTAACGAAAAATGTAAAAAAATTCAACTTAAAAGCAATAATGAGATTATAAAACCATTTAAAGCGAGTAATAAGGCTTTGAAAGGCATGAGTGACTGTAAATAGACTTTTCTTGTCAATGGATGGCTTTCGCTTCACGTTTCTTAAGGTAAACATTCAATTATAAGCTGTTTTTGTCTAAAATGTAAAAAAAATTCAACTTAGAATCAGTAATGACATTATAAAACCATTTAAAACGGGTAATAATGCTTTCAAAAGAATGAATGAATATAAATGGACTTTTCTTGTTAATGGATGGCTTTCACTTCATGCTTCTGGAGGTAAACATTCAATTCTAATCTGTGTTAATGAAAAATGTAAAAAAATTCAACTTAAAATCAATAATGACATTATAAAACCATTTAAAGTGAGTAATAAGGCTTTCAAATGCATGAGTGACTATAAATAGACTTTTCTTGTCAATGGATGGCTTTGGCTTCACGTTTCTCAAGGTAAACATTCAATTATAAGTTGTTTTTATGAAAAATGTAAAAAACATTCAACTTAAAATCAGTAATGACATTATAAAACCATTTAAAGCGAGTAATAAGACTTTCAAAGGCATGAGTGACTATAAATGGACTTTTCTTGCTAGTGGATGGCTTTCGCTCCATGTTTCTTGAGGTAAACATGCAGTTTCAATTTGTTTAAACAAAAAATGTAAAAAAAATTCAACTTAAAATCAATAATGAGATTATAAAACCATTTAAACCGAGTAACAAGGCTTTCAAAGGCATGAGTGACTATAAATAGACTTTTCTTATTAGTGGATGGCTTTCACTCCATGTTTCCCGAGGTAAACATGCAATTTCAATCTGTTTTAATAAAAAATATAAAAAAAATCACCTCAAAATTAATAATGAGATTATAAAACCATTTAAAGCGAGTAATAAGGCTTTCACAGGCATGAGTGACTATAAATAAACTTTTCTTGTTAGTGGATGACTTTCGCTCCATGTTTCCCGAGGTAAACATGCAATTTCAATCTGTTTTAATGAAAAAAGTAAAAAAATTAAACGTAAAATCAACAATGACATTGTAAAACCATTTAAAGCAAGTAATAAGGCTTTCAAAGGCATGAGTGACTATAAATGGACTTGTTGATGGATGGCTTTCGCTTCAAGTTTCTCGCGGTAAACATTCACTTCCAATCTGTTTGAACGAAAAATGTAAAAAAATTTAACTTAAAATCAATAATGACATTATAAAACCATTTAAAGTGAGTAATAAGGCTTTCAAAGGCATGAGTGACTATAAATAGACTTTTCTTGTCAATGGATGGCTTTGGCTTCATGTTTCTCAAGGTAAACATTCAATTATAAGTTGTTTTTATGAAAAATGTAAAAACAATTCAACTTAAAATCAGTAATGACATTATAAAACCAATTAAAGTGAGTAATAAGGCTTTCAAAGGCATGAGCGACTATAAATGGACTTTTTTTGTTAGTAGATGGCTTTTGCTCCATGTTTCTCGAGGTAAACAGCAATTTCAATCTGTTTTAATAAAAAATGTAAAAAAATTCAACTTAAAATCAATAATGAGATTATAAAACCATTTAAAGCGAGTAATAAGGCTTTCAAAGGCATGAGTGACTCTAAATAGACTTTTCTTGTTAGTAGATGACTTTCACTCCATGTTTCCCAAGGTAAACATGCAATTTCAATCTGTTTTAATAAAAAATGTAAAACAATTCACCTCAAAATCAATAATGAGATTATAAAACCATTTAAAACGAGTAATAAGGCTTTCAAAGGCATGAGTGACTATAAATGAACTTTTCTTGTTAGTGGATGGCTTTCGCTCCATGTTTCCCGAGGTAAACATGCAATTTCAATCTGTTTTAATGAAAAATGTGAAAAAATTCAACTTAAAATCAATAATGAGATTATAAAACCATTTAAAGCGAGTAATAAGGCTTTCAAAAGGCATGAGTGACTATAAATGAACTTTTCTTGTTAGTGGATGGCTTTCACCCCATGTTTCTCGAGGTAACCATGCAATTTCAATATGTTTTAATGAAAAATGTAAAAACATTCACCTCAAAATTAATAATGAGATTATAAAACCATTTAAAGCGAGTAATAAGGCTTTTAAAGGCATGAGTGACTATAAATGAACTTTTCTTGTTAGTGGATGGCTTTCGCTCCATGTTTCCCGAGGTAAACATGCAATTTCAATCTATTTTAATGAAAAATATAAAAAAATTGAACTCAAAATCAATAATGAGATTATAAAACCATTTAAAGCGAGTAATAAGGCTTTCAAAGGCATGAGTGACTGTAAATAGACTTTTCTTGTTAGTGGATGGCTTTCACTCGATGTATCCCGAGGTAAATTATCAATTTCAATCTATTTTAATAAAAAATGTAAAAATATTCACCTCAAAATTCATAATGAGATTATAAAAACATTTAAAGCGAGTAATAAGGCTTTCAAAGGCATGAGAGACTATAAAAAGACTTTTCTTGTTAGTGGATGGCTTTCACTCCATGTTTCCCTAGGAAAACATGCAATTTCATTCTGTTTTAATAAAAAATGTAAAAAAATTCACCTCAAAATTAATAATGAGATTATAAAACCATTTAAAGCGAGTAATAAGGTTTTCAAAGGCATGAGTGACTATAAATGAACTTTTCTTGTTTGTGGATGGCTTTCGCTCCATGTTTCCCGACGTAAACATGCAATTTCAATATGTTTTAATGAAAAATATAAAAAAATTGAACTCAAAATCAGCAATGAGATTATCAAACCATTTAAAGCGAGTAATAAGGCTTTCAAAGGCATGAGTGACTGTAAATAGACTTTTCTTGTTAATGGATGGCTTTCACTCCATGTTTCCCGAGGTAAATATGCAATTTCAATCTATTTTAATAAAAAAGGTAAAAATATTCACCTCAAAATTAATAATGAGATTATAAAACATTTAAAGCGAGTAATAAGGCTTTCAAATGCATGAGTGACTATAAATAGACTTTTCTTGTTAGTGGATGGCTTTCACTCCATGTTTCTCGAGGTAAACATGCAATTTCAATCTGTTTTAATAAAAAATGTAAAAAAATTCAACTTAAAATCAATAATGAGATTATAAAACCATTTAAAGCGAGTAATAAGGCTTTTAAAGGCATGAGTGACTATAAATAGACTTTTTTTGTTAGTAGATGGCTTTCACTCCATGTTTCCCAAGGTAAACATGCAATTTCAATCTGTTTTAACAAAAAATGTAAAAAAATTCACCTCAAAATCAATAATGAGATTATAAAACCATTTAAAGCGAGTAATAAGGCTTTCAAAGGCATGAGTGACTATAAATGGACTTTTCTTGTTAGTGGATGGCTTTCACCCCATGTTTCTCAAGGTAAACATGCAATTTCAATATGTTTTAATGAAAAATGTAAGAACATTCACCTCAAAATTAATAATAAGATTATAAAACCATTTAAAGCGAGTAATAAGGCTTTCAAAGGCATGAGTGACTATAAATGAACATTTCTGGTTAGTGGATGGCTTTCACTTCATGTTTCCCGAGGTAAACATGCAATTTCAATCTGTTTTAATGAAAAATATAAAAAAATTGAACTCAAAATCAATAATGAGATTATAAAACCATTTAAAGCGAGTAATAAGGCTTTCAAAGGCATGAGTGACTGTAAATAGACTTTTCTTGTTAGTGGATGGCTTTCATTCCATGTTTCCCGAGGTAAATATGCAATTTCAATCTATTTTAATAAAAAATGTAAAAATATGCACCTCTAAATTAATAATGAGATTATAAAAACATTTAAAGCGAGTAATAAGGCTTTCAAAGGCATGAGTGACTATAAAAAGACTTTTCTTGTTAGTGGATGGCTTTCACTCCATGTTTCCCGAGGTAAACATGCAATTTCAATCTGTTTTAATAAAAAATGTAAAAAACTTCACCTTAAAATTAATAATGAGATTATAAAACCATTTAAAGCGAGTAATAAGGCTTTTCAAAGGCATGAGTGACTATAAATGAACTTTTCTTGTTAGTGGATGGCTTTGGCTCCACGTTTCCCGAGGTAAACATGCAATTTCAATCTGTTTTAATGAAAAAAGAAAAAAATTCAACTTAAAATCAATAATGAGATTATAAAACCCTTTAAAGCGAGTAATAAGGCTTTCAAAGGCATGAGTGACTGTAAATAGATTTTTCTTATTAGTGGATGGCTTTCACTCCATGTTTCCCGAGGTAAACATGCAATTTCAATCTCTTTTAATAAAAAATGTAAAAAAATTCAGCTCAAAATTAATAATGAGATTATGAAACCGTTTAAAGCGAGTAATAAGGCTTTCAAAGGCATGAGTGACTGTAAATAGACTTTTCTTTTTAGTGGATGGCTTTCGCTCCATGTTTCTCGAGGTAAACATGCAATTTCAATATGTTTTAATGAAAAATATAAAATAATTGAACTCAAAATCAATAATGAGATTATAAAACCATTTAAAGCGAGTAATAAGGCTTTCAAAGGCATGAGTGACTGTAAATAGACTTTTCTTGTTAGTGGATGGCTTTCACTCCATGTTTCTCGAGGTAAATTATCAATTTCAATCTATTTTAACAAAAAATGTAAAAATATTCACCTCAAAATTCATAATGAGATTATAAAAACATTTAAAGCGAGTAATAAGGCTTTCAAAGGCATGAGAGACTATAAAAAGACTTTTCTTGTTAGTGGATGGCTTTCACTCCATGTTTCCCTAGGAAAACATGCAATTTCAATCTGTTTTAATAAAAAATGTAAAAAAATTCACCTCAAAATTAATAATGAGATTATAAAACCATTTAAAGCGAGTAATAAGGCTTTCAAAGGCATGAGTGACTATAAATGAACTTTTCTTGTTTGTGGATGGCTTTCGCTCCATGTTTCCCGAGGTAAACATGCAATTTCAATCTGTTTTAATGAAAAATATAAAAAAATTGAACTCAAAATCAACAATGAGATTATCAAACCATTTAAAGCGAGTAATAAGGCTTTCAAAGGCATGAGTGACTGTAAATAGACTTTTCTTGTTAATGGATGGCTTTCACTCCATGTTTCCCGAGGTAAATATGCAATTTCAATCTATTTTAATAAAAAAGGTAAAAATATTCACCTCAAAATTAATAATGAGATTATAAAACATTTAAAGCGAGTAATAAGGCTTTCAAAGGCATGAGTGACTATAAATAGACTTTTCTTGTTAGTGGATGGCTTTCACTCCATGTTTCTCGAGGTAAACATGCAATTTCAATCTGTTTTAATAAAAAATGTAAAAAAATTCAACTTAAAATCAATAATGAGATTATAAAACCATTTAAAGTGAGTAATAAGGCTTTCAAAGGCATGAGTGACTATAAATAGACTTTTCTTGTCAATGGATGGCTTTGGCTTCATGTTTCTCAAGGTAAACATTCAATTATAAGTTGTTTTTATGAAAAATGTAAAAACAATTCAACTTAAAATCAGTAATGACATTATAAAACCAATTAAAGCGAGTAATAAGGCTTTCAAAGGCATGAGCGACTATAAATGGACTTTTTTTGTTAGTAGATGGCTTTTGCTCCATGTTTCTCGAGGTAAACAGCAATTTCAATCTGTTTTAATAAAAAATGTAAAAAAATTCAACTTAAAATCAATAATGAGATTATAAAACCATTTAAAGCGAGTAATAAGGCTTTCAAAGGCATGAGTGACTCTAAATAGACTTTTCTTGTTAGTAGATGACTTTCACTCCATGTTTCCCAAGCTAAACATGCAATTTCAATCTGTTTTAATAAAAAATGTAAAACAATTCACCTCAAAATCAATAATGAGATTATAAAACCATTTAAAACGAGTAATAAGGCTTTCAAAGGCATGAGTGACTATAAATGAACTTTTCTTGTTAGTGGATGGCTTTCGCTCCATGTTTCCCGAGGTAAACATGCAATTTCAATCTGTTTTAATGAAAAATGTGAAAAAATTCAACTTAAAATCAATAATGAGATTATAAAACCATTTAAAGCGAGTAATAAGGCTTTCAAAAGGCATGAGTGACTATAAATGAACTTTTCTTGTTAGTGGATGGCTTTCACCCCATGTTTCTCGAGGTAACCATGCAATTTCAATATGTTTTAATGAAAAATGTAAAAACATTCACCTCAAAATTAATAATGAGATTATAAAACCATTTAAAGCGAGTAATAAGGCTTTTAAAGGCATGAGTGACTATAAATGAACTTTTCTTGTTAGTGGATGGCTTTCGCTCCATGTTTCCCGAGGTAAACATGCAATTTCAATCTATTTTAATGAAAAATATAAAAAAAATTGAACTCAAAATCAATAATGAGATTATAAAACCATTTAAAGCGAGTAATAAGGCTTTCAAAGGCATGAGTGACTGTAAATAGACTTTTCTTGTTAGTGGATGGCTTTCACTCGATGTATCCCGAGGTAAATTATCAATTTCAATCTATTTTAATAAAAAATGTAAAAATATTCACCTCAAAATTCATAATGAGATTATAAAAACATTTAAAGCGAGTAATAAGGCTTTCAAAGGCATGAGAGACTATAAAAAGACTTTTCTTGTTAGTGGATGGCTTTCACTCCATGTTTCCCTAGGAAAACATGCAATTTCATTCTGTTTTAATAAAAAATGTAAAAAAATTCACCTCAAAATTAATAATGAGATTATAAAACCATTTAAAGCGAGTAATAAGGTTTTCAAAGGCATGAGTGACTATAAATGAACTTTTCTTGTTTGTGGATGGCTTTCGCTCCATGTTTCCCGACGTAAACATGCAATTTCAATATGTTTTAATGAAAAATATAAAAAAATTGAACTCAAAATCAACAATGAGATTATCAAACCATTTAAAGCGAGTAATAAGGCTTTCAAAGGCATGAGTGACTGTAAATAGACTTTTCTTGTTAATGGATGGCTTTCACTCCATGTTTCCCGAGGTAAATATGCAATTTCAATCTATTTTAATAAAAAAGGTAAAAATATTCACCTCAAAATTAATAATGAGATTATAAAACATTTAAAGCGAGTAATAAGGCTTTCAAATGCATGAGTGACTATAAATAGACTTTTCTTGTTAGTGGATGGCTTTCACTCCATGTTTCTCGAGGTAAACATGCAATTTCAATCTGTTTTAATAAAAAATGTAAAAAAATTCAACTTAAAATCAATAATGAGATTATAAAACCATTTAAAGCGAGTAATAAGGCTTTTAAAGGCATGAGTGACTATAAATAGACTTTTTTTGTTAGTAGATGGCTTTCACTCCATGTTTCCCAAGGTAAACATGCAATTTCAATCTGTTTTAACAAAAAATGTAAAAAAATTCACCTCAAAATCAATAATGAGATTATAAAACCATTTAAAGCGAGTAATAAGGCTTTCAAAGGCATGAGTGACTATAAATAAACTTTTCTTGTTAGTGGATGGGTTTCGCTCCATGTTTCCCGAGGTAAACATGCAATTTCAATCTGTTTTAATGAAAAATGTGAAAACATTCAACTTAAAATCAATAATGAGATTATAAAACCATTTAAAGCGAGTAATAAGGCTTTCAAAGGCATGAGTGACTATAAATGGACTTTTCTTGTTAGTGGATGGCTTTCACCCCATGTTTCTCAAGGTAAACATGCAATTTCAATATGTTTTAATGAAAAATGTAAGAACATTCACCTCAAAATTAATAATAAGATTATAAAACCATTTAAAGCGAGTAATAAGGCTTTCAAAGGCATGAGAGACTATAAATGAACATTTCTTGTTAGTGGATGGCTTTCACTTCATGTTTCCCGAGGTAAACATGCAATTTAAATCTGTTTTAATGAAAAATATAAAAAAATTGAACTCAAAATCAATAATGAGATTATAAAACCATTTAAAGCGAGTAATAAGGCTTTCAAAGGCATGAGTGACTGTAACTAGACTTTTCTTGTTAGTGGATGGCTTTCATTCCATGTTTCCCGAGGTAAATATGCAATTTCAATCTATTTTAATAAAAAATGTAAAAATATGCACCTCTAAATTAATAATGAGATTATAAAAACATTTAAAGCGAGTAATAAGGCTTTCAAAGGCATGAGTGACTATAAAAAGACTTTTCTTGTTAGTGGATGGCTTTCACTCCATGTTTCCCGAGGTAAACATGCAATTTCAATCTGTTTTAATAAAAAATGTAAAAAACTTCACCTCAAAATTAATAATGAGATTATAAAACCATTTAAAGCGAGTAATAAGGCTTTTCAAAGGCATGAGTGACTATAAATGAACTTTTCTTGTTAGTGGATGGCTTTGGCTCCACGTTTCCCGAGATAAACATGCAATTTCAATCTGTTTTAATGAAAAAAGAAAAAAATTCAACTTAAAATCAATAATGAGATTATAAAACCCTTTAAAGCGAGTAATAAGGCTTTCAAAGGCATGAGTGACTGTAAATAGATTTTTCTTATTAGTGGATGGCTTTCACTCCATGTTTCCCGAGGTAAACATGCAATTTCAATCTCTTTTAATAAAAAATGTAAAAAAATTCAGCTCAAAATTAATAATGAGATTATGAAACCGTTTAAAGCGAGTAATAAGGCTTTCAAAGGCATGAGTGACTGTAAATAGACTTTTCTTCTTAGTGGATGGCTTTCGCTCCATGTTTCTCGAGGTAAACACGCAATTTCAATATGTTTTAATGAAAAATATAAAATAATTGAACTCAAAATCAATAATGAGATTATAAAACCATTTAAAGCGAGTAATAAGGCTTTCAAAGGCATGAGTGACTGTAAATAGACTTTTCTTGTTAGTGGATGGCTTTCATTCCATGTTTCTCGAGGTAAATTATCAATTTCAATCTATTTTAATAAAAAATATAAAAATATTCACCTCAAAATTCATAATGAGATTATAAAAACATTTAAAGCGAGTAATAAGGCTTTCAAAGGCATGAGAGACTATAAAAAGACTTTTCTTGTTAGTGGATGGCTTTCACTCCATGTTTCCCTAGGAAAACATGCAATTTCAATCTGTTTTAATAAAAAATGTAAAAAAATTCACCTCAAAATTAATAATGAGATTATAAAACCATTTAAAGCGAGTAATAAGGCTTTCAAAGGCATGAGTGACTATAAATGAACTTTTCTTGTTTGTGGATGGCTTTCGCTCCATGTTTCCCGAGGTAAACATGCAATTTCAATCTGTTTTAATGAAAAATATAAAAAAATTGAACTCAAAATCAACAATGAGATTATCAAACCATTTAAAGCGAGTAATAAGGCTTTCAAAGGCATGAGTGACTGTAAATAGACTTTTCTTGTTAATGGATGGCTTTCACTCCATGTTCCCCGAGGTAAATATGCAATTTCAATCTATTTTAATAAAAAAGGTAAAAATATTCACCTCAAAATTAATAATGAGATTATAAAACATTTAAAGCGAGTAATAAAGCTTTCAAAGGCATGAGTGACTATAAATAGACTTTTCTTGTTAGTGGATGGCTTTCACTCCATGTTTCTCGAGGTAAACATGCAATTTCAATCTGTTTTAATAAAAAATGTAAAAAAATTCAACTTAAAATCAATAATGAGATTATAAAACCATTTAAAGCGAGTAATAAGGCTTTCAAATGTATGAGTGACTATAAATAGACTTTTTTTGTTAGTTGATGACTTTCACTCCATGTTTCCCAAGGTAAACATGCAATTTCAATCTGTTTTAACAAAAAATGTAAAATAATTCACCTCAAAATCAATAATGAGATTATTAAACCATTTAAAGCGAGTAATAAGGCTTTGAAAGGCATGAGTGACTATAAATAAACTTTTCTTGTTAGTGGATGGGTTTCGCTCCATGTTTCCCGAGGTAAACATGCAATTTCAATCTGTTTTAATGAAAAATGTGAAAAAATTCAACTTAAAATCAATAATGAGATTATAAAACCATTTAAAGCGAGTAATAAGGCTTTCAAAGGCATGAGTGACTATAAATGGACTTTTCTTGTTAGTGGATGGCTTTCACCCCATGTTTCTCGAGGTAAACATGCAATTTCAATATGTTGTAATAAAAAATGTAAGAACATTCACCTCAAATCTAATAATGAGATTATAAAACCATTTAAAGCAAGTAATAAGGCTTTCAAAGGCATGAGTGACTATAAATGAACATTTCTTGTTAGTGGATGGCTTTCACTCCATGTTTCCCGAGGTAAACATGCAATTTCAATCTGTTTTAATGAAAAATATAAAAAAATTGAACTCAAAATCAATAATGAGATTATAAAACCATTTCAAGCGAGTAATAAGGCTTTCAAAGGCATGAGTGACTGTAAATAGACTTTTCTTGTTAGTGGATGGCTTTTATTCCATGTTTCCCGAGGTAAATATGCAATTTCAATCTATTTTAATAAAAAATGTAAAAATATGCACCTCTAAATTAATAATGAGATTATAAAAACATTTAAAGCGAGTAATAAGGCTTTCAAAGGCATGAGTGACTATAAAAAGACTTTTCTTGTTAGTGGATGGCTTTCACTCCATGTTTCCCGAGGTAAACATGCAATTTCAATCTGTTTTAATAAAAAATGTAAAACACTTCACCTCAAAATTAATAATGAGATTATAAAACCATTTAAAGCGAGTAATAAGGCTTTTCAAAGGCATGAGTGACTATAAATGAACTTTTCTTGCTAGTGGATGGTTTTGGCTCCACGTTTCCCGAGGTAAACATGCAATTTCAATCTGTTTTAATGAAAAAAGAAAAAAATTCAACTTAAAATCAATAATGAGATTATAAAACCCTTTAAAGCGAGTAATAAGGCTTTCAAAGGCATGAGTGACTGTAAATAGACTTTTCTTATTAGTGGATGGCTTTCACTCCATGTTTCCCGAGGTAAACATGCAATTTCAATCTCTTTTAATAAAAAATATAAAAAAATTCACCTCAAAATAAAAAATGAGATTATGAAACCGTTTAAAGCGAGTAATAAGGCTTTCAAAGGCATGAGTGACTGTAAATAGACTTTTCTTTTTAGTGGATGGCTTTCACTTCTTGTGTCCCGACGTAAACATCCAATTTCAATCTGTTTTAACAAAAAATGTAAAAAAATTCACCTCATAATTAATAATGAGATTATAAAAACATTTAAAGCGAGTACTAAGGATTTTAAAGGCATGAGTGACTATAAATAGACTTTTCTTCTTAGTGGATGGCTTTCACTCCATGTTTCTCGAGGTAAACATGCAATTTCAATCTGTTTTAATAAAAAATGTAAAAAACTTCACCTCAAAATTGATAATGAGATTATAAAACCGTTTAAAGCGAGTAATAAGGCTTTCCAAAGGCATGAGTTACTATAAATAAACTTTTCTTGTTTGTGGATGGCTTTCGCTCCATGTTTCCCGAGGTAAACATGCAATTTCAATCTGTTTTAATGAAAAAAGTAAAAAAATTCAACTTAAAATCAATAATGAGATTATAAAACCATTTCAAGCAAGTAATAAGGCTTTCAAAGGCATGAGCGACTATAAATAGACTTTTCTTGCTAGTGGATGGCTTTCACTCCATGTTTCCCGAGGTAAACATGGAATTTCAATCTGTTTTAATAAAAAATGTAAAAAAATTCACCTCAAAATTAATAATGAGATTATGAAACCGTTTAAAGCGAGTAATAAGGCTTTCAAAGGCATGAGTGACTATAAATAAACTTTTCTTGTTAGTGGATGGCTATCGCTCCATGTTTCCCAAGGTAAACATGCAATCCCAATATGTTTTAATGAAAAATGTAAAAAAAATTAACTTAAAATCAATAATGAGATTATAAAACAATTTAAAGCGAGTAATAAGGCTTTCAAAGGCATGAGTGACGGTAAATAGACTTTTCTTGTTAGTGGATGCCTTTCACTCCATGTTTCCCGAGGTAAACATGCAATTTCAATCTATTTTAATAAAAAATATAAAAATATTAACCTCAAAATTAATAATCAGAATATAAAAGCATTTAAAGCGAGTCATAAGGCTTTCAGAGGCATTAGTGACTATAAATAGACTTTTCTTGTTAGTGGATTGCTTTCACTCCATGTTTCCAGAGGTAAACATGCAATTTCAATCTATTTTAATAAAAAATGAAAAAAAATTCACCTCAAAATTAATAATGAGATTATAAAACCATTTAAAGCGAGTAATAAGGCTTTTCAAAGGCATGAGTGACTATAAATAAACTTTTCTTGTTAGTGGATGGCTTTCGCTCCATGTTTGCCGAGGTAAACATGCAATTTCAATATGTTTTAATGAAAAAAGTAAAAAAAATCAACTTCAAATCGATAATGAGATTATAAAACCATTTAAAGTGAGTAATAAGGCTTTCAAAGGCATGAGTGACTGTAAAAAGAGTTTTCTTGTTAGTGGATGGTTTTCACTCCATGTTTCCCAAGGTAAACATGCAATTTCAATCTCTTTTAATAAAAAATGTAAAAAAATTCACCTCAAAATTAATAATGAGATTATGAAATTGTTTAGAGCTAGTGATAAGGCTTTCAAAGGAATGAGTGACTATAAATAGACTTTTTTTGTTAGCGGATGGCTTTCGCTCCATGTTTCCCGAGGTAAACATGCAATTTCAATCTGTTTTAATGAAAAATATAAAAAAATTCAACTCAAAATCAATAATGAAATTATAAAACCGTTTAAAGCGAGTAATAAGGCTTTTAAAGGCATGAGTGACTGTAAATAGACTTTTCTTGTTAGTGGATGGCTTTCACTCCATGTGTCCCGAGGTAAACATGCAATTTCAATATGTTTTCATGAAAAAAGTAAAAAAGTTCAACTTAAAACCAATAATGAGATTATAAAACCATTTAAAGCGAGTAATAAGGCTTTCAAAGGCATGAGTGACTGTAAATATACTTTTCTTGCTAGTGGATGGCTTTCACTCCATGTTTCCCGAGGTAAATATGCAATTTCAATCTATTTTAATAAAAAATGTAAAAATATTCACCTCAAAATTAATAATGAGATTATAAAACATTTAAAGCGAGTAATAAGGCTTTCAACGGCATGAGTGACTGAAAATGGACTTTTCTTCTAAGTAAATGGCTTTCACTCCATGTTTCTCGAGGTAAACATGCAATTTCAAACTGTTTTAA
Organism: Theobroma cacao; assembly: GCF_053813885.1. NCBI lineage: Eukaryota > Viridiplantae > Streptophyta > Magnoliopsida > Malvales > Malvaceae > Theobroma > Theobroma cacao. Next base: position 16,973,707 of record NC_142642.1, on the reverse strand, counting down.
TGAAAAATGTAAAAACATTCACCTCAAAATTAATAATGAGATTATAAAACATTTAAAGCGAGTAATAAGGCTTTCAACGGCATGAGTGACTGAAAATGGACTTTTCTTCTAAGTAAATGGCTTTCACTCCATGTTTCTCGAGGTAAACATGCAATTTCAAACTGTTTTAATGAAAAATGTAAAAACATTCACCTCAAAATTAATAATGAGATTATAAAACCATTTAAAGCGAGTAATAAAGCTTTCAACGGCATGAGTGACTAAAAATGGACTTTTTTTGTAAGTGCATGGCTTTCACTCCATGTTTCTCGAGGTAAACATGCAATTTCAATCAGTTTTAATGAAAATGTAGAAACATTCAACTCAAAATTAATAATGAGATTATAAAACTATTTAAAGCGAGTAATAAGGCTTTCAACGGCATGAGTGACTAAAAATGGACTTTTCTAGTGAGTGGATGGCTTTCACTGCATGTTTCTCGAGGTAAACATGCAATTTCAATCTGTTTTAATGAAAAATGTAAAAACATTCACGTCAAAATTAATAATGAGATTATAAAACCATTTAAAATGAGTAATAAGGCTTTCAACGGCATGAGTGACTAAAAATGGACTTTTCTTGCAAGTGGATGGCTTTCACTCCACGTTTCTCGAGGTAAACAAGCAATTTCAATATGTTTTAATAAAAAATGTAAAAAAATTCAGCTCAAAATTAATAATGAGATTATAAAAACATTTAAAGCGAGTAATAAGGCTTTCAAAGGCATGAGTGACTATAAATGGACTTTTCTTGTTAGTGGATGGCTTTCACTCTATGTTTCTCGAGGTAAACTTGCAATTTAAATCTGTTTTAATGAAAAATGTAAAAACATTCACCTCAAAAGTAATAATTAGATTATAAAACCATTTAAAGCGAGTAATAAGGCTTTCAACGATATGAGTGACTAACAATGGACTTTTCTTGTAAATGGATGACTTTCACTCCACATTTCTCGAGGTAAACATGCAATTTCAATCTGTTTTAATAAAAAATGTAAAACAATTCACCTCAAAATTAATAATGAGGTTATAAAACCACTTAAAGTGAGTAATAAGGCTTTCAAAGGCATGAGTGACTATAAATGGACTTTTCTTGTTAGTGGATGGCTTTCGCTCCATGTTTCCCAAGGTTAACATGCAATCTCAATATGTTTTAATGAAAAATGTAAAAACATTCAACTTAAAATCAATAATGAGATTATAAAACCATTTAAAGCGAGTAATAAGGCTTTCAAAGGCATGAGTGACTATAAATGGACTTTTCTTGTAGGTGGATGGCTTTCACTGCATGTTTCTCGAGGTAAACATGCAATTTTAATCTGTTTTAATGAAAAATGTAAAAAAATTCACCTCAAAATTAATAATAAGGTTATAAGACCATTTAAAGTGAGTAATAAGGCTTTCAAAGGTATGAGTGACTATAAATAGAATTTTCTTGTTAGTAGATGACTTTCACTCCATGTTTCCCAAGGTAAACATGCAATTTCAATCTGTTTTAATAAAAAATGTAAAAACATTTACCTCAAAATCAATAATGAGATTATAAAACCATTTAAAGCGAGTAATAAGGCTTTCAAAGGCATGAGTGACTATAAATTAACTTTTCTTGTTAGTGGCTGGCTTTCGCTCCATGTTTCCCGAGGTAAACATGCAATTTCAATCTGTTTTAATGAAAAATGTAAAAAAATTCAACTTAAAATCGATAATGAGATTATAAAACCATTTAAAGCGAGTAATAAGGCTTTCAAAGGCATGAGTGACTATAAATGGCCTTTTTTTGTTAGTGGATGGCTTTCACCCCATGTTTCTCGAGGTAAACATGCAATTTCACTATGTTCTAATGAAAAATGTAAAAACATTCACCTCAAAATTAATAATGAGATTATAAAACCATTTAGAGCGACTAATAACGCTTTCGAAGGCATGAGTGACTATAAATGAACTTTTCTTGTTAGTGGATGGCTTTCGCTCCATGTTTCCTGAGGTAAACATGCAATTTCAATCAGTTTTATTGAAAAATATAAAAAAATTGAACTCAAAATCAATAATGAGATTATAAAACCATTTAAAGCGAGTAATAAGTCTTTCAAGGGAAGAGTGACTGTAAATAGACTTTTCTTGTTAGTGGATGGCTTTCACTTCATGTTTCCTGAGGTAAATATGCAATCTCAATCTATTTTAATAAAAATTGCAAAAATATTCACCTCAAAATTAATAATGAGATTATAAAACATTTAAAGCGAGTAATAAGGCTTTTAAAGGCATGAGTGACTATAAAAAGACTTTTCTTGTTAGTGGATGGCTTTCACTCCAGGTTTCCCAAGGTAAACATGCAATTTCACTCTGTTTTAATGAAAAATGTAAAACAATTCAACCTATAATCAATAATGAGATTATAAAACCATTTAAAGCGAGCAATAAGCCTTTCAAAGGCATGAGTGACTATAAACGGAATTTTCTTGTTAGCGGATGGCTTTCGCGCCATGTTTCCCAAGGTAAACATGCAATCTCAATATGTTTTAACAAAAAATGTAAAACAATTCAACTTAAAATCAATAATGAGATTATAAAACCATTTAAAGCGAGTAATAAGGCTTTCAAAGGCATGAGTGACTATAAATGAACTTCTCTTGTTAGTGGATTGCATTCGCTCGATGTTTCCCAAGGTAAACATGCAATCTCAATATGTTTTAACGAAAAATGTAAAACAATTCAACTCAAAATCAATAATGAGATTATAAAATCATTTAAAGCGAGTAATAAAGCTTTCAAAGGCATGAGTGACTATAAATGAACTTTTCTTGTTAGTGGATGGCTTTCGCTCCATGTTTCCCGAGGTAAACATGCAATTTCAATCTGTTTTAATGAAAAATGTGAAAGCATTCAACTTAAAATCAATAATGAGATTATAAAACCATTTAAAGCGAGTAATAAGGCTTTCAAAGGCATGAGTGACTATAAATGGACTTTTCTTGTTAGTGGATGGCTTTCACCCCATGTTTCTCAAGGTAAACATGCAGTTTCAATATGTTTTAATGAAAAATGTAAGAACATTCACCTCAAAATTAATAATGAGATTATAAAACCATTTAAAGCGAGTAATAAGGCTTTCAAAGGCATGAGTGACTATAAATGAACATTTCTTGTTAGTGGATGGCTTTCACTTCATGTTTCCCGAGGTAAACATGCAATTTCAATCTGTTTTAATGAAAAATATAAAAAAAATTCAACTTAAAATCAATAATGAGATTATAAAACCATTTAAAGCGAGTAATAAGGCTTTCAAAGGCATGAGTGACTGTAAATAGACTTTTCTTGTTAGTGGATGGCTTTCATTCCATGTTTCCCGAGGTAAATATGCAATTTCAATCTATTTTAATAAAAAATGTAAAAATATGCACCTCTAAATTAATAATGAGATTATAAAAACATTTAAAGCGAGTAATAAGGCTTTCAAAGGCATGAGTGACTGTAAATAGACTTTTCTTGTTAGTGGATGGCTTTCACTCGATGTTTCCCGAGGTAAATTATCAATTTCAATCTATTTTAATAAAAAATGTAAAAATATTCACCTCAAAATTCATAATGAGATTATAAAAACATTTAAAGCGAGTAATAAGGCTTTCAAAGGCATGAGAGACTATAAAAAGACTTTTCTTGTTAGTGGATGGCTTTCACTCCATGTTTCCCTAGGAAAACATGCAATTTCATTCTGTTTAAATAAAAAATGTAAAAAAATTCACCTCAAAATTAATAATGAGATTATAAAACCATTTAAAGCGAGTAATAAGGCTTTCAAAGGCATGAGTGACTATAAATGAACTTTTCTTGTTTGTGGATGGCTTTCGCTCCATGTTTCCCGACGTAAACATGCAATTTCAATATGTTTTAATGAAAAATATAAAAAAATTGAACTCAAAATCAACAATGAGATTATCAAACCATTTAAAGCGAGTAATAAGGCTTTCAAAGGCATGAGTGACTGTAAATAAACTTTTCTTGTTAATGGATGGCTTTCACTCCATGTTTCCCGAGGTAAATATGCAATTTCAATCTATTTTAATAAAAAAGGTAAAAATATTCACCTCAAAATTAATAATGAGATTATAAAACATTTAAAGCGAGTAATAAGGCTTTCAAAGGCATGAGTGACTATAAATGGACTTTTCTTGTTAGTGGATGGCTTTCACTCCATGTTTCTCGAGGTAAACATGCAATTTCAATCTGTTTTAATAAAAAATGTAAAAAAATTCAACTTAAAATCAAGAATGAGATTATAAAACCATTTAAAGCGAGTAATAAGGCTTTCAAAGGCATGAGTGACTATAAATAGACTTTTTTTGTTAGTAGATGACTTTCACTCCATGTTTCCCAAGGTAAACATGCAATTTCAATCTGTTTTAACAAAAAATGTAAAAAAATTCACCTCAAAATCAATAATGAGATTATAAAACCATTTAAAGCGAGTAATAAGGCTTTCAAAGGCATGAGCGACTATAAATAAACTTTTCTTGTTAGTGGATGGGTTTCGCTCCATGTTTCCCGAGGTAAACATGCAATTTCAGTCTGTTTTAATGAAAAATGTGAAAACATTCAACTTAAAATCAATAATGAGATTATAAAACCATTTAAAGCGAGTAATAAGGCTTTCAAAGGCATGAGTGACTATAAATGGACTTTTCTTGTTAGTGGATGGCTTTCACCCCATGTTTCTCGAGGTAAACATGCAATTTCAATATGTTTTAATGAAAAATGTAAGAACATTCACCTCAAAATTAATAATGAGATTATAAAACCATTTAAAGCGAGTAATAAGGCTTTCAAAGGCATGAGTGACTATAAATGAACATTTCTTGTTAGTGGATGGCTTCCACTACATGTTTCCCGAGGTAAACTTGCAATTTCAATCTGTTTTAATGAAATATATAAAAAAATTGAACTCAAAATCAATAATGAGATTATAAAACCATTTAAAGCGAGTAATAAGGCTTTCAAAGGCATGAGTGACTGTAAATAGACTTTTCTTGTTAGTGGATGGCTTTCATTCCATGTTTCCCAAGGTAAATATGCAATTTCAATCTGTTTTAATAAAAAATGTAAAAAACTTCACCTCAAAATTAATAATGAGATTATAAAACCATTTAAAGCGAGTAATAAGGCTTTTCAAAGGCATGAGTGACTATAAATGAACTTTTCTTGTTAGTGGATGGCTTTGGCTCCACGTTTCCCGAGGTAAACATGCATTTTCAATCTGTTTTAATGAAAAAAGAAAAAAATTCAACTTAAAATCAATAATGAGATTATAAAACCCTTTAAAGCGAGTAATAAGGCTTTCAAAGGCATGAGTGACTGTAAATAGATTTTTCTTATTAGTGGATGGCTTTCACTCCATGTTTCCCGAGGTAAACATGCAATTTCAATCTCTTTTAATAAAAAATGTAAAAAAATTCAGCTCAAAATTAATAATGAGATTATGAAACCGTTTAAAGCGAGTAATAAGGCTTTCAAAGGCATGAGTAACTGTAAATAGACTTTTCTTCTTAGTGGATGGCTTTCGCTCCATGTTTCCTGAGGTAAACATGCAATTTCAATCTGTTTTAATGAAAAATATAAAAAAATTGAACTCAAAATCAATAATGAGATTATAAAACCATTTAAAGGGAGTAATAAGGCTTTCAAAGCCATGAGTGACTGTAAATAGACTTTTCTTGTTAGTGGATGGCTTTCACTCCATGTTTCTCGAGGTAAATTATCAATTTCAATCTATTTTAATAAAAAATATAAAAATATTCACCTCAAAATTCATAATGAGATTATAAAAACATTTAAAGCGAGTAATAAGGCTTTCAAAGGCATGAGAGACTATAAAAAGACTTTTCTTGTTAGTGGATGGCTTTCACTCCATGTTTCCCTAGGAAAACATGCAATTTCAATCTGTTTTAATAAAAAATGTAAAAAAATTCACCTCAAAATTAATAATGAGATTATAAAACCATTTAAAGCGAGTAATAAGGCTTTCAAAGGCATGAGTGACTATAAATGAACTTTTCTTGTTTGTGGATGGCTTTCGCTCCATGTTTCCCGAGGTAAACATGCAATTTCAATCTGTTTTAATGAAAAATATAAAAAAATTGAACTCAAAATCAACAATGAGATTATCAAACCATTTAAAGCGAGTAATAAGGCTTTCAAAGGCATGAGTGACTGTAAATAGACTTTTCTTGTTAATGGATGGCTTTCACTCCATGTTTCCCGAGGTAAATATCCAATTTCAATCTATTTTAATAAAAAAGGTAAAAATATTCACCTCAAAATTAATAATGAGATTATAAAACATTTAAAGCGAGTAATAAGGCTTTCAAAGGCATGAGTGACTATAAATAGACTTTTCTTGTTAGTGGATGGCTTTCACTCCATGTTTCTCGAGGTAAACATGCAATTTCAATCTGTTTGAATAAAAAATGTAAAAAAATTCAACTTAAAATCAATAATGAGATTATAAAACCATTTAAAGCGAGTAATAAGGCTTTCAAAGGTATGAGTGACTATAAATAGACTTTTTGTGTTAGTAGATGACTTTCACTCCATGTTTCCCAAGGTAAACATGCAATTTCAATCTGTTTTAACAAAAAATGTAAAAAAATTCACCTCAAAATCAATAATGAGATTATTAAACCATTTAAAGCGAGTAATAAGGCTTTCAAAGGCATGAGTGACTATAAATAAACTTTTCTTGTTAGTGGATGGGTTTTGCTCCATGATTCCCGAGGTAAACATGCAATTTCAATCAGTTTTAATGAAAAATGTGAAAAAATTCAACTTAAAATCAATAATGAGATTATAAAACCATTTAAAGCGAGTAATAAGGCTTTCAAAGGCATGAGTGACTATAAATGGACTTTTCTTGTTAGTGGATGGCTTTCACCCCATGTTTCTCGAGGTAAACATGCAATTTCAATATGTTTTAATGAAAAATGTAAGAACATTCACCTCAAATCTAATAATGAGATTATAAAACCATTTAAAGCGAGTAATAAGGCTTTCAAAGGCATGAGTGACTATAAATGAACATTTCTTGTTAGTGGATGGCTTTCACTCCATGTTTCCCGAGGTAAACATGCAATTTCAATCTGTTTTAATGAAAAATATAAGAACATTCACCTCAAAATTAATAATGAGATTATAAAACCATTTAAAGCGAGTAATAAGGCTTTCAACGGCATGAGTGACTAAAAATGGACTTTTCTTGTTAGTGGATGGCTTTCGCTCCATGTTTCTCGAGGTAAACATGCAATTTCAATCTGTTTTAATGAAAAACGTAAAAACATTCACCTGAAAATTAATAATGAGATTATAAAACCTTTTAAAGCGAGTAATAAGGCTTTCAACGGCATGAGTGACTAAAAATGTACTTTTCTTGTAGGTGGATGGCTTTCACTCCACGTTTCTCGAGGTAAACATGCAATTTCAATCTGTTTTAATGAAAAATGTAAAAAAATTCACCTCAAAATTAATAATAAGGTTATAAGACCATTTAAAGTGAGTAATAAAGCTTTCAAAGGCATGAGTGACTATAAATAGAATTTTCTTGTTAGTAGATGATTTTCACTTCATGTTTCCCAAGGTAAACATGCAATTTCAATCTGTTTTAGTAAAAAATGCAAAACAATTCACCTCAAAATCAATAATGAGATTATAAAACCATTTAAAGCGAGTAATAAGGCTTTCAAAGGCATAAGTGACTATAAATAAACTTTTCTTGTTAGTGGATGGCTTTCGCTCCATGTTTCCCGAGGTAAACATGCAATTTCGATCTGTTTTAATGAAAAATGTAAAACAATTCAACTTAAAATCAATAATGAGATTATAAAACCATTTAAAGCGAGTAATAAGGCTTTCAAAGGCATGAGTGACTATAAATGGCCTTTTTTTGTTAGTGGATGGCTTTCACCCCATGTTCCTCGAGGTAAACATGCAATTTCAATATGTTCTAATGAAAAATGTAAAAACATTCACCTCAAAATTAATAATGAGATTATAAAACCATTTAAAGCGAGTAATAACGCTTTCAAAGGCATGAGTGACTATAAATGAACTTTTCTTGTTAGTGGATGGCTTTCGCTCCATGTTTCCCGAGGTAAACAGCCAATTTCAATCTGTTTTAATGAAAAATATAAAAAAATTGAACTAAAAATCAATAATGAGATTATAAAACCATTTAAAGCGAGTAATAAGTCTTTCAAAGGCATGAGTGACTGTAAATAGACTTTTCTTGTTAGTGGATGGCTTTCACTTCATGTTTCCCGAGGTAAATATGCAATCTCAATCTATTTTATCAAAAATTGTAAAAATATTCACCTCAAAATTAATAATGAGATTATAAAAACATTTAAAGCGAGTAATAAGGCTTTTAAAGGCATGAGTGACTATAAAAAGACTTTTCTTGTTAGTGGATGGCTTTCACTCCAGGTTTCCCGAGGTAAACATGCAATTTCACTCTGTTTTAATAAAAAATGTAAAAGAATTCAACCTATAATCAATAATTAGATCATAAAACCATTTAAAGCGAGCAATAAGGCTTTCAAAGGCATGAGTGACTATAAACAAAATTTTCTTGTTAGTGGATCGCTTTCGCTCCATGTTTCCCAAGGTAAACATGCAATCTCAATATGTTTTAACGAAAAATGTAAAACAATTCAACTCAAAATCAATAATGAGATTATAAAACCATTTAAAGCGAGTAATAAGGCTTTCAAAGGCATGAGTGACTATAAATGAACTTTTCTTGTTAGTGGATGGTTTTCGCTCCATGTTTCCCGAGGTAAACATGCAATTTCAATCTGTTTTAATGAAAAATATAAAAAAATTCAACTCAAAATCAATAATGAGATTATAAAACCATTTAAAGCGAGTAATAAGGCTTTCAAAGGCATGAGTGACTGTAAATAGACTTTTTTTGTTGGTGGATGGCTTTCACTCCATGTTTCCCGAGGTAAACATGCAATTTCAGTCTATTTTAATAAAAATTGTAAAAATATTTACCTCAAAATCAACAATGAGATTATAAAAACATTTAAAGCGAGTAATAAGTCTTTCAAAGGCATGAGTGACTGTAAATAGACTTTTCTTGTTAGTGGATGGCTTTCACTACATGTTTCCCGAGGTAAATAAGCAATTTCAATCTATTTTAATAAAAATTGTAAAAATATTCACCTCAAAATTAATAATGAGATTATAAAAACATTTAAAGCGAGTAATAAGGCTTTCAACGGCATGAGTGACTGAAAATGGACTTTTCTTCTGAGTAAATGGCTTTCACTCCATGTTTCTCGAGGTAAACATGCAATTTCAATCTGTTTTAATGAAAAATGTAAAAACATTCACCTCAAAATTAATAATGAGATTATAAAACCATTTAAAGCGAGTAATAAAGCTTTCAACGACATGAGTGACTAAAAATGGACTTTTTTTGTAAGTGCATGGCTTTCACTCCATGTTTCTCGAGGTAAACATGCAATTTCAATCAGTTTTAATGAAAATGTAGAAACATTCAACTCAAAATTAATAATGAGATTATAAAACTATTTAAAGCGAGTAATAAGGCTTTCAACGGCATAAGTGACTAAAAATGGACTTTTCTAGTAAGTTGATGGCTTTCACTGCATGTTTCTCGAGGTAAACATGCAATTTCGATCTGTTTTAATGAAAAATGTAAAAACATTCACGTCAAAATTAATAATGAGATTATAAAACCATTTAAAGTGAGTAATAAGGCTTTCAACGGCATGAGTGACTAAAAATGGACTTTTCTTGCAAGTGGATGGCTTTCACTCCACGTTTCTCGAGGTAAACAAGCAATTTCAATAAGTTTTAATAAAAAATGTAAAAAAATTCACCTCAAAATTAATAATGAGATTATAAAAACATTTAAAGCGAGTAATAAGGCTTTCAAAGGCATGAGTGACTATAAATGGACTTTTCTTGTTAGTGGATGGCTTTCACTCTATGTTTCTCGAGGTAAACTTGCAATTTAAATCTGTTTTAATGAAAAATGTAAAAACATTCACCTCAAAAGTAATAATTAGATTATAAAACCATTTAAAGCGAGTAATAAGGCTTTCAACGATATGAGTGACTAACAATGGACTTTTCTTGTAAATGGATGACTTTCACTCCACATTTCTCGAGGTAAACATGCAATTTCAATCTGTTTTAATAAAAAATGTAAAACAATTCACCTCAAAATTAATAATGAGGTTATAAAACCACTTAAAGTGAGTAATAAGGCTTTCAAAGGCATGAGTGACTGTAAATGGACTTTTCTTGTTAGTGGATGGCTTTCGCTCCATGTTTCCCAAGGTTAACATGCAATCTCAATATGTTTTATTGAAAAATGTAAAAACATTCAACTTAAAATCAATAATGAGATTATAAAACCATTTAAAGCGAGTAATAAGGCTTTCAAAGGCATGAGTGACTATAAATGGACTTTTCTTGTAGGTGGATGGCTTTCACTGCATGTTCCTCGAGGTAAACATGCAATTTTAATCTGTTTTAATGAAAAATGTAAAAAAATTCACCTCAAAATTAATAATAAGGTTATAAGACCATTTAAAGTGAGTAATAAGGCTTTCAAAGGTATGAGTGACTATAAATAGAATTTTCTTGTTAGTAGATGACTTTCACTCCATGTTTCCCAAGGTAAACATGCAATTTCAATCTGTTTTAATAAAAAATGTAAAAACATTCACCTCAAAATCAATAATGAGATTATAAAACCATTTAAAGCGAGTAATAAGGCTTTCAAAGGCATGAGTGACTATAAATTAACTTTTCTTGTTAGTGGCTGGCTTTCGCTCCATGTTTCCCGAGGTAAACATGCAATTTCAATCTGTTTTAATGAAAAATGTAAAAAAATTCAACTTAAAATCGATAATGAGATTATAAAACCATTTAAAGCGAGTAATAAGGCTTTCAAAGGCATGAGTGACTATAAATGGCCTTTTTTTGTTAGTGGATGGCTTTCACCCCATGTTTCTCGAGGTAAACATGCAATTTCAATATGTTCTAATGAAAAATGTAAAAACATTCACCTCAAAATTAATAATGAGATTATAAAACCATTTAGAGCGACTAATAACGCTTTCAAAGGCATGAGTGACTATAAATGAACTTTTCTTGTTAGTGGATGGCTTTCGCTCCATGTTTCCTGAGGTAAACATGCAATTTCAATCAGTTTTAATGAAAAATATAAAACAATTGAACTCAAAATCAATAATGAGATTATAAAACCATTTAAAGCGAGTAATAAGTCTTTCAAAGGCATGAGTGACTGTAAATAGACTTTTCTTGTTAGTGGATGGCTTTCACTTCATGTTTCCCGAGGTAAATATGCAATCTCAATCTATTTTATCAAAAATTGTAAAAATATTCACCTCAAAATTAATAATGAGATTATAAAAACATTTAAAGCGAGTAATAAGGCTTTTAAAGGCATGAGTGACTATAAAAAGACTTTTCTTGTTAGTGGATGGCTTTCACTCCAGGTTTCCCGAGGTAAACATGCAATTTCACTCTGTTTTAATCAAAAATGTAAAAGAATTCAACCTATAATCAATAATTAGATTATAAAACCATTTAAAGCGAGCAATAAGGCTTTCAAAGGCATGAGTGACTATAAACAAAATTTTCTTGTTAGTGGATCGCTTTCGCTCCATGTTTCCCAAGGTAAACATGCAATATCAATATGTTTTAACGAAAAATGTAAAACAATTCAACTCAAAATCAATAATGAGATTATAAAACCATTTAAAGCGAGTAATAAGGCTTTCAAAGGCATGAGTGACTATAAATGAACTTTTCTTGTTAGTGGATGGTTTTCGCTCCATGTTTCCCGAGGTAAACATGCAATTTCAATCTGTTTTAATGAAAAATATAAAAAAATTCAACTCAAAATCAATAATGAGATTATAAAACCATTTAAAGCGAGTAATAAGGCTTTCAAAGGCATGAGTGACTGTAAATAGACTTTTTTTGTTGGTGGATGGCTTTCACTCCATGTTTCCCGAGGTAAACATGCAATTTCAGTCTATTTTAATAAAAATTGTAAAAATATTTACCTCAAAATCAATAATGAGATTATAAAAACATTTAAAGCGAGTAATAAGTCTTTCAAAGGCATGAGTGACTGTAAATAGACTTTTCTTGTTAGTGGATGGCTTTCACTACATGTTTCCCGAGGTAAATAAGCAATTTCAATCTATTTTAATAAAAATTGTAAAAATATTCACCTCAAAATTAATAATGAGATTATAAAAACATTTAAAGCGAGTAATAAGGCTTTCAACGGCATGAGTGACTGAAAATGGACTTTTCTTCTAAGTAAATGGCTTTCACTCCATGTTTTTCGAGGTAAACATGCAATTTCAATCTATTTTAATGAAAAATGTAAAAACATTCACCTCAAAATTAATAATGAGATTATAAAACCATTTAAAGCGAGTAATAAAGCTTTCAACGACATGAGTGACTAAAAATGGACTTTTTTTGTAAGTGCATGGCTTTCACTCCATGTTTCTCGAGGTAAACATGCAATTTCAATCAGTTTTAATGAAAATGTAGAAACATTCAACTCAAAATTAATAATGAGATTATAAAACTATTTAAAGCGAGTAATAAGGCTTTGAACGGCATGAGTGACTAAAAATGGACTTTTCTAGTAAGTGGATGGCTTTCACTGCATGTTTCTCGAGGTAAACATGCAATTTCGATCTGTTTTAATGAAAAATGTAAAAACATTCACGTCAAAATTAATAATGAGATTATAAAACCATTTAAAGTGAGTAATAAGGCTTTCAACGGCATGAGTGACTAAAAATGGACTTTTCTTGCAAGTGGATGGCTTTCACTCCACGTTTCTCGAGGTAAACAAGCAATTTCAATATGTTTTAATAAAAAATGTAAAAAAATTCACCTCAAAATTAATAATGAGATTATAAAAACATTTAAAGCGAGTAATAAGGCTTTCAAAGGCATGAGTGACTATAAATGGACTTTTCTTGTTAGTGGATGGCTTTCACTCTATGTTTCTCGAGGTAAACTTGCAATTTAAATCTGTTTTAATGAAAAATGTAAAAACATTCACCTCAAAAGTAATAATTAGATTATAAAACCATTTAAAGCGAGTAATAAGCCTTTCAACGATATGAGTGACTAACAATGGACTTTTCTTGTAAATGGATGACTTTCACTCCACATTTCTCGAGGTAAACATGCAATTTCAATCTGTTTTAATAAAAAATGTAACACAATTCACCTCAAAATTAATAATGAGGTTATAAAACCACTTAAAGTGAGTAATAAGGCTTTCAAAGGCATGAGTGACTATAAATGGACTTTTCTTGTTAGTGGATGGCTTTCGCTCCATGTTTCCCAAGGTTAACATGCAATCTCAATATGTTTTATTGAAAAATGTAAAAACATTCAACTTAAAATCAATAATGAGATTATAAAACCATTTAAAGCGAGTAATAAGGCTTTCAAAGGCATGAGTGACTATAAATGGACTTTTCTTGTAGGTGGATGGCTTTCACTGCATGTTTCTCGAGGTAAACATGCAATTTTAATCTGTTTTAATGAAAAATGTAAAAAAATTCACCTCAAAATTAATAATAAGGTTATAAGACCATCTAAAGTGAGTAATAAGGCTTTCAAAGGTATGAGTGACTATAAATAGAATTTTCTTGTTAGTAGATGACTTTCACTCCATGTTTCCCAAGGTAAACATGCAATTTCAATCTGTTTTAATAAAAAATGTAAAAACATTCACCTCAAAATCAATAATGAGATTATAAAACCATTTAAAGCGAGTAATAAGGCTTTCAAAGGCATGAGTGACTATAAATTAACTTTTCTTGTTAGTGGCTGGCTTTCGCTCCATGTTTCCCGAGGTAAACATGCAATTTCAATCTGTTTTAATGAAAAATGTAAAAAAATTCAACTTAAAATCGATAATGAGATTATAAAACCATTTAAAGCGAGTAATAAGGCTTTCAAAGGCATGAGTGACTATAAATGGCCTTTTTTTGTTAGTGGATGGCTTTCACCCCATGTTTCTCGAGGTAAACATGCAATTTCAATATGTTCTAATGAAAAATGTAAAAACATTCACCTCAAAATTAATAATGAGATTATAAAACCATTTAGAGCGACTAATAACGCTTTCAAAGGCATGAGTGACTATAAATGAACTTTTTTTGTTAGTGGATGGCTTTCGCTCCATGTTTCCTGAGGTAAACATGCAATTTCAATCAGTTTTAATGAAAAATATAAAACAATTGAACTCAAAATCAATAATGAGATTATAAAACCATTTAAAGCGAGTAATAAGTCTTTCAAAGGCATGAGTGACTGTAAATAGACTTTTCTTGTTAGTGGATGGCTTTCACTTCATGTTTCCCGAGGTAAATATGCAATCTCAATCTATTTTATCAAAAATTGTAAAAATATTCACCTCAAAATTAATAATGAGATTATAAAAACATTTAAAGCGAGTAATAAGGCTTTTAAAGGCATGAGTGACTATAAAAAGACTTTTCTTGTTAGTGGATGGCTTTCACTCCAGGTTTCCCGAGGTAAACATGCAATTTCACTCTGTTTTAATCAAAAATGTAAAAGAATTCAACCTATAATCAATAATTAGATTATAAAACCATTTAAAGCGAGCAATAAGGCTTTCAAAGGCATGAGTGACTATAAACAAAATTTTCTTGTTAGTGGATCGCTTTCGCTCCATGTTTCCCAAGGTAAACATGCAATCTCAATATGTTTTAACGAAAAATGTAAAACAATTCAACTCAAAATCAATAATGAGATTATAAAACCATTTAAAGCGAGTAATAAGGCTTTCAAAGGCATGAGTGACTATAAATGAACTTTTCTTGTTAGTGGATGGTTTTCGCTCCATGTTTCCCGAGGTAAACATGCAATTTCAATCTGTTTTAATGAAAAATATAAAAAAATTCAACTCAAAATCAATAATGAGATTATAAAACCATTTAAAGCGAGTAATAAGGCTTTCAAAGGCATGAGTGACTGTAAATAGACTTTTTTTGTTGGTGGATGGCTTTCACTCCATGTTTTTCGAGGTAAACATGCAATTTCAGTCTATTTTAATAAAAATTGTAAAAATATTTACCTCAAAATCAATAATGAGATTATAAAAACATTTAAAGCGAGTAATAAGTCTTTCAAAGGCATGAGTGACTGTAAAGAGACTTTTCTTGTTAGTGGATGGCTTTCACTTCATGTTTCCCGAGGTAAATATGCAATCTCAATCTATTTTATCAAAAATTGTAAAAATATTCACCTCAAAATTAATAATGAGATTATAAAAACATTTAAAGCGAGTAATAAGGCTTTTAAAGGCATGAGTGACTATAAAAAGACTTTTCTTGTTAGTGGATGGCTTTCACTCCAGGTTTTCCGAGGTAAACATGCAATTTCACTCTGTTTTAATCAAAAATGTAAAAGAATTCAACCTATAATCAATAATTAGATTATAAAACCATTTAAAGCGAGCAATAAGGCTTTCAAAGGCATGAGTGACTATAAACAAAATTTTCTTGTTAGTGGATCGCTTTCGCTCCATGTTTCCCAAGGTAAACATGCAATCTCAATATGTTTTAACGAAAAATGTAAAACAATTCAACTCAAAATCAATAATGAGATTATAAAACCATTTAAAGCGAGTAATAAGGCTTTCAAAGGCATGAGTGACTATAAATGAACTTTTCTTGTTAGTGGATGGTTTTCGCTCCATGTTTCCCGAGGTAAACATGCAATTTCAATCTGTTTTAATGAAAAATATAAAAAAATTCAACTCAAAATCAATAATGAGATTATAAAACCATTTAAAGCGAGTAATAAGGCTTTCAAAGGCATGAGTGACTGTAAATAGACTTTTTTTGTTGGTGGATGGCTTTCACTCCATGTTTCCCGAGGTAAACATGCAATTTCAGTCTATTTTAATAAAAATTGTAAAAATATTTACCTCAAAATCAATAATGAGATTATAAAAACATTTAAAGCGAGTAATAAGTCTTTCAAAGGCATGAGTGACTGTAAATAGACTTTTCTTGTTAGTGGATGGCTTTCACTACATGTTTCCCGAGGTAAATAAGCAATTTCAATCTATTTTAATAAAAATTATAAAAATATTCACCTCAAAATTAATAATGAGATTATAAAAACATTTAAAGCGAGTAATAAGGCTTTCAACGGCATGAGTGACTGAAAATGGACTTTTCTTCTAAGTAAATGGCTTTCACTCCATGTTTCTCGAGGTAAACATGCAATTTCAATCTGTTTTAATGAAAAATGTAAAAACATTCACCTCAAAATTAATAATGAGATTATAAAACCATTTAAAGCGAGTAATAAAGCTTTCAACGACATGAGTGACTAAAAATGGACTTTTTTTGTAAGTGCATGGCTTTCACTCCATGTTTCTCGAGGTAAACATGCAATTTTAATCAGTTTTAATGAAAATGTAGAAACATTCAACTCAAAATTAATAATGAGATTATAAAACTATTTAAAGCGAGTAATAAGGCTTTCAACGGCATGAGTGACTAAAAATGGACTTTTCTTGCAAGTGGATGGCTTTCACTCCACGTTTCTCGAGGTAAACAAGCAATTTCAATATGTTTTAATAAAAAATGTAAAAAAATTCACCTCAAAATTAATAATGAGATTATAAAAACATTTAAAGCGAGTAATAAGGCTTTCAAAGGCATGAGTGACTATAAATGGACTTTTCTTGTTAGTGGATGGCTTTCACTCTATGTTTCTCGAGGTAAACTTGCAATTTAAATCTGTTTTAATGAAAAATGTAAAAACATTCACCTCAAAAGTAATAATTAGATTATAAAACCATTTAAAGCGAGTAATAAGCCTTTCAACGATATGAGTGACTAACAATGGACTTTTCTTGTAAATGGATGACTTTCACTCCACATTTCTCGAGGTAAACATGCAATTTCAATCTGTTTTAATAAAAAATGTAAAACAATTCACCTCAAAATTAATAATGAGGTTATAAAACCACTTAAAGTGAGTAATAAGGCTTTCAAAGGCATGAGTGACTATAAATGGACTTTTCTTGTTAGTGGATGGCTTTCGCTCCATGTTTCCCAAGGTTAACATGCAATCTCAATATGTTTTATTGAAAAATGTAAAAACATTCAACTTAAAATCAATAATGAGATTATAAAACCATTTAAAGCGAGTAATAAGGCTTTCAAAGGCATGAGTGACTATAAATGGACTTTTCTTGTAGGTGGATGGCTTTCACTGCATGTTTCTCGAGGTAAACATGCAATTTTAATCTGTTTTAATGAAAAATGTAAAAAAATTCACCTCAAAATTAATAATAAGGTTATAAGACCATTTAAAGTGAGTAATAAGGCTTTCAAAGGTATGAGTGACTATAAATAGAATTTTCTTGTTAGTAGATGACTTTCACTCCATGTTTCCCAAGGTAAACATGCAATTTCAATCTGTTTTAATAAAAAATGTAAAAACATTCACCTCAAAATCAATAATGAGATTATAAAACCATTTAGAGCGAGTAATAAGGCTTTCAAAGGCATGAGTGACTATAAATGAACTTTTCTTGTTAGTGGATGGTTTTCGCTCCATGTTTCCCGAGGTAAACATGCAATTTCAATCTGTTTTAATGAAAAATGTAAAAAAATTCAACTTAAAATCGATAATGAGATTATAAAACCATTTAAAGCGAGTAATAAGGCTTTCAAAGGCATGAGTGACTATAAATGGCCTTTTTTTGTTAGTGGATGGCTTTCACCCCATGTTTCTCGAGGTAAACATGCAATTTCAATATGTTTTAATGAAAAATGTAAAAACATTCACCTCAAAATTAATAATGAGATTATAAAACCATTTAGAGCGACTAATAACGCTTTCAAAGGCATGAGTGACTATAAATGAACTTTTCTTGTTAGTGGATGGCTTTCGCTCCATGTTTCCTGAGGTAAACATGCAATTTCAATCAGTTTTAATGAAAAATATAAAACAATTGAACTCAAAATCAATAATGAGATTATAAAACCATTTAAAGCGAGTAATAAGTCTTTCAAAGGCATGAGTGACTGTAAATAGACTTTTCTTGTTAGTGGATGGCTTTCACTTCATGTTTCCTGAGGTAAATATGCAATCTCAATCTATTTTAATAAAAATTGCAAAAATATTCACCTCAAAATTAATAATGAGATTATAAAAACATTTAAAGCGAGTAATAAGGCTTTTAAAGGCATGAGTGACTATAAAAAGACTTTTCTTGTTAGTGGATGGCTTTCACTCCAGGTTTCCCAAGGTAAACGTGCAATTTCACTCTGTTTTAATGAAAAATGTAAAACAATTCAACCTATAATCAATAATGAGATTATAAAACCATTTAAAGTGAGCAATAAGCCTTTCAAAGGAATGAGTGACTATAAACGGAATTTTCTTGTTAGCGGATGGCTTTCGCGCCATGTTTCCCAAGGTAAACATGCAATCTCAATATGTTCTAACGAAAAATGTAAAACAATTCAACTTAAAATCAATAATGAGATTATAAAACCATTTAAAGCGAGTAATAAGGCTTTCAAAGGCATGAGTGACTATAAATGAACTTTTCTTGTTAGTGGATGGCATTCGCTCCATGTTTCCCAAGGTAAACATGCAATCTCAATATGTTTTAACGAAAAATGTAAAACAATTCAACTCAAAATCAATAATGAGATTATAAAATCATTTAAAGCGAGTAATAAGGCTTTCAAAGGCATGAGTGACTATAAATGAACTTTTCTTGTTAGTGGATGGCTTTCGCTCCATGTTTCCCGAGGTAAACATGCAATTTCAATCTGTTTTAATGAAAAATATAAAAAAAGTGAACTCAAAATCAATAATGAGATTATAAAACCATTTAAAGCGAGTAATAAGGCTTTCAAAGGCATGAGTGACTATAAATAGACTTTTCTTGTTAGTGGATGGCTTTCACTCCATGTTTCCCGAGGTAAACATGCAATTTCAGTCTGTTCTAATAAAAAATGTAAAAAACTTCACCTCAAAATTACTAATGAGATTATAAAACCATTTCAAGCGAGTAATAAGGCTTTCAAAGGCATGAGTGACTGTAAATGAACTTTTCTTGTTAGTGGATGGCTTTCGCTCCATGTTTCCCGAGGTAAAAATGCAATTTCAATCTGTTTTAATGAAAAATATAAAAAAATTGAACTCAAAATCAATAATGAGATTATAAAACCATTTAAAGCGAGTAATAAGGCTTTTAAAGGCATGAGTGACTGTAAATAGACTTTTCTTATTAGTGGATGGCTATCGATCTATGTTTCTCAAGGTAAACATGCAATCTCAATATGTTTTAACGAAAAATGTAAAAAAATTCAACTTAAAATCAATAATGAGATTATAAAACCATTTAAAGCGAATAATAAGGCTTTCAAAGGCATGAGTGACTGTAAATAGACTTTTCTTGTTAGTGGATGGCTTTCACTCCATGTTTCCCGAGGTAAACATGCAATTTCAATCTATTTTAATAAAAAATGTAAAAATATTAACCTCAAAATTAATAATGAGATTATAAAAACATTTAAAGCGAGTAATAAGGCTTTCAGAGGCATGAGTGACTATTATTGGACTTTTCTTGTTAGTGGATTGCTTTCACTCCATGTTTCCCGAGTTAAATAAGCAATTTCAATCTGTTTTAATAAAAAATGAAAAAAGAAATTCACCTCAAAATTAATAATGAGATTATAAAACCATTTAAAGCGAGTAATAAGGCTTTTCAAAGGCATGAGTGGCTATAAATAAACTTTTCTTGTTAGTGGATGGCTTTCGCTCCATGTTTCCCGAGGTAAACATGAAATTTCAATATATTTCAATGAAAAAAGTAAAACAATTCAACTTCAAATCAGTAATGAGATTATAAAACCATTTAAAGCGAGTAATAAGGCTTTCAAAGGCATGAGTGATTGTAAATAGACTTTTCTTGTTAGTGGATGGCTTTCACTCCATGTTTCCCGAGGTAAACATGCAATTTCAATGTCTTTTAATAAAAAATTTACAAAAGTTCACCTCAAAATTTATCATGAGATTATGAAACCGTTTAAAGCGAGTAATAAGGCTTTCAAAGCCATGAGTGACTATAAATAGACTTTTCTTGTTAGTGGATGGCTTTCGCTCCATGTTTCTCGAGGTAAACATGTAATTTCAATCTGTTTTAATGAAAAACGTAAAAACATTCACCTCAAAATTAATAATGAGATTATAAAACCTTTTAAAGCGAGTAATAAGGCTTTCAACGGCATGAGTGACTAAAAATGGACTTTTCTTGTAGGTGGATGGCTTTCACTCCACGTTTCTCGAGGTAAACATGAAATTTGAATCTGTTTTAATGAAAAATGTAAAAAAATTCACCTCAAAATTAATAATAAGGTTATAAGACCATTTAAAGTGAGTAATAAAGCTTTCAAAGGCATGAGTGACTGTAAATAGAATTTTCTTGTTAGTAGATGACTTTCACTCCATGTTTCCCAAGGTAAACATGCAATTTCAAT
Source organism: Theobroma cacao (assembly GCF_053813885.1). Lineage (NCBI taxonomy): Eukaryota > Viridiplantae > Streptophyta > Magnoliopsida > Malvales > Malvaceae > Theobroma > Theobroma cacao. Next base: position 16,953,030 of record NC_142642.1, on the reverse strand, counting down.
CTGTTTTAGTAAAAATGCAAAACAATTCACCTCAAAATCAATAATGAGATTATAAAACCATTTAAAGCGAGTAATAAGGCTTTCAAAGGCATAAGTGACTATAAATAAACTTTTCTTGTTAGTGGATGGCTTTCGCTCCATGTTTCCCGAGGTAAAAATGCAATTTCGATCTGTTTTAATGAAAAATGTAAAACAATTCAACTTAAAATCAATAATGAGATTATAAAACCATTTAAAGCGAGTAATAAGGCTTTCAAAGGCATGAGTGACTATAAATGGCCTTTTTTTGTTAGTGGATGGCTTTCACCCCATGTTCCTCGACGTAAACATGCAATTTCATTATGTTCTAATGAAAAATGTAAAAACATTCACCTCAAAATTAATAATGAGATTATAAAACCATTTAAAGCGAGTAATAACGCTTTCAAAGGCATGAGTGACTATAAATGAACTTTTCTTGTTAGTGGATGGCTTTCGCTCCATGTTTCCCGAGGTAAACAGGCAATTTCAATCTGTTTTCATGAAAAATATAAAAAAATTGAACTAAAAATCAATAATGAGATTATAAAACCATTTAAAGCGAGTAATAAGTCTTTCAAAGGCATGAGTAACTGTAAATAGACTTTTCTTGTTAGTGGATGGCTTTCACTTCATGTTTCCCGAGGTAAATATGCAATCTCAATCTATTTTATCAAAAATTGTAAAAATATTCACCTCAAAATTAATAATGAGATTATAAAAACATTTAAAGCGAGTAATAAGGCTTTTAAAGGCATGAGTGACTATAAAAAGACTTTTCTTGTTAGTGGATGGCTTTCACTCCAGGTTTCCCGAGGTAAACATGCAATTTCACTCTGTTTTAATCAAAAATGTAAAAGAATTCAACCTATAATCAATAATTAGATTATAAAACCATTTAAAGCGAGCAATAAGGCTTTCAAAGGCATGAGTGACTATAAACAAAATTTTCTTGTTAGTGGATCGCTTTCGCTCCATGTTTCCCAAGGTAAACATGCAATCTCAATATGTTTTAACGAAAAATGTAAAACAATTCAACTCAAAATCAATAATGAGATTATAAAACCATTTAAAGCGAGTAATAAGGCTTTCAAAGGCATGAGTGACTATAAATGAACTTTTCTTGTTAGTGGATGGTTTTCGCTCCATGTTTCCCGAGGTAAACATGCAATTTCAATCTGTTTTAATGAAAAATATAAAAAAATTCAACTCAAAATCAATAATGAGATTATAAAACCATTTAAAGCGAGTAATAAGGCTTTCAAAGGCATGAGTGACTGTAAATAGACTTTTCTTGTTGGTGGATGGCTTTCACTCCATGTTTCCCGAGGTAAACATGCAATTTCAGTCTATTTTAATAAAAATTGTAAAAATATTTACCTCAAAATCAATAATGAGATTATAAAAACATTTAAAGCGAGTAATAAGTCTTTCAAAGGCATGAGTGACTGTAAATAGACTTTTCTTGTTAGTGGATGGCTTTCACTACATGTTTCCCGAGGTAAATAAGCAATTTCAATCTATTTTAATAAAAATTGTAAAAATATTCACCTCAAAATTAATAATGAGATTATAAAAACATTTAAAGCGAGTAATAAGGCTTTCAACGGCATGAGTGACTAAAAATGGACTTTTTTTGTAAGTGCATGGCTTTCACTCCATGTTTCTCGAGGTAAACATGCAATTTCAATCAGTTTTAATGAAAATGTAGAAACATTCAACTCAAAATTAATAATGAGATTGTAAAACTATTTAAAGCGAGTAATAAGGCTTTCAACGGCATGAGTGACTAAAAATGGACTTTTCTAGTAAGTGGATGGCTTTCACTGCATGTTTCTCGAGGTAAACATGCAATTTCGATCTGTTTTAATGAAAAATGTAAAAACATTCACGTCAAAATTAATAATGAGATTATAAAACCATTTAAAGTGAGTAATAAGGCTTTCAACGGCATGAGTGACTAAAAATGGACTTTTCTTGCAAGTGGATGGCTTTCACTCCACGTTTCTCGAGGTAAACAAGCAATTTCAATATGTTTTAATAAAAAATGTAAAAAAATTCACCTCAAAATTAATAATGAGATTATAAAAACATTTAAAGCGAGTAATAAGGCTTTCAAAGGCATGAGTGACTATAAATGGACTTTTCTTGTTAGTGGATGGCTTTCACTCTATGTTTCTCGAGGTAAACTTGCAATTTAAATCTGTTTTAATGAAAAATGTAAAAACATTCACCTCAAAAGTAATAATTAGATTATAAAACCATTTAAAGCGAGTAATAAGGCTTTCAACGATACGAGTGACTAACAATGGACTTTTCTTGTAAATGGATGACTTTCACTCCACATTTCTCGAGGTAAACATGCAATTTCAATCTGTTTTAATAAAAAATGTAAAACAATTCACCTCAAAATTAATAATGAGGTTATAAAACCACTTAAAGTGAGTAATAAGGCTTTCAAAGGCATGAGTGACTATAAATGGACTTTTCTTGTTAGTGGATGGCTTTCGCTTCATGTTTCCCAAGGTTAACATGCAATCTCAATATGTTTTATTGAAAAATGTAAAAACATTCAACTTAAAATCAATAATGAGATTATAAAACCATTTAAAGCGAGTAATAAGGCTTTCAAAGGCATGAGTGACTATAAATGGACTTTTCTTGTAGGTGGATGGCTTTCACTGCATGTTTCTCGAGGTAAACATGCAATTTTAATCTGTTTTAATGAAAAATGTAAAAAAATTCACCTCAAAATTAATAATAAGGTTATAAGACCATTTAAAGTGAGTAATAAGGCTTTCAAAGGTATGAGTGACTATAAATAGAATTTTCTTGTTAGTAGATGACTTTCACTCCATGTTTCCCAAGGTAAACATGCAATTTCAATCTGTTTTAATAAAAAATGTAAAAACATTCACCTCAAAATCAATAATGAGATTATAAAACCATTTAAAGCGAGTAATAAGGCTTTCAAAGGCATGAGTGACTATAAATGAACTTTTCTTGTTAGTGGATGGTTTTCGCTCCATGTTTCCCGAGGTAAACATGCAATTTCAATCTGTTTTAATGAAAAATATAAAAAAATTCAACTCAAAATCAATAATGAGATTATAAAACCATTTAAAGCGAGTAATAAGGCTTTCAAAGGCATGAGTGACTGTAAATAGACTTTTCTTGTTGGTGGATGGCTTTCACTCCATGTTTCCCGAGGTAAACATGCAATTTCAGTCTATTTTAATAAAAATTGTAAAAATATTTACCTCAAAATCAATAATGAGATTATAAAAACATTTAAAGCGAGTAATAAGTCTTTCAAAGGCATGAGTGACTGTAAATAGACTTTTCTTGTTAGTGGATGGCTTTCACTACATGTTTCCCGAGGTAAATAAGCAATTTCAATCTATTTTAATAAAAATTGTAAAAATATTCACCTCAAAATAAATAATGAGATTATAAAAACATTTAAAGCGAGTAATAAGGCTTTCAACGGCATGAGTGACTGAAAATGGACTTTTCTTCTAAGTAAATGGCTTTCACTCCATGTTTCTCGAGGTAAACATGCAATTTCAATCTGTTTTAATGAAAAATGTAAAAACATTCACCTCAAAATTAATAATGAGATTATAAAACCATTTAAAGCGAGTAATAAAGCTTTCAACGGCATGAGTGACTAAAAATGGACTTTTTTTGTAAGTGCATGGCTTTCACTCCATGTTTCTCGAGGTAAACATGCAATTTCAATCAGTTTTAATGAAAATGTAGAAACATTCAACTCAAAATTAATAATGAGATTGTAAAACTATTTAAAGCGAGTAATAAGGCTTTCAACGGCATGAGTGACTAAAAATGGACTTTTCTAGTAAGTGGATGGCTTTCACTGCATGTTTCTCGAGGTAAACATGCAATTTCGATCTGTTTTAATGAAAAATGTAAAAACATTCACGTCAAAATTAATAATGAGATTATAAAACCATTTAAAGTGAGTAATAAGGCTTTCAACGGCATGAGTGACTAAAAATGGACTTTTCTTGCAAGTGGATGGCTTTCACTCCACGTTTCTCGAGGTAAACAAGCAATTTCAATATGTTTTAATAAAAAATGTAAAAAAATTCACCTCAAAATTAATAATGAGATTATAAAAACATTTAAAGCGAGCAATAAGGCTTTCAAAGGCATGAGTGACTATAAATGGACTTTTCTTGTTAGTGGATGGCTTTCACTCTATGTTTCTCGAGGTAAACTTGCAATTTAAATCTGTTTTAATGAAAAATGTAAAAACATTCACCTCAAAAGTAATAATTAGATTATAAAACCATTTAAAGCGAGTAATAAGGCTTTCAACGATACGAGTGACTAACAATGGACTTTTCTTGTAAATGGATGACTTTCACTCCACATTTCTCGAGGTAAACATGCAATTTCAATCTGTTTTAATAAAAAATGTAAAACAATTCACCTCAAAATTAATAATGAGGTTATAAAACCACTTAAAGTGAGTAATAAGGCTTTCAAAGGCATGAGTGACTATAAATGGACTTTTCTTGTTAGTGGATGGCTTTCGCTCCATGTTTCCCAAGGTTAACATGCAATCTCAATATGTTTTATTGAAAAATGTAAAAACATTCAACTTAAAATCAATAATGAGATTATAAAACCATTTAAAGCGAGTAATAAGGCTTTCAAAGGCATGAGTGACTATAAATGGACTTTTCTTGTAGGTGGATGGCTTTCACTGCATGTTTCTCGAGGTAAACATGCAATTTTAATCTGTTTTAATGAAAAATGTAAAAAAATTCACCTCAAAATTAATAATAAGGTTATAAGACCATTTAAAGTGAGTAATAAGGCTTTCAAAGGTATGAGTGACTATAAATAGAATTTTCTTGTTAGTAGATGACTTTCACTCCATGTTTCCCAAGGTAAACATGCAATTTCAATCTGTTTTAATAAAAAATGTAAAAACATTCACCTCAAAATCAATAATGAGATTATAAAACCATTTAAAGCGAGTAATAAGGCTTTCAAAAGCATGAGTGACTATAAATGAACTTTTCTTGTTAGTGGATGGTTTTCGCTCCATGTTTCCCGAGGTAAACATGCAATTTCAATCTGTTTAAATGAAAAATATAAAAAAATTCAACTCAAAATCAATAATGAGATTATAAAACCATTTAAAGCGAGTAATAAGGCTTTCAAAGGCATGAGTGACTGTAAATAGACTTTTCTTGTTGGTGGATGGCTTTCACTCCATGTTTCCCGAGGTAAACATGCAATTTCAGTCTATTTTAATAAAAATTGTAAAAATATTTACCTCAAAATCAATAATGAGATTATAAAAACATTTAAAGCGAGTAATAAGTCTTTCAAAGGCATGAGTGACTGTAAATAGACTTTTCTTGTTAGTGGATGGCTTTCACTACATGTTTCCCGAGGTAAATAAGCAATTTCAATCTATTTTAATAAAAATTGTAAAAATATTCACCTCAAAATAAATAATGAGATTATAAAAACATTTAAAGCGAGTAATAAGGCTTTCAACGGCATGAGTGACTGAAAATGGACTTTTCTTCTAAGTAAATGGCTTTCACTCCATGTTTCTCGAGGTAAACATGCAATTTCAATATGTTTTAATGAAAAATGTAAAAACATTCACCTCAAAATTAATAATGAGATTATAAAACCATTTAAAGCGAGTAATAAAGCTTTCAACGGCATGAGTGACTAAAAATGGACTTTTTTTGTAAGTGCATGGCTTTCACTCCATGTTTCTCGAGGTAAACATGCAATTTCAATCAGTTTTAATGAAAATGTAGAAACATTCAACTCAAAATTAATAATGAGATTATAAAACTATTTAAAGCGAGTAATAAGGCTTTCAACGGCATGAGTGACTAAAAATGGACTTTTCTAGTAAGTGGATGGCTTTCACTGCATGTTTCTCGAGGTAAACATGCAATTTCGATCTGTTTTAATGAAAAATGTAAAAACATTCACGTCAAAATTAATTATGAGATTATAAAACCATTTAAAGTGAGTAATAAGGCTTTCAACGGCATGAGTGACTAAAAATGGACTTTTCTTGCAAGTGGATGGCTTTCACTCCACGTTTCTCGAGGTAAACAAGCAATTTCAATATGTTTTAATAAAAAATGTAAAAAAATTCACCTCAAAATTAATAATGAGATTATAAAAACATTTAAAGCGAGTAATAAGGCTTTCAAAGGCATGAGTGACTATAAATGGACTTTTCTTGTTAGTGGATGGCTTTCACTCTATGTTTCTCGAGGTAAACTTGCAATTTAAATCTGTTTTAATGAAAAAAGTAAAAACATTCACCTCAAAAGTAATAATTAGATTGTAAAACCATTTAAAGCGAGTAATAAGGCTTTCAACGATATGAGTGACTAACAATGGACTTTTCTTGTAAATGGATGACTTTCACTCCACATTTCTCGAGGTAAACATGCAATTTCAATCTGTTTTAATAAAAAATGTAAAACAATTCACCTCAAAATTAATAATGAGGTTATAAAACCACTTAAAGTGAGTAATAAGGCTTTCAAAGGCATGAGTGACTATCAATGGACTTTTCTTGTTAGTGGATGGCTTTCATTCCATGTTTCCCAAGGTTAACATGCAATCTCAATATGTTTTATTGAAAAATGTAAAAACATTCAACTTAAAATCAATAATGAGATTATAAAACCATTTAAAGCGAGTAATAAGGCTTTCAAAGGCATGAGTGACTATAAATGGACTTTTCTTGTAGGTGGATGGCTTTCACTGCATGTTTCTCGAGGTAAACATGCAATTTTAATCTGTTTTAATGAAAAATGTAAAAAAATTCACCTCAAAATTAATAATAAGGTTATAAGACCATTTAAAGTGAGTAATAAGGCTTTCAAAGGTATGAGTGACTATAAATAGAATTTTCTTGTTAGTAGATGACTTTCACTCCATGTTTCCCAAGGTAAACATGCAATTTCAATCTGTTTTAATAAAAAATGTAAAAACATTCACCTCAAAATCAATAATGAGATTATAAAACCATTTAAAGCGAGTAATAAGGCTTTCAAAGGCATGAGTGACTATAAATTAACTTTTCTTGTTAGTGGCTGGCTTTCGCTCCATGTTTCCCGAGGTAAACATGCAATTTCAATCTGTTTTAATGAAAAATGTAAAAAAATTCAACTTAAAATCGATAATGAGATTATAAAACCATTTAAAGCGAGTAATAAGGCTTTCAAAGGCATGAGTGACTATAAATGGCCTTTTTTTGTTAGTGGATGGCTTTCACCCCATGTTTCTCGAGGTAAACATGCAATTTAAATATGTTCTAATGAAAAATGTAAAAACATTCACCTCAAAATTAATAATGAGATTATTAAACCATTTAGAGCGACTAATAACGCTTTCAAAGGCATGAGTGACTATAAATGAACTTTTCTTGTTAGTGGATGGCTTTCGCTCCATGTTTCCTGAGGTAAACATGCAATTTCAATCAGTTTTAATGAAAAATATAAAACAATTGAACTCAAAATCAATAATGAGATTATAAAACCATTTAAAGCGAGTAATAAGTCTTTCAAAGGCATGAGTGACTGTAAATAGACTTTTCTTGTTAGTGGATGGCTTTCACTTCATGTTTCCTGAGGTAAATATGCAATCTCAATCTATTTTAATAAAAATTGCAAAAATATTCACCTCAAAATTAATAATGAGATTATAAAAACATTTAAAGCGAGTAATAAGGCTTTTAAAGGCATGAGTGACTATAAAAAGACTTTTCTTGTTAGTGGATGGCTTTCACTCCAGGTTTCCCAAGGTAAACGTGCAATTTCACTCTGTTTTAATGAAAAATGTAAAACAATTCAACCTATAATCAATAATGAGATTATAAAACCATTTAAAGTGAGCAATAAGCCTTTCAAAGGCATGAGTGACTATAAACGGAATTTTCTTGTTAGCGGATGGCTTTCGCGCCATGTTTCCCAAGGTAAACATGCAATCTCAATATGTTCTAACGAAAAATGTAAAACAATTCAACTTAAAATCAATAATGAGATTATAAAACCATTTAAAGCGAGTAATAAGGCTTTCAAAGGCATGAGTGACTATAAATGAACTTTTCTTGTTAGTGGATGGCATTCGCTCCATGTTTCCCAAGGTAAACATGCAATCTCAATATGTTTTAACGAAAAATGTAAAACAATTCAACTCAAAATCAATAATGAGATTATAAAATCATTTAAAGCGAGTAATAAGGCTTTCAAAGGCATGAGTGACTATAAATGAACTTTTCTTGTTAGTGGATGGCTTTCGCTCCATGTTTCCCGAGGTAAACATGCAATTTCAATCTGTTTTAATGAAAAATATAAAAAAAGTGAACTCAAAATCAATAATGAGATTATAAAACCATTTAAAGCGAGTAATAAGGCTTTCAAAGGCATGAGTGACTATAAATAGACTTTTCTTGTTAGTGGATGGCTTTCACTCCATGTTTCCCGAGGTAAACATGCAATTTCAGTCTGTTCTAATAAAAAATGTAAAAAACTTCACCTCAAAATTACTAATGAGATTATAAAACCATTTCAAGCGAGTAATAAGGCTTTCAAAGGCATGAGTGACTGTAAATGAACTTTTCTTGTTAGTGGATGGCTTTCGCTCCATGTTTCCCGAGGTAAAAATGCAATTTCAATCTGTTTTAATGAAAAATATAAAAAAATTGAACTCAAACTCAATAATGAGATTATAAAACCATTTAAAGCGAGTAATAAGGCTTTTAAAGGCATGAGTGACTGTAAATAGACTTTTCTTATTAGTGGATGGCTATCGATCTATGTTTCTCAAGGTAAACATGCAATCTCAATATGTTTTAACGAAAAATGTAAAAAAATTCAACTTAAAATCAATAATGAGATTATAAAACCATTTAAAGCGAATAATAAGGCTTTCAAAGGCATGAGTGACTGTAAATAGACTTTTCTTGTTAGTGGATGGCTTTCACTCCATGTTTCCCGAGGTAAACATGCAATTTCAAACTATTTTAATAAAAAATGTAAAAATATTAACCTCAAAATTAATAATGAGATTATAAAAACATTTAAAGCGAGTAATAAGGCTTTCAGAGGCATGAGTGACTATAAATGGACTTTTCTTGTTAGTGGATTGCTTTCACTCCATGTTTCCCGAGTTAAATAAGCAATTTCAATCTGTTTTAATAAAAAATGAAAAAAAAAATTCACCTCAAAATTAATAATGAGATTATAAAACCATTTAAAGCGAGTAATAAGGCTTTTCAAAGGCATGAGTGGCTATAAATAAACTTTTCTTGTTAGTGGATGGCTTTCGCTCCATGTTTCCCGAGGTAAACATGAAATTTCAATATATTTCAATGAAAAAAGTAAAACAATTCAACTTCAAATCAGTAATGAGATTATAAAACCATTTAAAGCGAGTAATAAGGCTTTCAAAGGCATGAGTGATTGTAAATAGACTTTTCTTGTTAGTGGATGGCTTTCACTCCATGTTTCCCGAGGTAAACATGCAATTTCAATGTCTTTTAATAAAAAATTTACAAAAGTTCACCTCAAAATTAATCATGAGATTATGAAACCGTTTAAAGCGAGTAATAAGGCTTTCAAAGCCATGAGTGACTATAAATAGACTTTTCTTGTTAGTGGATGGCTTTCGCTCCATGTTTCTCGAGGTAAACATGCAATTTCAATCTGTTTTAATGAAAAACGTAAAAACATTCACCTCAAAATTAATAATGAGATTATAAAACCTTTTAAAGCGAGTAATAAGGCTTTCAACGGCATGAGTGACTAAAAATGGACTTTTCTTGTAGGTGGATGGCTTTCACTCCACGTTTCTCGAGGTAAACATGCAATTTGAATCTGTTTTAATGAAAAATGTAAAAAAATTCACCTCAAAATTAATAATAAGGTTATAAGACCATTTAAAGTGAGTAATAAAGCTTTCAAAGGCATGAGTGACTATAAATAGAATTTTCTTGTTAGTAGATGACTTTCACTCCATGTTTCCCAAGGTAAACATGCAATTTCAATCTGTTTTAGTAAAAATGCAAAACAATTCACCTCAAAATCAATAATAAGATTATAAAACCATTTAAAGCGAGTAATAAGGCTTTCAAAGGCATAAGTGACTATAAATAAACTTTTCTTGTTAGTGGATGGCTTTCGCTCCATGTTTCCCGAGGTAAAAATGCAATTTCGATATGTTTTAATGAAAAATGTAAAACAATTCAACTTAAAATCAATAATGAGATTATAAAACCATTTAAAGCGAGTAATAAGGCTTTCAAAGGCATGAGTGACTATAAATGGCCTTTTTTTGTTAGTGGATGGCTTTCACCCCATGTTCCTCGAGGTAAACATGCAATTTCAATATGTTCTAATGAAAAATGTAAAAACATTCACCTCAAAATTAATAATGAGATTATAAAACCATTTAAAGCGAGTAATAACGCTTTCAAAGGCATGAGTGACTATAAATGAACTTTTCTTGTTAGTGGATGGCTTTCGCTCCATGTTTCCCGAGGTAAACAGGCAATTTCAATCTGTTTTCATGAAAAATATAAAAAATTTGAACTAAAAATCAATAATGAGATTATAAAACCATTTAAAGCGAGTAATAAGTCTTTCAAAGGCATGAGTGACTGTAAATAGACTTTTCTTGTTAGTGGATGGCTTTCACTTCATGTTTCCCGAGGTAAATATGCAATCTCAATCTATTTTATCAAAAATTGTAAAAATATTCACCTCAAAATTAATAATGAGATTATAAAAACATTTAAAGCGAGTAATAAGGCTTTTAAAGGCATGAGTGACTATAAAAAGACTTTTCTTGTTAGTGGATGGCTTTCACTCCAGGTTTCCCGAGGTAAACATGCAATTTCACTCTGTTTTAATCAAAAATGTAAAAGAATTCAACCTATAATCAATAATTAGATTATAAAACCATTTAAAGCGAGCAATAAGGCTTTCAAAGGCATGAGTGACTATAAACAAAATTTTCTTGTTAGTGGATCGCTTTCGCTCCATGTTTCCCAAGGTAAACATGCAATCTCAATATGTTTTAACGAAAAATGTAAAACAATTCAACTCAAAATCAATAATGAGATTATAAAACCATTTAAAGCGAGTAATAAGGCTTTCAAAGGCATGAGTGACTATAAATGAACTTTTCTTGTTAGTGGATGGTTTTCGCTCCATGTTTCCCGAGGTAAACATGCAATTTCAATCTGTTTTAATGAAAAATATAAAAAAATTCAACTCAAAATCAATAATGAGATTATAAAACCATTTAAAGCGAGTAATAAGGCTTTCAAAGGCATGAGTGACTGTAAATAGACTTTTCTTGTTGGTGGATGGCTTTCACTCCATGTTTCCCGAGGTAAACATGCAATTTCAGTCTATTTTAATAAAAATTGTAAAAATATTTACCTCAAAATCAATAATGAGATTATAAAAACATTTAAAGCGAGTAATAAGTCTTTCAAAGGCATGAGTGACTGTAAATAGACTTTTCTTGTTAGTGGATGGCTTTCACTACATGTTTCCCGAGGTAAATAAGCAATTTCAATCTATTTTAATAAAAATTGTAAAAATATTCACCTCAAAATTAATAATGAGATTATAAAAACATTTAAAGCGAGTAATAAGGCTTTCAACGGCATGAGTGACTGAAAATGGACTTTTCTTCTAAGTAAATGGCTTTCACTCCATGTTTCTCGAGGTAAACATGCAATTTCAATCTGTTTTAATGAAAAATGTAAAAACATTCACCTCAAAATTAATAATGAGATTATAAAACCATTTAAAGCGAGTAATAAAGCTTTCAACGGCATGAGTGACTAAAAATGGACTTTTTTTGTAAGTGCATGGCTTTCACTCCATGTTTCTCGAGGTAAACATGCAATTTCAATCAGTTTTAATGAAAATGTAGAAACATTCAACTCAAAATTAATAATGAGATTATAAAACTATTTAAAGCGAGTAATAAGGCTTTCAACGGCATGAGTGACTAAAAATGGACTTTTCTAGTAAGTGGATGGCTTTCACTGCATGTTTCTCGAGGTAAACATGCAATTTCGATCTGTTTTAATGAAAAATGTAAAAACATTCACGTCAAAATTAATAATGAGATTATAAAACCATTTAAAGTGAGTAATAAGGCTTTCAACGGCATGAGTGACTAAAAATGGACTTTTCTTGCAAGTGGATGGCTTTCACTCCACGTTTCTCGAGGTAAACAAGCAATTTCAATATGTTTTAATAAAAAATGTAAAAAAATTCACCTCAAAATTAATAATGAGATTATAAAAACATTTAAAGCGAGTAATAAGGCTTTCAAAGGCATGAGTGACTATAAATGGACTTTTCTTGTTAGTGGATGGCTTTCACTCTATGTTTCTTGAGGTAAACTTGCAATTTAAATCTGTTTTAATGAAAAATGTAAAAACATTCACCTCAAAAGTAATAATTAGATTATAAAACCATTTAAAGCGAGTAATAAGGCTTTCAACGATATGAGTGACTAACAATGGACTTTTCTTGTAAATGGATGACTTTCACTCCACATTTCTCGAGGTAAACATGCAATTTCAATCTGTTTTAATAAAAAATTTAAAACAATTCACCTCAAAATTAATAATGAGGTTATAAAACCACTTAAAGTGAGTAATAAGGCTTTCAAAGGCATGAGTGACTATAAATGGACTTTTCTTGTTAGTGGATGGCTTTCGCTCCATGTTTCCCAAGGTTAACATGCAATCTCAATATGTTTTAATGAAAAATGTAAAAACATTCAACTTAAAATCAATAATGAGATTATAAAACCATTTAAAGCGAGTAATAAGGCTTTCAAAGGCATGAGTGACTATAAATGGACTTTTCTTGTAGGTGGATGGCTTTCACTGCATGTTTCTCGAGGTAAACATGCAATTTTAATCTGTTTTAATGAAAAATGTAAAAAAATTCACCTCAAAATTAATAATAAGGTTATAAGACCATTTAAAGTGAGTAATAAGGCTTTCAAAGGTATGAGTGACTATAAATAGAATTTTCTTGTTAGTAGATGACTTTCACTCCATGTTTCCCAAGGTAAACATGCAATTTCAATCTGTTTTAATAAAAAATGTAAAAACATTCACCTCAAAATCAATAATGAGATTATAAAACCATTTAAAGCGAGTAATAAGGCTTTCAAAGGCATGAGTGACTATAAATTAACTTTTCTTGTTAGTGGCTGGCTTTCGCTCCATGTTTCCCGAGGTAAACATGCAATTTCAATCTGTTTTAATGAAAAATGTAAAAAAATTCAACTTAAAATCGATAATGAGATTATAAAACCATTTAAAGCGAGTAAGAAGGCTTTTAAAGGCATGAGTGACTATAAATGGCCTTTTTTTGTTAGTGGATGGCTTTCACCCCATGTTTCTCGAGGTAAACATGCAATTTCAATATGTTCTAATGAAAAATGTAAAAACATTCACCTCAAAATTAATAATGAGATTATAAAACCATTTAGAGCGACTAATAACGCTTTCAAAGGCTTGAGTGACTATAAATGAACTTTTCTTGTTAGTGGATGGCTTTCGCTCCATGTTTCCTGAGGTAAACATGCAATTTCAATCAGTTTTAATGAAAAATATAAAAAAATTGAACTCAAAATCAATAATGAGATTATAAAACCATTTAAAGCGAGTAATAAGTCTTTCAAAGGCATGAGTGACTGTAAATAGACTTTTCTTGTTAGTGGATGGCTTTCACTTCATGTTTTCTGAGGTAAATATGCAATCTCAATCTATTTTAATAAAAATTGCAAAAATATTCACCTCAAAATTAATAATGAGATTATAAAAACATTTAAAGCGAGTAATAAGGCTTTTAAAGGCATGAGTGACTATAAAAAGACTTTTCTTGTTAGTGGATGGCTTTCACTCCAGGTTTCCCAAGGTAAACATGCAATTTCACTCTGTTTTAATAAAAAATGTAAAACAATTCAACCTATAATCAATAATGAGATTATAAAACCATTTAAAGTGAGCAATAAGCCTTTCAAAGGCATGAGTGACTATAAACGGAATTTTCTTGTTAGCGGATGGCTTTCGCGCCATGTTTCCCAAGGTAAACATGCAATCTCAATATGTTCTAACGAAAAATGTAAAACAATTCAACTTAAAATCAATAATGAGATTATAAAACCATTTAAAGCGAGTAATAAGGCTTTAAAAGGCATGAGTGACTATAAATGAACTTTTCTTGTTAGTGGATGGCATTCGCTCCATGTTTCCCAAGGTAAACATGCAATCTCAATATGTTTTAACGAAAAATGTAAAACAATTCAACTCAAAATCAATAATGAGATTATAAAATCATTTAAAGCGAGTAATAAGGCTTTCAAAGGCATGAGTGACTATAAATGAACTTTTCTTGTTAGTGGATGGCTTTCGCTCCATGTTTCCCGAGGTAAACATGCAATTTCAATCTGTTTTAATGAAAAATATAAAAAAAGTGAACTCAAAATCAATAATGAGATTATAAAACCATTTAAAGCGAGTAATAAGGCTTTCAAAGGCATGAGTGACTATAAATAGACTTTTCTTGTTAGTGGATGGCTTTCACTCCATGTTTCCCGAGGTAAACATGCAATTTCAGTCTGTTCTAATAAAAAATGTAAAAAACTTCACCTCAAAATTACTAATGAGATTATAAAACCATTTAAAGCGAGTAATAAGGCTTTCAAAGGCATGAGTGACTGTAAATGAACTTTTCTTGTTAGTGCATGGCTTTCGCTCCATGTTTCCCGAGGTAAAAATGCAATTTCAATATGTTTTAATGAAAAATATAAAAAAATTGAACTCAAAATTAATAATGAGATTATAAAACCATTTAAAGCGAGTAATAAGGCTTTTAAAGGCATGAGTGACTGTAAATAGACTTTTCTTGTTAGTGGATGGCTTTCGCTCAATGTTTCCCGAGGTAAACATGCAATTTCGATCTGTTTTAATGAAAAATGTAAAACAATTCAACTTAAAATCAATAATGAGATTATAAAACCATTTAAAGCGAGTAATAAGGCTTTCAAAGGCATGAGTGACTATAAATGGCCTTTTTTTGTTAGTGGATGGCTTTCACCCCATGTTCCTCGAGGTAAACATGCAATTTCAATATGTTCTAATGAAAAATGTAAAAACATTCACCTCAAAATTAATAATGAGATTATAAAACCATTTAAAGCGAGTAATAACGCTTTCAAAGGCATGAGTGACTATAAATGAACTTTTCTTGTTAGTGGATGGCTTTCGCTCCATGTTTCCCGAGGTAAACAGGCAATTTCAATCTGTTTTAATGAAAAATATAAAAAAATTGAACTCAAAATCAATAATGAGATTATAAAACCATTTAAAGCGAGTAATAAGTCTTTCAAAGGCATGAGTGACTGTAAATGAACTTTTCTTGTTAGTGGATGGCTTTCGCTCCATGTTTCCCGAGGTAAAAATGCAATTTTAATATGTTTTAATGAAAAATATAAAAAAATTGAACTCAAAATCAATAATGAGATTATAAAACCATTTAAAGCGAGTAATAAGGCTTTTAAAGGCATGAGTGACTGTAAATAGACTTTTCTTATTAGTGGATGGCTATCGATCTATGTTTCTCAAGGTAAACATGCAATCTCAATATGTTTTAACGAAAAATGTAAAAAAATTCAACTTAAAATCAATAATGAGATTATAAAACCATTTAAAGCGAATAATAAGGCTTTCAAAGGCATGAGTGACTGTAAATAGACTTTTCTTGTTAGTGGATGGCTTTCACTCCATGTTTCCCGAGGTAAACATGCAATTTCAATCTATTTTAATAAAAAATGTAAAAATATTAACCTCAAAATTAATAATGAGATTATAAAAACATTTAAAGCGAGTAATAAGGCTTTCAGAGGCATGAGTGACTATAAATGGACTTTTCTTGTTAGTGGATTGCTTTCACTCCATGTTTCCCGAGTTAAATAAGCAATTTCAATCTGTTTTAATAAAAAATGAAAAAAAAAATTCACCTCAAAATTAATAATGAGATTATAAAACCATTTAAAGCGAGTAATAAGGCTTTTCAAAGGCATGAGTGGCTATAAATAAACTTTTCTTGTTAGTGGATGGCTTTCGCTCCATGTTTCCCGAGGTAAACATGAAATTTCAATATATTTCAATGAAAAAAGTAAAACAATTCAACTTCAAATCAGTAATGAGATTATAAAACCAT
This sequence comes from Theobroma cacao, assembly GCF_053813885.1. Lineage (NCBI taxonomy): Eukaryota > Viridiplantae > Streptophyta > Magnoliopsida > Malvales > Malvaceae > Theobroma > Theobroma cacao. The sequence continues at coordinate 16,936,723 of NC_142642.1, read as the reverse complement.
TTAAAGCGAGTAATAAAGCTTTCAAAGGCATGAGTGATTGTAAATAGACTTTTCTTGTTAGTGGATGGCTTTCACTCCATGTTTCCCGAGGTAAACATGCAATTTCAATGTCTTTTAATAAAAAATTTACAAAAGTTCACCTCAAAATTAATCATGAGATTATGAAACCGTTTAAAGCGAGTAATAAGGCTTTCAAAGCCATGAGTGACTATAAATAGACTTTTCTTGTTAGTGGATGGCTTTCGCTCCATGTTTCTCGAGGTAAACATGCAATTTCAATCTGTTTTAATGAAAAACGTAAAAACATTCACCTCAAAATTAATAATGAGATTATAAAACCTTTTAAAGCGAGTAATAAGGCTTTCAACGGCATGAGTGACTAAAAATGGACTTTTCTTGTAGGTGGATGGCTTTCACTCCACGTTTCTCGAGGTAAACATGCAATTTCAATCTGTTTTAATGAAAAATGTAAAAAAATTCACCTCAAAATTAATAATAAGGTTATAAGACCATTTAAAGTGAGTAATAAAGCTTTCAAAGGCATGAGTGACAATAAATAGAATTTTCTTGTTAGTAGATGACTTTCACTCCATGTTTCCCAAGGTAAACATGCAATTTCAATCTGTTTTAGTAAAAAATGCAAAACAATTCACCTCAAAATCAATAATGAGATTATAAAACCATTTAAAGCGAGTAATAAGGCTTTCAAAGGCATAAGTGACTATAAATAAACTTTTCTTGTTAGTGGATGGCTTTCGCTCCATGTTTCCCGAGGTAAACATGTAATTTCGATCTGTTTTAATGAAAAATGTAAAACAATTCAACTTAAAATCAATAATGAGATTATAAAACCATTTAAAGCGAGTAATAAGGCTTTCAAAGGCATGAGTGACTATAAATGAACTTTTCTTGTTAGTGGATGGCTTTCGCTCCATGTTTCCCGAGGTAAACAGGCAATTTCAATCTGTTTTAATGAAAAATATAAAAAAATTGAACTCAAAATCAATAATGAGATTATAAAACCATTTAAAGCGAGTAATAAGTCTTTCAAAGGCATGAGTGACTGTAAATGAACTTTTCTTGTTAGTGGATGGCTTTCGCTCCATGTTTCCCGAGGTAAAAATGCAATTTTAATATGTTTTAATGAAAAATATAAAAAAATTGAACTCAAAATCAATAATGAGATTATAAAACCATTTAAAGCGAGTAATAAGGCTTTTAAAGGCATGAGTGACTGTAAATAGACTTTTCTTATTAGTGGATGGCTATCGATCTATGTTTCTCAAGGTAAACATGCAATCTCAATATGTTTTAACGAAAAATGTAAAAAAATTCAACTTAAAATCAATAATGAGATTATAAAACCATTTAAAGCGAATAATAAGGCTTTCAAAGGCATGAGTGACTGTAAATAGACTTTTCTTGTTAGTGGATGGCTTTCACTCCATGTTTCCCGAGGTAAACATGCAATTTCAATCTATTTTAATAAAAAATGTAAAAATATTAACCTCAAAATTAATAATGAGATTATAAAAACATTTAAAGCGAGTAATAAGGCTTTCAGAGGCATGAGTGACTATAAATGGACTTTTCTTGTTAGTGGATTGCTTTCACTCCATGTTTCCCGAGTTAAATAAGCAATTTCAATCTGTTTTAATAAAAAATGAAAAAAAAAATTCACCTCAAAATTAATAATGAGATTATAAAACCATTTAAAGCGAGTAATAAGGCTTTTCAAAGGCATGAGTGGCTATAAATAAACTTTTCTTGTTAGTGGATGGCTTTCGCTCCATGTTTCCCGAGGTAAACATGAAATTTCAATATATTTCAATGAAAAAAGTGAAACAATTCAACTTCAAATCAGTAATGAGATTATAAAACCATTTAAAGCGAGTAATAAAGCTTTCAAAGGCATGAGTGATTGTAAATAGACTTTTCTTGTTAGTGGATGGCTTTCACTCCATGTTTCCCGAGGTAAACATGCAATTTCAATGTCTTTTAATAAAAAATTTACAAAAGTTCACCTCAAAATTAATCATGAGATTATGAAACCGTTTAAAGCGAGTAATAAGGCTTTCAAAGCCATGAGTGACTATAAATAGACTTTTCTTGTTAGTGGATGGCTTTCGCTCCATGTTTCTCGAGGTAAACATGCAATTTCAATCTGTTTTAATGAAAAACGTAAAAACATTCACCTCAAAATTAATAATGAGATTATAAAACCTTTTAAAGCGAGTAATAAGGCTTTCAACGGCATGAGTGACTAAAAATGGACTTTTCTTGTAGGTGGATGGCTTTCACTCCACGTTTCTCGAGGTAAACATGCAATTTCAATCTGTTTTAATGAAAAATGTAAAAAAATTCACCTCAAAATTAATAATAAGGTTATAAGACCATTTAAAGTGAGTAATAAAGCTTTCAAAGGCATGAGTGACAATAAATAGAATTTTCTTGTTAGTAGATGACTTTCACTCCATGTTTCCCAAGGTAAACATGCAATTTCAATCTGTTTTAGTAAAAAATGCAAAACAATTCACCTCAAAATCAATAATGAGATTATAAAACCATTTAAAGCGAGTAATAAGGCTTTCAAAGGCATAAGTGACTATAAATAAACTTTTCTTGTTAGTGGATGGCTTTCGCTCCATGTTTCCCGAGGTAAACATGCAATTTCGATCTGTTTTAATGAAAAATGTAAAACAATTCAACTTAAAATCAATAATGAGATTATAAAACCATTTAAAGCGAGTAATAAGGCTTTCAAAGGCATGAGTGACTATAAATGGCCTTTTTTTGTTAGTGGATGGCTTTCACCCCATGTTCCTCGAGGTAAACATGCAATTTCAATATGTTCTAATGAAAAATGTAAAAACATTCACCTCAAAATTAATAATGAGATTATAAAACCATTTAAAGCGAGTAATAACGCTTTCAAAGGCATTAGTGACTATAAATGAACTTTTCTTGTTAGTGGATGCCTTTCGCTCCATGTTTCCCGAGGTAAACAGCCAATTTCAATCTGTTTTAATGAAAAATATAAAAAAATTGAACTAAAAATCAATAATGAGATTATAAAACCATTTAAAGCGAGTAATAAGTCTTTCAAAGGCATGAGTGAATGTAAATAGACTGTTCTTGTTAGTGGATGGCTTTCACTTCATGTTTCCCGAGGTAAATATGCAATCTCAATCTATTTTAACAAAAATTGTAAAAATATTCACCTCAAAATTAATAATGAGAATATAAAAACATTTAAAGCGAGTAATAAGGCTTTTAAAGGCATGAGTGACTATAAAAAGACTTTTCTTGTTAGTGGATGGCTTTCACTCCAGGTTTCCCGAGGTAAACATGCAATTTCACTCTGTTTTAATCAAAAATGTAAAAGAATTCAACCTATAATCAATAATTAGATTATAAAACCATTTAAAGCGAGCAATAAGGCTTTCAAAGGCATGAGTGACTATAAACAAAATTTTCTTGTTAGTGGATCACTTTCGCTCCATGTTTCCCAAGGTAAACATGCAATCTCAATATGTTTTAACGAAAAATGTAAAACAATTCAACTCAAAATCAATAATGAGATTATAAAACCATTTAAAGCGAGTAATAAGGCTTTCAAAGGCATGAGTGACTATAAATGAACTTTTCTTGTTAGTGGATGGTTTTCGCTCCATGTTTCCCGAGGTAAACATGCAATTTCAATCTGTTTTAATGAAAAATATAAAAAAATTCAACTCAAAATCAATAATGAGATTATAAAACCATTTAAAGCGAGTAATAAGGCTTTCAAAGGCATGAGTGACTGTAAATAGACTTTTCTTGTTGGTGGATGGCTTTCACTCCATGTTTCCCGAGGTAAACATGCAATTTCAGTCTATTTTAATAAAAATTGTAAAAATATTTACCTCAAAATCAATAATGAGATTATAAAAATATTTAAAGCGAGTAATAAGTCTTTCAAAGGCATGAGTGACTAAAAATAGACTTTTCTTGTTAGTGGATGGCTTTCACTACATGTTTCCCGAGGTAAATAAGCAATTTTAATCTATTTTAATAAAAATTGTAAAAATATTCACCTCAAAATTAATAATGAGATTATAAAAACATTTAAAGCGAGTAATAAGGCTTTCAAAGGCATGAGTGACTATAAAAATACTTTTCTTGTTAGTGAATGGCTTTCACTCCATGTTTCCCGAGGTAAACCTGCAATTTCAATCTGTTTTAATAAAAAATGTAAAACAATTCACCTCAAAATTAATAATGAGATTATAAAACCGTTTAAAGCGAGTAATAAGGCTTTCAAAGGCATGAGTGACTATAAATTAACTTTTCTTGTTAGTGGCTGGCTTTCGCTCCATGTTTCCCGAGGTAAACATGCAATTTCAATCTGTTTTAATGAAAAATATAAAAAAATTGAGCTCAAAATCAATAATGAGATGATAAAACCATTTAAAGCGAGTAATGAGGCTTTCAAAGGCATGACTGACTATAAATAGACTTTTCTTGTTAGTGGATGGCTTTCACGCCATGTTTCCCGAGGTAAATATGCAATTTCAATCCATTTTATTAAAAAAGGTAAAAATATTCACCTCAAAATTAATAATGAGATTATAAAACATTTAAAGCGAGTAATAAGGCTTTCAAAGGCATGAGTGACTATAAATAGACTTTTCTTGTTAGTGGATGGCTTTCACTCCAAGTTTCTCGAGGTAAACATGCAATTTCAGTCTGTTTTAATAAAAAATGTAAAAAACTTCACCTCAAAATTAATAATGAGATTATAAAACCATTTAAAGCGAGTAATAATGCTTTCAAAGGGATGAGTGACTATAAATGAACTTTTCTTGTTAGTGGATGGCTTTCGCTCCATGTTTCCCAAGGTAAACATGCAATTTCAATCTGTTTTAATGAAAAATATAAAAAAATTGAACTCAAAATCAATAATGAGATTATAAAACCATTTAAAGCGAGTAATAAGGCTTTCAAAGGCATGAGTGACTGTAAATAGACTTTTCTTATTAGTGGATGGCTATCGGTCCATGTTTGTCAGGGTAAACATGCAATCTCAATATGTTTTAACGAAAAATGTAAAAAAATTCAACTTAAAATCAATAATGAGATTATAAAACCATTTAAAGCGAATAATAAGGCTTTCAAAGGCATGAGTGACTGTAAATAGACTTTTCTTGTTAGTGGATGGCTTTCACGCCATGTTTCTCGAGGCAAACATGCAATTTCAATCTGTTTTAATGAAAAATGTAAAAACATTTACCTCAAAATTAGTAATGAGATTATAAAACCATTTAAAGCGAGTAATAAGGCTTTCAAAGGCATGAGTGACTGTAAATAGACTTTTCTTGTTGGTGGATGGCTTTCACTCCATGTTTCCCGAGGTAAACATGCAATTTCAGTCTATTTTAATAAAAATTGTAAAAATATTTACCTCAAAATCAATAATGAGATTATAAAAATATTTAAAGCGAGTAATAAGTCTTTCAAAGGCATGAGTGACTAAAAATAGACTTTTCTTGTTAGTGGATGGCTTTCACTACATGTTTCCCGAGGTAAATAAGCAATTTTAATCTATTTTAATAAAAATTGTAAAAATATTCACCTCAAAATTAATAATGAGATTATAAAAACATTTAAAGCGAGTAATAAGGCTTTCAAAGGCATGAGTGACTATAAAAATACTTTTCTTGTTAGTGAATGGCTTTCACTCCATGTTTCCCGAGGTAAACCTGCAATTTCAATCTGTTTTAATAAAAAATGTAAAACAATTCACCTCAAAATTAATAATGAGATTATAAAACCGTTTAAAGCGAGTAATAAGGCTTTCAAAGGCATGAGTGACTATAAATTAACTTTTCTTGTTAGTGGCTGGCTTTCGCTCCATGTTTCCCGAGGTAAACATGCAATTTCAATCTGTTTTAATGAAAAATATAAAAAAATTGAGCTCAAAATCAATAATGAGATGATAAAACCATTTAAAGCGAGTAATGAGGCTTTCAAAGGCATGACTGACTATAAATAGACTTTTCTTGTTAGTGGATGGCTTTCACGCCATGTTTCCCGAGGTAAATATGCAATTTCAATCCATTTTATTAAAAAAGGTAAAAATATTCACCTCAAAATTAATAATGAGATTATAAAACATTTAAAGCGAGTAATAAGGCTTTCAAAGGCATGAGTGACTATAAATAGACTTTTCTTGTTAGTGGATGGCTTTCACTCCAAGTTTCTCGAGGTAAACATGCAATTTCAGTCTGTTTTAATAAAAAATGTAAAAAACTTCACCTCAAAATTAATAATGAGATTATAAAACCATTTAAAGCGAGTAATAACGCTTTCAAAGGGATGAGTGACTATAAATGAACTTTTCTTGTTAGTGGATGGCTTTCGCTCCATGTTTCCCAAGGTAAACATGCAATTTCAATCTGTTTTAATGAAAAATATAAAAAAATTGAACTCAAAATCAATAATGAGATTATAAAACCATTTAAAGCGAGTAATAAGGCTTTCAAAGGCATGAGTGACTGTAAATAGACTTTTCTTATTAGTGGATGGCTATCGGTCCATGTTTGTCAGGGTAAACATGCAATCTCAATATGTTTTAACGAAAAATGTAAAAAAATTCAACTTAAAATCAATAATGAGATTATAAAACCATTTAAAGCAAATAATAAGGCTTTCAAAGGCATGAGTGACTGTAAATAGACTTTTCTTGTTAGTGGATGGCTTTCACGCCATGTTTCTCGAGGCAAACATGCAATTTCAATCTGTTTTAATGAAAAATGTAAAAACATTTACCTCAAAATTAGTAATGAGATTATAAAACCATTTAAAGCGAGTAATCAGGCTTTCAACGGCATGAGTGAGTAAAAATGGACTTTTCTTGTAAGTGGATGGCTTTCACTCCATGTTTCTCGAGGTAAACTTGCAACTTCAATCTGTTTTAATGAAAAATGAATAAACATTCACGTGAAAATAAATAATGAGATTATAAAACAATTTAAAGCGAGTAATAAGGCTTTCAACGGCATGAATGACTAAAAATGGACTTTTCTTGTAAGTGGATGGCTTTCACTCCACGTTTCTCGAGGTAAACATGCAATTTCAATCTGTTTTAATAAAAAATGTAAAAACATTCACCTCAAAATTAATAATGAGATTATAAAACCATTTAAAGCGAGTAATAAGGCTTTCAAAGGCATGAGTGACTATAAATGAACTTTTCTTGTTAGTGGATGGCATTCGCTCCATGTTTCCCAAGGTAAACATGCAATCTCAATATGTTTTAACGAAAAATGTAAAACAATTCAACTCAAAATCAATAATGAGATTATAAAATCATTTAAAGCGAGTAATAAGGCTTTCAAAGGCATGAGTGACTATAAATGAACTTTTCTTGTTAGTGGATGGCTTTCGCTCCATGTTTCCCGAGGTAAACATGCAATTTCAATCTGTTTTAATAAAAAATGTAAAAACATTCACCTGAAAATTAATAATGAGATTATAAAACCATTTAAAGCGAGTAATTAGGCTTTCAACGGCATGAGTGAGTAAAAATGGACTTTTCTTGTAAGTGGATGGCTTTCACTCCATGTTTCTCGAGGTAAACTTGCAATTTCAATCTGTTTTAATGAAAAATGAAAAAACATTCACGTGAAAATAAATAATGAGATTATAAAACAATTTAAAGCGAGTAATAAGGCTTTCAACGGCATGAATGACTAAAAATAGACTTTTCTTGTAAGTGGATGGCTTTCACTCCACGTTTCTCGAGGTAAACATGCAATTTCAATATGTTTTAATAAAAAATGTAAAAACATTCACCTCAAAATTAATGATGAGATTATAAAACCATTTAAAGCGAGTAATAAGGCTTTCAACGGCATGAATGACTAAAAATGGACTTTTCTTGTAAGTGGATGGCTTTCACTCCATGTGTCCCGAGGTAAACATGCATTTTCAATCTATTTTAATAAAAAATGTAAAAAAATTCACCTCAAAATTAATAATGAGATTATAAAACCATTTAAAGCGAGTAATAAGGCTTTTCAAAGGCATGAGGGACTATAAATAAACTTTTCTTGTTAGTGGATGGCTTTCGCTCCATGTTTCTCGTGGTAAACATGCAATTTCAATCTGTTTTAATGAAAAATGTAAAAACATATACCTCAAAATTAATAATGAGATTATAAAACCATTTAAAGCGAGTAATAAGGCTTTCAACGGCATGAGTGAGTAAAAATGGACTTTTCTTGTAAGTGGATGGCTTTCACTCCATGTTTCTCGAGGTAAACTTGCAATTTCAATCTGTTTTAATGAAAAATGAAAAAACATTCACGTCAAAAAAAATAATGAGATTATAAAACAATTTAAAGCGAGTAATAAGGCTTTCAACGGCATGAATGACTAAAAATGGACTTTTCTTGTAAGTCGATGGCTTTCACTCCATGTGTCCCGAGGTAAACATGCATTTTCAATCTGTTTTAATAAAAAATGTTAAAAAATTCACCTCAAAATTAATAATGAGATTATAAAACCATTTAAAGCGAGTAATAAGGCTTTTCAAAGGCATGAGGGACTATAAATAAACTTTTCTTGTTAGTGGATGGCTATCGCTCCATGTTTCTCGAGGTAAACATGCAATTTCAATCTGTTTTAATGAAAAATATAAAAACATTTACCTCAAAATTAATAATGAGATTATAAAACCATTTAAAGCGAGTAATAAGGCTTTCAACGGCATGAGTGAGTAAAAATGGACTTTTCTTGTAAGTGGATGGCTTTCACTCCATGTTTCTCGAGGTAAACTTGCAATTTCAATATGTTTTAATGAAAAATGAAAAAACATTCACGTCAAAAAAAATAATGAGATTATAAAATAAATTAAAGCGAGTAATAAGGCTTTCAACGGCATGAATGACTAAAAATGGACTTTTCTTGTAAGTGGATGGCTTTCACTCCATGTGTCCCGAGGTAAACATGCATTTTCAATCTGTTTTAATAAAAAATGTAAAAAAATTCACCTCAAAATTAATAATGAGATTATAAAACCATTTAAAGCGAGTAATAAGGCTTTTCAAAGGCATGAGGGACTATAAATAAACTTTTCTTGTTAGTGGATGGCTATCGCTCCATGTTTCTCGAGGTAAACATGCAATTTCAATCTGTTTTAATGAAAAATATAAAAACATTTACCTCAAAATTAATAATGAGATTATGAAACCATTTAAAGCGAGTAATAAGGCTTTCAACGGCATGAGTGAGTAAAAATGGACTTTTCTTGTAAGTGGATGGCTTTCACTCCATGTTTCTCGAGGTAAACTTGCAATTTCAATATGTTTTAATGAAAAATGAAAAAACATTCACGTCAAAAAAAATAATGAGATTATAAAATAAATTAAAGCGAGTAATAAGGCTTTCAACGGCATGAATGACTAAAAATGGACTTTTCTTGTAAGTGGATGGCTTTCACTCCATGTGTCCCGAGGTAAACATGCATTTTCAATCTGTTTTAATAAAAAATGTAAAAAAATTCACCTCAAAATTAATAATGAGATTATAAAACCATTTAAAGCGAGTAATAAGGCTTTTCAAAGGCATGAGGGACTATAAATAAACTTTTCTTGTTAGTGGATGGCTATCGCTCCATGTTTCTCGAGGTAAACATGCAATTTCAATCTGTTTTAATGAAAAATATAAAAACATTTACCTCAAAATTAATAATGAGATTATAAAACCATTTAAAGCGAGTAATAAGGCTTTCAACGGCATGAGTGAGTAAAAATGGACTTTTCTTGTAAGTGGATGGCTTTCACTCCATGTTTCTCGAGGTAAACTTGCAATTTCAATATGTTTTAATGAAAAATGAAAAAACATTCACGTCAAAAAAAATAATGAGATTATAAAATAAATTAAAGCGAGTAATAAGGCTTTCAACGGCATGAATGACTAAAAATGGACTTTTCTTGTAAGTGGATGGCTTTCACTCCATGTGTCCCGAGGTAAACATGCATTTTCAATCTGTTTTAATAAAAAATGTAAAAAAATTCACCTCAAAATTAATAATGAGATTATAAAACCATTTAAAGCGAGTAATAAGGCTTTCAACGACATTAGTGACTAAAAATGAACTTTTTTTGTAAATGGATGGCTTTCACTCCACGTTTCTTGAGGTAAACATGCAATTTCAATCTGTTTTAATAAAAAATTGAAAACAATTCACCTCAAAATTAATAATGAGGTTATAAAACCACTTAAAGTGAGTAATAAGGCTTTCAAAGGCATGAGTGACTATAAATGGACTTTTCTTGTTAGTGGATGGCTTTCGCTCCATGTTTCCCAAGGTTAACATGCAATCTCAATATGTTTTAACGAAAAATGTAAAAACATTCAACTTAAAATCAATAATGAGATTATAAAACCATTTAAAGCGAGTAATAAGGCTTTCTAAGGCATGAGTGACTATAAATGGACTTTTCTTGTTAGTGGATGGCTTTCTCTCCATGTTTCTCGAGGTAAGCATGCAATTTCAATATGTTTTAATGAAAAATGTAAAAACATTCACCTCAAAATTAATAATGAGATTATAAAACTATTTAAAGCGAGTAATAAGGCTTTCAACGGAATGAGTGACTATAAATGCAATTTTCTTGTTAGTGGATGGCTTTCGCTCCATCTTTCCCGAGGTAAACAAGTAATCTCAATATGTTTTAACCAAAAATGTAAGAAATTTCAACTTAAATTCAATAATGAGACTAGAAAACCATTTAAAGCGAGCAATAAGGCTTTGAAACGCATGAGTGACTATAAATAGAATTTTCTTGTCAATGGATGGCTTTCGCTTCACGTTTCTTGAGGTAAACATTCAATTATAAGCTGTTTTTATAAAAAATGTAAAACAATTCACCTCAAAATTAAGAATGAGATTATAAAACCATTCAAAACGAGTAATAAGGCTTTTGAAGGCGTGAGTGGCTATAAATGGACTTTTCTTCTTAGTGGATGGCTTTCACTCCATGTTTCCCGAGGTAAACATGCAATTTCAATCTATTTTAATGAAAAATATAAAAACATTCACCTCAAAATTAATAATGAGATTATAAAACCATTTAAAGCGAGTAATAAGGCTTTTCAAAGGCATGAGTGACTATAAATAAACTTTTCTTGTTAGTGGATGGCTTTCGCTCCATGTTTCCCGAGGTAAACATGCAATTTCATTATGTTTCAATGAAAAAAATAAAACAATTCAACTTCAAATCAATAATGAGATTATAAGACCATTTAAAGCGAGTAATAAGGCTTTCAAAGGCATGAGTGACTGTAAATAGACTTTTCTTGTTAGTGGATGGCTTTCACTCCATGTTTCCCGAGGTAAACATGCAATTTCAATCTCTTTTAATAAAAAATGTACAAAAGTTCACCTAAAAATTAATCATGAGATTATGAAACCGTTTAAAGCGAGTAATAAGGCTTTCAAAGGCATGAGTGACTATAAATAGACTTTTCTTGTTAGTGGATGGCTTTCGCTCCATGTTTCCCGAGGTAAACATGCAATTTCAATCCGTTTTAATGAAAAATATAAAAAAATTCAACTCAAAATCAGTAATGAAATTATAAAACCATTTAAAGCGACTAATAAGGCTTTTAAAGGCATGAATGACTGTAAATAGACTTTTCTTGTTAGTGGATGGCTTTCACTCCATGTGTCCCGAGGTAAACATGCATTTTAAATCTGTTTTATTAAAAAATGTAAAAAAATTCACCTCAAAATTAATAATGAGATTATAAAACCATTTAAAGCGAGTAATAAGGCTTTTCAAAGGCATGAGGGACTATAAATAAACTTTTCTTGTTAGTGGATGGCTTTCGCTCCATGTTTCTCGAGGTAAACATGCAATTTCAATCTGTTTTAATGAAAACTGTAAAAACATTTACCTCAAAATTAATAATGAGATTATAAAACCATTTAAAGCGAGTAATAAGGCTTTCAACGGCATGAGTGAGTAAAAATGGACTTTTCTTGTAAGTAGATGGCTTTCACCCCATGTTTCTTGAGGTAAACTTGCAATTTCAATCTGTTTTAATGAAAAATGAAAAAACATTCACGTCAAAATAAATAATGAGATTATAAAACAATTTAAAGCGAGTAATAAGGCTTTCAACGGCATGAATGACTAAAAATGGACTTTTCTTGTAAGTGGATGGCTTTCACTCCACGTTTCTCGAGGTAAACATGCAATTTCAATCTGTTTTAATGAAAAATGTAAAAACATTCACCTCAAAATTAATAATGAGATTATAAAACCATTTAAGGCGAGTAATAAGGCTTTCAACGGCATGAATGACTAAAAATGGACTTTTCTTGTAAGTGGATGGCTTTCACTCCATGTGTCCCGAGGTAAACATGCATTTTCAATCTGTTTTAATAAAAAATGTAAAAAAATTCACCTCAAAATTAATAATGAGATTATAAAACCATTTAAAGCGAGTAATAAGGCTTTTCAAAGGCATGAGGGACTATAAATAAACTTTTCTTGTTAGTGGATGGCTTTCGCTCCATGTTTCTCGAGGTAAACATGCAATTTCAATCTGTTTTAATGAAAACTGTAAAAACATTTACCTCAAAATTAATAATGAGATTATAAAACCATTTAAAGCGAGTAATAAGGCTTACAACGGCATGAGTGAGTAAAAATGGACTTTTCTTGTAAGTAGATGGCTTTCACCCCATGTTTCTTGAGGTAAACTTGCAATTTCAATCTGTTTTAATGAAAAATGAAAAAACATTCACGTCAAAATAAATAATGAGATTATAAAACAATTTAAAGCGAGTAATAAGGCTTTCAACGGCATGAATGACTAAAAATGGACTTTTCTTGTAAGTGGATGGCTTTCACTCCACGTTTCTCGAGGTAAACATGCAATTTCAATCTGTTTTAATGAAAAATGTAAAAACATTCACCTCAAAATTAATAATGACATTATAAAACCATTTAAGGCGAGTAATAAGGCTTTCAACGGCATGAATGACTAAAAATGGACTTTTCTTGTAAGTGGATGGCTTTCACTCCATGTGTCCCGAGGTAAACATGCATTTTCAATCTGTTTTAATAAAAAATGTAAAAAAATTCACCTCAAAATTAATAATGAGATTATAAAACCATTTAAAGCGAGTAATAAGGCTTTTCAAAGGCATGAGGGACTATAAATAAACTTTTCTTGTTAGTGGATGGCTTTCGCTCCATGTTTCTCGAGGTAAACATGCAATTTCAATCTGTTTTAATGAAAACTGTAAAAACATTTACCACAAAATTAATAATGAGATTATAAAACCATTTAAAGCGAGTAATAAGGCTTTCAACGGCATGAGTGAGTAAAAATGGACTTTTCTTGTAAGTGGATGGCTTTCACTCCATGTTTCTCGAGGTAAACTTGCAATTTCAATTTGTTTTAATGAAAAATGAAAAAACATTCACGTCAAAATAAATAATGAGATTATAAAACAATTTAAAGCGAGTAATAAGGCTTTCAACGGCATGAATGACTAAAAATGGACTTTTCTTGTAAGTGGATGGCTTTCACTCCACGTTTCTCGAGGTAAACATGCAATTTCAATCTGTTTTGATGAAAAATGTAAAAACATTCACCTCAACATTAATAATGAGATTATAAAACCATTTAAGGGAGTAATAAGGCTTTCAACGACATGAATGACTAAAAATGGACTTTTCTTGTAAGTGGATGGCTTTCACTCCATGTGTCCCGAGGTAGACATGCACTTTCAATCTGTTTTAATAAAAAATGTAAAAAAATTCACCTCAAAATTAATAATGAGATTATAAAACCATTTAAAGCGAGTAATAAGGCTTTTCAAAGGCATGAGGGACTATAAATAAACTTTTCTTGTTAGTGGATGGCTTTCGCTCCATGTTTCTCGAGGTAAACATGCAATTTCAATCTGTTTTAATGAAAACTGTAAAAACATTTACCACAAAATTAATAATGAGATTATAAAACCATTTAAAGCGAGTAATAAGGCTTTCAACGGCATGAATGACTAAAAATGGACTTTTCTTGTAAGTGGATGGCTTTCACTCCACGTTTCTCGAGGTAAACATGCAATTTCAATCTGTTTTAATGAAAAATGTAAAAAAATTCACCTCAAAATTAATAATGAGGTTATAAAACCATTTAAAGCGAGTTATAAGGCTTTCAAAGGCATGAGTGACTATAAATGGACTTTTCTTGTCAGTGGATGGCTTTCACTCCATGTTTCTCGAGGTAAACATCCAATTTCAATCTGTTTTAATGAAAAATGTAAAAACATTCACCTCAAAATTAATAATGAGATTATAAAACCATTTAAAGCGAGTAATAAGGCTTTCAAAGGCATGAGTGACTATAAATGGATTTTTCTTGTTAGTTGATGGCTTTTGCTCCACGTTTTCCTAGGTAAACATGCAATTTCAATCTGTGTTAATAAAAAATATAAAAAAATTTAACTCAAAATCAATAATCAGATTGTAAAACCATTTAAAGCGAGTAATAAGGCATTCAAAGGCATGAGTGACTGTAAATAGACTTTTCTTGTTAGTGGATGGCTTTCACTCCATGTTTCCCGAGGTAAACATGCAATTTCAATCTCTTTTAATAAAAAATGTAAAAAAATTCAGCTCAAAATTAATAATGAGATTATGAAACCGTTTAAAGCGAGTAATAAGGCTTTCAAAGGCATGAGTGACTATAAATAGACTTTTCTTGTTAGTGGATGGCTTTCGCTCCATGTTTCCCGAGGTAAACATGCAATTTCAATCCGTTTTAATGAAAAATATAAAAAAATTCAACTCAAAATCAGTAATGAAATTATAAAACCATTTAAAGCGACTAATAAGGCTTTCAAAGGCATGAGTGACTGTAAATAGACTTTTCTTGTTAGTGGATGGCTTTCACTCCATGTTTCCCGAGGTAAACATGCAATTTCAATCTCTTTTAATAAAAAATGTACAAAAGTTCACCTAAAAATTAATCATGAGATTATGAAACCGTTTAAAGCGAGTAATAAGGCTTTCAAAGGCATGAGTGACTATAAATAGACTTTTCTTGTTAGTGGATGGCTTTCGCTCCATGTTTCCCGAGGTAAACATGCAATTTCAATCCGTTTTAATGAAAAATATAAAAAAATTCAACTCAAAATCAGTAATGAAATTATAAAACCATTTAAAGCGACTAATAAGGCTTTTAAAGGCATGAATGACTGTAAATAGACTTTTCTTGTTAGTGGATGGCTTTCACTCCATGTGTCCCGAGGTAAACATGCATTTTAAATCTGTTTTATTAAAAAATGTAAAAAAATTCACCTCAAAATTAATAATGAGATTATAAAACCATTTAAAGCGAGTAATAAGGCTTTTCAAAGGCATGAGGGACTATAAATAAACTTTTCTTGTTAGTGGATGGCTTTCGCTCCATGTTTCTCGAGGTAAACATGCAATTTCAATCTGTTTTAATGAAAACTGTAAAAACATTTACCTCAAAATTAATAATGAGATTATAAAACCATTTAAAGCGAGTAATAAGGCTTTCAACGGCATGAGTGAGTAAAAATGGACTTTTCTTGTAAGTAGATGGCTTTCACCCCATGTTTCTTGAGGTAAACTTGCAATTTCAATCTGTTTTAATGAAAAATGAAAAAACATTCACGTCAAAATAAATAATGAGATTATAAAACAATTTAAAGCGAGTAATAAGGCTTTCAACGGCATGAATGACTAAAAATGGACTTTTCTTGTAAGTGGATGGCTTTCACTCCACGTTTCTCGAGGTAAACATGCAATTTCAATCTGTTTTAATGAAAAATGTAAAAACATTCACCTCAAAATTAATAATGAGATTATAAAACCATTTAAGGCGAGTAATAAGGCTTTCAACGGCATGAATGACTAAAAATGGACTTTTCTTGTAAGTGGATGGCTTTCACTCCATGTGTCCCGAGGTAAACATGCATTTTCAATCTGTTTTAATAAAAAATGTAAAAAAATTCACCTCAAAATTAATAATGAGATTATAAAACCATTTAAAGCGAGTAATAAGGCTTTTCAAAGGCATGAGGGACTATAAATAAACTTTTCTTGTTAGTGGATGGCTTTCGCTCCATGTTTCTCGAGGTAAACATGCAATTTCAATCTGTTTTAATGAAAACTGTAAAAACATTTACCTCAAAATTAATAATGAGATTATAAAACCATTTAAAGCGAGTAATAAGGCTTACAACGGCATGAGTGAGTAAAAATGGACTTTTCTTGTAAGTAGATGGCTTTCACCCCATGTTTCTTGAGGTAAACTTGCAATTTCAATCTGTTTTAATGAAAAATGAAAAAACATTCACGTCAAAATAAATAATGAGATTATAAAACAATTTAAAGCGAGTAATAAGGCTTTCAACGGCATGAATGACTAAAAATGGACTTTTCTTGTAAGTGGATGGCTTTCACTCCACGTTTCTCGAGGTAAACATGCAATTTCAATCTGTTTTAATGAAAAATGTAAAAACATTCACCTCAAAATTAATAATGACATTATAAAACCATTTAAGGCGAGTAATAAGGCTTTCAACGGCATGAATGACTTAAAATGGACTTTTCTTGTAAGTGGATGG
The DNA here is from genome assembly GCF_053813885.1 of Theobroma cacao. Lineage (NCBI taxonomy): Eukaryota > Viridiplantae > Streptophyta > Magnoliopsida > Malvales > Malvaceae > Theobroma > Theobroma cacao. Next base: position 16,920,057 of record NC_142642.1, on the reverse strand, counting down.
CTTTCACTCCATGTGTCCCGAGGTAAACATGCATTTTCAATCTGTTTTAATAAAAAATGTAAAAAAATTCACCTCAAAATTAATAATGAGATTATAAAACCATTTAAAGCGAGTAATAAGGCTTTTCAAAGGCATGAGGGACTATAAATAAACTTTTCTTGTTAGTGGATGGCTTTCGCTCCATGTTTCTCGAGGTAAACATGCAATTTCAATCTGTTTTAATGAAAACTGTAAAAACATTTACCACAAAATTAATAATGAGATTATAAAACCATTTAAAGCGAGTAATAAGGCTTTCAACGGCATGAGTGAGTAAAAATGGACTTTTCTTGTAAGTGGATGGCTTTCACTCCATGTTTCTCGAGGTAAACTTGCAATTTCAATTTGTTTTAATGAAAAATGAAAAAACATTCACGTCAAAATAAATAATGAGATTATAAAACAATTTAAAGCGAGTAATAAGGCTTTCAACGGCATGAATGACTAAAAATGGACTTTTCTTGTAAGTGGATGGCTTTCACTCCACGTTTCTCGAGGTAAACATGCAATTTCAATCTGTTTTGATGAAAAATGTAAAAACATTCACCTCAACATTAATAATGAGATTATAAAACCATTTAAGGGAGTAATAAGGCTTTCAACGACATGAATGACTAAAAATGGACTTTTCTTGTAAGTGGATGGCTTTCACTCCATGTGTCCCGAGGTAGACATGCACTTTCAATCTGTTTTAATAAAAAATGTAAAAAAATTCACCTCAAAATTAATAATGAGATTATAAAACCATTTAAAGCGAGTAATAAGGCTTTTCAAAGGCATGAGGGACTATAAATAAACTTTTCTTGTTAGTGGATGGCTTTCGCTCCATGTTTCTCGAGGTAAACATGCAATTTCAATCTGTTTTAATGAAAACTGTAAAAACATTTACCACAAAATTAATAATGAGATTATAAAACCATTTAAAGCGAGTAATAAGGCTTTCAACGGCATGAATGACTAAAAATGGACTTTTCTTGTAAGTGGATGGCTTTCACTCCACGTTTCTCGAGGTAAACATGCAATTTCAATCTGTTTTAATGAAAAATGTAAAAAAATTCACCTCAAAATTAATAATGAGGTTATAAAACCATTTAAAGCGAGTTATAAGGCTTTCAAAGGCATGAGTGACTATAAATGGACTTTTCTTGTCAGTGGATGGCTTTCACTCCATGTTTCTCGAGGTAAACATCCAATTTCAATCTGTTTTAATGAAAAATGTAAAAACATTCACCTCAAAATTAATAATGAGATTATAAAACCATTTAAAGCGAGTAATAAGGCTTTCAAAGGCATGAGTGACTATAAATGGATTTTTCTTGTTAGTTGATGGCTTTTGCTCCACGTTTTCCTAGGTAAACATGCAATTTCAATCTGTGTTAATAAAAAATATAAAAAAATTTAACTCAAAATCAATAATCAGATTGTAAAACCATTTAAAGCGAGTAATAAGGCATTCAAAGGCATGAGTGACTGTAAATAGACTTTTCTTGTTAGTGGATGGCTTTCACTCCATGTTTCCCGAGGTAAACATGCAATTTCAATCTCTTTTAATAAAAAATGTAAAAAAATTCAGCTCAAAATTAATAATGAGATTATGAAACCGTTTAAAGCGAGTAATAAGGCTTTCAAAGGCATGAGTGACTGTAAATAGACTTTTCTTCTTAGTGGATGGCTTTCGCTCCATGATTCCCGAGGTAAACATGCAATTTCAATCTGTTTTAATGAAAAATATAAAAAAATTGAACTCAAAATCAATAATGAGATTATAAAACCATTTAAAGCGAGTAATAAGCATTTCAAAGGCATGAGTGACTGTAAATAGACTTTTCTTGTTTGTGGATGGCTTTCACTCCATGTTTCTCGAGGTAAATTATCAATTTCAAACTATTTTAATAAAAAATGTAAAAAAATTCACCTCAAAATTCATAATGAGATTATAAAAACATTTAAAGCGAGTAATAAGGCTTTCAAAGGCATGAGAGACTATAAAAAGACTTTTCTTGTTAGTGGATGGCTTTCACTCCATGTTTCCCTAGGAAAACATGCAATTTCAATCTGGTTTAATAAAAAATGTAAAAAAATTCACCTCAAAATTAATAATGAGATTATAAAACCATTTAAAGCGAGTAATAAGGCTTTCAAAGGCATGAGTGACTATAAATGAACTTTTCTTGTTTGTGGATGGCTTTCGCTCCATGTTTCCCGAGGTAAACATGCAATTTCAATCTGTTTTAATGAAAAATATAAAAAAATTGAACTCAAAATCAACAATGAGATTATCAAACCATTTAAAGCGAGTAATAAGGCTTTCAAAGGCATGGGTGACTGTAAATAGACTTTTCTTGTTAATGGATGGCTTTCACTCCATGTTTCCCGAGGTAAATATGCAATTTCAATCTATTTTAATAAAAAAGGTAAAAATATTCACCTCAAAATTAATAATGAGATTATAAAACATTTAAAGCGAGCAATAAGGCTTTCAAAGGCATGAGTGACTATAAATAGACTTTTCTTGTTAGTGGATGGCTTTCACTCCATGTTTCTCGAGGTTAACATGCAATTTCAATCTGTTTTAATAAAAAATGTAAAAAAATTCAACTTAAAATCAATAATGAGATTATAAAACCATTTAAAGCGAGTAATAAGGCTTTCAAAGGTATGAGTGACTATAAATAGATTTTTTTTGTTAGTAGATGACTTTCACTCCATGTTTCCCAAGGTAAACATGCAATTTCAATCTGTTTTAACAAAAAATGTAAAAAAATTCACCTCAAAATCAATAATGAGATTATTAAACCATTTAAAGCGAGTAATAAGGCTTTCAAAGGCATGAGTGACTATAAATAAACTTTTCTTGTTAGTGGATGGGTTTCGCTCCATGTTTCCCGAGGTAAACATGCAATTTCAATCTGTTTTAATGAAAAATGTGAAAAAATTCAACTTAAAATCAATAATGAGATTATAAAACCATTTAAAGCGAGTAATAAGGCTTTCAAAGGCATGAGTGACTATAAATGGACTTTTCTTGTTAGTGGATGGCTTTCACCCCATGTTTCTCGAGGTAAACATGCAATTTTAATATGTTTTAATGAAAAATGTAAGAACATTCACCTCAAATCTAATAATGAGATTATAAAACCATTTAAAGCGAGTAATAAGGCTTTCAAAGGCATGAGTGACTATAAATGAACATTTCTTGTTAGTGGATGGCTTTCACTCCATGTTTCCCGAGGTAAACATGCAATTTAAATCTGTTTTAATGAAAAATATAAAAAAATTGAACTCAAAATCAACAATGAGATTATAAAACCATTTAAAGCGAGTAATAAGGCTTTCAAAGGCATGAGTGACTGTAAATAGACTTTTCTTGTTAGTGGATGGCTTTCATTCCATGTTTCCCGAGGTAAATATGCAATTTCAATCTATTTTAATAAAAAATGTAAAAATATGCACTTCTGAATTAATAATGAGATTATAAAAACATTTAAAGCGAGTAATAAGGCTTTCAAAGGCATGAGTGACTATAAAAAGACTTTTCTTGTTAGTGGATGGCTTTCACTCCATGTTTCCCGAGGTAAACATGCAATTTTAATCTGTTTTAATAAAAAATGTAAAACACTTCACCTCAAAATTAATAATGAGATTATAAAACCATTTAAAGCGAGTAATAAGGCTTTTCAAAGGCATGAGTGACTATAAATGAACTTTTCTTGTTAGTGGATGGCTTTGGCTCCACGTTTTCCGAGGTAAACATGCAATTTCAATCTGTTTTAATGAAAAAAGAAAAAAATTCAACTTAAAATCAGTAATGAGATTATAAAACCCTTTAAAGCGAGTAATAAGGCTTTCAAAGGCATGAGTGACTGTAAATAGACTTTTCTTATTAGTGGATGGCTTTCACTCCATGTTTCCCGAGGTAAACATGCAATTTCAATCTCTTTTAATAAAAAATGTAAAAAAATTCACCTCAAAATAAAAAATGAGATTATGAAACCGTTTAAAGCGAGTAATAAGGCTTTCAAAGGCATGAGTGACTGTAAATAGACTTTTCTTGTTAGTGGATGGCTTTCGCTCCATGTTTCCCGAGGTAAACATGCAATTTCAATCTATTTTAATGAAAAATATAAAAAAATTCAACTTAAAATCAATAATGAAATTAAAAAACCATTTAAAGCGAGTAATAAAGCTTTCAAAGGCATGAGTGACTGTAAATAGACTTTTCTTTTTAGTGGATGGCTTTCACTTCTTGTGTCCCGACGTAAACATCTAATTTCAATATGTTTTAACAAAAAATGTAAAAAAATTCACCTCAAAATTAATAATGAGATTATAAAAACATTTAAAGCGAGTACTAAGGATTTTAAAGGCATGAGTGACTATAAATAGACTTTTCTCCTTAGTGGATGGCTTTCACTCCATGTTTCTCGAGGTAAACATGCAATTTCAATCTGTTTTAATAAAAAATGTAAAAAACTTCACCTCAAAATTGATAATGAGATTATAAAACCGTTTAAAGCGAGTAATAAGGCTTTCCAAAGGCATGAGTTACTATAAATAAACTTTTCTTGTTTGTGGATGGCTTTCGCTCCATGTTTCCCGAGGTAAACATGCAATTTCAATCTGTTTTAATGAAAAATGTGAAAAAATTCAACTTAAAATCAATAATGAGATTATAAAACCATTTAAAGCGAGTAATAAGGCTTTCAAAGGCATGAGTGACTATAAATGGACTTTTCTTGTTAGTGGATGGCTTTCACCCCATGTTTCTCGAGGTAAACATGCAATTTTAATATGTTTTAATGAAAAATGTAAGAACATTCACCTCAAATCTAATAATGAGATTATAAAACCATTTAAAGCGAGTAATAAGGCTTTCAAAGGCATGAGTGACTATAAATGAACATTTCTTGTTAGTGGATGGCTTTCACTCCATGTTTCCCGAGGTAAACATGCAATTTCAATCTGTTTTAATGAAAAATATAAAAAAATTGAACTCAAAATCAACAATGAGATTATAAAACCATTTAAAGCGAGTAATAAGGCTTTCAAAGGCATGAGTGACTGTAAATAGACTTTTCTTGTTAGTGGATGGCTTTCATTCCATGTTTCCCGAGGTAAATATGCAATTTCAATCTATTTTAATAAAAAATGTAAAAATATGCACTTCTGAATTAATAATGAGATTATAAAAACATTTAAAGCGAGTAATAAGGCTTTCAAAGGCATGAGTGACTATAAAAAGACTTTTCTTGTTAGTGGATGGCTTTCACTCCATGTTTCCCGAGGTAAACATGCAATTTTAATCTGTTTTAATAAAAAATGTAAAACACTTCACCTCAAAATTAATAATGAGATTATAAAACCATTTAAAGCGAGTAATAAGGCTTTTCAAAGGCATGAGTGACTATAAATGAACTTTTCTTGTTAGTGGATGGCTTTGGCTCCACGTTTTCCGAGGTAAACATGCAATTTCAATCTGTTTTAATGAAAAAAGAAAAAAATTCAACTTAAAATCAGTAATGAGATTATAAAACCCTTTAAAGCGAGTAATAAGGCTTTCAAAGGCATGAGTGACTGTAAATAGACTTTTCTTATTAGTGGATGGCTTTCACTCCATGTTTCCCGAGGTAAACATGCAATTTCAATCTCTTTTAATAAAAAATGTAAAAAAATTCACCTCAAAATAAAAAATGAGATTATGAAACCGTTTAAAGCGAGTAATAAGGCTTTCAAAGGCATGAGTGACTGTAAATAGACTTTTCTTGTTAGTGGATGGCTTTCGCTCCATGTTTCCCGAGGTAAACATGCAATTTCAATCTATTTTAATGAAAAATATAAAAAAATTCAACTTAAAATCAATAATGAAATTAAAAAACCATTTAAAGCGAGTAATAAGGCTTTCAAAGGCATGAGTGACTGTAAATAGACTTTTCTTTTTAGTGGATGGCTTTCACTTCTTGTGTCCCGACGTAAACATCTAATTTCAATATGTTTTAACAAAAAATGTAAAAAAATTCACCTCAAAATTAATAATGAGATTATAAAAACATTTAAAGCGAGTACTAAGGATTTTAAAGGCATGAGTGACTATAAATAGACTTTTCTCCTTAGTGGATGGCTTTCACTCCATGTTTCTCGAGGTAAACATGCAATTTCAATCTGTTTTAATAAAAAATGTAAAAAACTTCACCTCAAAATTGATAATGAGATTATAAAACCGTTTAAAGCGAGTAATAAGGCTTTCCAAAGGCATGAGTTACTATAAATAAACTTTTCTTGTTTGTGGATGGCTTTCGCTCCATGTTTCCCGAGGTAAACATGCAATTTCAATCTGTTTTAATGAAAAAAGTAAAAAAATTCAACTTAAAATCAATAATGAGATTATAAAACCATTTCAAGCAAGTAATAAGGCTTTCAAAGGCATGAGCGACTATAAATAGACTTTTCTTGTTAGTGGATGGCTTTCACTCCATGTTTCCCGAGGTAAACATGGAATTTCAATCTGTTTTAATAAAAAATGTAAAAAAATTCACCTCAAAATTAATAATGAGATTATGAAACCGTTTAAAGCGAGTAATAAGGCTTTCAAAGGCATGAGTGACTATAAATAAACTTTTCTTGTTAGTGGATGGCTATCGCTCCATGTTTCCCAAGGTAAACATGCAATCTCAATATGTTTTAATGAAAAATATAAAAAAAAATTAACTTAAAATCAATAATGAGATTATAAAACAATTTAAAGCGAGTAATAAGGCTTTCAAAGGCATGAGTGACTGTAAATAGACTTTTCTTGTTAGTGGATGCCTTTCACTCCATGTTTCCCGAGGTAAACATGCAATTTCAATCTATTTTAATAAAAAATATAAAAATATTAACCTCAAAATTAATAATCAGAATATAAAAACATTTAAAGCGAGTCATAAGGCTTTCAGAGGCATTAGTGACTATAAATAGACTTTTCTTGTTAGTGGATTGCTTTCACTCCATGTTTCCAGAGGTAAACATGCAATTTCAATCTATTTTAATAAAAAATGAAAAAAAGTTCGCCTCAAAATTAATAATGAGATTATAAAACCATTTAAAGCGAGTAATAAGGCTTTTCAAAGGCATGAGTGACTATAAATAAACTTTTCTTGTTAGTGGATGGCTTTCGCTCCAAGTTTGCCGAGGTAAACATGCAATTTCAATATTTTTTAATGAAAATAGTAAAAAAAATCAACTTCAAATCGATAATGAGATTATAAAACCCTTTAAAGTGAGTAATAAGGCTTTCAAAGGCATGAGTGACTGTAAATAGAGTTTTCTTGTTAGTGGATGGTTTTCACTCCATGTTTCCCAAGGTAAACATGCAATTTCAGTCTCTTTTAATAAAAAATGTAAAAAAATTCACCTCAAAATTAATAATGAGATTATGAAATTGTTTAGAGCTAGTGATAAGGCTTTCAAAGGCATGAGTGACTATAAATAGACTTTTTTTGTTAGCGGATGGCTTTCGCTCCATGTTTCCCGAGGTAAACATGCAATTTCAATATGTTTTAATGAAAAATATAAAAAAATTCAACTCAAAATCAATAATGAAATTATAAAACCGTTTAAAGCGAGTAATAAGGCTTTTAAAGGCATGAGTGACTGTAAATAGACTTTTCTTGTTAGTGGATGGCTTTCACTCCATGTGTCCCGAGGTAAACATGCAATTTCAATCTGTTTTCATGAAAAAAGTAAAAAAGTTCAACTTAAAACCAATAATGAGATTATAAAACCATTTAAAGCGAGTAATAAGGCTTTCAAAGGCATGAGTGACTGTAAATATACTTTTCTTGCTAGTGGATGGCTTTCACTCCATGTTTCCCGAGGTAAATATGCAATTTCAATCTATTTTAATAAAAAATGTAAAAATATTCACCTCAAAATTAATAATGAGATTATAAAACATTTAAAGCAAGTAATAAGGCTTTCAACGGCATGAGTGACTGAAAATGGACTTTTCTTCTAAGTAAATGGCTTTCACTCCATGTTTCTCGAGGTAAACATGCAATTTCAATCTGTTTTAATGAAAAATGTAAAAACATTCACCTCAAAATTAATAATGAGATTACAAAACCATTTAAAGCGAGTAATAAAGCTTTCAACGGCATGAGTGACTAAAAATGGACTTTTTTTGTAAGTGCATGGCTTTCACTCCATGTTTCTCGAGGTAAACATGCAATTTCAATCAGTTTTAATGAAAATGTAGAAACATTCAACTCAAAATTAATAATGAGATTATAAAACTATTTAAAGCGAGTAATAAGGCTTTCAACGGCATGACTGACTAAAAATTGACTTTTCTAGTAAGTGGATGGCTTTCACTGCATGTTTCTCGAGGTAAACATGCAATTTCGATCTGTTTTAATGAAAAATGTAAAAACATTCACGTCAAAATTAATAAGGAGATTATAAAACCATTTAAAGTGAGTAATAAAGCTTTCAACGGCATGAGTGACTAAAAATGGACTTTTCTTGCAAGTGGATGGCTTTCACTCCACGTTTCTCGAGGTAAACAAGCAATTTCAATATGTTTTAATAAAAAATGTAAAAAAATTCACCTCAAAATTAATAATGAGATTATAAAAACATTTAAAGCGAGTAATAAGGCTTTCAAAGGCATGAGTGACTATAAATGGACTTTTCTTGTTAGTGGATGGCTTTCACTCTATGTTTCTCGAGGTAAACTTGCAATTTAAATCTGTTTTAATGAAAAATGTAAAAACATTCACCTCAAAAGTAATAATTAGATTATAAAACCATTTAAAGCGAGTAATAAGGCTTTCAACGATATGGGTGACTAACAATGGACTTTTCTTGTAAATGGATGACTTTCACTCCACATTTCTCGAGGTAAACATGCAATTTCAATCTGTTTTAATAAAAAATGTAAAACAATTCACCTCAAAATTAATAATGAGGTTATAAAACCACTTAAAGTGAGTAATAAGGCTTTCAAAGGCATGAGTGACTATAAATGGACTTTTCTTGTTAGTGGATGGCTTTCGCTCCATGTTTCGCAAGGTTAACATGCAATCTCAATATGTTTTAATGAAAAATGTAAAAACATTCAACTTAAAATCACTAATGAGATTATAAAACCATTTAAAGCGAGTAATAAGGCTTTCAAAGGCATGAGTGACTATAAATGGACTTTTCTTGTAAGTGGATGGCTTTCACTGCATGTTTCTCGAGGTAAACATGCAATTTTAATCTGTTTTAATGAAAAATGTAAAAAAATTCACCTCAAAATTAATAATAAGGTTATAAGACCATTTAAAGTGAGTAATAAGGCTTTCAAAGGCATGAGTGACTATAAATAGAATTTTCTTGTTAGTAGATGACTTTCACTCCATGTTTCCCAAGGTAAACATGCAATTTCAATCTGTTTTAATAAAAAATGTAAAAAAATTCACCTCAAAATCAATAATGAGATTATAAAACCATTTAAAGCGAGTAATAAGGCTTTCAAAGGCATGAGTGACTATAAATTAACTTTTCTTGTTAGTGGCTGGCTTTCGCTCCATGTTTCCTGAGGTAAACATGCAATTTCAATCTGTTTTAATGAAAAATGTAAAAAAATTCAACTTAAAATCGATAATGAGATTATAAAACCATTTAAAGCGAGTAATAAGGCTTTCAAAGGCATGAGTGACTATAAATGGCCTTTTTTTGTTAGTGGATGGCTTTCACCCCATGTTTCTCGAGGTAAACATGCAATTTCAATATGTTCCAATGAAAAATGTAAAAACATTCACCTCAAAATTAATAATGAGATTATAAAACCATTTAAAGCGACTAATAACGCTTTCAAAGGCATGAGTGACTATAAATGAACTTTTCTTGTTAGTGGATGGCTTTCGCTCCATGTTTCCTGAGGTAAATATGCAATCTCAATCTATTTTAATAAAAATTGCAAAAATATTCACCTCAAAATTAATAATGAGATTATAAAAACATTTAAAGCGAGTAATAAGGCTTTTAAAGGCATGAGTGACTATAAAAAGACTTTTCTTGTTAGTGGATGGCTTTCACTCCAGGTTTCCCAAGGTAAACATGCAATTTCACTCTGTTTTAATGAAAAATGTAAAACAATTCAACCTATAATCAATAATGAGATTATAAAACCATTTAAAGCGAGCAATAAGCCTTTCAAAGGCATGAGTGACTATAAACGGAATTTTCTTGTTAGCGGATGGCTTTCGCGCCATGTTTCCCAAGGTAAACATGCAATCTCAATATGTTTTAACGAAAAATGAAAAACAATTCAATTTAAAATCAATAATGAGATTATAAAACCATTTAAAGAGAGTAATAAGGCTTTCAAAGGCATGAGTGACTATAAATGAACTTTTCTTGTTAGTGGATGGCATTCGCTCCATGTTTCCCAAGGTAAACATGCAATCTCAATATGTTTTAACGAAAAATGTAAAACAATTCAACTCAAAATCAATAATGAGATTATAAAATCATTTAAAGCGAGTAATAAGGCTTTCAAAGGCATGAGTGACTATAAATGAACTTTTCTTGTTAGTGGATGGCTTTCGCTCCATGTTTCCCGAGGTAAACATGCAATTTCAATCTGTTTTAATGAAAAATATAAAAAAAGTGAACTCAAAATCAATAATGAGATTATAAAACCATTTAAAGCGAGTAATAAGGCTTTCAAAGGCATGAGTGACTATAAATAGACTTTTCTTGTTAGTGGATGGCTTTCACTCCATGTTTCCCGAGGTAAACATGCAATTTCAGTCTGTTCTAATAAAAAATGTAAAAAACTTCACCTCAAAATTACTAATGAGATTATAAAACCATTTAAAGCGAGTAATAAGGCTTTCAAAGGCATGAGTGACTATAAATGAACTTTTCTTGTTAGTGGATGGCTTTCGCTCCATGTTTCCCGAGGTAAAAATGCAATTTCAATCTGTTTTAATGAAAAATATAAAAAAATTGAACTCAAAATCAATAATGAGATTATAAAACCATTTAAAGCGAGTAATAAGGCTTTTAAAGGCATGTGTGACTGTAAATAGACTTTTCTTATTAGTGGATGGCTATCGATCTATGTTTCTCAAGGTAAACATGCAATCTCAATATGTTTTAACGAAAAATGTAAACAAATTCAACTTAAAATCAATAATGAGATTATAAAACCATTTAAAGCGAATAATAAGGCTTTCAAAGGCATGAGTGACTGTAAATAGACTTTTCTTGTTAGTGGATGGCTTTCACTCCATGTTTCCCGAGGTAAACATGCAATTTCAATCTATTTTAATAAAAAATGTAAAAATATTAACCTCAAAATTAATAATGAGATTATAAAAACATTTAAAGCGAGTAATAAGGCTTTCAGAGGCATGAGTGACTATAAATGGACTTTTCTTGTTAGTGGATTGCTTTCACTCCATGTTTCCCGAGTTAAATAAGCAATTTCAATCTGTTTTAATAAAAAATGAAAAAAAAAATTCACCTCAAAATTAATAATGAGATTATAAAACCATTTAAAGCGAGTAATAAGGCTTTTCAAAGGCATGAGTGGCTATAAATAAACTTTTCTTGTTAGTGGATGGCTTTCGCTCCATGTTTCCCGAGGTAAACATGAAATTTCAATATGTTTCAATGAAAAAAGTAAAACAATTCAACTTCAAATCAGTAATGAGATTATAAAACCATTTAAAGCGAGTAATAAGGCTTTCAAAGGCATGAGTGATTGTAAATAGACTTTTCTTGTTAGTGGATGGCTTTCACTCCATGTTTCCCGAGGTAAACATGCAATTTCAATGTCTTTTAATAAAAAATTTACAAAAGTTCACCTCAAAATTAATCATGAGATTATGAAACCGTTTAAAGCGAGTAATAAGGCTTTCAAAGCCATGAGTGACTATAAATAGACTTTTCTTGTTAGTGGATGGCTTTCGCTCCATGTTTCTCGAGGTAAACATGCAATTTCAATCTGTTTTAATGAAAAACGTAAAAACATTCACCTCAAAATTAATAATGAGATTATAAAACCTTTTAAAGCGAGTAATAAGCCTTTCAACGGCATGAGTGACTAAAAATGGACTTTTCTTGTAGGTGGATGGCTTTCACTCCACGTTTCTCGAGGTAAACATGCAATTTCAATCTGTTTTAATGAAAAATGTAAAAAAATTCACCTCAAAATTAATAATAACGTTATAAGACCATTTAAAGTGAGTAACAAAGCTTTCAAAGGCATGAGTGACTATAAATAGAATTTTCTTGTTAGTAGATGACTTTCACTCCATGTTTCCCAAGGTAAACATGAAATTTCAATCTGTTTTAGTAAAAAATGCAAAACAATTCACCTCAAAATCAATAATGAGATTATAAAACCATTTAAAGCGAGTAATAAGGCTTTAAAAGGCATAAGTGACTATAAATAAACTTTTCTTGTTAGTGGATGGCTTTCGCTCCATGTTTCCCGAGGTAAACATGCAATTTCGATCTGTTTTAATGAAAAATGTAAAACAATTCAACTTAAAATCAATAATGAGATTATAAAACCATTTAAAGCGAGTAATAAGGCTTTCAAAGGCATGAGTGACTATAAATGGCCTTTTTTTGTTAGTGGATGGCTTTCACCCCATGTTCCTCGAGGTAAACATGCAATTTCAATATGTTCTAATGAAAAATGTAAAAACATTCACCTCAAAATTAATAATGAGATTATAAAACCATTTAAAGCGAGTAATAACGCTTTCAAAGGCATGAGTGACTATAAATGAACTTTTCTTGTTAGTGGATGGCTTTCGCTCCATGTTTCCCGAGGTAAACAGGCAATTTCAATCTGTTTTAATGAAAAATATAAAAAAATTGAACTCAAAATCAATAATGAGATTATAAAACCATTTAAAGCGAGTAATAAGTCTTTCAAAGGCATGAGTGACTGTAAATAGACTTTTCTTGTTAGTGGATGGCTTTCACTTCATGTTTCCCGAGGTAAATATGCAATCTCAATCTATTTTAACAAAAATTGTAAAAATATTCACCTAAAAATTAATAATGAGATTATAAAAACATTTAAAGCGAGTAATAAGGCTTTTAAAGGCATGAGTGACTATAAAAAGACTTTTCTTGTTAGTGGATGGCTTTCACTCCAGGTTTCCCGAGGTAAACATGCAATTTCACTCTGTTTTAATGAAAAATGTAAAAGAATTCAACCTATAATCAATAATTAGATTATAAAACCATTTAAAGCGAGCAATAAGGCTTTCAAAGGCATGAGTGACTATAAACGAAATTTTCTTGTTAGTGGATCGCTTTCGCTCCATGTTTCCCAAGGTAAACATGCAATCTCAATATGTTTTAACGAAAAATGTAAAACAATTCAACTCAAAATCAGTAATGAGATTATAAAACCATTTAAAGCGAGTAATAAGGCTTTCAAAGGCATGAGTGACTATAAATGAACTTTTCTTGTTAGTGGATGGTTTTCGCTCCATGTTTCCCGAGGTAAACATGCAATTTCAATTTGTTTTAATGAAAAATATAAAAAAATTCAACTCAAAATCAATAATGAGATTATAAAACCATTTAAAGCGAGTAATAAGGCTTTCAAAGGCATGAGTGACTGTAAATAGACTTTTCTTGTTGGTGGATGGCTTTCACTCCATGTTTCCCGCGGTAAACATGCAATTTCAATCTATTTTAATAAAAATTGTAAAAATATTTACCTCAAAATCAATAATGAGATTATAAAAACATTTAAAGCGAGTAATAAGTCTTTCAAAGGCATGAGTGACTGTAAATAGACTTTTCTTGTTAGTGGATGGCTTTCACTACATGTTTCCCGAGGTAAATAAGCAATTTCAATCTATTTTAATAAAAATTGTAAAAATATTCACCTCAAAATTAATAATGAGATTATAAAAACATTTAAAGCGAGTAATAAGGCTTTCAAAGGCATGAGTGACTATAAAAAGACTTTTCTTGTTAGTGAATGGCTTTCACTCCATGTTTCCCGAGGTAAACCTGCAATTTCAATCTGTTTTAATAAAAAATGTAAAAAAATTCACCTCAAAATTAATAATGAGATTATAAAACCGTTTAAAGCGAGTAATAAGGCTTTCAAAGGCATGAGTGACTATAAATTAACTTTTCTTGTTAGTGGCTGGCTTTCGCTCCATGTTTCCCAAGGTAAACATGCAATTTCAATCTGTTTTAATGAAAAATATAAAAAAATTGAGCTCAAAATCAATAATGAGATGATAAAACCATTTAAAGCGAGTAATGAGGCTTTCAAAGGCATGACTAACTATAAATAGACTTTTCTTGTTAGTGGATGGCTTTCACGCCATGTTTCCCGAGGTAAATATGCAATTTCAATCCATTTTAATAAAAAAGGTAAAAATATTCACCTCAAAATTAATAATGAGATTATAAAACATTTAAAGCGAGTAATAAGGCTTTCAAAGGCATGAGTGACTATAAATAGACTTTTCTTGTTAGTGGATGGCTTTCACTCAAAGTTTCTCGAGGTAAACATGCAATTTCAGTCTGTTTTAATAAAAAATGTAAAAAACTTCACCTCAAAATTAATAATGAGATTATAAAACCATTTAAAGCGAGTAATAAGGCTTTCAAAGGCATGAGTGACTATAAATGAACTTTTCTGGTTAGTGGATGGCTTTCGCTCCATGTTTCCCGAGGTAAACATGCAATTTCAATCTGTTTTAATGAAAAATATAAAAAAATTGAACTCAAAATCAATAATGAGATTATAAAACCATTTAAAGCGAGTAATAAGGCTTTCAAAGGCATGAGTGACTATAAATAGACTTTTCTTATTAGTGGATGGCTATCGGTCCATGTTTGTCAGGGTAAACATGCAATCTCAATATGTTTTAACGAAAAATGTAAAAAAATTCAACTTAAAATCAATAATGAGATTATAAAACCATTTAAAGCGAATAATAAGGCTTTCAAAGGCATGAGTGACTGTAAATAGACTTTTCTTGTTAGTGGATGGCTTTCACGCCATGTTTCTCGAGGCAAACATGCAATTTCAATCTGTTTTAATGAAAAATGTAAAAACATTTACCTCAAAATTAGTAATGAGATTATAAAACCATTTAAAGCGAGTAATCAGGCTTTCAACGGCATGAGTGAGTAAAAATGGACTTTTCTTGTAAGTGGATGGCTTTCACTCCATGTTTCTCGAGGTAAACTTGCAATTTCAATCTGTTTTAATGAAAAATGAAAAAACATTCACGTCAAAATAAATAATGAGATTATAAAACAGTTTAAAGCGAGTAATAAGGCTTTCAACGGCATGAATGACTAAAAACGGACTTTTCTTGTAAGTGGATGGCTTTCACTCCACGTTTCTCGAGGTAAACATGCAATTTCAATCTGTTTTAATAAAAAATGTAAAAACATTCACCTGAAAATTAATAATGAGATTATAAAACCATTTAAAGCGAGTAATAAGGCTTTCAACGACATGAGTGAGTAAAAATGGACTTTTCTTGTAAGTGGATGGCTTTCACTCCATGTTTCTCGAGGTAAACTTGCAATTTCAATCTGTTTTAATAAAAAATGTAAAAACATTCACGTGAAAATAAATAATGAGATTATAAAACAATGTAAAGCGAGTAATAAGGCTTTCAACGGCATGAATGACTAAAAATAGACTTTTCTTGTAAGTGGATGGCTTTCACTCCAAGTTTCTCGAGGTAAACATGCAATTTCAATCTGTTTTAATAAAAAATGTAAAAACATTCACCTGAAAATTAATAATGAGATTATAAAACCATTTAAAGCGAGTAATCAGGCTTTCAACGGCATGAGTGAGTAAAAATGGACTTTTCTTGTAAGTGGATGGCTTTCACTCCATGTTTCTCGAGGTAAACTTGCAATTTCAATCTGTTTTAATGAAAAATGAAAAAACATTCACGTCAAAATAAATAATGAGATTATAAAACAATTTAAAGCGAGTAATAAGGCTTTCAACGGCATGAATGACTAAAAATAGACTTTTCTTGTAAGTGGATGGCTTTCACTCCAAATTTCTCGAGGTAAACATGCAATTTCAATCTGTTTTAATAAAAAATGTAAAAACATTCACCTCAAAATTAATAATGAGATTATAAAACAATTTAAAGCGAGTAATAAGGCTTTCAACGGCATGAATGACTAAAAATGGTCTTTTCTTGTAAGTGGATGGCTTTCACTCCATGTGTCCCGAGGTAAACATGCATTTTCAATCTATTTTAATAAAAAATGTAAAAAAATTCACCTCAAAATTAATAATGAGATTATAAAACCATTTAAAGCGAGTAATAAGGCTTTTCAAAGGCATGAGGGATTATAAATAAACTTTTCTTGTTAGTGGATGGCTTTCGCTCCATGTTTCTGGTGGTAAACATGCAATTTCAGTCTGTTTTAATAAAAAATGTAAAAAACTTCACCTCAAAATTAATAATGAGATTATAAAACCATTTAAAGCGAGTAATAAGGCTTTCAAAGGCATGAGTGACTATAAATGAACTTTTCTTGTTAGTGGATGGCTTTCGCTCCATGTTTTCCGAGGTAAACATGCAATTTCAATCTGTTTTAATGAAAAATATAAAAAAATTGAACTCAAAATCAATAATGAAATTATAAAACCATTTAAAGCGAGTAATAAGGCTTTCAAAGGCATGAGTGACTGTAAATAGACTTTTCTTATTAGTGGATGGCTATCGATCCATGTTTGTCAGGGTAAACATGCAATCTCAATATGTTTTAACGAAAAATGTAAAAAAATTCAACTTAAAATCAATAATGAGATTATAAAACCATTTAAAGCGAATAATAAGGCTTTCAAAAACACGAGTGACTGTAAATAGACTTTTCTTGTTAGTGGATGGCTTTCACGCCATGTTTCTCGAGGCAAACATGCAATTTCAATCTGTTTTAATGAAAAATGTAAAAAAATTTACCTCAAAATTAGTAATGAGATTATAAAACCATTTAAAGCGAGTAATCAGGCTTTCAACGGCATGAGTGAGTAAAAATGGACTTTTCTTGTAAGTGGATGGCTTTCACTCCATGTTTCTCGAGGTAAACTTGCAATTTCAATCTGTTTTAATGAAAAATGAAAAAACATTCACGTCAAAATAAATAATGAGATTATAAAACAATTTAAAGCGAGTAATAAGGCTTTCAACGGCATGAATGACTAAAAATGGACTTTTCTTGTAAGTGGATGGCTTTCACTCCACGTTTCTCGAGGTAAACATGCAATTTCAATCTGTTTTAATAAAAAATGTAAAAACATTCACCTGAAAATTAATAATGAGATTATAAAACCATTTAAAGCGAGTAATAAGGCTTTCAACGGCATGAGTGAGTAAAAATGGACTTTTCTTGTAAGTGGATGGCTTTCACTCCATGTTTCTCGAGGTAAACTTGCAATTTCAATCTGTTTTAATGAAAAATGAAAAAACATTCACGTCAAAATAAATAATGAGATTATAAAACAATTTAAAGCGAGTAATAAGGCTTTCAACGGCATGAATGACTAAAAATAGACTTTTCTTGTAAGTGGATGGCTTTCACTCCACGTTTCTCGAGGTAAACATGCAATTTCAATCTGTTTTAATAAAAAATGTAAAAACATTCACCTCAAAATTAATAATGAGATTATAAAACCATTTAAAGCAAGTAATAAGGCTTTCAACGGCATGAGTGAGTAAAAATGGACTTTTCTTGTAAGTGGATGGCTTTCACTCCATGTTTCTCGAGGTAAACTTGCAATTTCAATCTGTTTTAATGAAAAATGAAAAAACATTCACGTCAAAATAAATAATGAGATTATAAAACAATTTAAAGCGAGTAATAAGGCTTTCAACGGCATGAATGACTAAAAATGGACTTTTCTTGTAAGTGGATGGCTTTCACTCCACGTTTCTCGAGGTAAACATGCAATTTCAATCTGTTTTAATAAAAAATGTAAAAACATTCACCTGAAAATTAATAATGAGATTATAAAACCATTTAAAGCGAGTAATAAGGCTTTCAACGGCATGAGTGAGTAAAAATGGACTTTTCTTGTAAGTGGATGGCTTTCACTCCATGTTTCTCGAGGTAAACTTGCAATTTCAATCTGTTTTAATGAAAAATGAAAAAACATTCACGTCAAAATAAATAATGAGATTATAAAACAATTTAAAGCGAGTAATAAGGCTTTCAACGGCATGAATGACTAAAAATAGACTTTTCTTGTAAGTGGATGGCTTTCACTCCACGTTTCTCGAGGTAAACATGCAATTTCAATCTGTTTTAATAAAAAATGTAAAAACATTCACCTCAAAATTAATAATGAGATTATAAAACCATTTAAAGCAAGTAATAAGGCTTTCAACGGCATGAGTGAGTAAAAATGGACTTTTCTTGTAAGTGGATGGCTTTCACTCCATGTTTCTCGAGGTAAACTTGCAATTTCAATCTGTTTTAATAAAAAATGTAAAAACATTCACGTGAAAATAAATAATGAGATTATAAAACAATTTAAAGCGAGTAATAAGGCTTTCAACGGCATGAATGACTAAAAATAGACTTTTCTTGTAAGTGGATGGCTTTCACTCCACGTTTCTTGAGGTAAACATGCAATTTCAATCTGTTTTAATAAAAAATGTAAAAACATTCACCTGAAAATTAATAATGAGATTATAAGACCATTTAAAGCGAGTAATAAGGCTTTCAACGGCATGAGTGAGTAAAAATGGACTTTTCTTGTAAGTGGATGGCTTTCACTCCATGTTTCCCGAGGTAAACATGCAATTTCAATCTCTTTTAATAAAAAATGTACAAAAGTTCACCTCAAAATTAATCATGAGATTATGAAACCGTTTAAAGCGAGTAATAAGGCTTTCAACGGCATGAGTGACTATAAATAGACTTTTCTTGTTAGTGGATGGCTTTCGCTCCATGTTTACCGAGGTAAACATGCAATTTCAATCCGTTTTAATGAAAAATATAAAAAAATTCAACTCAAAATCAATAATAAAATTATAAAAGAATTTAAAGCGAGTAATAAGGCTTTTAAAGGCATGAATGACTGTAAATAGACTTTTCTTGTTAGTGGATGGCTTTCACTCCATGTGTCCCGAGGTAAACATGCATTTTCAATCTGTTTTAATCAAAAATGTAAAAAAATTCACCTCAAAATTAATAATGAGATTATAAAACCATTTAAAGCGAGTAATAAGGCTTTTCAAAGGCATGAGAGACTATAAATAAACTTTTCTTGTTAGTGGATGGCTTTCGCTCCATGTTTCTCGAGGTAAACATGCAATTTCAATCTGTTTTAATAAAAAATGTAAAACAATTCACCTCAAAATTAATAATGAGGTTATAAAACCACTTAAAGTGAGTAATAAGGCTTTCAAAGGCATGAGTGACTATAAATGGACTTTTCTTATTAGTGGATGGCTTTCGCTCCATGTTTCCCAAGGTTAACATGCAATCTCAATATGTTTTAATGAAAAATGTAAAAACATTCAACTTAAAATCATTAATGAGATTATAAAACCATTTAAAGCGAGTAATAAGGCTTTCAAAGGCATTAGTGACTATAAATGGACTTTTCTTGTTAGTGGATGGCTTTCTCTCCATGTTTCTCGAGGTAAACATGCAATTTCAATCTGTTTTAATGAGAAATGTAGAAACATTCACCTCAAAATTAATAATGAGATTAGAAAACTATTTAAAGCGAGTAATAAGGCTTTCAACGGAATGAGTGACTATAAATGGAATTTTCTTGTTAGTGGATGGCTTTCGCTCCATCTTTCCCAAGGTAAACAAGTAATCTCAATATGTTTTAACCAAAAATGTAAAAAATTTAAACTTAAATTCAATAATGAGACTATAAAACCATTTAAAGCGAGTAATAAGGCTTTGAAACGCATGAGTGACTATAAATAGAATTTTCTTGTCAATGGATGGCTTTCTCTTCACGTTTCTTGAGGTAAACATTCAATTATAAGCTGTTTTTATCAAAAATGTAAAACAATTCACCTCAAAATTAATAATGAGATTATAAAACCATTCAAAACGAGTAATAAGGCTTTTAAAGGCATGAGTGGCTATAAATGGACTTTTCTTCTTAGTGGATGGCTTTCACTCCATGTTTCCCGAGGTAAACATGCAATTTCAATCTATTTTAATGAAAAAAATAAAAACATTCACCTCAAAATTAATAATGAGATTATAAAACCATTTAAAGCGAGTAATAAGGCTTTTCAAAGGCATGAGTGACTATAAATAAACTTTTCTTGTTAGTGGATGGCTTTCGCTCCATGTTTCCCGAGGTAAACATGCAATTTCATTATGTTTCAATGAAAAAAGTAAAACAATTCAACTTCAAATCAATAATGAGATTATAAGACCATTTAAAGCGAGTAATAAGGCTTTCAAAAGCATGAGTGACTGTAAATAGACTTTTCTTGTTAGTGGATGGCTTTCACTCCATGTTTCCCGAGGTAAACATGCAATTTCAATCTCTTTTAATAAAAAATGTACAAAAGTTCACCTAAAAATTAATCATGAGATTATGAAACAGTTTAAAGCGAGTAATAAGGCTTTCAAAGGCATGAGTAACTATAAATAGACTTTTCTTGTTAGTGGATGGCTTTCGCTCCATGTTTCCCGAGGTAAACATGCAATTTCAATCCGTTTTAATGAAAAATGTAAAACAATTCACCTCAAAATTCATAATAAGATTATAAAACCATTTAAAGCGAGTTATAAGGCTTTCAAAGGCATGAGTGACTATAAATGGACTTTTCTTGTTAGTGGATGGCTTTCACTCCATGTTTCTCGAGGTAAACATGCAATTTCAATCTGTTTTAATGAAAAATGTAAAAACATTCACCTCAAAATTAATAATGAGATTATAAAACCATTTAAAGCGAGTAATAAGGCTTTCAAAGGCATGAGTGACTATAAATGCATTTTTCTTGTTAGTTGATGGCTTTTGCTCCACGTTTTCCTAGGTAAACATGCAATTTCAATCTGTGTTAACAAAAAATATAAAAAAATTCAACTCAAAATCAATAATCAGATTGTAAAACCATTTAAAGCGAGTAATAAGGCTTTCAAAGGCATGAGTGACTGTAAATAGACTTTTCTTGTTAGTGGATGGCTTTCACTCCATGTTTCCCGAGGTAAACATGCAATTTCAATCGTTTTAATAAAAAATATAAAAAAATTCAACTCAAAATCAATATCGAGATTATAAAACCATTTAAAGCGAGTAATAAGGCTTTCAAAGACATAAGTGACTATAAATACACTTTTCTTGTTGGTGGATGGCTTTCGCTCCATGTTTCTCAAGAAAACATGCAATCTAAATATGTTTTAACGAAAAATGTAAAAAAATTCAACTTAAAATAAATAATGAGATTATAAAACCATTTAAAGCGAGTAATAAGGCTTTCAAAGGCATGAGTGACGATAAATGGACTTTTGTTGTTAGTGGATGGCTTTCCCTCCATGTTTCTCGAGGTAAACATGCAATTTCACTCTATTTTAATGAAAAAAGTAAAACAATTCAACCTATAATCAATAATGAGATTATAAAACCATTTAAAGCGAGTAATAAGGCTTTCAACGGCATGAGTGACTAAAAATGAACTTTTCTTGTTGGTGGATGGCTTTCACTCCATGTTTCTCGAGGTAAACATGCAATTTCAATCTGTTTTAATGAAAAATTTAAAAAAATTCAC
The DNA here is from genome assembly GCF_053813885.1 of Theobroma cacao. Taxonomy (NCBI): domain Eukaryota; kingdom Viridiplantae; phylum Streptophyta; class Magnoliopsida; order Malvales; family Malvaceae; genus Theobroma; species Theobroma cacao. The sequence continues at coordinate 16,898,263 of NC_142642.1, read as the reverse complement.
CTCAAAATTAATAATGAGGTTATAAAACCATTTAAAGTGAGTAATAAGGCTTTCAAAGGCATGAGTGACTATAAATGGACTTTTCTTGTTAGTGGATGGCTTTCACTCCATGTTTCCCAACGTAAACATCCAATCTCAATATGTTTTAATGAAAAATGTAAAAACATTCAATTTAAAATCAATAATGAGATTATAAAACCGTTGAAAGCGAGCAATAAGGCTTTCAAAGGCATGAGTGACTATAATAGGACTTTTCTTGTCAGTGGATGGCTTTCTCTGCATGTTTCTCGAGGTAAACATGCAATTTCAATCTGTTTTAATGAAAAATGTAAAAACATTCACCTCAAGACTAATAGTGAGATTATAAAACCATTTAAAGCGAGTAATAAGGCTTTCAACGGAATGAGTGACTAAAAATGGACTTTTCTTGTAAGTGGATGGCTTTCACTCCACGTTTCTCGAGGTAAACATGCAATTTCAATCTGTTTTAATGAAAAATGTAAAAAAATTCACCTCAAAATTAATAATGAGATTATAAATCCATTTAAAGCGAGTAATAAGGCTTTCAAAGGCATGAGTGACTATAAATGGACTTTTCTTGTGAGTGGATGGCTTTCATTCCATGTTTCTCGAGGTAAACATGCAATTTCAATCTGTTTTAATGAAAAATGTAAAAACATTCACCTCAAAATTAATAACGAGATTATAAAACCATTTAAAGCGAGTAATAAGGCTTTCAACGACATGAGTGACTAAAAATTGACTTTTCTTGTAATTGGATGGCTTTCACTCCACGTTTCTCGAGGTAAACATGCAATTTCAATCTGTTTTAATGAAAAATGTAAAAAAGTTCACCTCAAAATTATTAATATGGTAATAAAACCATTTAAAGTGAGTAATAAGGCTTTCAAAGGCATGAGTGACTATAAATGGACTTTTCTTGTTAATGGATGGCTTTCGCTCCATGTTTCCAAAGGCTAACATGCAATCTCAATATGTTTTAACAAAAAATGAAAAAATATTCAACTTATAATCAATAATGAGATTATAAAACCATTTAAAGCGAGTAATAAGGCTTTCAAAGGCATAAGTGACTATAAATGGACTTTTGTCGTTAGTGGATGGCTTTCTCTCCATGTTTCTCGAGGTAAATATGCAATTTCAATCTGTTTTAATGAAAAATGTAAAAACATTCACCTCAAAATTAATAAGGAGATCATAAAACCATTTAAAGCGAGTAATAAGGCTTTCAAAGGCATGAGTGACTATAAATGGACTTTTCTTGTTAGTGGATGGCTTTCACTCCATGTTTCTCGAGGTAAACATGCAATTTCATTTTGTTTTAAAGAAAAATGTAAAAACATTCACCTCAAAATTAATAATGAGATTATAAAACCATTTAAAGCGAGTAATAAGGCTTTCAACGACATGAGTGACTAAAAATGGACTTTTCTTGTAAGTGGATGGCTTTCACTCCATGTTTCTCGAGGTAAACTTGCAATTTCAATCTGTTTTAATGAAAAATGAAAAAACATTCACGTCAAAATAAATAATGAGATTATAAAACAATTTAAAGCGAGTAATAAGGCTTTCAACGGCATGAATGACTAAAAATGGACTTTTCTTGTAAGTGGATGGCTATCACTCCACGTTTCTCGAGGTAAACATGCAATTTAAATCTGTTTTAATGAAAAATGTAAAAACATTCACCTCAAATTTAATAATGAGATTATAAAACCATTTAAGGCGAGTAATAAGGCTTTCAACGGCATGAATGACTAAAAATGGACTTTTCTTGTAAGTGGATGGCTTTCACTCCATGTGTCCCGAGGTAAAGATGCATTTTCAATCTGTTTTAATAAAAAATGTAAAAAAATTCACCTCAAAATTAATAATGAGATTATAAAACCATTTAAATCGAGTAATAAGGCTTTTCAAAGGCATGAGGGACTATAAATAAACTTTTCTTGTTAGTGGATGGCTTTCGCTCCATGTTTCTCGAGGTAAACATGCAATTTCAATCTGTTTTAATGAAAACTGTAAAAACATTTACCTCAAAATTAATAATGAGATTATAAAACCATTTAAAGCGAGTAATAAGGCTTTCAACGGCATGAGTGAGTAAAAATGGACTTTTCTTGTAAGTGGATGGCTTTCACTCCATGTTTCTCGAGGTAAACTTGCAATTTCAATCTGTTTTAATGAAAAATGAAAAAACATTCACGGCAAAATAAATAATGAGATTATAAAACAATTTAAAGCGAGTAATAAGGCTTTCAACGGCATGAATGACTAAAAATGGACTTTTCTTGTAAGTGGATGGCTTTCACTCCACGTTTCTCGAGGTAAACATGCAATTTCAATCTGTTTTAATGAAAAATGTAAAAACATTCACCTCAAAATTAATAATGAGATTATAAAACCATTTAAGGGAGTAATAAGGCTTTCAACGGCATGAATGACTAAAAATGGACTTTTCTTGTAAGTGGATGGCTTTCACTCCATGTGTCCCGAGGTAAACATGCATTTTCAATCTGTTTTAATAAAAAATGTAAAAAAATTCACCTCAAAATTAATAATGAGATTATAAAACCATTTAAAGCGAGTAATAAGGCTTTTCAAAGGCATGAGGGACTATAAATAAACTTTTCTTGTTAGTCGATGGCTTTCGCTCCATGTTTCTCGAGGTAAACATGCAATTTCAATCTGTTTTAATGAAAAATGTAAAAACATTTACCTCAAAATTAATAATGAGATTATAAAACCATTTAAAGCGAGTAATAAGGCTTTCAACCGCATGAGTGAGTAAAAATGGACTTTTCTTGTAAGTGGATGGCTTTCACTCCACGTTTCTCGAGGTAAACATGCAATTTCAATCTGTTTTAATGAAAAATGTAAAAACATTCACCTCAAAATTAATAACGAGATTATAAAACCATTTAAAGCGAGTAATAAGGCTTTCAAAGGCATGAGTGACTATAATAGGACTTTTCTTGTTAGTGGATGTTTTTCTCTCCATGTTTCTTGAGGTAAACATGCAATTTCAATATGTTTTAATGAAACATGTAAAAACATTCACCTCAAAACTAATAATGAGATTATAAAACCATTTAAAGCGAGTAATAAGGCTTTCAACGGCATGAGTGACTAAAAATGGACTTTTCTTGTAAGTGGATGGCTTTCACTCCACGTTTCTCGAGGTAAACATGCAATTTAAATCTGTTTTAATGAAAAATGTAAAAACATTCACCTCAAAATTAATAATGAGATTATAAAACCATTTAAGGCGAGTAATAAGGCTTTCAACGGCATGAATGACTAAAAATGGACTTTTCTTGTAAGTGGATGGCTTTCACTCCATGTGACCCGAGGTAAACATGCATTTTCAATCTGTTTTAATAAAAAATGTAAAAAAATTCACCTCAAAATTAATAATGAGATTATAAAACCATTTAAAGCGAGTAATAAGGCTTTTCAAAGGCATGAGGGACTATAAATAAAATTTTCTTGTTAGTGGATGGCTTTCGCTCCATGTTTCTCGAGGTAAACATGCAATTTCAATTTGTTTTAATGAAAACTGTAAAAACATTTACCTCAAAATTAATAATGACATTATAAAACCATTTAAAGCGAGTCATAAGGCTTTCAACGGCATGAGTGAGTAAAAATGGACTTTTCTTGTAAGTGGATGGCTTTCACTCCATGTTTCTCGAGGTAAACTTGCAATTTCAATCTGTTTTAATGAAAAATGAAAAAACATTCACGTCAAAATAAATAATGAGATTATAAAACAATTTAAAGCGAGTAGTAAGGCTTTCAACGGCATGAATGACTAAAAATGGACTTTTCTTGCAAGTGGATGGCTTTCACTCCACGTTTCTCGAGGTAAACATGCAATTTCAATCTGTTTTAATGAAAAATGTAAAAACATTCACCTCAAAATTAATAATGAGATTATAAAACCATTTAAGGGAGTAATAAGGCTTTCAACGGCATGAATGACTAAAAATGGACTTTTCTTGTAAGTGGATGGCTTTCACTCCATGTGTCCCGAGGTAAACATGCATTTTCAATCTGTTTTAATAAAAAATGTAAAAAAATTCACCTCAAAATTAATAATGAGATTATAAAACCATTTAAAGCGAGTAATAAGGCTTTTCAAAGGCATGAGGGACTATAAATAAACTTTTCTTGTTAGTCGATGGCTTTCGCTCCATGTTTCTCGAGGTAAACATGCAATTTCAATCTGTTTTAATGAAAAATGTAAAAACATTTACCTCAAAATTAATAATGAGATTATAAAACCATTTAAAGCGAGTAATAAGGCTTTCAACCGCATGAGTGAGTAAAAATGGACTTTTCTTGTAAGTGGATGGCTTTCACTCCACGTTTCTCGAGGTAAACATGCAATTTCAATCTGTTTTAATGAAAAATGTAAAAACATTCACCTCAAAATTAATAACGAGATTATAAAACCATTTAAAGCGAGTAATAAGGCTTTCAAAGGCATGAGTGACTATAATAGGACTTTTCTTGTTAGTGGATGTTTTTCTCTCCATGTTTCTTGAGGTAAACATGCAATTTCAATATGTTTTAATGAAACATGTAAAAACATTCACCTCAAAACTAATAATGAGATTATAAAACCATTTAAAGCGAGTAATAAGGCTTTCAACGGCATGAGTGACTAAAAATGGACTTTTCTTGTAAGTGGATGGCTTTCACTCCACGTTTCTCGAGGTAAACATGCAATTTAAATCTGTTTTAATGAAAAATGTAAAAACATTCACCTCAAAATTAATAATGAGATTATAAAACCATTTAAGGCGAGTAATAAGGCTTTCAACGGCATGAATGACTAAAAATGGACTTTTCTTGTAAGTGGATGGCTTTCACTCCATGTGACCCGAGGTAAACATGCATTTTCAATCTGTTTTAATAAAAAATGTAAAAAAATTCACCTCAAAATTAATAATGAGATTATAAAACCATTTAAAGCGAGTAATAAGGCTTTTCAAAGGCATGAGGGACTATAAATAAAATTTTCTTGTTAGTGGATGGCTTTCGCTCCATGTTTCTCGAGGTAAACATGCAATTTCAATTTGTTTTAATGAAAACTGTAAAAACATTTACCTCAAAATTAATAATGACATTATAAAACCATTTAAAGCGAGTCATAAGGCTTTCAACGGCATGAGTGAGTAAAAATGGACTTTTCTTGTAAGTGGATGGCTTTCACTCCATGTTTCTCGAGGTAAACTTGCAATTTCAATCTGTTTTAATGAAAAATGAAAAAACATTCACGTCAAAATAAATAATGAGATTATAAAACAATTTAAAGCGAGTAATAAGGCTTTCAACGGCATGAATGACTAAAAATGGACTTTTCTTGCAAGTGGATGGCTTTCACTCCACGTTTCTCGAGGTAAACATGCAATTTCAATCTGTTTTAATGAAAAATGTAAAAACATTCACCTCAAAATTAATAATGAGATTATAAAACCATTTAAGGGAGTAATAAGGCTTTCAACGGCATGAATGACTAAAAATGGACTTTTCTTGTAAGTGGATGGCTTTCACTCCATGTGTCCCGAGGTAAACATGCATTTTCAATCTGTTTTAATAAAAAATGTAAAAAAATTCACCTCAAAATTAATAATGAGATTATAAAACCATTTAAAGCGAGTTATAAGGCTTTTCAAAGGCATGAGGGACTATAAATAAACTTTTCTTGTTAATGGATGGCTTTCGCTCCATGTTTCTCGAGGTAAACATGCAATTTCAATCTGTTTTAATGAAAAATGTAAAAACATTTACCTCAAAATTAATAATGAGATTATAAAACCATTTAAAGCGAGTAATAAGGCTTTCAACCGAATGAGTGAGTAAAAATGGACTTTTCTTGTAAGTGGATGGCTTTCACTCCACGTTTCTCGAGGTAAACATGCAATTTCAATCTGTTTTAATGAAAAATGTAAAAACATTCACCTCAAAATTAATAACGAGATTATAAAACCATTTAAAGCGAGTAATAAGGCTTTCAAAGGCATGAGTGACTATAATAGGACTTTTCTTGTTAGTGGATGTTTTTCTCTCCATGTTTCTTGAGGTAAACATGCAATTTCAATCTGTTTTAATGAAACATGTAAAAACATTCACCTCAAAACTAATAATGAGATTATAAAACCATTTAAAGCGAGTAATAAGGCTTTCAACGGCATGAGTGACTAAAAATGGACTTTTCTTGTAAGTGGATGGCTTTCACTCCACGTTTCTCGAGGTAGACATACAATTTCAGTCTGTTTTAATGAAAAATGTAAAAAAATTCACCTCAAAATTAATAATGAGATTATAAAACCATTTAAAGCGAGTTATAAGGCTTTCAAAGGCATGAGTGACTATAAATGGACTTTTCTTGTTAGTGGATGGCTTTCACTCCATGTTTCTCGAGGTAAACATGCAATTTTAATCTGTTTTAATGAAAAATGTAAAAACATTCACCTCAAAATTAATAATGAGATTATAAAACCATTTAAAGCGAGTAATAAGGCTTTCAAAGGCATGAGTGACTATAAATGCATTTTTCTTGTTACTTGATGGCTTTTGCTCCACGTTTTCCAAGGTAAACATGCAATTTCAATCTGTGTTAATAAAAAATATAAAAAAATTCAACTCAAAATCAATAATCAGATTGTAAAACCATTTAAAGCGAGTAATAAGGCTTTCAAAGGCATGAGTGACTGTAAATAGACTTTTCTTGTTAGTGGATGGCTTTCACTCCATGTTTCCCGAGGTAAACATGCAATTTCAATCGTTTTAATGAAAAATATAAAAAAATTCAACTCAAAATCAATATCGAGATTATAAAACCATTTAAAGCGAGTAATAAGGCTTTCAAAGACATAAGTGACTATAAATACACTTTTCTTGTTGGTGGATGGCTTTCGCTCCATGTTTCTCAAGGTAAACATGCAATCTAAATATGTTTTAACGAAAAATGTAAAAAAATTCAACTTAAAATCAATAATGAGATTATAAAACCATTTAAAGCGAGTAATAAGGGTTTCAAAGGCGTGAGTGACTATAAATGGACTTTTGTTGTTAGTGGATGGCTTTCCCTCCATGTTTCTCGAGGTAAACATGCAATTTCACTCTGTTTTAATGAAAAAAGTAAAAAAATTCAACCTATAATCAATAATGAGATTATAAAACCATTTAAAGCGAGTAATAAGGCTTTCAACGGCATGAGTGATCAAAAATGAACTTTTCTTGTTGGTGGATGGCTTTCACTCCATGTTTCTCGAGGTAAACATGCAATTTCAATTTGTTTTAATGAAAAATTTAAAGAAATTCACCTCAAAATTAATAATGAGGTTATAAAACCATTTAAAGTGAGTAATAAGGCTTTCAAAGGCATGAGTGACTATAAATGGACTTTTCTTGTTAGTGGATGGCTTTCGCTCCATGTTTCCCAATGTAAACATCCAATCTCAATATGTTTTAATGAAAAATGTAAAAACATTCAATTTAAAATCAATAATGAGATTATAAAACCATTGAAAACGAGCAATAAGGCTTTCAAAGGCATGAGTGACTATAATAGGACTTTTCTTGTCAGTGGATGGCTTTCTCTGCATGTTTCTCGAGGTAAACATGCAATTTCAATCTGTTTTAATGAAAAATGTAAAAACATTCACCTCAAAACTAATAGTGAGATTATAAAACTATTTAAAGCGAGTAATAAGGCTTTCAACGGCATGAGTGACTAAAAATGGACTTTTCTTGTAAGTGGATGGCTTTCACTCCACGTTTCTCGAGGTAAACATGCAATTTCAATCTGTTTTAATGAAAAATGTAAAAAAATTCACCTCAAAATTAATAATGAGATTATAAAACCATTTAAAGCGAGTAATAAGGCTTTCAAAGGCATGAGTGACTATAAATGGACTTTTCTTGTGAGTGGATGGCTTTCATTCCATGTTTCTCGAGGTAAACATGCAATTTCAATCTATTTTAATGAAAAATGTAAAAACATTCACCTCAAAACTAATAACGAGATTATGAAACCATTTAAAGCGAGTAATAAGGCTTTCAACGACATGAGTGACTAAAAATGGACTTTTCTTGTAATTGGATGGCTTTCACACCACGTTTCTCGAGGTAAACATGCAATTTCAATCTGTTTTAATGAAAAATGTAAAAAAGTTCACCTCAAAATTATTAATATGGTAATAAAACCATTTAAAGTGAGTAATAAGGCTTTCAAAGGCATGAGTGACTATAAAATGGACTTTTCTTGTTAATGGATGGCTTTCGCTCCATGTTTCCAAAGGCTAACATGCAATCTCAATATGTTTTAACAAAAAATGTAAAAATATTCAACTTATAATCAATAATGAGATTATAAAACCATTTAAAGCGAGTAATAAGGCTTTCAAAGGCATAAGTGACTATAAATGGACTTTTGTCGTTAGTGGATGGCTTTCTCTCCATGTTTCTCGAGGTAAATATGCAATTTCAATATGTTTTAATGAAAAATGTAAAAACATTCACCTCAAAATTAATAATGAGATCATAAAACCATTTAAAGCGAGTAATAAGGCTTTCAAAGGCATGAGTGACTATAAATGGACTTTTCTTGTTAGTGGATGGCTTTCACTCCATGTTTCTCGAGGTAAACATGCAATTTCATTTTGTTTTAAAGAAAAATGTAAAAACATTCACCTCAAAATTAATAATGAGATTATAAAACCATTTAAAGCGAGTAATAAGGCTTTCAACGACATGAGTGACTAAAAATGGACTTTTCTTGTAAATGGATGGCTTTCACTCCATGTTTCTCGAGGTAAACATGCAATTTTAATCTGTTTTAAAAAAAAATGTAAAACAATTCACCTCAAAATTAATAATGAGGTTATAAAATCACTTAACGTGAGTAATAAGGCTTTCAAAGGCATGAGTGACTATAAATGGACTTTTCTAGTTGGTGGATGGCTTTCGTTCCATGTTTCTCGAGGTAAACATGCAATCTCAATATGTTTTAACGAAAAATATAAAATAATTCAACTTAAAATCAATAATGAGATTATAAAACCATTTAAAGCGAGTAACAAGGCTTTCAAAGGCATGAGTGACTATAAATGGACTTTTGTTGTTAGTGGATGGCTTTCCCTCCATGTTTCCCGAGGTAAATATGCAATTTCAATCTGTTTTAATAAAAAATATAAAAAAATATACCTCAAAATTAATAATGAGATTATAAAACCATTTAAAGCGAGTAATAAGGCTTTCAAAGGCATGAGTGACTATAAACGGAATTTTCTTGTTAGTGGATGGCTTCCGCTCCATGTTTCCCAAGGTAAACATGCAATCTCAATATGTTTTAACGAAAAATGTAAAATAATTCAACTTAAAATCAATAATGAGATTATAAAACCATTTAAAGCGAGTAATAAGGCTTTCAAAGGTATGAGTGACTGTAAATAGACTTTTCTTTTTAGTGGATAGCTTTCACTCCATGTTTCTCGTGGCAAACATGCAATTTCACTCTGTTTTAATGAAAAAAGAAAAAAAAATTCAACCTATAATCAATAATGATATTATAAAACCATTTAATGCGAGTAATAAGGCTTTAAAAGGCATGAGTGACTATAAATAGACTTTTCCTGCTAGTGGATGGCTTTCGCTCCATGTTTCCCAAGGTAAACATGCTATCTCAATATGTTTTAACCAAAAATATAAAAAAATTCAACTTAAATTCAATAATGAGACTATAAAACCATTTAAAGCGAGTAATAAGGCTTTCAACGGCATGAGTGACTAAAAATGGACTTTTCTTGTTAGTGGATGGCTTTCACTCCATATTTCTCGAGGTAAACATGCAATTTCAATCTATTTTAATGAAAAATGTAAAAACATTCACCTCAAAATTAATAATGTGGTTATAAAACCATTTAAAGTGAGTAATAAGGCTTTCAAAGGCATGAGTGACTATAAATGGACTTTTCTTGTTAATGGATGGCTTTCGCTCCGTGTTTCCAAAGGCTTACATGCAATCTCAATATGTTTTAACGAAAAATGTAAAAACATTCAACTTATAATCAATAATGAGATTATAAAACCATTTAAAGCGAGTAATAAGGCTTTCAAAGGCATGAGTGACTATAAATGGACTTTTGTCGTTAGTGGATGGCTTTTTCTCCATGTTTCTCGAGGTAAATATGCAATTTCAATCTGTTTTAATTAAAAATGTAAAAACATTTACCTCAAAATTAATAATGAGATCATAAAACCATTTAAAGCGAGTAATAAGGCTTTCAAAGGCATGAGTGACTATAAATGGACTTTTCTTGTTAGTGGATGGCTTTCACTCCATGTTTCTCGAGGTAAACATGCAATTTCAATTTGTTTTAAAGAAAAATGTAAAAACATTCACCTCAAAATTAATAATGAGATTATAAAACCGTTTAAAGCGAGTAATAAGGCTTTCAACGACATGAGTGACTAAAAATGGACTTTTCTTGTAAATGGATGGCTTTCACTCCATGTTTCTCGAGGTAAACATGCAATTTTAATCTGTTTTAAAAAAAAATGTAAAACAATTCACCTCAAAATTAATAATGAGGTTATAAAATCACTTAACGTGAGTAATAAGGCTTTCAAAGGCATGAGTGACTATAAATGGACTTTTCTTATTGGTGCATTGGTTTCGCTCCATGTTTCTCGAGGTAAACATGCAATCTCAATATGTTTTAACGAAAAAT